>NC_053494.1:197256626-197914543 GCF_905171775.1 Rana temporaria | reverse complement strand
CTAAGATGTCACGCTTTAAAATTGCGCACGCTAGCGGAATAATAACAAACTATGGTATTTAAAAATCTCCATAGGTGATTTACAGGTAACTTGTTCAGAGTCACAGAGAAGGACTTGCGCTAGAATTATTGCTCTCACTCTAATGATTGCGGCAATACCTCCCATGTGTAGTTTGAACAACGTTTACATATGTGGGCGTGACTTACACATGCGTTCGCTTCTGTGCGCAAGCACAGAGGGATGAGGCACTTTAAACTTTTTTTGTAATAATTTATTTTACTTTTACTTATTTTATTTTTTAATCACTTTTACTGTAAACATCCCTTGTAATAGAAATAAGGATAACAAGTCCTCTTTATTGAGAGATCTGGGGTCAAAAAGGTTGTTAGCGGTCCCTTTACATGGTGGGAGCACTACAAGTGTCAGCGGCCCCTTTAGATGGCGTGGGCACTAAAAATGTCAGTGGTCCCTGTACATGGCGGGGGCACTACAAGTGTCAGCGGCCCCTGTACATGGTGGGGGGGCACTACAAGTGTCAGCGGCCCCTGTACATGGCGGGGGCACTACAAGTGTCAGCGGTCCCTGTACATGGTGGGGGGGCACTACAAGTGTCAGCGGCCCCTGTACATGGCGGGGGCACTACAAGTGTCAGCGGTCCCTGTACATGGCGGGGGCACTACAAGTGTCAGCGGTCCCTGTACATGGCGGGGGCACTACAAGTGTCAGCGCCCCCTGTACATGGCGGGGGCACTACAAGTGTCAATGGTCCTTGTACATGGCGGGGGCACTACAAGTTTCAGCGGCCCCTGTACATGGCGGGGGCACTACAAGTGTCAGCGGCCCCTTTACATGGCGGGGGCACTACAAATGTCAGTGGTCCCTGTACATGGTGGGGGGGGGGCACTACAAGTGTCAGCGGCCCCTGTACATGGCGAGGCCACTACAAGTGTCAGCGGTCCCTGTACATGGCGGGGGTACTACAAGTGTCAGTGGCCCCTGTACTTGGCGGGGGCACTACAAATGTGAGTGGTCCCTGTACATGGTGGGGGGGCACTACAAGTGTCAGCGGCCCCTGTACTTGGCGGGGGCACTACAAATGTGAGTGGTCCCTGTACATGGTGGGGGGCACTACAAGTGTCAGCAGTCCCTGTACATGGCAGGGGCACTACAGGTGTCAGCAGTCCCTGTACTTGGCGGGGGCACTACAAATATCAGTGGTCCCTGTACATGGTGGGGGGGGGGCACTACAAGTGTCAGTGGTCCCTGTACCTGGTGGGGGTCAGGGCCGTCTTAATAGCATCATGGCCCCTGGGCAAAGTAATGCTCTTGGGGCCCTACAATGGAGACAATACAGGTAAACAGACATCAAGAAGGTAGGAGGCAGACGAGCAGAGCTTCCCCTTTTGGGTGGAGCTCCACTTTAACTACATTAACAATAATTCTGTACAGCAAAGAAACCGTGGGGAAATACTACATACATAAAGTAACAAAGCTGTCCTGTGTATATAATATATTTTCTAGAATGATGCTCAGGACAGTTGTAACAATATAGACACACATAGCTCCCAACTTTTTGAGATGGTAATGAGGGACACCTATCAGCAAAAGTATGCAGGCATAGGACACACCCCCTGCCACACCCCCTTAAAGGAGAATTGTACAAAAAACACGATTGGTTAAACCCACAAGATCTTTTTTTCCACTACTATTCCTTTATATTGGCTTTTGGAAGTTACAAATGCAGCAATTTAGAAATTGGATGGAAGGTTTAGCACTGGGAAACAGTTTTTGATAGATAAAAAGTGCATTTTATATACATCTATATAGATCAGACCAAAATGAGGGACAAATGAGGAGGAATGAGGGACAGAGGGATATTGTTCCAAATCAGGGACAGTCCCTCAAAATCAGGGACAGTTGAGAGCTATGGACACGGCCGCCAATAAAAATCATGAGGCACCATTTAGCCTGACAGGGCCCAAGATACCCCCAACATTGTAGCCCCTCTACATCTTATATACATCCAGCACTTTACACCGTCCAGCTCAGCACAACCCTGGCCCGGATTCAAGAAGCAATTGCGTCTGCATAACCATAGTTACGCAGCGCAATTGCTTACTTGCCCCGGCGTAACGAGTTCTCCTGATTCAGAGAGCTTGTTACGCCGACTACAGCCTAAGATATGCGTGGCATAAGCCTCCTTATGCCTTCATATCTTAGGCTGCATTCTTGAGTTGGCCGCTAGGGGGCGTTCCCATTGTGGTCAGCGTATAGTATGCAAATTGCATACTAACGCCGATTCACAACGTTACGCGAGCCCTGCGTACGCAATTTACGTTGTTTCCGTACGGCGTGTTTAGCGTAAGGCTGCCCCTTCTAATAGCAGGGGCAGCCAATGCTAAAGTATACCCGTCGTTCCCGCTTCGCAACGTCTGAATTTTACGTAATTTGCGTAAGTGATTCGTGAATGGCGCTGGACGCCATTCACGTTCACTTTGAAGCAAATTAAGTCCTTGCGATGTCATTTGCCGCAATGCAGTTTCCCGACGGAGCATGCGTTCTACGCTCGGCGCGGGAGCGCGCCTAATTTAAATGATTCCCGCCCCCAATCATTTCCATTAGGCGCCCTTACACAGGGCAAGTTTACACAGCGCACACGCAATTTACGGAGCTACTCCGTGAATCGCGGGTAGCGCAGGAAATTTGCGGGGGCGCAGGGCAAAAACGCTGCCCTGCGCCTCCGTAACAAAGGGGCAAATCTACCTGAATCTGGGCCCCTGTTTTCAGGAATGGCGCATTGTGAACTCAGAGCCCTGTTATCAGTATATACCAGTCCTGAGATATACAGAGCGATCTTTAGTGTCTTCTTCTACTTATTTATTTATTATGTTCAGATGAAGATGATGTGTTTTTTTTTTTAGATCGTGAGCACTCCTCCGTGCACCTCCAGTGCCACTTCCTATTAATCACATGTAGAGCTGTGATGATAATCTCCGATATCTTTTGATTTGAACAATAATCATGATAAATGTACTCTGCAGATATCACTTTACAGCTGACAAGTAAATCTTGTTTTAATTAGGCCACCCAGGAACATATTTCCTACAGAGCAAGCGCGCTAGATACTGAAGATGTTCATGCAAGGCGTCAACATGATTTTATAATATTATAGTGATTATTTTTTCTGCTTTTGTGGTTTGTATTGCACTGTTATGGGGAAGGGTATACATTAATGCATCTTTTTTCACATTTTTAATATGGATTTTTTTTTCTTTTTTTTTTTTTACAAATGTAATAAAGATTTAACCCCCCTGGCGGTATTCCCGAGTCTGGCTCGGGGTGCAATTTCAGAACCAAAAGCGGTAACCCCGAGCCAGACTCGGGATCGCCTCGCAGTGTCCACAGGCAGGGAGTTACTTACCTTGTCCCTGGATCCCATACCTCCCAACTGTCCCTGATTTCGAGGGACTGTCCCTGATTTGGAGCAATGTCCCTCTGTCCCTCATTCTCCTCATTTGTCCCTCATTTTGGTCTGATCTATATAGATGTATATAAAATGCACTTTTTATCTGTCAAAAAGTGTTTCCCAGCGCTAAACTTTCATCTGATTTCTAAATTGCTGCATTTGTAAAGTCCAAAAGCCAATATAAAGAAATAGTAGTGGTAAAAAAAGCACTTGTGGGTTTAACCAATCTTATTTTTTTGTACAATTCTCCTTTAAGGGGGCGTGACAAGGGGTGTGTCCTATGCCTGCATACTTTTACTGATAGGTGTCCCTCATTCCCATCTCAAAAAGTTGGGAGGTATGGGATCCTTCATTGTCTCCCCGCCGTGTGATCAAGCGGTGTCCTCCTTGCTCGATTCACAGTGTCGAGTGCTGCCGAGCTCCGTTCTCTGCGACGTTAAGACGCACGGGGCCGGAGATCAGCGCCAAATTCAAAAAAGTAAATAAACACATTACATACAGTATACTGTAATTTTATAGATTACAGTACTGTATGTAAAAAATACACACCCCCCTTGTCCCTAGTGGTCTGCCCTGTGTCCTACATGCACTTTTATATGATAAAATCTGTTCTTTCTGCCTGGAAACTGTAGATTGTCCATAGCAACCAAAAGTGTCCCTTTATGTGAAAAGTGGTTTTAGAGCAGCTAGAAAACAGCGATAATAAATTATAATCACTTGCAGAATTGAGCGATAGCGATTTGTGGGGAAATTCGTCATAAAAAAATAAAAGTAATGACAGCGACAATTCTGCAACTGAGCAAATTCTGCAACTGAGCAAATTTCAGTGATTTGATTTGATTACATTATTGAATAATTTTTTATTATAATTACATCATTATTTGTTATAATTATTTATAGTTATTTATTATATTATAATTTATGATTTTGTTTTTCAAACTTTATCATACCCGGGATGTCTACTAGACTCTTGTTTGGTCAGATTTAAGTGAGTTATTCCTAAGAATTGCAGGACTACAATATAAAACGCCAAATTTCCTTGCAAAATAATTGTACCGCTTTCAGCACCTAAAATCTGAAATAATCATACCGCCAGGGAGGTTAAAGGGGTTGTAAAGGCACACGTTTTTTCACCTTAATGCATTCTATGCATTAAAGCGGTAGTAAACCTGCTGCCATTTTTTTTTTTTTACACCTGAAAAGCAAAAGCCATAATGAGCTAGTATGCACCGCATACTAGCTCATTATGAAATACTTACCTTGAAACGAGGTGTGAGGAACTTACCTGGTCCACGCCGAGGGAGATGTCATCTTGCCTCGGCGTGTCTTCCGGGTATCGCCGCTCCAGCGCTGTGATTGGCTGGAGCGGCGATGTCGTCACTCCCGCGCATGCACAGGAGACTTCTCCCCGGCAAGGTCCGGCGGCTGCTGGGCGTTTAGCCGAGGATCTCCGATGCGCATGCGCCGCTGCAGTCAGCGGCGCATTGCAAGGGGAATATCTCCTAAACCTGTAAGGTTATAGGTTATAGGCTTACCTGTAGGTTAAAGTGGTAGTACTGAGTTTACTACCACTTTAAGATGAAAAAACATCTGAGGATTAGCGGACCCCCAGCCTCCCTGTTTACTTACCTGACCCCTCGAAAGTCCCGCGCCATGGCTTCTCGGCTCATTCATTGGTTGATTGAAAGCAGCGCAGCCATTGGCTCGCGCTGCTGTCCATCACATCCAATGACGCGGCGCGCCGGGGGGCGGGCCGAGTGATACAGTCTGCGGCTATGGCCGCCGGCTGTATCACAGGAGCGAGCCCACAAGAACTAACCCCCATGGGAGAGAGCTCCCATGAAGGTGTTGAGTTCTTGTGGGGAGGAGCTGAGACAGCCGCCGAGGGACCCCAGAAGACCAGGTTCTGGGACACTCTGTGCAAAACGAGCTGCACAGTGGAGGTAAGTATAACTAGTTTGTTATTTAAAAAAAAAAATTATGCTTTACAACCCCTTTAATAAGTTATTGCGCTATATTTTAAAAACACATAAAAAAATCCTAAAAATATGAGGAAGGCACAAGCACCAACCTGCCATCACCACCACAACATTCGTCCTATCTGTAAAGTGTTAAGCCCCCGTTCACACTAAATCCGACTTTGAAATTTGTGCGACTTCACTTGAAATTGCAAAATTTGTGTGACTTTAGATGCGACTTGGCTGACATCTGTGCAGCTTAATACACAGATGTCTATGCAAGTCGCACCTAAAATCGCAAAAATTTGTGCAGAAAACTTGTATTTTTTACAAATTAGTGCGCCTCCGCAAAGTCAGCGTCGCAACCATTTGAACAGGTCCATTGCCAACATAAAAGTGCGACTTGGGCCCGTCAAATCTCATGGTCGCATCAGTGTGAACGGGGGCTAAGGCAGATGTGCCTTGGGCAGTTTTTGCAGAGGATTATAGTTGCAATATGCAGATAAAATCGTTGGTTGAATCTTTGTTAAATGTACCACCAATGTGCAACAAATGAGGACCTAAGTGAAAGAGCAGTGCAGCTCTCCAAAACTCCATGTATTTGTTATATTTAGAGTGGTAAATGCCCACATAGAAAAATAGAAAAGTGACGGCAGTCCATCGAGTCTGCCCATTTTTTTTTTTGTAGTAAAGATCTATGTTTATCCCAAGCATGTTTGAAGCCGTTTACTGTTGACTGTCTCACTACCTCTTCTGGACATTTATTCCAAGCATCCTCTACTCTTTCAGTAAAATAATACTTTCTAATGCCTCGTACACATGATCGGTTTTCCTGGCAGGACTGCTTTTGGCCGGGAAAACTGGCCGTGTGTATGCTCCATGGCATTTTTCCCGACAGGAAAACCGCCGGGAATCCCAGCAGTAAAAATGAGAGCATGTCTTCTATTTACCTGCCGGGATTCCCAGTGGTATTTTTCTCAGCAGTTTCCCTATGGGGAAAGCCTGCAGTGGAGCATACACACGCGGCCATAGCCCTAATGCCGTGTGTAGGGGGGGAAAACCTGCCAAGCAGGTTCTCAGCTTTCCCCTCGATTTTCCTAGCGGTAAAAATTGAGCCGGGAAAACCGATCGTGTGTTTTGGACTTTCCTCCAGTTAGTTTATGATAAGGTGATAAGGTTCAGTTTTTTTATTATTTTTTTAAATAACAAGCATGTCATACTTACCTCCACTGTGCATTTAGTTTTGCACAGAGTGGCCCCGATCCTCCTCTACTGGGGTCCCACGGAGGCTCTTGCGGCTCCTCCCCGCATTAGACAACCCCCTCTAGGAAGCTCTCTCCCGAGGGGGTTACCTTGCGTGTCATACCCCCGGCGCCCGCGTCATTGGATTTGATTGACAGCAGCGGGAGCCAATGGCTGCTATCAATCTATCCAAAGGGATCGCGCCCATGGAAATTCGGGGCTCAGGTAAGTAAAACGAGGGGCTGGGGGCCGGACACTACAAGGTGTTTTTTCACCTTAATGCATACGATGCATTAAGGTGAAAAAAAAAAACACAAAGGTTTACAACCCCTTTAGGGTCCTGTCCCCATGTTCAGGGCAGGACAGAACTGTAGAAATGTCCCTCTATCATATTCTTCATAATTCAGAGGGGAGGTGTTCTGTTTTCATAGATAACCAAGAACAATGGGGGTTATTTACGAAAGGCGAATCCAACTTGCACTGCAAGTCACTGTAGATCCGAGGGGGACATGCAAGTAAAATAAAAAACAGCCTTTTTGTTTGCACATGATTGGATGATAAAATCAGCAGAGCTTCCCCTCATTTCAGAGCTTCCCTTCAGATCTACAGCGACTGCACTTACAAGTGCACTTGTAGTGCAAAGTAGATTTGCCTTTAGTAAATCAACCCCTATGTAACTGATCAGAATACAGACAGAGAGTACAGGAAGAGTTCTGGCAAAATCCCCAGGTATTTTTGTGCACACTGTAAGCTTCTCACAATGTGCAGCAAGTGGGATAGAGCCCACCTCATTTCAGGCTGGAGGACATCCAACATCATCTAACTCTTTTCTCCCCAGCCTTACTGGCCCACCCCTTTCATTCATTGGATAAATGATGCTCGTAATCCAAGGTAACACTGTAACCAGGGCTCAAGTCCTGCGGGAACGCGTGGGAACGGAGTTCCTGCACTTTTTTCACATCAGGAACTCAGTTACCTTTGCAGGACTAGAGCAGCCGAGCCGCCCGAGCCAATCCTTCACTAAGCGGCGATGCCCAGCTCGAGTCACTGTCAGGGGCAGGCGAACCTTAGTAATCCTTTATGTTACTGGCCGCTTCCTGTATATGGATTCATCGGGTAGTGTGCGGGTATTCCGTCACTTCATCGATGCCGCAATGTCTTCTGAGAGCTTTTGTCATTGTTCCCAGGAGACATTGCGGAGGTCTGCCGCGAGTTATAGTGGGATTTAGAAAGAACATGCGGTTTAGTAATTATGCATATGAGCGTATCATTTTTTTTTTTTGTGGTGGGGGAGTGGCTCTTCGGTGGGAGTTCCCACACTTTTTTCCCCAGGACTTGACCCCTGACTGTAACCATCTTCTGTAATTCCAATTTGAAATATAATAAATTCAAATTCCAACACAATAGAAGAGAATAGAGTGAAAAAGAATAGAATAGAAAAAAAAGAATAGAATAAAAAAACATAATATAATAAAATAAAACAAATGTAAAACAAATATAACCATCTTCTGAAGTTCGAATATCCAACCCATAATTGTACATCAGTTCTTCCAGTCATGGAGCCTCAACACGGGGGCAATTTTTATGCAAATGCAGCCTGCCTAAGAACGCCCTCCGGACTAACATCCGCCCATCAAAGCATTTTAATATTTGCATAACTCCTCCCAGGAGCCGGCCCACTGCTTGCATAAGGGCTGATGGCTCTTTAGAGGAGTACTGAGGCAGGGGGCGCTGTGATGTTTTCAGGAAGCTATATACAGCACCCCGTAGGTCCCTCCCACCAGACATGATCTATCTGCAACAGAGACCCAGTGATGACATCATTGAGTCTAAAGTAAGGTGTGTAATAAAAATGAAGAGATTTTATTTAGAAGTTTTATTGGCACGTTAGCGAGGAGGAAAGCAGGAAGCCGATTCATCTTCAGCTTGTAGAATATATAAATGTTTGAATGTTCATAGCCTGTCCACATTTCTATTTTAGGGTCAGCTGGAAATAAATACTTTGTTTCATCACCACAAGTAATCAGTGTTAAGTGAGGGCGATAAAGGAAATGCTGTGTCAGCCGTAGAGAAATTTCAGATGTAAGAACGTGTTAAGCATCTGCAGGGCATTTGTCATGGAGCAAGTGAACTAATGGCTGTGTAATTCTCTTTTCTCCCTGCTTGTCACGCACCCCTCGGCAAAGGCTCAGGTTGGTATTTTATTCTCTGTATTGATTGTCATTCACATACAATATATATAATACTGGTTACAAGCTGGAAGTGCGCGGCCTCTGTGTGATGTCCAGTCTGCGCGACAATACTAATTTACTTATAAACCTTGGTCTGTAATTTTCAGCTCGAAAATTGGCATAACAAAAGGCAATAAGTAAGGCTGGATGAATACTTTGCTTCTTTAGCTATTTGGCGTATATCTGTGGGCAGGCTATGGACATTCAAGGATTATATTTCTGCATTTAACAACCGGTAATTTAAGCTTTAAAACAAGCCCATAATGACCTCTGCGGCTGCAGCCACTGTGGAGCAATCCATCCTCAAATTTCACAGTAGACATGTGCAGAACCAAAACATTTGTTCTGTTTTCTTTCGTTATTTACATAAATTCGTTTAGTTTCAATTTGTTATTTACGTAAATTAGCTTAGTTAAATTTGTTAAATTTATTTTCAGAATTTCTTTCCTTTTTTATTTAAATTCTATTTCATTAAAATTTTCCGAATTTGAATTGCATTTGAATCGAATTCCATTCAAAATCAAATTTATTCTATTCGAAATTGGAATTTCGGAAGATGGTTGTATTCTTTTTTTATCCTATTATAATTATAATTTATTATTTTCTATTCTATTTGAATTTAAATTAATTATATTTAAATTTTGGGAAATGGTTATATTGTCTCTATTCTATTCTATTGTTTTTTTAATTCTATTCTTTCGTTTTCTATTCTGTTCTTTTCTATTGTATTAAAATTAAAACTTATACTATTTGAAATTTGAACTTCAGAAGATGGTTATATTCATGTTATTATATGCTATTCTTTTTTTTCTATACTTTTTTCTATTCTATTCTTTTTGAGGGCCAGTTCGCATCAGATACAGTTCTGTTCAGTTCTATGTGCTTTTTTTCTGCGCAAAATGCATGCACAGTGTTTTCCATGTATTACAATGGCTCTAGTTTTCTCTAGCTCACACCATGCAGTCAGTTTCCGGTCAGTTTCTGCACCGGAAACTGCTGAAAGGGGAAGCTGTGCTGCCTTGGATGACTTCAGTTTTTTGGTTGTGAATCTTGAGGACAAATTGCTGCACAGCGCCTGCAGCTATAGAGATCATGGGTGGCTTGATATAAGCAAAGTTCCTTTAGTTGTCAAGAATAGTCTTGAATGTCCGTGGCCAGTTTCACTTTTTTTTTAACACATTTACATTTATATTGCCGTGTGTCTCTTCCTTCAGGACCTATCCCCCACTTTCTGTCTTGGTAGTGCCAGGACAAGATGTGTTAGGGTTTTGTACTTATTGGGCCAGATCCTCGTAGAGCGGCGCATTGTTGTGGCCGGCGTAGCGTATCTCTGATACACTACGCCGCCGTAACTTACAGTGTATTTTCCTTATCCTTAAAGTAGTTGTGCCATAAGTTACGGCGGCGTAGTGTAATTTTGGCGGCGTAAGGGCGCGCAATTCAAATCGATGTGATGGGGGTGTGTTTTATGTAAATTTGTCGTGACTCGACGAATGCGCCGTCCGTAAGGTTATCCCAGTGCACATGCTCGAAATTAAACCTGAACAAGCCAATGCTTACGACGGTGACGTCATTCTACGCAAATCCCTATTCGCGAACGACTTACGCAAACGACGTAAAAAATTCAAAATTTGAAGCGGGAACGACGGCCATACTTAACATAGGATACGCCTCATATAGCAGGGGTAACTATACGCCGGAAAAAGCCGAACGCAAACGACGTAAAAAAATGCGCCGGACGTACATTCGTGGATCACCGTGTCTAGCTAATTTGCATACTCGACACGGAATTTGAAGGAAACGCCACCTAGCGGCCAGCGGAAAAATGCACCTAAGATCTGACAGCGTACTAAGACGTACTCCTGTCGGATCGAGCCCAGATGCAGTCGTATCTTGTTTTGTAGATACAAAACAAAGATATGACGCAGGAACTTTAAAATTACGCGGCGTATCAATAGATACGCCGGCGTAATTCTTCTGTGGATCTGGCCCATTGTCTCTATGTATTATGGTCAGGGCCCAAAAAAATGCATTTTGATAGCCAGCCCAAAGTAAAAGTGTTGGCTTCTCTTCACGACTATTTTGTGCCCTCCTTAGCGCCTGTAGGCAAAGCTTGTTGATTACAGAGCACAATAGTTGAAGAATAAATGTATATACAAAGCCAAAGAGTCAGAAGAATAAAGTGTAAATCAGAAAGAGAGAGAGAGACTGAAGGCAGACAGCTTCTGCTTAGGAAACCTGTAATGCTCTGAGATGTTGTACAGTGATACCTCGGTTTGCAAGTAACGGTGTATATTAGCGTTTCGCAAGACGAGCTATATTTTATTTAAAATCCTGACTTGATTTGCGAGCGCTGTCTCACAAGACGAGCAGGACTCAAACCGCTGGTGAATGTATTACCATATGTGGCCAGAAGTCCAGGGGCGCTGGAGAACTCGAAGACGCTCGGAGACACTTCGAGACACTCCTAGCTGGGTGGAGCGGGCGTAATGTTCAATCGGAGCACCTGAAAGTGTCAACAATTCCCGAGTGTCTCTGAGCGTCACCAGCACCCCTGGCCACATACAGTACTGCATACACCAGCAGTGGTTGTGGAACGAATTGTCTGAGTTCCCATTATTTCTTATGGGAAAACTTGCTTTGATATACAAGTGCTTTGGATTACAAGCATGCTGCTGGAATGAATTATGTTAATAATCCAAGGTATTACTGTATATTAATATAGTATAACAAATTATTGTTGCAAAAAGTTGTGCTTATCTGCATCTGAGATCATTGCTGCAATTAACTGCGCATGTGCCGTCCGTGGGGGTATCCCAGTGCGCATGCTCGAAATTAACCCGGAACAAGCCAATGCTCACGACGGTGACGTCATTCTACGCAAATCCCTATTCGCGAACGACGTACGCAAACAGCGTAAAAAATTCAAAATTGTACGCGGAAACGACGGCCATACTTAACATTGAGTACACCTCATAACAGCAGCTTTAACTATATACGCCGGGAAAAGCCGAACGCAAACGACGTAAACAAAATGCGCCGGCCGGTCGTACGTTCGTGGATCGCTGTAAATAGCTAATTTGCATACTCGATGCGGAATTCGACGGAAACGCCACCTAGCGGCCGCTGAAAAATTGCAGCTTAGATCCGACGGCGTACTAAGACGTACGCCTGTCGGATCTAGCCGAGATGCCGTTGTATCTTGTTTTGAGGATACAAAACAAAGATACGATGCGCGAAATTTGAAATTACACGGCGTATCAAGAGATACGCCGGCGTAATATCTTTTTGGATCTGCCCCATTTTCTTCAGAGCTTAGTAAACATGGTAAGGCTCTGCTGATTTCCATCTTCCAAGCATGTGAAAGCAAATCATTTTTTCTTTTTTCTTTTCCTTGCACCCGATTGGGTATTTTTTTTACAAAGTGAGGCCTTGCAACATTACCTTTACGAAGTAAAAATTATTTCCACGTCACTTGCAAAGTGCACAGTCTATTTGCCTTTAGTAAATCAACCCCAATGTGTTTTAAAGGTCAAGTTCACCCAAAGCTAATATTTCAGCCTTGGTTGAAGTAGATTGATTCTTCATCTGGCTTAATATATTTCTTGGAGACTCTGCTGGTGAGATTTCCCTTGAGTATCTACTTTGGGTAAAATTAACCTATTAAAATTCTGTTTGTTCCTTGTTTCTTTTATATTAAGCCTGCCATAGGCCAAGCATATCATTTTAAAATGCACTGTGAGGCTTTTCTATGGGTCTTTTAAAGTCAACCTATTTGATTTATAGGGCGACTGGGGAGGTGAAATAGGCAAAGCCATGCTTGACTTAACAAGAACTTTGGCTGCTTATATGTAAAAATGTACTGATTATTTTGTCTTTCATGAAGGGAACCTATGCCTATGTATTTTTTCCTTATTTGCCCAGGTCCAGGGTCATTATTTGTGACAGGGTCACTTTAACTACTTGCCGACCAGCCGCCGTCATTTTACGGCGGCAAGTCGGCTCCCCTGCACGAGAGCACGTAGCTATACATCGGCTCTTGCGCAGGCTACTAGGGCGCGATCGCCGCCGGGCACACACGATCGCTCGTTACAGAGCAAGGACCTGGAACTGTGTGTGTAAACACACAGATCCCGGTCCTGTCAGGGAGAGAAATGTTGATCTTCTGTTCATACAATGTACAGTATGAACAGAAGATCAGTCATTTCCCCTAGTGAGGTCACGACCTCTACAGTTAGAACACACCCAGGGACATACTTAACCCCTTCCCCGCCCCCTAGTGTTAACCCCTTCACTGCCAGTGGCATTTTTATAGTAATCCAATGCATTTTTATAGCACTGATCGCTATAAAAATGCCAATGGTCCCAAAAATGTCTCAAAAGTGTCCGAAGTGTCCGCCATAATGTCGCAGTACCAAAAAAAAATCGCTGATCGCCGCCATTACTAGTAAAAATAAAAAATATTAATAAAAATGCCATAAAAATATCCACTATTTTGTAACCGCTGTAACTTTTGCGCAAACCAATCAATAAACGCTTATTGTTTTTTTTTTTTACGAAAAATATGTAGAAGAATATGTATCGGCCTAAACTGAGGAAATTTTTTTTTTATATATATTTTGGGGGATATTTATTATAGCAAAAAGTAAAAGATATTAATTTTTTTCAAAATTGTCGCTCTATTTTTGTTTATAGCGCAAAAACGAAAACCCGCAGAGATGATCAAATACCACCAAAAGAAATCTCTATTTGTGGGGAAAAAAGGACACCAATTTTGTTTGGGAGCCACGTCGCACGACCGCGCAATTGTCAGTTAAAGCGATGCAGTGCCGAAACCCAAAAAGTGCTCTGGTCTTTGACCAGCAATTTGGTCCGGGGGTTAAGTGGTTAAAATGCTAGAGGCCTTTTTAACAGATACATTTATCTGAGCCTCTTACGATGGGGAGCACTTTTGAAAAATAAAATCTATCTCTCCACTCCTTAACTTACCCCCTCAATCTCCTCACGTATCACAAACTTAGTGAGTGACATATCCGTATGGATGTCACACCACTTCCTCAAACTCAATGTTTATAAAACTGAGCTTTTTTCTTATTTCTTCTTATTTCTTCCTCCTGATCCCCTCCCCATGCCTTTACCATTAAAGCAGGGGTTTACCCTTAGAGGGCACTTTTTCCCCTTAGATTCCTGCTCGTTTTCTCTAGGGGAATCGGCTATTTGTTTCAAAATATGTGCATTACTTACCCGTTTACGAGATGCATCCTCTCCGTCGCTTCCGGGTATGGGCTGCGGGAATGGGCGTTCCTTCTTGATTGACAGTCCTCCGAGAGGCTTCCGACGGTCGCATCCATCGCGTCACGATTTTCCGAAAGAAGCCGAACGTCGGTGCGCAGGCGCAGTATAGAGCCGCACCGACGTTCGGCTTCTTTCGGCTACGAGTGACGCGATGGATGCGACCGTCGGAAGCCTCTCGGAAGACTGTCAATCAAGAAGGAACGCCCGCTCCCGAAGACCCATACCCGGAAGCGACGGAAGAAGATGCAGCTCGAAAACGGGTAAGTACTGCTCATATTTTAATACAAATAGCCGATTCCCCTAGACAAAACGAGCAGGAAGCTAAGGGGAGAAATTTTTTTTTTTTTATAAATGGGTGAACTCCCGCTTTAAGTCCCTCCACACATGCCAGGGTTCTGGGTGTAATCCTAGACTCTGAGCTCTCCTTCAGCCCCCACATCCAATCACTGGCTACATCTTGCTGCCTCAACCTCCGCAAAATTTCCAGAATTTCGCCCCTTCATGACTAACCATCACAAAACAACTTTTTCACTCCTTGGTTATTTCCCGACTCGACTGCTGCAACTCTCTTCTCACTGGTCTACCTTTTTACAGGCTATTGCCCCTTCAGTCTATTAGGAATATTGCTGCTAGATTAATACACCTTATGCCCTGTACACACGACAGATCGTCCGACTTTTTTCGCTTGCTAGTCGCAAGTAGAAATTGAATAGGTTACTAAAGTCACAAAAATTCTCGTACGACAGAAAAAAAAAAAAATCGGAAGTGATGTCATGTATTGTAGTGTATTTGTATTGTATTTTCGGATGAACGAAAATCGTACGATCTGGTATCGTACAAGGTAAATTTTCATGCTTGTCCGATCAAATAATATAGGATGAACTTTCATGATCGACTCTCAAAAGCTCTGTACTAACGACCTGATTCTTGTCCGATCACGTCGTAAGTGGTATTTTTCATCCGTTTTTCGGATCATGTGTACGGGCCATTACTAACGGATCGGTGACTAATGCTCCTCTGCCAATCCCTTCACTGGCTTCCACTACCCCACCGTATAAAATTTTGAATACTAACCAAAACATACAAGGCCATTCATAACATCGCCCCCAGCTACATCTGCAGATATCGCCCAAATCCTCATCTTTGCTCCTCCCAGGACCTCCTGCTCTCCCTTGTTACCACCTCCCATGCTCAACTCCAGGACTTCTCCAGAGCCTCTCCCATCCTCAAACTCCTTTCCCCAGTATGTCCGGTCAGCCCCTTCCCTGTCCGCCTTAAAGAGGAAGTAAATCCTGATGGGTTTTACTTCCTCTTTGTTCACCTGCAAAGGTTTACCTGCAAAGTTGTCCCTGAGGGTTTACAAACACTTTAAGGCAATCCCTGAAAACTCACTTATTCATGAAAGCCTACTCCACTTAAGAACTGTACCCGAGTCACCTCCAACTGATCACCCCCCACAGCTATTATCTTTTCTACCACCTCCCCACCCCTTTAGATTGTAAGCTCCACAAGCAGGGCCCTCCTGTCCCTCCTGTATGTATTGTAATTGTACTGTCCCCCCCTCTACATTGTAAAGCGGTGCGCAAACTGTTGGTGCTGTAAAGCCTCGTACACACGACCGAAAAACTCTACAGGTGAAACACATCGTTTTGCTCGTCGAGTTCCTTGTTAGGCTGTCGAGGATCTCGGCGAGCCAAATTTCTCCATTCCCGTCGAGGAAAAAGAAGACTAAGGCCCTGTACACACGACCGAGTTTCTCGGCAGAATTCAGCCAGAAACTCGATCGGAGCTGGATTCTGCCGAGAAACTCGGTCGTGTGTACACTTTTCAGCGAGGAAGCCGACGAGGAACTCGTCTGGCCAAATAGAGAACATGTTCTCTATTTCCTCGTTGTTCAATGAGGAAAGTCGGCCCGCCGAAATCCTCGGCGGCTTCAACACTGAACTCGACGAGGAACTCGATGTGTTTGGCACGTCGAGTTCCTCGGACGTGTGTACGGGGCCATACTCTCTTTTTGGCTCGACGAGATCCTCGACAGTTTCCTCGTCGAAAAGTGTACACACGACCGGTTTCCTCTGCAAAAAAAAAAAAAATACCAGCAAGTTTCTTGCTGGTTTTTGCCGAGAAACTCGGTCGTGTGTACGAGGCCTGAAACTACTGTCAACTACTGTAACAGTGCTGCACCATCAGTTAGTCTGCCCGGGGGCTTGTAAGGCAACAAATAATAGAACAGTTGATGGTATAATTAGTAGCTAGTCGCTGTTTTGTTGATTGGCCAGTTAGAAAGTGAAGAGAAGAATTCTGATTTCTTGTGCATCTGCTTTTTCTTTCTTTTTTTATTTTATTAGAACAATTGTGAGTTGTGTGGGTGGAGATCCAGTTATATATATAAAAGGAGTCTTTAAGCCTTGTGCCGCTGACTGCGATATAACTGCGATTTACTTTTTAGTTCAACTCTTTTGAAGAGTCTGAAAAGCTACTGAATTATTTACAGTAACTGAACATTTTATTATAGAAAAAAAAAGAAAGGATTTAGTGTCTAAAGCTGTATCGTATTTGCAAAGAAATGGTAGATGTAATGGGGTAATTATTGTTGTGCACGGCTGTCCTCATTTTCCCTCAATAGACAAGATTTTATCCCAAGTTTTTACAGTAAACATGCAGTTATTCTATACTAAAACTGGTACTAGAAATTAAATCCTGCAGATTTCTCCCCAATGGAGCTTGGGAAGTCAAGCCTAGCCCAGCTCCCTCCTGCACCCTTTATTAGCGTATGAGATTGTTCGTCACATTGATGAACCAATATTGAGGACTGGTGGCATTAAGTGGAGATGCTTCAAAATTTAGACCTGGTTTAGAGCATTACCTACCCTCAATGATAATTGGCTGGCATTATATAGCTACATAGAAAGTACAGGCTGGCAACTCGACAGCTTCTCCATAGAAAATATTTATTGAAGCATTACAGCAGTAACATCTTTCAAAAATACTGACACGTTTCGGCCTTAGGCCTTCATTATCTATGCTTTGGTAAGGACCTAAGGCCGAAACGTGTCAGTAATTTTGGATGATGTTACTGCTGTAATGCTTCAATAAATATTTTGTATGGCGAAGCTATCGAGTTGCCTGCCTGTACTTTCTATGGATCACTTGTGAACTTAATTAGCCAGAGCACCGACCACTCTACACACCAACTATACTATAGCGGTAGAGCTTGGGTGAGTTTTCCTCTTGCTATTATATAGCTACCTATCTGCTCCTTGTTTAGATCTGTGATAACAGGTTTGGCAGAGGGAAGTCTTCCAACATCGTCTTTCTTTGCCGTTCAGAGATAACATGGGATTGACTGTCGAGAGCTGCAAAGCAAGTCAATGTTGAATGAATACAAAAGATTGAAATGTGCTGTACTCCTTTAGTAAAGAAAGCCTATGACATATTTAAGAAAGACTGTGACATAAGAAGGCCTTCTGTCACACTTTTGATCCTGCTGCCTGCGAGACCTTGCCAACAGCAGTAACACTATGGAGGACACAGCAGGAAATCTAAACACTTAGATGCCTGCATTAATTGCTCCCTCAATGACTGGATGAGTGAGGCATCGCTCTCTCCCTGGCGACTTACATTCTAAGGCCCCGTACACACGAGGGGACATGTCAGTTTTCATCGGACATGTCCGTTTGGAGATTTTGGTCTGATGGCTGTACACACCATCAAACCGAAATCCTAGCGGACAGACAACGCGGTGACGTAGACGACACCGACGTTCTCTATCGCGCGAGTTCAATGCTTTCACGCATGCCTCGAATCAATTTGATGCATGCGCGGGATTGCGGAAATGTCTGACGGACAGCTCTCCAGCGGACAAGTTTCTTAGCATGCTAAGAAACTTTTGTCCGCTGGATATCTGTCCGCTAGCCTGTACACACGAACGGATCTGTCCTCTGAAACTGGTCCGCGGACCAGTTTCAGCGGACATTTCCGGTCGTGTGTACGAGGCCTTAAAGGGACACTAAAGGTTACGTTTTTTAAATAACAAACATGTCATTATTACCTCCACTGTGCAGTTCTTTTTGCAGAGTGGCCCCAATCATCCTGTTCTGGGATCCCACGTCTCGGCTCCTCCCCACAAGAGCTAACCCCCTCTGGGAAGCTCTCTCCCAAGGGGTTACTTTGTGGGCTCCCCTGTTAAACTCTCGGCATGCATAGCCCCGCCGAGTGTATAACTCGGCCCCAGCCCCCGGCAGCCGTGTCACTGGATTTGATTGATAGCAGCGGGAGTCAATGACTGTGCTGCTATCAATCTATCCAATTAGGAGCCATTCAGACATTGAGAGAATGACGCGGGATCGTGCCCTCGGAGATTCGGGGCTCAGGTAAGTAAAATGAGGGCCCGGGGGGGGCCGGAGAGTGCAAGGTGTTTTTTCACCTTAATGCATAGGATGCATTAAGGTGAAAAAACACAAAGCTTTACAACCCCTTTAAGCATTTTCGGCAGCAAGGGAGGACAAATACAAAGCAAGTGAGTGTTCACCCAACAATCCTGTTGCATTATGTGAGAAACTTTTACCCCACTGGAAACTACCATGTGTTGCAGTATTTGAGGAATCCTTGCAGGACTTCTAGCACTCTTTTTCTCTCAGACTCTCTGCCAAGACTCCCCGAGTTCCCTTAAATGATGTAGGCAGCAAAGGAAAATCACTGTTCCAGGTGAAAAACTCCAGGCACAATGAATAGTGTGAGACTCTTCACATGGGTGCAAGCCCCATCTCGCCTGCCGTAGAAGGCTGAATAAGGAAATAAATTGGCTGCACACCGACGTTCTTAAAGTACATTTACTGAATGTTCCATACAAACAATGGCACACACAATAGTTGCAGTAGTTGGAACAGAGGTGGACTAGTTTTGCACAGCTACACTGTGCTTACTCATGAGTAATGAGGTTAAGTAAGCACAGTGTAGCTGTGCGAAACTAGTCCACATACTGCAATCATGGTGTGTGTCATTGTTTTTATGGAACATTCAATAAATGGACTTCTAAATTGTCGGTGTGCAGCCAATTTAAGCAAGGGCCACTTAAGCAACTTGGTAACTGGTTGCGGGCCACAATCAGCAGAGAGGGTGGATGACAGGTTTATGTCCACTCTGCATATGCAAAGCAGACACAGACACAGCCCACTCTACTCTATGGGCCCTCCGATCCTATCTGCCCAGATGGTAGGGGTCGGACTAATCGTGTGAAAGGGGCTTAAAGCTACTTTCACACTAGTGCACTGCAGTTTACCCACACCGCAGGTGCAGCACAGTGCACCTGTGGCTTTCCTGCAGGTAAGCTGCACTTTGCCATAGACTTCTATTATATCCTCCAGGTGTGCTGCACTTTCTGAAACTGCACCAAACCAGCAGGTAATAACAGAAGTCTATGGCTCAGTGCAGGTAACCCGTGCTGCACCTGTGGATCAGTTTGAAAGCAGCCCAGTAACCACTGCAGAACAGATATGCTCATATATACACTGTGATTTTAGTAATAAACTTACCTTTATTACCAGTCTTTCATTCAGGTATGTCCAGCTGTTGCTGCCCCAGGCAGAGTGCATTTGGTATCATGACAGGGGCCGGTGCTATACAGGATGCATCGGCTCTGCAGCCACTTGCTTCCTCTACCGCTGGTTTTATTCACAACACTGATGCTCTGGGATGGTGAGTAAGCAACCCGCAATCTGGGCTTACCAGCCCGCCATCCCAGAGCAGGAGGCCGCGGGCCACATCAGAGGGCACGGTGGGCCACATGTGGCCCCCAGGCCACTGGTTGGCCACCTCTGCTTTGAAAGATACTTATGGCGCGTACACATGGAATTTCCAACAACAAATGTTCGATATGAGCTTGTTGTCGGAAAATCCGACCATTTGTATGCTCTATCGGACATTCCGACAACAAAAATTTGAGAGCTAGACGCACAAAAACTCTACGCATGCTTGGAATCATTGAACTTAATTTTTCTCAGCTCGTCATAGTGTTGTATGTCACTGCGTTCTTGACGTTCGCAATTTCAGACAACATTTGTGTGACCGTGTTTATGCAAGATAAGTTTGAGCGAACATCCGTTTGAAAAAATCCATGGTTTTGATGTCCGATCGTGTATGCAGCATTAGTGTGTCCACTGACTTAAAGGGTATTTCAAGGCCAGACCTTCTGGATGGCCGTGACTTCATTCATTCTCTCTCTCACCACTATTCGGGTCCTACTGAAGATTAAGTTGTGTCTGCTGGGACTGATAGACCCTTTAGCTCCCCGTAGGGTCTCCAGAACTCTTATGGGTTTATTACTTTACTATTCATGTAAAGTTATTATACTGTACTCAAGTGGAAAAATTCCTCAACTCCCTCGCTAAACTTTTGGAAGCATTTGGTCAACTTAGCTTTACCACTCTATAAAGGTATTTATCTATGTATAATGCCGCGTACACACCATCACTTTATGTGATGAAAAAAAATGACGTTTTTAAAAACGTCACTTTAATTGACTGTGTGTGGGCGAAAACGTCGTTTTATGTCTTGTAAAAAACGACCAAAAAAAATTGAAGCATGCTTCAATTTTATGTGTCGTTTTTCAAAAGTGCACTTTTTACTTCACAGAAATTGACCGTGTGTAGCAAAAAACGTCGTTTTCTAAGACGTTTTTTCATCCACGCATGCCCAGAAGCTACTTATGAAGCGAGCTTCAATGGTAAAACGTGGTGAACGTAACCTCACTTTGCAAGAACATTGTGAGAAAAATGATGGTGTGTAGGCAACTTCGTCTTTGAAAATTGAAGTTTCAAAAACGTCATTTTTTACTTCACAGAAAGTGTCGTTTTTTTTCATCACATAAAGTGATGGTGTGTATGCGGCATGAGTTTCAGAGAAATCATATTCCGTGTTTTTGTTCTTTGTGTCATGTTACGTGGCTAGGTGATTACACCTAGGAAGGTGCCTTGTTTATCATCCTTCTCCATCCCTAAGCCCAGAATTCAGGTATAAGATCATTGTGATTCACTCCGTTTCTGTGGTCTGAGCATATTTCTGTCGGGTTGAGGTCAGGACCCTGTTTACCCCAAACTCATCCATGTCTTTATGGACCTTGCTTTGTACACTGGTCCATTTGGTGGAGGGGGAATTATGGTGTGGGGTTGTTTTTCAGGGGTTGGGCTTGGCCCCTTAGTTTCAGTGAAGGGAACTCTAGGGCCTCGTATACACGATAGGTTAACCAGAGGACAATGGTCTGATGGACCGTTTTCATCGGTCAAAACCGATCGTGTGTAGGCCCCATAGGTTATTTATCCATAGGTTAAAAAAAAGCCAACTTGCTTTAAATTTAACCTATGGATTCCTAACCGATAGGTCAAAACCGATCGTTAGTAGGCACAACCATCGGTTACAAATCCACGCATTCTCAGAATCAAGTCCACGCATTGAACTTCGTTTTTTTCAGCACGTCGTTGTGTTTTACGTCACGATCGACACGATCGTTTTTTTAACCGATGGTGTGTAGGCGCAACGGACCATCAGTCAGCTTCATCGGTTAACCTATGACAACGGTCCTTTAGACCGCTCTCATCGGATGGACTGATCGTGTGTACGAGGCTTTAAGGCGTCAGCATACCTAGATATTTTGGAAAATTTCATGCTCCCAACTTTGTGGGAGTAGTTTGGGGATGGTCCCTTCCTGTTTCAACATGACTGCGCACCAGTGCACAAAGCACGTCCATAAAGACATGGATGAGCGAGTTTGGGGTGGAGGAACTTGACTGGCCTGCAGAGTCCTGACCTCAACCCGACATAACACCTTTGGGATGAATTCAGGCGGAGACTGCAGGCCAGGCCTTCTCATCCAACATCAGTGCCTGACCTCACAAATGAGCTTTGGGAAGAATGGTCAAACATTCCCATAGACACACTCCTAAACCTTGTGGACAGCCTTCCCAGAAGAGTTGAAGTTGTTATAGTTGCAAAGGGTGGGGCCAACTCAATATTGAACCCTACGGACAAAGACTGGGATGCCATTAAAGTTTCTGGGCCAGATTCTCAAAAGAGATACGACGGTGTATCTCAAGATACACCGTCGTATCTCTGTTTTTGGCCCCGGGTATCTATGCGTCTGATTCCTAGAATCATTTACGCATAGATACGGCGTAGATCCGACAGGTGTAAGTCACTTACACCGTCGGATCTTAGATGTAATTCTACGCTGGCCCCAAGTTAGCGTTTACGTTGATTTCTCATTTGACTATGCAAATGAGCCTGATACGCTGATTCCCAAATGATTTTGCGCCGCCTTGTCGTAGTTTACGTCGTTTCCGTAAGCATAAGGTTACCCCTGCTATATGAGGGGTAACCTTACGTCAAAAAAAGGAAAAAGAAAGGCGCACCAGCCTCGTGTACTACCGTTTGGCAAATTTTAATGAAAAATTAAAATAATGAAAACTACTCACAAACAAAGAATGATAAAAGGCTTGTCAAACGATAATTGAAATACCCCTCAAACCACACTCCAGAATGTAGGGGGGGGGGGGGGTGGCGAGGTGCGTTGCTGCTTGGCTGACGCGTTTCGAGGTGACAGAGACCTCTTCCTCAGAGCCCAGCAGAGGAAGAGGTCTCTGTCACCTCGAAACGCGTCAGCCAAGCAGCAACGCACCTAGTAGTTTTCATTATTTTAATTTTTCATTAAAATTTGCCAAACGGTAGTACACGAGGCTGGTGCGCCTTTCTTTTTCCCTTTTTTGTCTTCTATCAGGATTCCCCCATCCATGAAGGGCAGCAAGGCCTCTGATACTACGGGTTTTTTTGACATCTAAAGAGAACTGTATGTAGACATTTGATCAATCATCAAGGATCCCACTTGTGCGCAGGAGTTTGTGTGTTTTTTATTCCGTAACCTTACGTCAGTCCGCCGTATGCCATGTTAAGTATGGCGTCGGGTCAGCGTCGTCTTTTTCCGTTGTTTACGTTGTTTTACTAAGTTGTTCGCGAATAGGACTTTACGTCAATGACACTCACGTCGGCTTCATTGACATTTTCCGTTGTGAGCTGGAGCATGCGCAGTTCAATCGGCGCGGGGGCGTGCTTAATTTAAATACAGGACGCCCCCTTTGAATTACGTGGCCATATGCCGGGCCATTTACACTACGCCGCCGCAAATTACGGAGCAAGTGCTTGGAGAATACGGCACTTGCTCCAGTAAGTTGTGGCAGCGTAGTGTAAATGGCTTACACTACGCCGCCGTGGATTCTATGTGAATCTGCCCCCATGTGTGTATAAAGGCAGGCGTCCCTTTACTTTTGACAATATAGTGTACGGAACACCAGCAATTTCATTCAAACTAAAATTGTATTCTTTCCATTTTTGTTACGATTGTAAAACGTGGTCTCTTGCCCTCTGACCTGTAAAGACATAAATAAAGAATGCTATAAAGAATGCAAAAGGAAAAACAAAATAAGTGAATCCCATGGTAGTAAAATGGGAACATTAAAATAAAAAAATAGCTAGTATGTTTGTAAAAGAGCCACATAAGGATGTTTTAAGCACCTAACACGGGGAGAATTTAGAGGAAATTATTTTAGTAAATGGATTTGTCTTTCGATAATTGGACTGGAGGGAATATTGCTCAGGCAGCAGGAAAATGAGTGATTCACGCGTATCCAGCAAGAATAATGGATTTGCAGCGATCCTGTCATTTAAGAAATTATGGAAAGTTGTGTCATAATTGTGATTGATGAAAGGCGTTATTTCATGCCAGGATAGTGTTCGGCAGCAAGTCAGAGTTTGGCATCTCTGCATTTTATCTCTCTTTTTATAGATTAGTAGCTCCACAGACATCATATTAGTTAAATTCCACAGTGTGGACTAGAGGAATATATGGTTTTTGCTCATTTCTGCTGAAAAAAAAAACCACAGAGTTTGTATAAAGAGGAACTGAACTCTGTTGTTGGCTGTGTCAAAAAAAAGTATGATAAATGCCCACATCCTATAATTTGCGCATACTATATGAACAAAATTGTAGCCATTGACTGATGTATTGCTGATTTTTTGGCTGCCAAAACCATACCATACTTCCCGCCTTACCCACCTTATATAACCACTTGCCGACCGGCTAACGCTGGCAGAATGGCACGGCTGCGCAAAGCAAAGTACCTGTACGTTGCTTTGAATTTTCCGCCGGCGCAAGCTCCGTGACAAGGCATTTACCCTGTTCTGCCTAGTGACAGGACACTGATCTACTGCTCCCTGATCTACTGCATGCGCAGTAGGAAACGCACAGTGAAGCCGCAAGGCTCCACTGCCTGTTTCCCTTACTTCGAATGGAGGTGCCAGGACCCGATCCGATGGATGGATGGATCGGCCTCGGGTGGCCGACATCACGGGCACCAGGGACAGGTAAGTGTGCTTATTAAAAGTCAGCAGCTACAGTGTTTGTAGCTGCTGACTTTTAAACATTTTTTTTTACAACTGGACCTCCGCTTTAAGTGCCACCCCACTGCTAAGAGGTCCAGATACAACTTTATTCCATTAAAGATCAGGGGTCAAGGCCGATCCGCCCTATAGGCTCACTATGCAAGCCGCTTAGGGCCCCACAAAGCTGCGGAGGGCCCCCCAAATTACTAGAGGCCCCGCCTGGTGAGAAGTAATTTTCAGCCCCTTTTTGGCAACTCGCTGGCTGCATGGGAGAAGAGGTAAGACGTTAGCACCCCCCGCTTCTCAATTTAATGTAAGATGTCATTTCCGACAGCAGAACACCCCCTCCCCCGCTTCTAAACTTTAATCTTTGTGACACGTCACTGTGGGCAGCGCCCCCCCCCTGCTTCTCAACTTTAATGTGACATGTCATTTTCGGCAGCCCCCCCCCCCCCACTTCTTAACTTTAACGTGACATGTCATTTTGCTTAGGGCCCCAGGGAGGTCAGGATCGGCACCGCTGTATGTGATGCGGGCCCCAGGCAGAGCATTGTGCACTCGTACTGTGGTACTAGTCCTGACTCCTGGTGAGGTGATACTAAAATCTGGGGGCCACAGGTCACCCTATCACCCTATCACCACCCTAGGTCTGTCCCTCTTTTGTGGTCGGGCGCTCTCCAAGGGGATTGGTGAAGAGTTATGGGTGACGGCATCACGGGTCAGGTAGAGGGCCCCTTAGCAAATTTTGCTTAGGGCCCCAGGGAGGTCAGGATCGGCACTGTCAGGGGTACAGATCAAGAAAAAGCCAATGCATTTTGGGGGTCTACGCGCCCCCTTCATCAGGGCTAGAAAGCACATAAGAAGGTTATTTTGTCAATCAGGCCTCGTACACAGGACCAAGTTTCTCGGCAAAAACCAGCAAGAAACTTGCTGGTATTTTTTTTTTGCCGAGGAAACCGGTCGTGTGTACACTTTTCGACGAGGAAACTGTCGAGGATCTCGTCGAGCCAAAAAGAGAGCATGTCTTCTTTTTCCTCGACTGGAATAAGGAAATTTGGCTCGCCGAGATCCTCGGCGGCTTCACAAGGAACTCGACGAGCAAAACTATGTGTTTCGCCGGTCGAGTTTCTCGGTCGTGTGTACGAGGCTTCAGACAACAATACAATATCCCATCCACGGGGGTCATATTTAAAACCAAACGGTCAATAGTAACAAGTAGGGTTGTCCCCATACCGATACCAGTATCGGTATCGGGACCGATACCGAGTATTTGCGGGAGTACTTGTACTCCCGCAAATACCCCCGATGTCTAAATAGAATACTTGCTGTCGCCGCCGCCGCCGTCACCGCCGCCGTATATCGCAAATCCACCGCTGCCGCGTTAATCACTGTGCGGCGAACATTACAGGCACCTTTAGTTTGAATAGCTGTTTTGCCCACCGTGCCGTGTATAGACACTCCCCCTTGGACGGATCTGTCCAATCCCGAGCAAGGGGGAGTGTCCTTTACACGGCGTGGCAGGGAAAACAACTATTCAAACGAAAGCTGCCTGTAATGTTCGCTGCACGGTGATTAACGCAGCGGCGGCATCATCATTAGGTATGGGGGACATGGCTGCATATGTTTGGGGACATGGCTGGATATATGTGGGGGGACATGGCTGCATATATGGGGGACATGGCTGCATATATGTGGGGGACATGGCTGCATATATGTGGGGGACGCATATATGTGGGGGACATGGCTGCATATATGTGGGGGACATGGCTGCATATATGTGGGGGACATGGCTGCATATGTGGGGGACATGGCTGCATATATGGGGGACATGGCTGCATATGTGGGGGACATGGCTGCATATGGGGGGACATGGCTGCATATGTTTGGGGACATGGCTGCATATATGGGGGACATGGCTGCATATATGTGGGGGACATGGCTGCATATGTGGGGGACATGGCTGCATATATGGGGGACATGGCTGCATATGTGGGGGACATGGCTGCATATGGGGGGACATGGCTGCATATGTTTGGGGACATGGCTGCATATATGGGGGACATGGCTGCATATGTGGGCACATGGCTGCATATGGGGGGGACATGGCTGCATATGGGGGGGGGACATGGCTGCATTTGGGGACACATTTTAAAAAAAGTATCGGTATTCGGTATCGGCGAGTACATAAAAAAAAGTATCGGTACTTGTACTCGGTCCTAAAAAAGTGGTATCGGGACAACCCTAGTAACAAGAGTATCAAAATAATTACATAAAATAGAGAACACGAGTGTTGAACAACAAAAAGGAAAATGGGTGCTGAAAGCAAAAAATAATAATAAAAAAAAGATAATAATTATAATACTAACTAACCATAGTGTGACTGCGGAAGCAAGCAAAGTTTTGCATAAAAGGTCATTTTATAGCTCACTACCCAAAAATTTATGATTGTTTTTGAGTGACGTTTTGAGATAAACAAGTGAGAATACATCTTTATGGCCCAACAATCTCATGTCTTTGAAAAGAGTGTTGAGCACTTCTTTGCCTCCTTTGATTGTCCTTATAATTGCACGGAACTATTTCACATGTAGATGATGCGAACGTGTCTTTAATGAGACATGAGACCGAATTTCTTTGCGGCGAGCCCGAGCATTGAACTTAAGTTGAAAAGTTGATCTTGAAATGCCAATCTTTGAAGTATCTCAGTACAGACAAGTCTAGAGAGCTCATCTCTATTGAACTGCAATGAAAATGTCACAGGAAAAGTACATCACTTCAGAAGGTTAATGACGGAGGTTGTAACGGAGAGACGGATGTATTTTCAGATTTGAGTAGGCAGATTTCACTTGTACGCTCGGTGACCTCAAATCAAATCACTACGATTGTGGAGTTCAACGTGTATTTATGGAACTTTGCAAATTTCATAGTTGAAATAATCAAAAGGAAACTACTATGTTCTGCAACAATTGCTCTACACATTTTAAATGATGATTACCACAAAGTTTACCCAGCAGTAACTTTCCATGTGATATACATACCGTATTTATCGGCGTATACCGCGCACTTTTTTGCCCTGAAATTCAGGGCAAAATCGTGGGTGCGCGATATACGCCGATACCCGCTTCCCGCGCCGAGTTTGAACTACTGTGCCGGCATATACCGAGCGCAGTACACTCGGGTATAGTCGGGCAGGCTCGGCTCCTCTCGCGGTCACGTCCTGGACGTACAGGACGTGAACCGCGAGAGGAGCCGAGCCTGCCCGACTATACACGAGTGTACTGTGCTCGGCAATATGCTGGCACAGTGGTTCAAACTCAGCGCGGGAAGCGGGGATCGAGCGAGGAGGACACCGCAGAAGGATGCCGGACCCGACGAGGAGGACACCACCGAAGCCGCAGACGGACGCTGGATCCTACGAGGCCGCCGATGGACGCCGCCCAAGACACCAAAACTGTAAGTACTAAAATGTTTTTTTTTATAGGAATGCGGGTCCACTTTAGGGGTGCACGCTATACGCCGGAGCGCGCAATACCCCGATAAATACGCTATGTAGCGTTACCCCCTCAGGAGCCGCTGGTTGTTGTTGGGATCGGCGTATTAAGTTACCTTTCAGTGTTGTCTAGGGGTGTAGTTGATGAGTAGAGTAGTAAGTGAAGTAGTGAGCGAATGTCCAGTCAATGAATAAATGTTTTCAAATGCTTTATTTCCAGGCCCAACATGGCCAACATCAACATGGGGTATAGCAAAAAGGTTGATGAAGCAGAAGAGAACTTTGCAGTATCAGGCCTGGATAAGAACCGAGCAACAACAGCACAGTAGTAGTAGTTACAGTTCGTCGCCACTCTAGCCAGAGTGGGTAAAGTGCCCCCGGACAGACTCCTGCCACAAGCCTGGCAGCCGAAGTGTCACTTTGGATTGCTGGGAGGAACAGGCCTCTGCCACAGGCCTGGCTCTAGGGCCTCTGCCACATGCCTAGTACGTTAAGTGAACCGAACGGATTGAGAAATTCCTCCCAGTAGATTAAGTAAGGGGTCCCCGGGTGACAGTTGAAGTGTACCTGTCAATGTCAAGCCCTGTTGGACAACTTGCCTCCGGGTTCTCCTCAAGCCGACCCCCCATCGAACGGCATCCAGCCTGGGATCTCCTCAGTAGAGCTGGGAACCCAGTAAGTCACTGGGACCCCTTTCAGGAACATGAAGCTCCATGTAGCGTGTGACCCCGGCCTGGTAGGTCATCACCGGGGTCCGTTGGATGCGCACACTCTGAAGGTGGGTGCCGCACCTGGAACCCGGAAACCCGCGAAGAAGCACACAAAATGGCATCTGCCACAGATATACTCTCCCCCAGCATGCCCCGCGAGGGAAAACCCCTCTAAATGGCTGCTGGGGAAAAGCGGCTCCGCCAGGACCCGTCGAGCGCCACCTGTCGCCCAGGGGTGGAATCAGCACCCCTGGAGCGCAGACTGACCTAGAGGACAGTTAAGGAATGACAGCAGCCCAGAATTTACTGTGTTAGGCGGGCTTACGCCGGCCAATTTACGCTACACCGCTGCAACTTATGGAGAAAGTGCTTTGTGAATACTGCACTTGCCCATCTAAATTGCGGCGGCGTAGTGTAAATAACATACGCTATGCCCGCAGAAAGTTAAGCCGCCGTACGTGTTGTATTTTTTTTTAAATTGTCGCTCTATTTTTGTTTATAGTGCAGAAAATAAAAACCGCAGAGGTGATCAAATACGACCAAAAGAAAGCTCTATTTGTGGGGAAAAAAGGATGCCAATTTTGTTTGGGAGCCACGTCTTTCTTTGGGAGCCCCGCAATTGTCAGTTAAAGCGACGCAGAGCCGAATCGCAAAAAGTGCTCTGGTCCTTGGGCAGCCAAATGGTCCGGGGCTGAAGTGGTTAAGTGCACACACAGTATAATAGTAGGGGAAGATTGTTGTTGAAATGAATGGTCTGGCAGGAGGGTTCTCTTTAATAAATGAAACAGTCAGAACAGAAGATGGAGTGTGCTTACAGTAGATGAGAAGGATACTTGTAACAGCTTACATATAGCAGAGAGAGATGATGACAGAACAAAGGTGACTTTGTCTATAGCTATGAGGCTCCTAGAACAGAGAAAAGAATAGCAGGTAAATGAGGTGGGCCAAGGGAAGGTAGTTTAGTGCAATCATAGGTCTCAGATTGTATTGATTTTTTTTTCACTAATGTAGTTGGACAAGGAAAGCCAGTAACCAAAGTCCCGACCCTCATTTTCTACAAATAAGATGTGAAGCTTCGTCATCTTCGTTGTTTTTGTCATTGATACTAAACCACTTTGGATTTTTTTTACTTGGGCAGTAAGATCCGGGGGTCCCGACTGCAATACCGAGAGGGCTGAAATGTATTTTAATTGATGTTGAAGTGTTAAAGATGGTTGTTAATGCTGTAGGAGCTTCAAAGAGCTCACATCTAGAGGCAATATTGCAAAAACCCAACTATCCCAAATAGATTTCACACACTAGATGGATCAGAAATGTGAAATATGTAAATTTCTTATTTGATTCCAGCTTTCTAGGCTTCTCATATCTACTAGGAATTATTAGTTTTGTCTTGAAAAAAAACATCACTTGTCTCCAGTTTCCATCAAGTGAAATACAACCTGATTACGTTTCTGAATTCCTTACAGGATACTTTATATTAGAGACTGACAATTGAAGTTTCTTTGTTTTCAGGATTAGATTGTAAATCAAAGTCTTGTTGGGTACAGAGGGATAGATTTCCTTTGGTAAATGTCTAACTGAAGGACTCATCCGGTGTGACATATTAAACAAACTTATCAGACTTACGTCCATTGAGGCAGGATAGAAAATACGGTCATCGGTTTGAAAATACTTTTCTAGTATTGATTCTTTTACTTGGCAAATCGGATTTATAACTTTGTAAAATAACATTTACTGGTATTTTATTTTCCATTTGGTGATATACCGGTACTTTCATTACAGGCTTTGTGGTGTCCACTTGCCTTGACTAAAGGTCAACTTCATCCATAATGGATTATTCAGTTTTGGTTTGGCAGTAATGAGTTGAATCACCTAAGGCCTCGTACACACGACCGAACATGTCCGCTGAAACTGGTCCGGCGGACCAGTTTCCGCGGACATGTTCGGTCGTGTGTACGGCCGACCGGACGATTGTCCGGCGGATCGGACAGGTTTCCAGTGGACAAATGTTTCTTAGCATGCTAAGAAACATGTCCGCTGGAAGCCTGTCCGTCGGACATGTTCGGTCGTCTGTACGACTCACCGGACATGTCCGCTCGGCCGAAAGCCCTCGCATGCGTTGAAGTAATTAGACGCATGTGTGGAAGCATTTACCTTCCAGGGTCGCGATGACGCGGCGACGGCGCGGCACGTCACCGCGTATCCTGTCCGCCGGATTTCTGTTTGATGGTGTGTACAACCATCAGACAGAAATCTCCGAGCGGACATGTCCGATGAAAACGGTCCGCGTTTTCATCGGACATGTCCCCTCGTGTGTACGAGGCCTAACAGTTTTTTACGTCTCTTGCTCCAGTGGTGAGATTTCCTGGCAATAGTTAGGCCGCGTACACACGGTCGGTCCAAACCGATGAAAACGGCCTGAAGTCCAGTTTCATCGGTCCAAACCGACCATGTGTACGGCCCATCGGTCTGTTGTCCTTCGGGCAAAAATTAGAGAACTTGCTTTAAAATCGAACCGATGGACGGCTGACCATCGGTCAAAACCGATGGTTAGTACACAAAAGCATTGGTTCAAAACCCGCGCATGCTCAGAATCAAGTCGACGCATGCTTGGAAGCATTGAACTTAGTTTTTTTCAGCACATCGTGTGTTTTACGTCACCGCGTTTTGACCCGATCGGTTTTTGAACTGATGGTGTGTACGCACATCAGACCATCAGTCTACTTCAGCGGTGAACCGATGAAAATGGTCCGTCGGACCATTCTCATCGGATGGACCGGTCGTGTGTACGCGGCCTTCACAAAGCACTTGCGCCGCCGTATCTCGAGATACGCCGCGTAAGTGCAAATATGCGCCGTCGTATCTGTGCGCGTGCCCACAAAACTAGATACGCCTGAAAATAGGCTTCATCCGACCGACGTAACTTGCCTACGTCGCGGTAGAGTGGGCGCATATTTACGCTGGACGTATTTGGCGCTCCCATTGATTTTCTATTCACATATGCAAATGAGGGAGATACGCTGATTCACGAACGTACGTCCGTCCGACGCAGTGCGCGTAAAGTCATACGTCCGGCGCAAAGTTATGCCTCATAAAGGAGGTGTAACTCAAAGGGAACACAAGCCGACGTATTTTACGTAGTTTACGTAGGGCGTGAATATGACTAGGCGTAGGTTACGTTCACGCCGTAGGCAGTGATCCGGCGTATCTTAGGGAGTATTTCCGACGTGATTGTGAGCATGCGCACTGGGATACTCCCTGAAAGGTGCCAAATGTGACACCGGAGGGGGGGGAGGATTCCAAAAAGTGGAAGATCCATTTTTGGGTGGAACTCCGCTTTAACGTTCAACTGATAAAGGATGTTGTAAAACTTGGCTGACTGCCTGGACTTTTGATGGCTGAGAGCAGAGAGAATTCTCTGCATTCAAAAGATCGGGAAATACTTTGTCAAGATCGCAACGGGGAAAAAATTATGATAACGATTCTTGCCGATTAATCGTGCCGCTCTAGTGTATAGGGGTTACAGGTAACAATAATCATGTGTTTTAACCTGATTAGGGCAAGCCATAGATGATTCAACATTCTTTCCTTCCACCACGGGTTTCAGGAAAAAAAATTGCTCAATTCATTTTCAACACAGGCAGTGATGATGTAGGAATCCCTCCTGCAGCACTATAGTGTTCTGCTAGCAGTGGGTGGTGTCCTTTCCCTGCCTACAGAACACAATGATTACTGCTAGCCGCTTTAGCCACTGGCAGTAATCGCATGCCAAAAATTTGTCATGCTAGTCATACTAAAGTTGATCGATGGACCAATCAGCCTGCCCACACATAGATTGAATCTTGGCCATTCGCTGCTGAACCAGCCGCAGATTTGATCCATGTATGGCCGGCTTAATACTAGAGATATTCCCTGCAGCTTTGTGCACTGGTTAGATGTCTATTGAATTCAGCTCAGAAATAAACACATAACTCCCGCAGGTGCGTCTCCTTTTCTGTATGTGTGACAGACGTTTATACTGATGACATTGATTTATATAGATCCACTGTTGTGTCTCCTGACAGGTGTACGAGGTAGTCCCTTGTTATACGGAATGCAATCAGTACTTGTGGGTGTCTGAGCCGTGGTCCGCCTGCAAGCTGCACAGCGAGGGGAAGACCGCCGGCTGCGGGCTCGGAATACAAATCAGAAGAGTGCGGTGAGTGAAGGAAGCAGTTCATCTCGGCTGACGGAACAATACATCATGTGTGAGCCGCTTACTGCAGTGTCAGACACTCAGCTAAGACTTCACAACTTTCTTCTGCAATGTTGTTTCTCTGCTACCAACTGAAGTTTTGCTGTGGAAAAGTAGGGCGCACACAAGTGGCTGGGGGGGGGGGGGTAAAAGCAGGTGGTTGATGCATGGTTTTATGCCCCCCTGGCCACACAGCAAAACTAGGCCATGCAGCAGCTCAGGGCTTTCCACATCTTGCAGCCATAAAGCCTTGCTGTGTGACTGCAGCAAAAATTAAACAGCATTTTGCAATTGGCAGACGGCGGCACCGCCGTTGAATGCGATCCATTCAAGTAAATGGGACTGGCCAGCAACCGCCCTGCAATTAGGATTACCACCTTTTCTTTAAGTCAAACCTGAACACTTTAGTGGCCTGGGACACCTTTGGGTGCCCCCAAGGAGAGTAGTAATGCGGTGCGCATAACGTGCCGCAGCGAACTTTGGGTGTGGCCAAATTGATCTTGCTGACATCATCTCCCTGCCGGTAGAACCCTTGCAACCTGGTCAGGCTTCCGACATAAAGCCCCAACCCTACGCTGCTTCTTCTGTCCCTGGGTAGGCCTCAACTGCATAGCAACCAGGGAACTCCCAGATAGGCCTAAACTTCCCAGCTGTCAACACATGACCACCCAGACAGCTGCCCAGGTGGCACCGAACACCCCGATGACCTGACTCCTCAAAAATAAACCCCTGCCAATTGGCTAGAGCAGTGTTTCTCAACTCCAGTCCTCAAGGTGCCCCAACAGGTCATGTTTTCAGGCTTTCCATTATTTTGCACAGGTAATGTGATTAGTTTCACTGCCTTAGTAATTACCACAGCTTTTTCATCTGAGGGAAATCCTGAAAACATGACCTGTTGGGGCGCCTTGAGGACTGGAGTTGAAAAACACTGGGCTAGAGCAACCTATCCACTCATATTCCAAGTTCATATGCACCTTATCATTCCAATGCCAAAGGTAACAATGCCACCTAGTGGCAGAGGAGAGAGGTGCATCAAAAGAGTCAGGAGATCAACTAACAATTGGCTAGGTTAGTTACCACCTAGCAAACATGATTTGACAGCATCCCTGTTCAAGACGAGGGTGCTACAAGTGCATAGCTATAAAAAGTTAACACCCACACAACAGCCTATTTCCTGTACATTTATAGGAACAAATTGGATGGGTTCAGTATACTGCCATGGATAGGCACAGGAAATGAAAATTACGGTAAGTATGACACAATTTTATGTTTTCCTGGTGCCTCCATGGCAGCATACATGTGATAGCATTATCAATATCAATAACTAGCTACCAGGGTGGGAAGCTTCAGAAAATCCTATCATATAAGAAAGTGAGTAAGCTACTGATGGGGACCCAGATGTATAGGGAGACTGATGGGGACCCAGATGTGTAGGGAGACTGATGGGGACCCAGATGTGTAGGGAGACTGATGGGGACCCAGATGTGTAGGGAGACTGATGGGGACCCAGATGTGTAGGGAGACTGATGGGGACCCAGATGTGTAGGGAGACTGATGGGGACCCAGATTTGTAGGGAGACTAATGGGGAACCAGATGTATAGGGCAGTGTTTCCCAACTCCAGTCCTCAAGGCACACCAACGGGTCATGTTTTCAGGATTTCCCTCAGATGAAACGGCTGTGGTAATTACTAAGGCAGTGAAACTGATCAAATCACCTGTGCAAAATAATGGAAAGCCTGAAAACATGACCTGTTGGTGTTTCTTGAGGACTGGAGTTGGGAAACACTGGTATAGGGAGACCGATGGGGACCCAGATGTGAAGGGAGACTGATGGGGACCCAGATGTGTAGGGAGACTGATGGGGACCCAGATGGATAGGGAGACTGATGGGGACCCAGATGTGTAGGGAGACTGATGGGGACCCAGATGTATAGGGAGACTGATGGGGACCCAGATGGATAGGGAGACTGATGGGGACCCAGATGTATAGGGAGACTGATGGGGATCCAGATGTGTAGGGAGACTGATGGGGACCCAGATGTGTAGGGAGACTGATGGGGAACCAAATGTAAGGTGGGACTCTGTTGCGGATGCTTATTTAAAAGGGGGCTCTGATGGGATCCCAGATGTGAAGTGAGACTCTAATGGGGATCCTGATGCATGGGGGATCTGATGGGGACCCTGATGTACAAGGAGACTGATGGGAACCGGGTGTAAGGTTGGACTGTGTTGGGGATGCTGATGTTAGAGGAGACTCTGAGATGAACTGTGATTTTAGGAGGGGTCTCTGATGGGGAATCTGATGGGGGCCTTGATATGAGAGGGTCTCTGTTGGGGGCCCATATGTAAGGGGGGGGGGCTTTGATAATCACCTTCATGCACTCTAATGGGGATATTTTAGACCATGAATATTTGTAAAATATATGACATGACCCTTGTAAAACACCTGCTTTATAGGGAAAAATGTATTTTACATATGCTTTGGGTTCTATTGATAAAACAAATATGCTGTGGGAATGCCTTGAACATTCACACACTAATCAGAAATAGTTGTCACGATGTGTCTATGTATTTTTCTTATGACTGTCAGCTCCATCTAGTGGCCATAAAGCAGTATTTTTCTAATTCAGGTATTTGAGAAAAAAAATACTGCATTACAGCCACTAGATGGCGCTGACAATCATAGAAAATACACACATTAGGCAGAATACGGTGATCATTCATGATGTATGTGCGAACGTTTGAGCGTGGCTCAATATCTGTCAGTGGCCCAGATTCAAGAAGCACTTGCGCCCGCGCAACCATAGTTGCGCGGCGCAAGTGCTTACTTGCTCCGGTGTAACGAGTGCTCCTGATTCAGGAACCTCGTTACACCGAATGCAGCCTAGGATGTGACAAACATAAGCCTCCTTATGCCTTCACATCCCAGGCTGCATTCTTGCGTTGGCCGCTAGGGGGCGCGGCCTTTGTGATCGGCGTGTAGTATGCAAATTGCATACTACCACCGATTCACAAAAGTTGCGCGGGCCCTGCGTACGCAAGGTACGGAGTTTCCATACGGCGCCTTTAGCATAAGGCTGCTCCTGTTAATAGCAGGCGCAGCCAATGCTAAAGTATAGCTGCGCCTCCCGCTCGCGACGTTCAAATTTCACGTCGTTTACGTAAGTGAACCGTGAATGGCGCTGGACGCCATTCACGTTCACTTACAAGCAAATGACGTCCTTGCGACGTCATTTGCCGCAATGCACGTCGGGAAAGTTTCCCGACGGAGCATGCGCTGTTCGCTCGGCGCGGGAGCGCGCCTAATTTAAATGATTCCCGCCCCCGGCGGGATCATTTACATTAGGCAGCCTTGCGCCCGGCTGCTTAGCATATTGCCCGCGCAATTTACGGAGCAACTGCTCCGTGAATCGCGGGCAAAGCGCAATATTTGCGTGGGCGCAGAGAAAAAAATTTGCTCTTTGCCCACGCAAATATTGCGCGATTCTACTTGAATCTGGGCCAGTATCTACAGAGCTGTCAGGATGAAACCAGAGCCTTGCTCAGGGGGAAAGCTGTGTAAACACAATCATGTGCTTAATGTATAAAATACACTGTTCTGTCCATAATGGTTGCACTTTCCCTTGAACTCTCTTTTCATATTTCTCCAACACATCAGCTGCCTGCGACAGAATTATTTCTGAGCAGGTGAGAGGGCAGGTAAGCTTACATATTAATGAATGGCAAGGCGGTTCGGCACGCTCTGCAATTATTGCGATTTGTGGACTGTCTCCAGCTGTGTGAAGTCTGGAAAGAATACAGGAAAAAATATTACATTATTTAAATTTAATTCAGTTGGAACGTCTGTTCAGCTAAATGTTTTATTCCGCATCCCTGACATTTATATTACACTCTCCAGCAAGAGTACAATAATCTGATTTTGTTATGAAGGTTAAAAAGACTTGTATATTGGATTTTCCATTTACAAGAATTATAACCAGACAAGCTGTGACATAAGTATTGCGGGAGTAATATTTGGATTAGCAACTCAGCAAGCAATACGATGGATATGTTGAGATGAAAAGAGGACCTGTCTATACGTCTAAGAGAAACATAGGGTGGTTGGGGTGCCACCGCACAGCAATGCTTCAGAAATTGCATATGAGACTTTTTTTTTTTCTTTAAGCCAGCACATCATGTGATTGGTTCCCATCGACATATGCTAAAACACATGCGTTGAGATTTGCTTTCAAGGTGTGCTGGTATGCTATTGAAAATAAATTCAAAACGCAACAAAGCGCACAATGGGGGAAGATTTAATAAAACTGGAGAGTGAAAAATCTGGTGCAATTCTACAAATCAACCAATCCGCTTCCAGGTTTTATTGTCAAAGCTTAAAGGGTCACTAAAGGATTTTTTTTTTAGCTAAATAGCTTCCTTTACCTTACTGCAGTCCTGGTTTCATTGTTCGTTTTTGCTCTGATGTTGCTGTAATTCCTCTCTGTTCTGGACACTTCCTGGTTGTCTGTTTCCTGATGACCACAGTACTGTGAGATTCTAGTTTCATTTTCCAAACCATCACTGCTCTATGGCTCTGTATAGCACAGAGGCAGGATAACATGCAAAAACTAAACTAGATGCAAAAACTAAACTAGAGGTACATTATATGATTGATTTTTATCTATTTTTAATCAATTTTAAAAGGAATCAGTTAACTATTATGTCTCTATACCCTGTAAACAATCATTTCAGCAAAAAAAAATGTTTTCCTTTACAACTCCTTTAATTGAACAAGCTGAAGCCAGAAGCTGATTGGCTACTATGCACAGCTGCACCAGATTTTGCACTCTCCAGTTTTAGTAAATTAACCTCTGTGTACCAATTTGCCTAATGAGGGCAGCATTTAGAGACCTCACCTATTTCTCATGTCTAGAAAGAAAGGAGCGTAGAATCAGTTGAGGATCACTGACAAAGATTTTATCATTACGGTATTTACATTAAAATAGGGACATTTTTTGCACTGTGTTTAACTACTTAAGGACTGGAAGGATTTGTCCAGGCCATTTTTTGCCATACGCACTGCATCGCTTTAACTGACAATTGCGTGGTGGTGCGACGCTGTACCCCAACAAAATTGACGTCCTTTTTTTCCCCACATATAGAGCTTTCTTTTGGTGGTATTTGATCACCTCTGTGGTTTTTATTTTTTGCTCCTATAAACAGAGAGTGACAATTTTGAAACATTTTTTTTTTTTTGCTATAATATATACTGTAACCAAAAAATAAAAATGGATTCCTCAGTTTAGGCCGACTGTTCTCATCGGATGGACCGGCCCCCCTCCCGTTTTTTTTTTTTTTTTGTATTACACCTGTAAGGGGCCCAATGGTCCCCAGTCCTCCAGCGTTAGGCTGGGTTCACACTACTACACTACTTTCATCCTACTTTGCTCTGTGTTCAATGTTTCCCTATGAGAGCGTCTTGTAGCGTCCTACACAAGTCGGTCGGACTTTGAAAATGCTCCCTGTACTACTTTTGGTCCTACATTGATCCTACTTCAGGCCCATTGAATATCATTGAAGTCGGACCAAAGTAGTATCCTGTTCATGAAAGTAGGATGGATGTAGGACCAATGTAGGATAAATGTAGGACCGATGTAGCAGAGCAAAGTAGGATGAAAGTAGTGTAGTAGTGTGAACCCAGCCTAAAGCTGTGTAAAGCTACTAACTTTCAGGTGTCATTGTAACAAGATAATCAATGGTATTCACTTTACCTGTCAGTGGTCATGATGTTATTGCTGATCAGTGTATGTTTGTTGAAGATTTAAATGCATAATGATAGAAGTTGAGTTTTATAGGTCAAAGGCCATGTGAGGTTGAGCTCGCAGTATTGCAGCCATTGATTGTGTTATGTTCCCTTTGTCATCACTTCTTTATGCATCTCTATACGTGTAAAATCTCATAAGATTTCATGTTTATTTACAAGGGGAAATATGTATATATTGGATATATATATATATATATATATATATATATATATATATATAGTCGAGGAAAAAGGATGGGACACGTTCTCCGATGCAATCCTTTCACTTGATCAATTAGAAAATGTATAATCCTGATGAAGAGCAGCGATGCTCGCAACTGTACAGTAGCTTGCATGTTTGTACATTTTCTAATTGATCATGTAAAAGTATATTGCATCGAAGCACGTGTTCCGTCTTTTTCCCTCATCTCAATATCGGTGGATAATTGGGAGCCCATCCTGACTGTGCTTCAACAGCAGAAAAAGAAAGAAAGTAACAGAACCCACCCGTTATTTGCAATATATACATATATGGTGTATGTATATATTTGTGTGTGTGTGTGTGTGTGTGTGTGTGTGTGTGTATATATATATAATATATATATACTGTATGTAATGTATGTAAAATCTAAATCAAATCAATATTTGGTGTGACTAGCCTTTGGCTTCAAATCAGCATCAATTCTTACACTTGCACACTATGCACACTAGCACAAAGTCAGGGATTGTGTAGGATTAGAGTGTATGATTAACCAATTATACCAAGCAGGAGCCAGTGATCATCAATTTCATATGTAGGTTGAAACACAGTCACTAAAACATCTGTGTAGGAGGCTTAAAACTGGGTGAGGAATAGTCAAACTCTGCTACGAAGTGGAGGTTGTGGAAGACAGTTTCATGTCACAGGTCATAAAGTGGTAGGTTGACTTCTGTCTAAATTAGCCCTAGTATATGAATGTGATTTAGGGACCTTAGCTTGTAAGCTCCTTGAGGGTAGGGACTGATGTGAATGTACAATGTATATGTAAAGCGATGCATAAGTTAATGGCGCTATATAAGTACCTTACATAAAATAAATACACCATGGCAAGACTGAGCATAGCAACAAGACGCATGATAGTTATATTGCATCAGCAAGGTCTCTCCCAGGCAGAGGTTTCAAAGCAGACTGGGGTTTTAAGATGTGCTGGTCAAGCTCTTATGAGGACCGTAGACGCAGTGGCTGACCAAGGAAATGTAATGCAGCAGATGAACTACACATCATTGCTTGTTTCCCTTAGATATACAAAGATCTCAATTAGTGCCATCAGCACAGAACTGGTGGAAACCAGTGGGAGCCAGGTACACCCATCTACTGTCCAGAGAAGTCTGGCCAGAAGTGGTCTTCATGGAAGAATTGCTTTCCAATGTGGAAACAAGGCTAAGCAATTCAACTATGCAGGAAAACATAGGAACCAGGGTACAGAAAGATTGCAGCAGGTGCTCTGGACTGATGAGTCAAAATGTGAAATATCCGTCTGTAATGGGAGGCAGTTTGTTGGTAAAGGATTGGAAAGCGGTACTAAAAAGGAGTGCCCGCGGACAACAGTGAAGCATGGTGGAGGTTCCTTGCAAGGTCTGGGGCTGCATTTCTAGAAATGGAGTTGGAGATTTGGTCAGGATCAATGGTGTCCTCAATGCTCAGAAATACAGGCAGATACTTATCCATCATGCTATACCATCGGGGAGGCGTGTGATTGGCCCCAAATATATTCTGCAGCAGGACAACGACTCCAAACATACAGCCATTGTCATTAGGACTAGCTTCAGTGTAAATAAGAACATGAAGTCCTGGGAGTGATGGCTTGGCTCTCATAGAGCCCTGACCTCAACATCATCAAATCTGTCTGGGATTACATGAGGAGATGGAAGAACTGTGCTTAGTTCTCCAAGATGTTTGAAACAACCTACCTGCTGAGTTCCCTAAAAAACTGTGTGCAAGAAGTGATGCTGTTTTGAAGGCAAAGGGTGGTCACACCATTTACTTTACATTCTGTTATTTGATAAAAAAAATAAACTATTAACACTTCTATTTCTGAAAGCATTCTTCATACAGCATATTTTCACACATGCCTAAAACATTTGCACACATTGGCGTAGCACCAGGGGTTGCAGGGGTCACAACCGCAACCCCGCCCCTGCTCCAGGGGGGCCGTGCGGCCTCCCTCTTACTTTACATTTTATCTCACTGTGCCTGTGTGGGCGTCAGGGTCACCTGAAAGGTCAGTGTGTGATGGGTGGACGCAGACTCCCCTCTGCCCCTCCCCTTCCCAGAAGTGGCAGGCGGGACTGGGCACTGAGTGGAGGAGGTTGGACGGGGCCCGCTGAGTGGAGGAGAGACGATGAGTGGAGTCTGGTGCACAGACCCGACCTTTCGCTACTGCCCACCAGCTCCATGTCACTTCTGTCTCTGACGCTCTGTGAGCTGGTCCGGTCCCCTCCTCCTTTGTCTCCTCCACTCACCTCTCCACCTCTCCTCACCTCGCTTTTATGTTATTGCCCCCCACCTGTCCTCAGTCATGGCGAGGGCCTACCAGAGGGGGACACGCTATCCAGCTGGAACAGCAAGTTCATAGAGTTTGGCAAGGTAAGAGTGGAGCATGGGGGGAGGATGAGGGGATATGAGAACATTCTACAGTCCAGAACACAGGGCTGGGGGACTTCAACACATTGAGGGGGACTAAGACTTCTCCAGACTTCCCTTGTACTGGGGATATCTCATGTTTGGGGGAATGACAGGAGCCAGCATAGGGGAGGGGTGAGTGCTGGGACTTGTAGCCTGTAGGCAGCAGGGGAACCCATAAGTGATTTGAAGGGACTCCAACACCGACATAGCTATGGGGCTTACCTGTGTGGCCTCCCTATCACACCTGGACAGGATGGGCTGCATATACAGGAATCGATCCACTCCATTTTCCTCCTTCTGCCATTGAATGCAGGCTTCTCTCCCTCCTGCATTCATTGACAGCAGGAGAAAATTGAGTAGATCGGTTCCTCTATATTCTGCCCCTCCTGTCTGGGTTACTTTTATTCTGCTGTTTCATAAACCAAAGCATAGTAAACTGTGCTTACTATGTTTCAGTTTATGAATGACCAGTGCAGAGCTCTTCCTGTTCATTCATTATGTGCAGCTGAGGCTTCAGAGATGGTGGTCCTCAATCTCCTTTCTCTGTCTCAAAAGTGAGACATTGGGGGTACAATTCCCCAAATGACACCAACGATGGGTTATAATTCCTCCCAATGACACCAATGATGGTACACAATTCCTACCAATGATAGGGCACAATTCCTCCCACTGACACCAATGATGGGGCACAAGTACTCCCACCAAAACAAACAATGGGGCATTATTTTTCCCACTGATGTCTGGACCTTTTCTACTCCCAATGGTCACAGTTCGGCCCCCCCTAAAGTCTGAAGGACAGTAAACTGACCTTTTGTATAGAAAGTTTGGAGCCAAATATAGGGCAATATTAGAAGGAAACCTGTTATGCCGCGTACACACGGTCGTTTTTCGGCATGAAAAAAAATGACATTTTTAAAAACTTCATTTAAAATCATTGTGTGTGGGCTTCACATCGTTTTTCGGCTTCTGAAAAACTCCCAAAAAAAAATTTGAACATGCTGCATTTTTTAATGTCGTTTTTAAAATGTCGTTTTTCGGGTTGTAAAAAATTATCGTGTGTGGGCTAAAACAACGTTTTAAACCCGCGCATGCCCAGAAGCGAGTTATGAGACGGGAGCGCTCGTTCTGGTAAAACTACCATTCACAATGGAGTAAGCACATTCATCACGCTGTAACGGACAAAAAAAGCGCAAATCGTCTTTTACTAACAAGGAATCAGCTAAAAGCAGCCCAAAGGTGAATAGAACTTCCCCTTCAGAGTGCCGTCGTACGTGTTGTACGTCACCGCGCTTTGTTCATAATTTTTCAAAAACGATGGTGTGTGGGCAACATTGTTTTTAATGATGAAGTTGAAAAAAACGTCGTTTTTTGGACAGGCTGAAAAATTACATTTTTTTTAATGCCGAAAAACGACTGTGTTCGCGGCATTAAAGTCTGCAAAAGACTTGAGACTGGGGGGAGGTTCACATTCCAGCAGAACAATGACCCCAAACATACAGACAGAGCTACAATGGAATGGTTTATATCAAAGCATATTCATGTGTTAGGCCCCGTACACACGACCAGTTTCCTCGGCAGAATTCAGCTTCCGACCGAGTTTCTGGCTGAATTCTGCCGAGGAAACTGGTCGTGTGTACACTTTCGGCCGAGGAAGCCGACGAGGACCTCGGCGAGGAAATAGAGAACATGTTCTCTATTTCCTCGTTGTTCTATGGGAGCTCTCGGCCCGCCGAGGTCCTCGGCGGCTTCAGGGCTGAACTGGCCGAGGAACTCGACGTGTTTGGCACGTCGAGTTCCTCGGCCGTGTGTACGAGGCCTTAGAATGGCCCAGTCAAAGTCCAGACCTAAATCCAATTGAGAATCTGTGACAAGACTTGAAAATTGCTGTTCACAGACGCTCTCCATCCAATCTGACAGAGCTTGAGCTATTTTGCAAAGAAGAATGGGCAAAAATGTCCCTCTCTAGATGTGCAAAGCTGGTAGAGACATCCCCCAAAAGACTTGCAGCTGGAATTGCAGTGAAAAGAAGGTTCTACAAAGTATTGACACATTTTCACATATTTATTTGTAAAAAAAAAATTAGAACCATTTATAATTTTCCTTCCACTTCACAATTATGTGCCACTTTGTATATTGGTCTATCACATAAAATCCCAATAAAATACATTTACGTTTTTGGTTGTAACGAGACAAAATGTGGAACATTTCAAGGGGTATGAATACTTTTTCAAGGCACTCTATCTATCTCCATATAAAATTATAAAATTTAACTTTAAAAAAAACGACAAAGCTCTCTACTTTCCCTTGTGAAGCCAGGTGACTGATTGTGTTTTGAATGACGTAGTAAATGCCTCCACGCCAGAACAACATCAGCTGATTTTTAATATATTAAAAGAAGGAATCTTATTTATATGGAAATCCATGAGCATTTTTTTTTCACGGTACAGTGAGCGTGATGTATTAAGAGCCGCGTCCTAAAACACAAAAATGATTCCAAGGTGTCCGTGTTTTGGTAACATTACTGACAGACAGCTGCAAGGTTGGAAATTGAGGTACAAACCTAGTTAACATTCAATGTCGCCCGGGTTAAGAGATATTGTGCATTATATATCGCCACCTTCTATTTACATGGGAAATTTGTCTGCTGTCCGCTGACATCAATACATCTGGCTTTTAGCATGGACATGATATATGAACTGAGAAAATGCATGTGATGTTAATGTAGGCAATAGAGCAAAAGGGCATTTTATCAAATAAAACATTGACGCATTAACGGCGCGTTTGTCATTCCATGGTACGGGTATGACGTGGTGTTTTGGTTGTGTAGTCTGCACACCATCATTTATCATTCCAATGGACTGCAGGTGTACAGGAACCTTTTATCTCCCAGTAATATAATTGCTCCCAACCTCAAGATTACAGACTTGAATCATTTAACCCCTTCCATACAGGGCACTTATACACCTTCCCGCCCAGACCAATTTTTAGCTTTTAGCGCTGTTGCACTTTGAATGACAATTGCGCGGTTATGCTATACTGTACCCAAAAGAAATTTTTATCATTTTGTTCCCACAAATAGAGCTTTCTTTTGGTGGTATTAGATCAGGGCTCACAATTTCAAGTCCTGAGCTACTAGCCAGGCCTCAAGAGTTACTCACCACCAGTTGCCCCACCTAATTCATACACTGCCCTGCGCCTAATTGCACCCGTAAACACGCCCTCGTAGATTATCTCATGGAATGACAATGTTTTATGCAGAATCAAGTTACAAAATTAAATATTACCAACAACAACTTTAACAAAATGGGACAGGGCACTGGGGGCAGACCAGAGGGACAGGGCACTGGGGGCAAACCAGAGGGACAGGGCACTGGGGGCAAACCAGAGGGACAGGGCACTGGGGGCAAACCAGAGGGACAGGGCACTGGGGGCAGACCAGAGGGACAGGGCACTGGGGGGGCAAACCAGAGGGACAGGGCACTGGGGGCAGACCAGAGGGACAGGGCACTAGAACTGGGTATCTTCCCCATTCTCTTGCTGTCTCCTCTGCAACTCCCATCCATCCATCCTCTCTCTCTCTCCCATTCATCTCATCATCAGGAGCCTGTGTGTGCGGCTCCACGCTTGCATGTCCCCACTTCCCCCTTTTATTCAGGCTGGCAGAGAGGAGAGGAGCTGCAGCACAGCGGAAGGAAGTACAATCCAGCGCTGAGATCCACACAACTGCACAGCCATTGACACCATAGCACAGCGCACACTGACAGCGCACAGCACACATTGAGACCAGTCTGTTCACAGTGCTCAGGCTGAACTGTTGGACACTTACATAGAGCACAAGGAGAAGAAAACGGCACAAACTAGAAGGCTGCCGCTCTCATGTCAGGGCAACTTTCAGTGAGCGCTGCACCGGAGTGGTAATTTTTGCAATCCTCCACCTCACTCATTACTTTCTGCTCTCCAGCTACATTTCCCGAGCATGCACCTTTCCTCTTCGGCCGCCAATCTCATCGGGACTCTAAGTGTAGGCACAGATTGGAGGGAGATTGGTCATGCAGCCCTGTCATCACTCGCCCCCAGCTTAAATCCACTCGCCAAATGCTAGCAGGCGAGTGGAAATTTTGAGGGCTGTATTAGATCACCTCTGGGATATTTATTTTCTGCAAAAAAAAAAAAAAATGACCAAAAATTTAGAAAAAAAACTTTTTTTTTTGTTTCTGTTATAAAACATTGTAAATAAGTAAGTTTTCTCCTTCACTGATGGGCACTGATGGTACTGCACTGACGGGCACTGAAAAGGCGGCACTGATGGGCCACCACATCAGTGCCACCACCGATGAGGTGGCACTGATGTGGTGGCATTGATGGGCACTAATATGCGGCACTGATGGGCGGCACGGATGGGCACTGATAGGCGGCACGGATAGACGGCATGGATGGGCACGGATAGGTGGCACAGATGGGCACAGATAGGTGGCACGGCTGGGCACGGACAGGCGGCATGGATGGGCACGGATAGGCGGCACGGATGGGCACTGATAGGCGGCATGGATGGGCACTGATAGGCGGCATGGATGGGCACTGATAGGTGGCAGAGATGGGCATAGATGGGCACTATCGTATGTGTTGTACTAATGGATGCCAATCAGTGCCAAACAATGCCTGCCAATCAGTGATGCCCATTGTGGGAACTGATTGGCATCCTTTGCGGCACTGATTGGCATCCATTTTTTGTGTCCTCATCCCTGGTGGTCTAGGGTGGCATACCTTTTTTTTTTTTAATCCCTGGTGGTCTAGTGGGCATCCCTGGTGGTCCAGTGGGCATCCCTGGTGGTCCAGTGGGCATCCTCCGGGGGGCTGTGCTGATAATCGATCAGCTCAAACCCCCCCTGTCACAGGAGCAGCCGATCGGCTCTCCTCTACTCGCGTCTGACAGACGCGAGTGAGGAAAAGCCGATTACCGGCTTTTCCTGTTTACATCGTGATCAGCCGTGATTGGACACGGCTGATCACGTGGTAAAGAGTCTCCGTGAGAGACTCTTTATCTTGATCGGTGTTGCGGGGTGTCAGACTGACACCCTGCAACAACAATCGCCGCAATGCACGCCCCCAAGGGCGCGCAGTGGCTCAGAATCCTGAGGACGTCATATGACGTCCGGTCAGGATTCTACAACCACTTTGCCGACGTCAATTTGTCATTGGCGGGCGGCAAGTGGTTAATTACAATGTTTAAGGAACCTTTACTATTTATGATCCACTTCAGAAGATCTTCAAATAAGATCCTAATATATCTGACAGTATAGATATGCCCGTTCGCATATTTTGTATTGCGCTACTTTTTAGTGCAACGCATTAAAAACCCACCAAAAATACAGTATGAACTCTGAAGAAAACACACATGAGTTTTGTAATGTGATGGTGTAAATGGGCGCTAATGAGTGGATATCTTACTGTTCCTTGTTTCAGAATAAAAAAAATATCCTAATATATGGAATTTTCTACGGATAGTTCTCATGCCATACTGTAATTTTCCATGATGCAGTCAGGGCCGCCATCAGGGGGGTACAGGCATTACACCTGTAGGGGGCCCAAAGGTCCCCCCAGGGGCCCGACTCACCCCCACCCGTTTTTTTGCATTACACCTGTAAGGTGCCCGATGGAACACCCCCCCCCCCCCTCTACTGACGCGCATCATCTCGTGCCAGTAGAAAGGAGAGAAGAGATTACACTTTTTTTTCGTCGCTTTTTTTTTTGCTCCAGGGGGGCCCTGCCTAAAGCTGTGTAAGGGGCCCCAAAATTTGTGATGGCTGCCCTGGGTGCAGTGTCCCAAACAAGGGTCATACAGGTAATATAAGTATATAAAAACATCTCAGAAGAGGAATATATACATTTCAGTACATATACAACAATGGCAGGAGGAAATAAGACACCCACATGTATGAGCCTGATCAGGGGCTTGCCTAGGTTGCTGTTTTTGCTGATCCCCCACCCCACCCCAGAAAATGAAAAAGCCATTATGAACTCTACTGTGCCCTATGGACACTTCAGATGTTATCCCATTTTTGTTCCCCCATTCTTTGGTTGCTAGGGCACTGATGCCGTGGCCTGATGGCCAGCATCCTAGCAACCAATGACTGGGGGGGTTGATTTACTAAACCTGGAGAGTGCAAAATCCGGTGCAGCTGCGCATGGTCAGCTTCTAACTTGAAGGTGTTGTAAACACTCCTGTTTTTTCACCTTAACTACCGTATTTATTGGGGTATAGCGCGCTCCCGCGTATAGCGCGCACCCCTAAAGTTGCCCGAAATTCCTGTGGAAAAAAGATTTTTTGTACTTACAGTTTTGGTGTCTTGCGCGGCGTCCATCGGCGGTCTCGTCGGGTCCGGCGTCTGTCTGCGGCTTCGGATGTCCTCTTCGTCGGGTCCGGCGTCCTTCTGCGGCGTCCTCGCGCCAACATATACAGAGCGCAGTACACTCGTGTATAGTCGGGCAGGCTCGGCTACTCTCGCGCTGACGTCCTGTACGTCCAGGACGTCAGCACGAGAGGAGCCGAGACTGCCCGACTATACACGAGTGTACTGCGCTCGGTATATGTCGGCTCAGTATTCAAACTCGGCGCGGGAAAGCGGGTATCGGCGTATATTGCGCACCCACGATTTTGCCCTGATTTTCAGGGCAAAAAAGTGTGCGGTATACGCCGATAAATACGGTACTTGCCGACCTGCCGCTGTCGCTCTACGGCGGCAGGTCGGCCCTGCGCGAGAGCCCGTAGCTCTACGTCGTTCTCTCGCAGGCCACTAGGGGCGCACGCGCCCCCCGCTCGCCCCCGAGTCCCGTGCGCGTGCCCGGCGGGCGCGATCGCTACAGAGCAGGGACAGCTCCCGGTCCTGTCAGGGGGGGAAATTTCTGATCCTCTGTTCATACAATGTATGAACAGAAGATCAGTGATTTCCCCTAGTGAGGCCACCCCCCCTAAAGTTAGAACACACCCAGGGAACATACTTAACCCCTTTCCCGCCCCCTAGTGTTAACCCCTTCACTGCCAGTGGCATTTTTATAGTAATCCTATGCATTTTTATAGCACTGATCGCTATAAAAATGCCAATGGTCCCAAAAATGTGTCAAAAGTTTCCGAAGTGTCCGCCATAATGTCGCAGTACCGAAAAAAAAACACTGATCGCCGCCATTACTAGTAAAAAAAATATTAATAAAAATGCCATAAAAATACCCCCTATTTTGTAAACGCTATAACTTTTGCGCAAACCAATCAATGAACGCCTATTGCAATTTTTTTACGAAAAATATGTAGAAGAATATGTATCGGCCTAAACTGAGGAAAAAAAATGATTTTTTAATATATTTTTGGGGGATATTTATTATAGCAAAAAGTTAAAAATATTCAATTTTTTTTCAAAATTGTCGCTCTATTTTTGTTGATAGCGCAAAAACTAAAAACCGCAGAGGTGATCAAATACCACCAAAAGAAAGCTCTATTTGTGAGGAAAAAAGGACTCCAATTTTGTTTGGGAGCCACGTCGCACGACTGCGCAATTGTCAGTTAAAGCGATGCAGTGCCGAATCGCAAAAAGTGCTCTGGTCTTTGACCAGCAATATGGTCCCGGGGGTTAAGTGGTTAATGCATCTTTTGCATTAGGGTAAAAAAACATCTGATGATTAAAAAACCTGGAAGCTGATTAGTTTCTGTGTAGAGCTGCACCAGATTTTCACACTCTCCAGTTTTAGTAAATCAACCCCCGTGCACCACTGGTTTCTAGAACAGCATCATTGATTGCTACCAGGCTAAACCCTCTCTTCCACTGTTCTGTTCAAGAGAAAATAAATCTCTTTGCATTCAAGAAGTATCTGGCATCCATGAATCTACCTTGCATTACACTCGCTATGCCTTGCAACCCACTGTCTGATATAAACACACTTAGCTAGATTCAGAAACACTTACGATGGCGTATCACTAGATACGCCGTCGTAAGTCCGAATCTGCGCCGTTGTATCTTTAAGCGTATTCTCAAACTGAGATACGCTTAAATCTTGCTAAGATACGACCGGCGTAAGTCTCCTACGCCGTCGTATCTTAGCTGCATATTTACGCTGGCCGCTAGGGGCGTGTATGTCGATTTACGCAGAGAATATGTAAATGAGCAAGATTTTCCTATTCACGAACGTACTTGCGCCCGATACGCTGTTTACGTAAGGCGTTTTTCCGGCGTAAAGATAAACCACCAAAAAGATGGCGCAGCCCATGCAAGGTATGGACGACGGAACAGTCGTATTTTACGTCGTTTGCGTAAGCGTACGTGAATGGGGCTGGGCGTAGGTGACGTTCACGTCGAATACATTGAGTATTTCTGACGTGATTCTGAGCATGCGGCCCTCATTTACATGGGGTCACGGCTACTTTACATGTAGCACGCCCACTACCTGCCTAATTTGAATTAGGCGGGGATTACGCCGGGCCATTTGCACTACGCCGACGTAACTTAGGAGGCAAGTGCTTTGTGAATACAGTACTTGCCTCACTATGTTACGTCGGCGTAGTGCAAATGGGATGCGCTACGCCGGCATAAAGTTACGTGAATCTGGCTAACTGTCTATAGTGCTGCCCTCCACAAAGTGACGCCTGCTGCCAGCATCCTAGCAACCAGTTCAGTGACTCTGGACAATGTTACCAAGCTGCAGTTTGGACAAAGTGTTCAGCATGGACATTCTGGCCCTAGTGTTGCATGAGGCCACCGACTCAATTTGCCTCATTGGCCACATGCTCCTGCCTATAATCTAGAAGGGTAAAAACATCCAAAACTAAAATAATAAAAGAGGTTTTGGCTACATTTACACTTTAAATAGGGGAGCAATATCAAATATTCCTGCCAGTCATGCGTGGGGATGAGAGGTATTAGGCTATTATTGACATGGATGGTTATCTCAGACAGGGAGGTAGATTGAGCAGATGAGTTCTGTTTTATTCATATCGAGGACATAAAAGAGGAGAACGCTGTTAGACAGCGAGCCTGACGGACAGTGGATGATGGAAATTCAATATGAAGGATTGTCATTTTCATAGTAAAAATAATTGTCCCTAAGCATTTCCAAAAAAATGTAGTTTTGGGTTTGCACAGACTGAATAAAATAAAGACCAGCAGGCTTTTTCAGTTACAGTATTCCAGGCAAACGGTTAAATATACAGAAGAACTACATATGAGAGCGTTATTACCTGCCAAAGGATTTCTATTTCTTTCCATCCTGTCCTGAGATAAGTACAGTCTGTCTAGTAGTGGAGGGGACCTGATCTTTCTCTGCTTCACTTCCACTTTCACCTATAGGCAGTGGTGTATTTTGGTTTTGTGCTGCCCTAGGCATAACTAATATCGGGCGCCCCATCTAAATTTGTCCTTCCCCTTCCTGTTTAAGTCCCACCTCTTTATCTGTAAACTCCACCCCTACCTATTTAGGCTCCACCTTTTCCCACTAGAGCTCCACCTCTTTAGAGGTGGGGAGTGAGAGAGAGCGAACAAGATCACACAGGGATCCAGTAGAGGGAGAGTGTGAGGTGCAGTCTTTAGACCAGTGTTTCTCAATTCCAGTCCTCAGGCCCCCCCAACAGGTCAGGTTTTCAGGATTTCCCTCAGATGAAAAGGCTGTGGTGATTACTAAGGCAGTGAAACTGATCAAATCACCTGTGCAAAATAATGGAAATCCTGAAAACCTGACCTGTTGGGGGGGCCTGAGGACTGGAATTGAGAAACACTGCTTTAGACACAGATCGGGCGCATCACTCAGGGAGTTCAGCTGTGTGGGTTGGTCTCACCTCGGTGTTGGGGGTGTCCAGTGCTCACAGCTCTACGCCTCGGGGACTCTGTCGCTTCGGGACATGGCAGTGCTCCGATCACATGCCCCACACTTAGCCCAATGTTCTCTGAGGGCTGGACCAGGATCAAACAGGTGGTGTGTCCGGTATGAGCTCTGTGCCACCTCCTACTTTCCCCTCTGCTAGACCTAGCCGGTCACTTGTCCTTAAGGTTCCCCTAACGGGAAAGTTCCTTCAAGGACTGCGCAGGCGCAAACTTGCCGACGGAAATCTCCGAACCTCGCCCGGCATCCATGCTCATTCTTTAACCCCTTCCTGACCGCCGCATGTACATATACGTCGGCAGAATGGCACGTACAGGCACATTGGTGTACCTGTACTTCCCTGCCTTTCCGCGGGTCGGGGGTCCGATCGGGACCCCCCTGCGACATGCGGCGGTCGGGTTCCCGCGGGGAGCGATCTGGGACGACGGCGCGGCTATTCGTTTCTAGCCGCTCCGTCGCGATCGCTCCCCGGAGCTGAAGAACGGGGAGAGCCGTGTGTAAACACGGCTTCCCCGTGCTTCACTGTGGCGGCGCATCGATCGAGTGATCCCTTTTATAGGGAGACTCGATCGATGATGTCAGTCCTACAGCCACACCCCCCTACAGCTGTAAACACACACTAGGTCAACCCTAAATGTTACAGCGCCCCCTGTGTTTAACTCCCAAACTGCAACTGTCATTTTCACAATAAACAATGCAATTTAAATGCATTTTTTGCTGTGAAAATGACAATGGTCCCAAAAATGTCAAAATTGTCCGAAGTGTCCGCCATAATGTCACAGTCACGAAAAAAATCGCTGATCGCCGCCATTAGTAGTAAAAAAAATAAAAAAAATAAAAATACAATAAAACTATCCCCTATTTTGTAAACGCTATAAATTTTGCGCAAACCAACCGATTATTGCGTTTTTTTTTTACCAAAAATAGGTAGAAGAATACGTATCGGCCTAAACTGAGGAAAAAAAAATTTATATATGTTTTTGGGGGATATTTATTATAGCAAAAAGTAAAAAATATTGCATTTTTTTTCAAAATTTCGCTCTATTTTTGTTTATAGCGCAAAAAATTAAAAACGCAGAGGTGATCAAATACCACCAAAAGAAAGCTCTATTTGTGGGGAAAAAATTACGCCAATTTTGTTTGGGAGCCACGTCGCACGACCGCGCAATTATCTGTTAAAGCGACGCAGTCCCGAACTGTAAAAACGCCTTGAGTCTTTAGGCAGCATATTGGTCCGGTCCTTAAGTGGTTAATATCCCAGTGGATTGGAGGATGTTAAAAAAAGAGCCAGGAGGCCGAGCGAAGTGAGGACTTGAGGTCGACTGGCCACTTTCCTCGAAATCCACGTCGCCCTTGATGCCGGTCGAGGTTCGGAGATTTCCGTCGGCAAGTTTGCGCCTGCGCAGTCCTTAAAGGAACTTTCTCGTTAGCCGGAACCATATCGGCAGATCAGATTGCGTCTGCGCAGGAACTTCCACGATAGCCGGAACCAGCTTGGCAGATCACCGGCTCTCATCCTTACACTCGGGCAGTGGCGTCACTAGGGTTGTTGTCACCTGGTGTAGTAAAATATGGTGTGACCCCCCCCGGTCACGAGCCTCTGAGAAACCCTGGATCTGGACCCCCTTTAAAGAACCAGTAGATGATTTCAGCTGCTTGTGGGGAACCCCTAATCCTAACCCCTCCCCCCAAAGAACCAGTATATGATTTTTCCCTCTAAGTAACCCCTATCTGGGCTTTAGATCCCCCATAAGTAACCAGTTAATGAGCTTAGCTCTTAAAAGAGAGAGAACAAAATACTGCAGATATATGTGCCCAGCTCAAATTTCATGAATTGGGTTTACATCCACTTTAAAGTAATTCTCTCAAATGTCTCATTTATACGGCATCAAATAACAAATCATTTTACATTTCTGCTTTCTGTAGGTGTGTGAATATATCGGACAGTGCCGAAGACGCTTTTGTAAATGGCACATATTGCAGTCACCCGGAGACGCCTTCCACAAGACAAAACTGCTCACTTTCCTGCCTTGGAGAATGTGCGATGTCCAACTGGGGACCGTGGAGCCACTGCACAAAGGTAAAGACACATTTCTACAGGCATTGACTTAAAGTGGATGTAAACCCTCCATATACGCAGTGAAGGGAACAGCTTCAGATGATACACAGGGATGAAAAAAATCTCCCTACATAAGTTTTACATGCATATCTTCTGTCATCACCTTGATACACTGTTTAGAAAGTGCATGTCCTGTTAGAATTTTCACTTCCACGATCTAACACTAACCTGTAAAGAAGAAATCACTATACATACCTTTTTTGAAGCTGACCGACCGGATACCACGCTGAGCTGTCAGATGCGGCTTCTCTGTGGAGGCGGGTGCAGAGGTAGGTTAGTTTTAGATTGTGGGTGTCTGTAGACTGTAGATGCAGGGATTTTAGTGTTAGGGTGGACTTATGCCGCATACACACACAATTTTTTTAAATTGGTCATTAAAAACGTCTGTTGCCGCGTACACACGACCATTTTTAATGGTCTAGAAAAAACAATTTGCTAGATTCAGAGAGAGTTACGCTGGCGTATCAGTAGATACGCCGTCATAACTCTGAATCTACGCCGTCGTAAATTTAAGCGTATTCTGGAAACCAGATACGCTTAAATTAGGCTAAGATACGAGCGGCGTAAGTCTCCTATGCCGTCGTATCTTAGGGTGCATATTTACGCTGGCCGCTAGGGGCGCTTCCGTTGATTTCGGTGTAGAATATGCAAATGAGCTAGATACACCGATTCAGAAACGTACGTCCGCCCGGCGCATTTTTTTACATCGTTTACGTACGGCTTTTTCCGGTGTAAGGTTACTCCTGCTATATGAGGCGTATCCAATGTTAAGTATGGACGTCGTTCGCGAATAGGGCTTTGCGTAAATTACGTTCACGTCAAAAGCATTGACTATTTGCGACGTGATTAGGAGCATGCGCACTGGGATACGTTCACGGACGGCGCATGCGCCGTTCGTTAGTGGAGTAATTTACGTGGGGTCATGTTTTATTCACATAAAACATGCCCACCTTTTCAAAATTTTAATTTGGTGCGCTTACGCCTGCAGATTTACGCTACGCCACCGTAACTTAGGGAGCAGATTCTTTGTGAATCCAGCCCCTGCCTCATTAAGTTATGGCGGCGTAGCGTATCTGAGATACGCTACGCCCGCACAAAGTTACGGCGGACTATCTGAATCTAGCCCAATGTTTTTTTCAACCCGATTCTTGTCAAGCCTGCCTTGCATACACACGATCATGAAAAAAAAAATGCTCTAGCAAAACGCATGACGTACAACACGTATGACGGCATGAAGTTCCATTCGGATAGCGCCACCCTTGGGGCTGCTTTTGCCGATTTCGTGTTAGTAAAAGTTTGGTGAAAGACGATTTGCGCTTTTCAGTCTTCGTGCTTTTCAGTCTGTTACAGCGTGATGAATGTGCTATCTCCATTACAAACGCTAGTTTTACCAGAACGAGCGATCCCGTCTCATACTGTAACTTGCTTCTGAGCATAGGTGTTTTTTTCACGTCGTTAAAGCGTACACACGCCCGTTTTCTAGAGCATGTTCTAAATTTTTAATGCCCATTTTTCACGTCATGAAGAATGCTCTGGAGCCCACACATGATCGTTTTTAATGACATTAAAAAATATTTCATTTTTCACGTCATGAAAAACGGCCGTGTGTAGACTCCAGAGCATTTTTCTCGACAAGAAAAATGACCATTAAAAATTTAGAACCTGCTTTATTTTTTCTCGTCGTTTTTCACGTCGTGAAAAACGGTCGTGTGTACGCTTTAACGTTGGGGGAAAAAACACGCATGCTTAGAAGCAAGTTATGAGAAGGGAAATTTGCATAATCAGCCCAAAGGGTGGCGCCAGTCGAATGGAACATCCCCTTTATAGTGCCATCGTACGTGTTGTACGTCACCACGCATTGCTCGAGCATTTTTTTTTCACGATCGTGTGTATGCAAAGCAGGCTTGACAAGAATCACGTCGAGAAAAACGTTGTTTTTTTCCATGACATGAAAAACTGTTGTGTGTACGCGGCATCACACTTTAACCACTCCACCCCCGGAAGAAATTTGGCTGCCCAATGACTGGGCCATTTTTTGCGATTTGGCACTGGGCCGCTTTAACTGACAATTGCGCGGTTGTGCGACGTGGCACCCAAACAAAATTAACGTCCTTTTTTTCTCACAAATAGAGATTTCTTTTGGTGGTATTTGATCACCTCTGTGGTTTTTATTTTTGGCGCTATAAACAAAAAAAAGAGCGACAATTTTGAAAAAAAAAGCAATATTTTTTACTTTTTGGTATAATAAATATATATATTCTTATATATGTATTCTTATATATATATATATATATATATATATATTCTTCAACATACTTTTGGTAAAAAAAAAAAATTGCAAAAAGCGTATATTGATTGGTTTGCGCAAAAGTTATAGCGGCTACAAAATAGGGGATAGATTTATGGCATTTTAATTATTATTATTTTTTTTACTAGTAATTGCGGCGATCTGCGATTTTTATCATTACTGCGACATTGTGGCGGACACATCGGACACTTTTGATGCTATTTTGGGACCATTGTCATTTATGCAGCGATCAGTGCTATAAAAATGCACTTATTACTGGGTAAATGACACTGGCAGGGAAGGGGTTAACACTAGGGGGCGAGAAAGGGGTCAAGTGTGTCCTAGGGAGTGATTCTAACTGGGGGGGGGGGGTTACCAGTGACAAGACATTGATCACTGCTCCTGATGACAGGGAGCAGTGTGGTAGATTAGGGTAAAATTTATATTTTTGATTTAGGCAAATTTTTTATTAGAACCACTAAAATGTTTAATCTCTTTTATATTTTCATATTATTTCTATATTGTTGTTTTTATATTTCTTTTTATATATGCATGTGTGAAAAGTATATGTCACAATAAGTGTCTTATTATCCTTACATGAAGATTTGTCACATATGATATTAAGTTTTAAAAGTCACAAGAACACAGCATTGAAAGTGAAGGATAAAGTTATTTGAAACCAAGAGCAGATGTTCTCCCATCCCCCTTCCCCTCACTCGGAGCTTGTGTGACTTTTTGAAAGGAACTATGGGCCAGATTCACGTAGCCCGGGCGCAGCGTAACGTAACCGATTTAGGTTACACCGCCGCAAATTTTCTGTCTAAGTGCCCGATCCACAAAGCACTTACCTGGAAATTTGCGGCGGTGTATCCTAAATCCGTCCGGCGCAAGGCTGGCCAATTCAAATGGGGCGGGTACCATTTAAATTAGGTGCGCTCCCGCGCCGGACATACTGCGCATGCTCCCGACGCAAATTTCCCGACGTGCTTTGCGCGAAATTACGACGCGCCGACGTTTTGTGAATCGTGACGTGAAAAAAAGACTTGCGCCGGAAAAAAAAATATGTAAAAAAAAATTCAAAAGCGACGCGGGAAAGACGGGTATACTTTTACATGGTGTAGTAAGTTTACACTTTGTAAAAGGTGCCCTATCTTTGCGACGGCAAACTAACACTTGCGGCGACGTAACGACGGGAAAAAGTTTCGTGGATCGCCGTAACTGCTAATTTGCATACCCGACGCTGGTTTACGACGCGAACTCCCTCCAGCGGCGGCCGCGGTACTGCATCCTAAGATCCGACAGTGTAAAACTATTACACCTGTCGGATCTTAGGGATATCTATGCGTAACTGATTCTATGATAGAAACAGGGATACGCCGTCCTATCCCTTTTGTGAATCTGGCCCTTTGAATCTTGTAACAAGAGCTGTTTATGCTAGATACGAACTTCTCCTCCTACTTTTTCTGTTATATGGGTTTGAGGAGAGAACCCTTGCAAAGTTGATCAAGAAACCCCTGTGTTCTAGTATCAAACAAAGAATTTTACATGTGCTCACAGGAGGGCGTGTAAAGGGGCGGGTGAGGGGAGAGTGAATGGGAGGATTAGTGGGTGTGGCTGTATAATGTGAACCAATCAAATGCATGTCTTGTGATTTCATGTGGCTAATAAAATTATAGTGAGAGGACCTGCTCACTCTCTCTTACACTCTTGGTAACTAAGCAAGCAGGTTGTGTGCATTTCTTGCCCATACCATCAGAGCCGGTAAAGCAGTACAAGGAAATTAATCTCTCTCAGCAGTAGATCAGTGTCCTGTCACTAGGCAGAACAGGGAAATGCCTTGTTTACATAGGCATCTCCCCGTTCTGCAGCTCTGTGACACGATCGTGGGACACCAGCGGACATCGAGTCCGCGGGTCCCACGGGCACGGTCACACGCACGCCCGCACAGCGGCAAATTCAAAGCAACAAACAGGTACGTTGCTTTGCGCAGCCATGCCATTCTGCCCATGTATATCTACAGGAGGTGGTCGACAAGCAGTTAATATCACCCTTTCAAAACCTCCTTACACATACAGGGACAGGTCCACATACATCTGCGTGGGCGCAGCGTATGTGAGATACGCTACGCCGCTGTAACTTACTTTGCTATTCTTTGAATCCTGAAAGAATTTGTGCCGTAAAGTAACGGCGGCGTAGGGTATCTCTCGCGGCGTAAGGGCGCGGAATTCAAATGCGGCGAGTAGGGGGCGTGTTTCATTTAAATGAAGCGCGTCCCCGCGCCGAACGAACTGCGCATGCCCCGTCCGTCAAAACTCCCAGGGTGCATTGCTCCAAATGACGTCGTGAACGTAAATGGCGTCCAGCCCCATTCACAGACGACTTACGCAAACGACGTAAAATTTTCAAAATTATACGCGGGAACGACGGCCATACTTAACATTGAGTACGCCACCAGATAGCAGCTTTAACTATACGCCGGAAAAAGCCGAACGGAAACGACGTAAAAGAATGCGACGGCCGCTCGTACGTTCGTGGATCGTCGGAAATGGCTAATTTGCATACTCAACGTGGATTACGCCGGGAACGCCACCCAGCGGACGTCGAAAAATTGCATCTAAGATCCGAAGGCGTAGGAAGACGTACGCCTGTCGGATCTAACCCAGATGCCGCTGTATCTTGTTTTGAGGATTCAAAACAAAGATACAACGCGGGAATTTTGAAATTACGCCGGCGTATCACTAGATACGCCGGCGTACTTTCTTTGTGGATCTACCCCTAGGTAACTATTATTTAAAAGCAAAGGGAATGCCTACCTTTGCCATTCTTCTTCCCACGCCATATAATTCTTCCCCCGGACTACAGGTACACTGTAAGTCACATTTTTAAATGTAAAAAGAAACAGAGCGCGAGTCCATGAAAATTGCACGCTAGTCATTTTTTTTTTTTCTCCAAACCACAGTCAACAGAAAAAGAATCAATAGCTTTTTCTGGCGTACAATATGAATTTATATTTGTATAGACTCATTTTAAACATGACATCTCCTCATTGCTATTCACTGCTCTCCTGGAATTAAATTGCCTTGATCTTGTACACTTGACTCTGGTGGAAATTGTCAGCCTCTGTTCTTCACAACCAATTTGGATTCAGAAAACACAAAATCAACCTCGTTGGCGGTTTTTCTTTTTTTTTTTTTCTTCATTTCTTTATTGTGAAATTTACATAAACTACATGGACAGATTCAGGGAGAAAGCATAGGGGACCCAGCTGTCTCTCAGTGCGTCCTCCCTCTTACCAGCGTGGATGGGCACCATTAACATAAACAAGAGATTGTATTCTGAGGAATGTGTTGAATATGGATAAAAATAGAGATCGATGGCTTATTTGCAGAGCGGAGGGACTGTCACCTCCAGCGTGCATAGATGTTGTTCTAGCTCCAAGAGGATGAAGGTTGCCATCAGAGCTTTTTTTCTCAGAAAATAGGTGCAGAAACTCAACCACGACCCCGTTCAGATTTCACAAACAGTAGAAGGGTCTTAAAGGGGCATTAAATACCAGGATTGCATTACATACAGAGTGCAGAGTTCAGGGGGGTTACACACAGAGTGCAGAGTTCAGGGGGGTTACACACTGTGGCCCAGATTCTCAAAGGCGTTACGACGGCGCAACACCATTTGCGCCGTCGTAAGTCCTAATCTGGCCCCGGGTATCTATGCGACTGATTCTTGGAATCAGTTACGCATAGATACCCATTAGATCTGACAGGCGTAAGGCTCTTACGCTGTTAGTTCTTAAATGCATTTTTTTTCCCGCCGCTAGGTGTCACCGACGTCGTTTTCCCCGGCCCTTATGTAAATTAGCAAATTACGACGATTCCCGAACGTACGCGCGCTCGACGCAGAGAATTTACGTAGTTTCCGTAGCCTTTGCGACGCGTAAAGTTGCCCCTGGGTCTATGGAGGCGCCAATGTTAAGTATGGCCGTCGTTCCCGCGTCCAAATTTAAAAAATCTACGTCGTTTGCGTAAGACGTCCGTGAATGGCGCTGGACGCCATTTACGTTCACGTCTAAGCAAATGACGTCGGTGCAAAGTCATTTAGCGCAATGCACGTCGGGTAATTTACCCGACGGAGCATGCGCAGTACGCTCGGCGCGGGAACGCGCCTAATTTAAATGGTGCCCACCCCATTTGAATTGGGCGGGCTTGCGCCGAGCGCTTTTACGATACACCGCCGCAAGTTTACAGGTAAGTGTTCTGAGAATCAGGCACTAACGCTGTAAACCTGCGGCGGTGTAACGTAAATCACATACGTTACGCTGCCTTGGAGCAACGTAATTCTATGAGAATCTGGGCCAGAGTGCAGAGCTGTCACTTGTAAACACAGAAACCAGACTTGGTGATTGTGGTGAGCAGGCACCAAAGGGTCTGAGGCAGAGGTTATGGAACTGAGTTCCCCCAAGTTCCCCCTGAAAAAAAGCCCTGGTTGCCATACATTTGAGATATCTTATGCCACGTACACACCATCGTTTTTTCTGACGTTCAAAAACCCGTCGTTTTTCACGACGTGATTCCTCTCCAGCCTGACTTGCATACACACGTTCATGCAAAAAAAAAAACGTCCGACCAAAGCGCGGTGACGTACAACACGTACGACGGAACTATAAAGGGGAAGTTCCTTTCAAATGGCGCCACCCTGTGGGCTGCTTTTGGGCTGCATACTTGATTCTGAGCATGCGTGTTTTTTCCCCCTGACCTACACATGACCGACGAGAAAAAAGAGAGCTGGTTTCAATTTTTTGCGGGCAGGTTTTTCGTTGAGAAAACTGCTAGAGAGCATACACACGACCGGTTTTCTCGACCAATATAAAAAATGGCTGTTTTCTCGTCGTGAAAACCGGTCGTGTGTACAAGGCATCATAGTTACATAGGGACATAGGATAAAAAAAAAAACATATGTCCATCAATTTCAACCCTAAGATCAAAATAAATAAAAAAAACATAACCCTGAAGCCCTGTACACACGATCGGTCCATCCGATGAGAATGGTCTGATGGACCGTTTTCATCGGTTAACTGACTGATGGTCAGTCGTGCCTACACACCATCAGTTAAAAAAACGATCGTGTCAGAACGCGGTGACGTAAAACACAACGACGTGCTGAAAAAAACGAAGTTCAATGCTTCCAAGCATGCGTCGACTTGATTCTGAGCATGCCTGGATTTTTAACTGATGGACGTGCCTACAAACGATAGTTTTTTTCTTCTTCTATCGGTTAGGTATCCATCGGTTGAATTTAAAACAAGATTGCTTTTTTTTAACCTATGGATAAATAACCGATGGGGCCCACACACGATCGGTTTAGTCCGATGAAAACGGTCCATCAGACCGTTCTCATCGGTTTGACCGATTGTGTGTACGCGGCATCAGAGCCCAAAACCTACAGATGATCCTGAAGAAGATGATCCCGATCTCCCATAAGTATAGGTTCACGCCTGTGCATTTTTTTGTAAATTTTTCAAAAATGCACTCAGTCCATTTAACATGGTTTCCGAAGATACACGTTCACATCTATGCGTTTTTCATCCAGTGCTTATTTGAAAAGGGTCAAGGAATTTTTTTCCTGCAGCAGATTACATTTTGCGTGTAATAGACGTCAATGGACCCGCACCAAAAACACAAGCGTTGCATCTTGTATTGCTGGTTGTTAGGTGGTTTAGGCCGCTGCGTCCTAAACCACTTCAATACAGGGCATTTTCACCCCCTTCCTGCCCAGGCCAATTTTCAGCTTTCAGCGTTGTCACACTTTGAATGACAATTGGGCGGTCGTGTACCCAAAATAAATGTTGATATTTTTTCCCCCCACAAAAACAGCTTTTTTTTTTGTTGGTATTTAAACACCTCTGCGTTTTTTTTTTTTTTGCGCTATAGACAATTTTGAAAAAAACACAATATGTATTACTTTTTGCTATAATAAATAGCCCAATAAAAATAAAAATAAATCCTAGCGTATATTGATTGGATTGCGCAAAAATTATAGCATCTACAAAATAGGTTATTGATTTATGGCATTTTTATTATTACTATTTTTTTTACTAGTAATGGCAGCGATCTGCAATTTTTTAGTCCCGATTCGCCACTTCTGGGGTCCCCTGCCAGTGCTCCTCGGTGAGTGCCCCCATAGTTAGCCACTTCTTATGGGGGCACATGTGTGGGCTCGATCCTGAGCCATGCTGCCTGTGCCCATTGACAGACACAGCGCCGACCCCAGCTCCTTCACAGGATTTGATTGGCAGTAGCAAGAGCCAATGGCTCCCGCTGCTGTCCCTCTGTCCTGTGAGGAGAGGGAGAGTGGAAAGATGCTCTCAGGCACAGCGCTGGATTGAGATCAGGCTCAGATAAGTTTAGGAAGGGGCTGGGGGGATCCTGATTACAGAATGTGTCCATTTACACCTGGCTATCTCCGAACCAATCTGATCTACTAAAAACAACTAGAAGGGGATCTGTTCCCCTCTGTCTGGCTGGATTGGATCGGAGGGCAGTCGGCTATGAACAGAAAGTTGGTCCATTTACATCTAACCGCCCATAGAGCAGAGTGGGCCATGTCCACGTCCACTCTGCATAAGCGGAGCAGACATGGACCTGTTATCTGTCCGCTCTGCTCAGATCAGCAGGGAATCACTGGACAGATCCCCTGCTGAGCAAAACTGGATCTGGCCCGTGTGACAGGGGCCTACAAGAGTCTTTGCACAATGTATTGATTACAGTTGCAATGTTTTGCAGGCCTTTAATTTGAAAATCCTATAAATGTACCATATATACTCGAGTATAGGCAGAGTTTTTCAGCACATTTTTTTGTGCTGAAAACGCCCCCCTCGGCTTATCGGCCGTAGGTCCCTTAGACCCCAAACTTGGCACACATGTAGCCCCACTCTTCCTCTACAAGTGTGTAAAGTCTGGGAGACCTACGGCCAGGGAGCACTAATTTTTCAAAATCGGGCACCCCTTCAATAGACTCCCATGTTAAATGGTAATTTCTTCGGTGACTTTGGGGACCTGGTACTGGCCGGGTCTTAGGTCCCCTGGACCCGGAACTTGGCACACATGTAGCCCTATTTCTCCTCTATAGGTGTGCAAAGTTTGTTGTCTGGGGGACCTACGGCAATCAAATAAGGGCTCCCCTTCCATAGACTCCCATGTTAAGTCATACATACTAGGGGGAGTACAACTGGGGGGATCTGTAGTGGAGAAGGATCTGGGGGTTTTAGTTGATCATAAGCTCAATAATGGCATGCAATGCCAAGCTGCGGTTTCCAAAGCGAGCAAAGTCCTTTCTTGTATTAAGAGAGGTATGGACTCCCGAGACAGAGATATAATTTTGCCCCTGTACAAATCATTAGTAAGACCTCATCTGGAATATGCAGTTCAGTTTTGGGCACCAGTTCTCAAAAAGGATATTGGAGAACTGGAGAAAGTGCAGAGAAGAGCAACCAAACTGATAAGAGGCATGGAGGAGCTCAGCTATGAGGAAAGATTAGAAGAACTAAATCTATTCACTCTTGAGAAGAGGAGAATTAGGGGGGATATGATCAACATGTACAAATATATAAGAGGTCCATACAGTGTACTTGGTGTTGAGTTATTCACTTTACGGTCAACACTGAGGACAAGGGGGCACTCTTTACGTCTAGAGGAAAAGAGATTTCACCTCCAAATACGGAAAGGTTTTTTCACAGTAAGAGCTGTGAAAATGTGGAACAGACTCCCTCCAGAGGTGGTTCTGGCCAGCTCAGTAGATTGCTTTAAGAAAGGCCTGGATTATTTCCTAAATGTACATAAAATAACTGAGTACTAAGATTTGTAGGTAAAGTTGATCCAGGGTAAATCCGATTGCCTCTCGGGGATCAGGAAGGAATTTTTTCCCCTGCTGTAGCAAATTGGATCATGCTCTGCTGGGGTTTTTTGCCTTCCTCTGGATCAACTGTGGGTATGGAGTTGGGTGTATGGGATTGTATTGTGTTTTTTATTTTGTTTGTTTATTTTTTTGAGGTTGAACTGGATGGACTTGTGTCTTTTTTCAACCTGACTAACTATGTAACTATGTAAGTCAGTCTAGTCATGGGCACAGTGAGGCATGGGCACAGTGAGGCATGGGCACGGTGAGGCATGGACACAGTGAGGCATGCACATGTACACAGTGAGGCAAAGTGAAGCACAGTAAGGCACAGTGATGCATTCAGATGGACACCCTAGGCGTATACTTGAGTCAATACGTTTTCCCATTTTTTTGTGTAAAATTAGGTGACTCGGCTTATATTCGGGTCGGCTTATACTCGAGTATATACGGTAAATTTTTTAAGAATAATATTAGTGCATTTATTAAACTTTTTTAAAAGGTGGAATTTTCCTTTAATTTGGGCTTTTCTGTAGATCCTTTTGTGGTTTTAAACCTGGAGTTTGAAAGGAGAGATGCTTCAAATTTTGAAAATTGATTCCAACATTTTCTAATTAAGCCTCTTGAGTTAAAGTTTATTTTTAATCTGCGGTATAGCGCTGTGACATGTTTTATTTAATTTATAGTATAAATCCCCTGTGCCATTTACTAGATGGCTCAGCGGGGAGTATGCTAAAAAGTCCAGCGGGGCTTTTAATCATTAGCTCCATAATTGTGCTTAAACCACCTGGGGGTGAAATGGAGATGTAGTCCTATTCACTCATAGAGAGCAAAAAAGAGAAGAAACCGCTGACATATTATATGTACAGCAGTATCCAGACATGCTGATAGACCAATTAGCCCATCCAACTTGCCATTCTTCCTAATGGATTTTCTAAACTTAGACCCAGCACTGGCAAATTAATGCAGTAGTAGGATCCTTCCATTAGCATGAAATTTCACACGCCCATCTGATATCGAACATAATTCTGCAGCTACCAATCTATGACAACCCGACGCCAAGCAGGCGAGGTCTATGGCTAGGCTCACGTTTGTGAAATAGTGACATAGGCCCAAGGTGGCAAACCAAATGGAAGCAGGTTGATCTCAAATGTTTTAATCACATTACATATAAGGGCCCGGATTCACGTAGAGCGGCATATATTTGTGCGGGCGTAGCGCATCTCATATGCGTAACACAGAGAGGCAAGAACAGTATTCACAAAGCACTTGCTCCCTTTGTTGCGCCGGCGTAACGTAAATTGGCCGGCGTAAGCCCGCCTAATTCAAAGTAGGAAGGTAGTGGGCGTGATCTATTAAAATGAAGCGTGACCCCATGTAAATGAAGGGCCGAACGAACGGCGCATGCGCGCGCATGCTCAGAATCACGTTGCATATACTCCCTAAGATACGACGGCTCAATGCCTACGACGTAAACGTAACCTACGCCCAGCCCCATTCAAGTGCGACTTACGTAAACAACGTTAAATACGACGGCTGTTCCCTGGTCCATACCCTAACATGACTTACACCTGCTTTATGTGGCTTAACTTTACGCCGGACGTACGCCTTACGTAAACGGCGTAGATTACTGCGACGGGCGTAAGTACGTTCGTGAATCGGTGTATCTCGCTCATTTACATATTCGACACGTAAAACAATTTAAGCGCCCCTTGCGGCCAGCGTAAATATGCGCCCAAGATACGACGACGTAGGAGACTTACGTCGGTCGGATGGAGCCAAAATTCAGGCGTATCTTATTTTAAGAATCAGGCGCAGAGATACGACGGCGCATCTGTGCACTTACGCGGCATATCAGAAGATACGTCGGCGTAAGTGCTTTCTGAATCCGGCCCAAAGTGTATATACCCTCATTATGAACATCTTTTATTTGCTTCAATTTGATCTGTTGAATATACCAGTAGAAGCATTGTGTTATTATTTTTTATATAAGTTTAAAAAATCTGTTGACCCTGGTGGAAATTCAGTGCTGTCCCATATTTTTTGTACATTACCTGTGATATCCGAGTTTACTTAGCCCTTCTAGTTCTTATCATGAACTTGAGAATGATTAGCCCTTATGTAGTAGAAATATAAGAGTGGAGGGTTTGAGTAGATTAGCAAAAGTTAATGGGCAGGGCTGACACCACTAAAGCCTTGTACACCCGATCTGAATTTTCCGTGGATTTTGCCCTGAAGGGGCGTTGGTCATGAACTTGGTATGCATACACACGGCAGAATTTCTTTAGCCAGCATTCACCAAATCACATGGTTTTTCAGCTCTTTACCGCCAACTTTTCGGCAACTTCTGCTATTGTTGTCTGATCTTTAGCATTGGTTCTGAGCATGCGTGTTTGTACTTTGGATTTTGAATTGCAGAGCTTCCTTCAACCTCCCAGGTTCAGCTGTACATCGGCACTGTGTGGAAGTGGATCACACGTTTAACCATATATGCCTTAATCTCCACACCAGATCTCGTTGTGAGCCTTGAGACAGCTATTCTTAGTATTGGACCATGTTGTATACATAAAGAGAAGGAAGACTCATTGTGCAGTGCGTCCAAAAAATAATTATTTGTTTAATAAAATAAATGCACTTACAGCAATTAGATAAAAAATAAGTGGTAGAGAGAGGGGTCCGACTGTGGCTTACACCGCCAAGTACAGAGCACAGTAACATCTCAGCTCCTATCTCCTTCCGACGCGTTTCCCCGTATAAGGCTACATCTGGGATTGGGATAGCTTGCTCAAGGCTCACAATGAGAAAAAGTACACCTCTCATATTTATGTAAATATTTTATTATAACTTTTCATGTGACAACACTGAAGAAATGACACTTTGCTACAATGTAAAGTTGTGAGTGTACAGCTTGTATAACAGTGTAAATTTGCTGTTTCCTCAAAACAACTCAACACACAGCCAATTAATGTCTAAACCGCTGGCAAACAAAAGTGAGTACACCCCTAAGTGAAAATGTCCAAATTGGGCCCAAAGTGTCAATATTTTGTGTGGCCACCATTATTTTCCAGCACTGCCTTAACCTTCTTGGGCATGGAGGTCACCAGAGCTTCACAGGTTGCCACTGGAGTCCTCTTCCCCTCCTCCATGATGACATCACAGAGCTGGTGGATGTTAGAGACCTTGCGCTCCTCCACCTTCCGTTTGAGGAGCCCCAAAGAGGCTCAATAGGGTTTAGGTCTGGAGACATGCTTGGTCAGTCCATCACCTTTACCCTCAGCTTCTTTAGTAAGGCAGCGGTCACCTTGGAGGCGTGTTTTGGGTTGTTATCATGTTGGAATACTGCCCTGCGGCTCAGTCTCTGAAGGGAGGGATCATGCTCTGCCTCAGTATGTTAAGAATGTTCTCATCCAAGATTTTACAATACATGTCCCTGTTCATTGGCCCCTCAATGCAGCAAAGTCGGTCTGTACCTTTAGCAGAGAAACAGCCCCAAAGCATCATGTTTCCACCTCTGTGCTTGGCTGTAGGGATGGAATCTGTAGGGATGGAATCTAATCCAATGGATTTTTTCATCAGATATCCGATGAAGCTGACTTTCATCAGTCTTGCCTACACACCATCAGTCAAAAATCTGACCGTGTCCAACGCGGTGACGTAAAACACAACGACGTGCTGAGAAAAATTAAGTTCAATGCTTCCGAGCATGCGTCGACTTGATTCTGAGCATGCATGGATTTTTCTCCGATGGAGTTCCACACAGACGATCGTTTTTTTTCTATCAGTTTTTTATCCATAGGAAAATTTTAAAACATGTTCTATTTTTTTTCATCGATGGAAAACACACGATGGGGCCCACACACGATCGGTTTGTCCAATGAAAACGGTCCATCGGTCCGTTTTCATCAGACAAACCGATCGTGTGTACAGGGCTTTAGGGTCATAGTCAGCATTTTTCTTTCTCCAAACACGGCGAATCCAGTTATTACCAAAGAGCTAAATTTAGGTCTCATCCGACCACAGCGACTTTTCCCAATCCTTCTCTGAATCATTTCGATGTTCATTGGCATGACTTCACATGTGTGTTTTCGAGGAGGGGGACTCACTGTTTTTGGAGGAAGAAAAATGCTGATTATGAACCTAAAAACACCTTACCTGCAGTCAAGCTTGGATGTGGAGACATAGGGCCAGATTCTGGTACATCGTGCGTATCTCTGCGGCGGCGTAACGTATGTCATTTACGTTACGCCGCCGCAAGTTTTTCAGGCAAGTGCTTTATTCACAAAACACTTGCCTGTAAAGTTGCGGTGGCGTAGCGTAAAACACCCGGCGGAATTCAAATTCCGCGGGTAGGGGGCGTGTTTCATTTAAATGAAGCGCGTCCCCGCGCCGAACGAACTGTGCATGCGCCGTCCCTAAAATATCCCAGTATGCATTGCTCCAAATGACGTCGCAAGGACGTCATTGGTTTCGACCTGAACGTAAATGACGTCCAGCCCCATTCACGGACGACTTACGCAAACAACGTAACTTTTTAAATTTTCAACGCGGGAACGACGGCCATACTTAACATTGGCTGCGCCTCATATAGCAGGGGCAACTTTACGCCGGGAAAAGCCTAACGTAAACGTCGTAACTTTACTGCGTCGGCCGCGCGTACGTTCGGGAATTCGCGTATCTAGCTAATTTGCATACTCAACGCGGAAATCGACGGATGTGCCACCTAGCGGGGAAAAAAAAATTGCAGTTACGATCCGACGGTGTAAGAGACTTACGCCTGTCAGATCTAATGGATATCTATGCGTAACTGATTCTAAGAATCAGTCGCATAGATACGACGGCCTAGATTAGGACTTACGACGGCGTACATGGCGCTGCGCCGTCGTAGTCCTTTGAGAATCTGGGCCATTATGCTTTGGGGCTGTTTTTTTTTTCTGCTAAAGGTAGAGGCTGACTTTGCTGCATTGAGGGGCCAATAGATGGAGCCATGCAATGTAAAATCTTGGATGAGAACTTTCTTTCCTCAGCCAAAACACTGAAGGTGGGTCATGGATAGCATGACAAAGACCCAAAACATACCGCCAAGGCAACAAAGAAGCAGCTCAAGAAGAAGCACAAGTCATGGAATGGAATAGCCAGTCTCCAGACTTTAATCCGATAGAAAGGATGGGGAGCTGAAACTTCAAGTTACCAAGTGGCAGCCAAGAAACCTTAAGGGTTTAGAGAAGATCTGTAGAAAAAAGTGGACCAAAATCCATCCTGGGATGTGTGCAAACCTGGTCACTAACTACAGGAAACGTCTTACCTTAACAAGAGATTCTCCACCAAGTATTAAGTCATGTTTTGCTTGGGGATCAAATACTTTACTCACTTAAAGCGGTTGTAAAGGTTTGCTTTTGTATTTTCTAAATATCCTTTAAGCTAGTGCATTGTTGGTTCACTTACCTTTTCCTTCGATTTCCCTTCTAAATGTTTTTTTGTCTGAATTTCTCACTTTCTGTAAGCTTGCCCCCATCATCTGAGCCATTCTGGCTGGGGGTTAGTCAGCGTGCTTGCCCCCTCCCTTGGGACTACATCCCTGCGGGGAGATTCTGTGAACGTTCACAGGCACAGAGGCAGGGATGTAGTCCCAAGGGAGGGGGCGAGCACGCTGACTAACCCCAAGCCAGAATGGCTCGGATGATGGGGGCAAGCTTACTGAGGAGGAACAGGAAGTGAGAAATTCAGACAAAGAAAAACAACATTTAGAAGGGAAATCCAAGGAAAAGGTAAGTGAGCCAACAATGCAATAGCTTAAAGGAACCTACCGGTATTTACAGAATAAAAAACAAACCTTTACAACCCCTTTAAAGCGGAGTTCTGGCCACAATTTCACTTTTTAAATATAAATACCCCTGTAATACACAAGCTTAATGTATTCTAGTAAAGTTAGTCTGTAAACTAAGGTCCGTTTTGTTAGGTTGTTACAGCATTTAGACACTTTATAAAATAGAAATTGACTGGGGCCATCTTAAGTGTGGGCATCATGAAGCCAGACTGTATGACTTCCTGGATTTCAGCCTTGCAGATCTCGCACATGCTCAGTGCTGCACAAGCAGTGTAATAGGTTTCAGATCAGGTTTCAGCACCTGTACTATCCAAGTCACATGATTCTTCGAGACTGGGGAGTGCACAGACTCCTGGAAAGTTACACCCACTACATTCCCAGGAGTCTGTGCGGTGTAGGTTAAGCACCTAGGTGCAGGAAGAGGGAAGATGAACTATTCTGCCTAGCAACAACACTTTGAAGGCATCTAAAAAAAAAAAAATTTCTTAAAGGACTAATGACATTTTTTTAAAGCTACTGATGTAATGTTATATTTATGGGTGGAACTCCACTTTAACTGCAACTTCATTTATAGCATTTGTTTTATATGTTTTTTTGGGGGGGTTTTTGGTTCATATTCTGTCTCTATCATTTACAATGGCTTGCAGCATTCCTTTTCCATTTTTTTTCTGTAAATGGCTCTTTGTATTACGCTTCGATCCCTGGAATGACTGTTGGCTATGGAATGGAAAATATAAACTATAGACTATTAAATTCAAAGCCTGTGTTTTCTAAAAAGCTGAAAAGTACACGCTACCTCTATGTGATTATGCGTCACCACCTTCTTGGTCATAATTTTATATGAACAAGAACAAAAGTGAACTTTATGTAGTGATGTCGGATTTTACTGTCATTTTTAGCTGCATTTCTAAATAACCTTTACTGTGCTAAACAACCTTTAAGAGTAAGAAGACTTTTGTGACAAAAATTGTTTGATCCATTTAAAGGAGTTTATTGGGGATTTTGTTAAAGCGGTAGTAAAGTTACTGGAAAAAAGATGGTCCCCCTTCAGACTCATGTCATAATGATGAATTATGACAAACTTACCTATAAAATGGATCCCGGCAGTGGCTTCCGGGTTCACAGGCTCTGGGCATTTAAATGTCCGAGCCGCAATGACATCACTCCTGACACATACTTGAGTGTGATGTCCATTGAGAGCGCAGTGCGCATGCGATAGTGATGTCACAGGCTGCTGCTACACACAGTGCACATTTAGGAGATATCCGCGGTACCTACAGATAAGCCTTATAGGCTTTCCTGTAGGTACCAGACAAAAAGCGGAGTTTACTACCATTTTAACAAGGACATTTTTCCCCTATGGGTTGAAATAGGCAAAAATTGAATTCCTGGTTGAAAGGACCTTCACCTAGTGCAAGTTGGCAAAATAGGGCCTGGGACGTGGTTGTGATCTACCCATCACCTGCCTGCAATAGACGGGAAGCTTGTGATCGACAGGTTCCCGATCCCCGCCCAAGGTAATTCCCATGTGATGCTGAGCCTCCATGATTAAAAAAACTGAAACCCAGTGAATGGAATGGGTAGCCCAAGGGCTGTTGGGCTGGAAACAGGGCCGGGACAAGGGGTGGGCAGCTGCCCTGGGCATTGGGGTATCATGTGGGGTGGGGGGAACCTCAAGGAGATTTGGGGGAGGGTATTTGTGTTGGAAGGGGGGAAATGGGGGGAGGCAGGGGGTAAGTATTGTTCTAAGACGGGAAATGGGGGGGTAGTGCAAAGAATGGTAATCTAGAGAGATTTGTATTGGGAGTAGGGATGGGAGAAGATTTGTGCTTGGAAGGGGGATTTTGTGCTGGGATGGAGGGTGTAACGGTCAGGGGTTAACACCGTTTACGATATTCCATTCCACCAACCCATGACAGCTTATCCGACACTCCAACAATCCAGCAGACACAATCCATTGGATTTTCCCCAGAAACGAGACACACACAGCTCTGTCTCTGGTTCCAAAACGAATGAACACTTTAATGGTAAACTCAGCTTGTTATATACAGTTAGAAACCAAATCTGGACAATGACTAAACTCCACACACAACATCACACAAAGGGGTGCTAATGAGTCCCCCTCAATCCACATCTTAGACAGACTTTCTGACTCCGTGATAAGTTATTCTCACCTGCTGCATAATGCACATTCCTTTAGTAAACATAATTGACATGCTAATCCACTACACCTGAAAGGACAGACATCTGACCTTTCAGACTGCCAACACACATCTATCATCAATAGAACTTTCACACAATACAGTGTCATTAGCATACACAATGAAAGGTTCTTGAGAGGCAGACTTAATTAGCACAATAGACAATAGAATGCAAACACAGCAAGCTTTTATCACTACAGCCAGGTAGACTTTATTAGCACCTGTCCACACATGAATGAGTCACTCTGCTATTGACCTGTTGGGGTCAGAATTAACCACCTGTCATATTTCAAGATCTCCTGCAATACATGAATTATCATTACTGTCCCATCTCATGTAATCCGAGATATAATTTCTCAGTCATCCTATGCCCCTATTGGGCATAGGATGACCCTAGACATAAGAGTCATTGGTGAAGCTGGCACAGGAGTACCCCGCATCCTTCAAAAGTCTCTGGGTATCACGGGCCATTCCGTTACAGAGGAATTTGAAGTGTGGGGGAGGTAGAAGTGTATCGGGAGGGAAAAATTTAGGACTAGAGGTTTTGTAATAGGAGAGGGTGCATTTTTTTGTTGAAGGGGGGCATTTGACCTGAGGGGGGGTTGGGGGCAAGGATTTCTCCTGGGAGGGGGGATTTCAGCAGGGGGCAGATTTGTACTGGGAGGAGGGGGAATATGCTTAGGGGGTAAGCATGCAGATTAGCGTTTATTGTTTTTGTGGGGGGAATTTTGCTGATACATATAGCTCATATATCTTAGGGGGGGCAGAGTTTGGAATGTTCGCCCTGGGCTCTTAATGACCTTGTCCCAGTACTGGCTGGAAAGCAAAGAGCTAGATGATCCTGAATGTCCTTCAGCCAATAAATAATGCAGCTCTTTATGATTTGCTGCTGCTTCTAATGCACACTGGAATATATGAGCGCCCCCTAGAGGGCTGGTAAACAACAGGCTGGGCTCACAGCAACTGGGCAGAATGACTGTTGTTCTGAGGACTGCCAGCGCTAGACCTCAGAAGAAGGTAGAGGCTGAAGCATGAATAGGGTAAGTAAAAATGAAGAATATTTTCTTTTATATGGATTTGGGGAAAGGAAGGGAATCCATAGAGAAAATAATTGGTTTGGGGCTCTACTTTTAATGACACCCTACCAGTAATAAACATTTCTGTTTATTGTAACATATACATTTTGCTTGTGTGTTCATCAGTAGGACATTTATCGAGGAGACAGTTTTGGGCTTTTGATATTAACTGAGTGAAGGAATTACAAATTGTAATTAAATTACTGGAGAGGAGACAATGAAAGAGACATTGAAATATTGGCAAGTGCCAGTTTGTATTGGTAATCCCATCAATCAGATATTAGCAATTGGAAATTTAGCAAGTGGAGACACCTGCATTGCTGATAATAAGCCATTTTAGATGGATGCTGTCATATTTCGTGAAATGATGTCCATTTTCAATGACTGTATGATCTGGGATTTTAATTATCATAATGTCATATTGCCCTTGGTCTAAGAAAATTTCCAGAAAAATTGAATAATCTACCTTTCGACCTCCCAATATATCAATGGTCCCCCTACCAGAGCTCCTGGGCCTAAGTGAAATCAAATACACATTTTACCCATTACCCACGGGTGACATTGGGATTTGCAAAATTTAAAAGACTACAATGTCTTTTTAGAACAGGGGTCCAAACTTTCTAAAAGTTTACTGTCCTTCAGACTTTAGGGAGACTGGACCATGGCCAGTGGGAGTAGAAAATGTCCCATCATTGGTGTGGATGGGGGGAATAATGCCTCATCATTGGTGTCAGTGGAAGGAATAGTTTCACACTGTATTTAGTGTTTAATCATAGCTATGATTAAATACTAAATACAGTGTGAAACGCGTCAGCTCTGCCGGTATGCTGTGACATGTAGTGCTGTTTTTTTATCTTTGATTTTTACAATAAATGCAACTTTTGCTCGGAGTGCGGCTGTCCAGAAGAATCCTTTCTTTTGTTTTGCAATCTCATATGCATTTTTGATAGAAAAAAAAGTGCATTTTATATACATCTATATAGATCAGACTAACATGAGGGACAAATGAGGAGGAATGAGGGACAGGGGACATTGCTCCGAATCAGGGACAGTCCCCCGAAATCAGGGACAGTTGGGAGCTATGCGAGTGGCAGAGAGCTGAGCTCATCGCTGTGCTGCTTCTCCTTTCACTGTCAAATTGAATGCTAGGGCAGATCCAGGGTGACCAGGGCTCAGAGGAAGTAGGATTAACAATGTTATAAAACAATGAAATACAGTAACCTTGGAGGAAAGCTCTATTTCAGTGGTTCTCAACTCCTCAGGGCCCACTAACAGGCCAGGTTTGCAAGATAACTGAAACACATCAAAGGTGATACAATTTTCTGCTCAGTGATTGCAGCATTCTAGTATAATTTAATTAGCGCTGTAGTACCATTTTTACAGCATTCTAGAATGCATCTCCCCAAAGTAATACTTAAAATCTGGCCTGTTAGTGGGTCCTGAGGACAGGAGTTGAGAGCCACAGCTCCAGCTTGACGCTGACTATTGCAGCAAAGCTGGCTTTGCTATTTTATCCATTGATGTATATCAATTTTTTTTTATAGGGTATAAAAGAGAAGAGAGGCACCTCTAATGCAGCGTACACACGACCGTTTTTAATGACCTAGAAAAAACTAAGGGCCGGATTCAGGTAGCATAGCATAATGTTTTGCGGGCATAACGTATCGGAGATACGTTACGCCGCCGTAAATTAGGGCGCAAGTTCCGTATTCAGAAAGAACCTCCGGCGTAAGCCCGCCTAATTCAAATTTGGATGATGTGGGCGTGTTTTATTGAAATTTAGTGTGACCCCACGTATTTGAAGTTTTTACGAACGGCGTTCGTAAAAGAATCCCAGTGCGCATGCTCGAAATTCCGCCGCAAATCGTCAATGCTTTAGACGTGAACGTAACTTACGTACAGCCCTATTCGCGAACGACTTACTCAAACAACGTAAACATTTCAAAATTTGGCGCGGGAACGACGTCCATACTTAACATTGCGTACGCCTCATAATAGCAGGAGCAACCTTACGCCGAAAAAGCCTAACGTAAACGATGTAAAAAGATAGCGCCGGGCATACGTACATTTGTGAATCGGCGTATCTACCTAATTAGCATATTCCTCGCGTAAATCGACGGAAGCGCCACCTAGCGGCCAGCATAAATATGCAGCCTAAGATACTTACGCCAGTCGGATCTTAGGGAAATCTATGCGTAACTAATTCTATGAATCAGGCGCATAGATACGACGCCGCAACTCAGAGATACGCCGTCGTATCTGGAGATACGCCGTCGTATCTGGAGATACGCCGTTGTATCTCCTACCTGAATCCGGCCCTAAGTTTTGCTTAAGCAAAGCGCGGTGACGTACAACACATATGACGACACTATAAAGGGGAAGTTCCATTCAGATGGCGCCACCCTTTGGGCTTCTTTTGCTGATTTCATGTTAGTAAAAGTTTGGTGAGAGACGATTCGCGCTTTTCAGTCTTTGTGCTTTTCAGTCTGTTACAGCGTGACGAATGTGCTATCTCCATTACAAATGCTAGTTTTACCAGAACGAGCGCTCCCATCATAACTTGCTTCTGAGCAATGGGCGTTTTTTTCGCGCTAAAGCCTACACACGACTGTTTTTCACGACATGAAAAATGACAACGTGAAAAACGACGAGAAATATTAGAGCATGCTCTAAATTTTTAATGGCCGTTTTTCACGTCGAGAAAAATGCTCTGGAAGCCCACACACGATCGTTTTTAATGACCATTTAAAAAAATGGAATTTTTTACGTCATGAAAAACGATCGTGTGTACGCGGCATAAGTGTAGCAATAAGTTGTTAAATTTTGTACCTTCATTAAATGTAACCATATTGCTACACTTATGCCGTGTACACATGATCGGTTTTACAGATGAAAAAAGTCTGATGGACATTTTTCATCGGACAAACGGATCGTGTGTGGGCCCCATCGGTCTTTTTTCCATCGGTGTTAAAAAATAGAACATGTTTTAAATTTTTCCGCTGGAAAAAAAACAATAGTAAAAACCGATCGTCTGTGTGGAATTCCATCGTAGAAAAATCCATGCATGCTCAAAATCAAGTCGACGCATGCTCGGAAGCATTGAACTTAATTTTTCTCAGAATGTCGTAGTGTTTTACGTCACCGTGTTTTGGACGGTCAGAATTTAGTCTCATAGGGCCAGATTCACAAAGAACTTACGGCGGCGTATCTATTGATACGCCGCGTAAGTTCTACGATGCGCCGTCGTATCTTTGTTTTGTATCCACAAAACAAGATACGCCTGAATGTGGGCTAGATCCGACTGACGTACGTTTAAGTACGCCGTCGGATCTTAGGTGCATATTTACGCTGGCCGCTAGGTGGCGCTTCCGCGTCGAGTATGCAAATTAGCTAGATACGCCGATCCTCAAACGTCCGCCCGGCGCATTTTTTATACGTCGTTTACGTAAGGCTTTTTTCGGCGTAACGTTACCCCTGCCTTTATGAGGCGTACGCAATGTTAAGTATGGACGTCGGGACAGCGTCAAATTTTCCGTTGTTTGCGTAAATCGTTCGCGAATAGGGCTTTGCGTAAGTTACGTTCACGTCGAAAGCATTGACTATTTGTGACGTGATTTCGCGCATGCGCACTGGGATGCCCCCACAGACGGCGCATACGCCGTTCGTTCAAAACGTCAATCATGTCGGGTCACGATTCATTAGCATAAAACACGCCCACCTCTTCACAATTTGAATTAGGCTCGCTTACGCCGGCACATTTACGCTACGCTGCCGTAACTTAGGACGCAAGTGCTTTGTGAATACAGCACTTGCCTCTCTAAGTTGCGGCAGCGTAGCGTAAATGAGATGCGCTACGCCGGCCTATATATGCACGGATGTACGTGGATCTGGCCCATAGTGTGTATGCAAGACTGATGAAAGTCAGCTTTATCGGATTTCCGATGAAAAAATCCATCGGTTTTTAGACCATCGGAATTCTGATCGTGTGTACAGGGCTTTAGAGGCGCCTCTCTTCTCTTTTATACTCAGATGTGACATGATGCTACTCTTATATCAAGACATCGCTTGTAAATCAAGGCAAAATTTATTAAAAAATTTTGCTTGTCTTGCAAAACACTCTCAAAGCAAGTTACTCTCAAACCAAGGTTTTACTGTATTTCAGTCCACATTGCTGGGTACTGTGAACATTGAATGTGTTAGTCGAGGTATTAAGTCTTCTAATGCCTCTTCTTTCCCCCAGTCGTGTGACTCTTCTTCGGTGCGGTCAAGGACAAGATTTCCTCTGAGGATTCCCGCGAATGGGAAGACGTGTCCCGAGGCTTCTCAGACCGAGCCGTGCGTCCTGAACACCAACTGCTTCCACTATGACTATAATGTCACAGGTACGTCCGCACCTCGCGGTCATTCTAATCTGCTCTAAGACAGCCTAATGATTTCCTCTGGAGACTCCCTGTACTCGCCATTGTGGTTCACTCTTTAATGTACCCATTAATTATTCATCCATTTTATTCTCCTTCTGATCGAAAAAAAAAAAAAAAGTTCTGTTACTGACTTGGGATCGGGGCAGGATTTATGACATGAAATGAAATGGTATAATGATCTGAGCTGTCAGCAGTACAGAACTTCTGCACACGTATGCAGATCTCCATAGCACATCGGTAACACAATCTTTGTGCCGTGCAAAGGTGGCAAGTCAGCATTTTAGGGGAACGCATTGGCTGGGTGTTTAGCTCATTAGCCTTGTAGCACTGGAGTTCTAAAATAGATCCCCTCTAGGGAAGGCATCTACATGGGGGCAGATTCAGGTACCTGCGCGCCTAGTTACGGCAGCGCAGCGTATTGTATTTACGCTACGCCGACGCAACTTACAGTAGCAAGTGCAGTATTCACAAAGCACTTGCTCCGTAAGTTGCGGCGGCGTAGCGTAAATGGGGCCGGCGTAGGCCCGCGTAATTCAAATGTGGAAGGGGGGGGCGTGTTTTATGCTAATGTGTGATGACCTGACGTGATTGACGTGTTTTACAAACGGCGCATGCGCCGTCCGTGTACATATCCCAGTGTGCATTGCTCTCAAGTACGCCGCAACAACGTATTGGTTTCGACGTGAACGTAAATTACATCCAGCCCTATTCGCGAACGACTTACGCAAACGACGTAAAAAATTAGCGGGAACGACGTCCATACTTAACATTGGCTGCGCCTCCTAACAGCAGGAGCAGCGTTACGCCGAAAAAGCCTTACGCAAACGACGTAAAAAACTACCGCCGGGCGCACGTACGTTTGTGAATCGGTGTAACTAGGTAATTTGCATACTCTACGCCGAAAACGACGGGAGCGTCACCTAGCGGCCAGCGTGAGAATGCACCCTAAGATACGACGGCGTAAGAGACTTATTTGTCGTATCGTATCTAGGCTAATGTCGGCGTATCTTGCTTTCTGAATACAGAAAGAAGATACACCGGCGCAGATTTGAATTTACGCGGCGTATCTATAGATACGTTGGCGTAAATTCTTTCTGAATCTACCCCATGGAGTTTGTATGCTTTCTCTGTGTTGGTGTGGTTTAATTGGCGACTGAGTTTCCAAAGTGAAAAATAAAAGCCTGAGAAAGTTTCAATGTGATGCAATAAAAAAAAACACAGTACGGCCTCATGCCCACGGGCGTTATAAAAAACGGGCCGTAAAGCTAGAACCGACGCCAGGAAAAAAGCGGCGCTAAAAATGCAATTTTTTTTTTTATCAGCGTTTTGCATTGTCGTCAATGCACGTTTAGACGTGCTGGCTTTCAGCTGTGTTTCTCTGCCTCTGTTCAAAATCAATGGTTCCCTATGGGATCCCATTGATTTGAATAGAAGTCGCACCAGAACCCTTCAAGATCCTGGGGGAAGGGAAATCCTGGGGGATTTTCCAAATGAAAAAAAAATGGCGTGAGGTCCCCCCCCCCCCCAGATTGTGGATTTTAAGGGGAACACCCACGCCAATAAAATGGTGTGGGGGTGCCCCCTATGATCCATACCCTTATCTGGGCACGCAGCACAGTAGGTCAGGAAAAGGGGGGAGAGGAGTGAGCGCCCCCCCTCATCCTGGACCATACCAGGTGATATTGCCTCAACATGGGGGGGTGGGTGCTTTGACATAGGGGTTCCCCTTAAAATCCATACCAGACCGAAGGGTCTGGTATTGTCCTGGGGGAGGGGGCCTCCCGCCAATTGTCACACAAGTCGCACCGCGACTCATCATGAGCCGACTTCTATTCAAATCAATGGGATCCTTTTTTTTACATTTTTTAATTGGATATGTTTTATAGCAGAAAGTACAAAATATTTTTTTTTTCAAAATAGTTTTTTTTTTGTTTAAAGCGCAAAAAAAAAAAAAAAACGCAGCGGTGATCAAATATCATCAAAAGAAAGCTCTATTTGTGGGGAAAATAAAAAGGACAACATTTTTATTTGGGTAGAGTTGCCATTTAAAGTAACGCAGTACCATATTGTAAAAAAAAATCCTGGTCATGAAGGGGGGTAAATCTTCTGGCGCTTATGTGGTTAATTTAAAGAGATTCCTGCTTACTTCCTGTTGTATCTACAGGACAGGAAGTGAAGGTAGCTCTCCCCAGTGGAACACATTTAGCAAGGAAACCTGGTGAGAGTTTTGACACACCCCTACTTCATCTAATATTAAAATTAAGAAAGTAGTTTTGGCTTTAGATATACGTAAAAAAAAAAAACATTAAACACAGATGTGTACGGTTTTTATTTGAACAAGTTAGAAAAATAAAGTCTTTGAAAAGAATTGTTATCCCGAGTACCTTGCGTAGTCAGCGGCGTGACGCTTAACAGTCCGTATTAATATGCTTTATGTATTCAACATATAAAATAACCGATATCATTTTTACTATCTGTATAGTCATTAACCAGTTTAATGATGCAGCTTGAGAAGAATTATTAATTGCACATATTTTAATACCCATAAATATACATAATACATGCATCATTACGTATTGTCTATGGCACATTAATAATCTTCCACATCATAAAAAACATTGACTGTGAAACTTGATTATTGTAATCCTGCATTATTCGGTACAAGCTGCATTCTTCATTGCACTACAGCACATATGTCAAACACAAGGCCTACGGGCCGAATCTGACCCGCCGAGGCCTTGTCATGTGGCCCCACCCAGTTTTGCAGCCGAAATGTGGCGGAACTCCATTCCACCACCTCTGGCACTCACTCTCTGTTCCTGCTCTCTGCTGTCACTTTACAATGGACAGCTTTGCCGACCTCCCTGCACTCTATACACAGCACACCCCTGGGTTCTGCATTCTGTATGTAGCACACCCCTGAACACTGCACTCTGCGCATAAGGCATCCCTGGAACTGCACTCTATACATAGCACGCCCCTACACTCTGCACACGGTGCGAGGCACACCCCTGAACTATACACTCTGTATAAAGCATACTTCTAGAGTCTGAAACTACACTGTGTACGTAACACACTCCTGAACACTACACTGTACGTAACACACCCCTGAAACTGCACTCTGTATGTAACGCACTCCTGAACTCTGCACTGTATGTAACGCACCCCTAAGGGCTCATTTACACTTGCTTCGACTTCAACAAGACTTTAACAAGGCTTCAACAAGGCTTCGGACAGGCTTTGTTAAAGCTCTCTGAACCCTAGTTAAAGCTCCTGTCACTAAATAAAATGGTTAGCTTTCAGTCCTGTTAACACCTTGCTTTTGCTTTTCTTTTGCTTTGCTTTGCTTCAGCTTCGCTTCAGAAATGATACCCCATTTGCTTACGTTCCATTTGGAAAGAATCCACATCACTTCCTTTGCATGTAATGAGGGGCAGATATCCCCCGTAGGAACGCAGATGGCAATTATAAAAATGTAGAAGATCTAATCCTTGCCGGTGACTTGTCGGTATGGTTCCTCTATCGAGATGGTTCCTGTAAGGACTGCGCAGGTGAAATCCTTGCCGACGGAAATCTCCGAACCTCGGCCGGCATCCAGGCTCATTCCTTAACATCCCTGTGGATTGGAGGATGTTAAAAAAAGAGCCAGGAGGCCGAGCGAGCGTAGCGAGCCATCCGAGCGAAGCGAGGACGTGAGGCCGACTAGCCACTTACCTCAAATTCCTTCGTCGCCCTGGATGTTCGGTGACTTCCGTCAGCAAGGATTGCGCCTGCGCAGTCCTTACAGGAACCATCTCGATAGCCGGAACCATATCGTCAGATCACCGGCTGTATCAAAAACTAAATGTGTTTTGGTCGGAGTTGGGCTTAAATTAGTATTTTAGGTTTACTGGTCCTTTAATCCTGAAATCTAATATACCATTTTGTAAGAGGTAGCCTTCTTCCAGCCTGACCCCTTTCTAATGACAGCTTATTATTCTCATATTAGGAAGCAGTTTCAATATTCAATGTTTGCATAGAATTTTTTTTTGTATCTTACAATGTAACACAGACGTTTAATTAAAATGCAAATTGCTATAATTTAATTATAAAACGATAAAATGTAATTAATTTAGTGGAAATTGAGGTAATTATTTAATTATGGGTACTCTCCCATCCATTACCCTCCGCTGTGATGATGAGAATTAGGAATATCTCTGGCATGCAGTACACACTGGAACATGTAGTTCAGTTGCAGCTGTTGTGGCACAGGTTGGCACAGGTTGTCTGAGTCTTCCTGGGAGCCGCCTGTCCGCGGACACCCTGACTTTCCTGGCGCATGACTGCCAAGTTTCTGACACTACATAGAGGGACACTTTTAGTGCCAGGATTATGGGGCAAAAGGTGCAACCGGCACATCTGTGGTCACACATCTACCAATTCACAAAACACACATCCTTATTCATTTACAGATCTGTGTAACAAGAAAAAGGTGACCTAACCACATTGTGCCCGTGCTATAGCTGAGAGACGGGTACAGCAGGGCTCTCCAGTTCTGGGAAGACGTTCATGGATGTCCCCATGTGCATGTCCATTGGAGCCGGCTGATTACAGATTCACAGTAAAGGGCCAATCACAGTGGCCTTTTACCATGTGATCAGCTGTGTCCAGTCACAGGAGGTCACATGAAAATAGACTTGTCAGTTATCGGCGTTTCTCTGTGTGAGGAAAGGAGCGCTGATAACCGTCAAGTCTGATAGGGGAGAGTGAGTACGTTTATACTGATAAACAGGGCACTGATCATCAGTGTCCATATAATCAGTGCAGCCCTATCAGTGCCCTATCACTGCAACTTATGAGTGCCCATCAGTGCAGCTTATCAGTGCCCATCAGTGTTGCCTCCTCATTAGTGCCGCCTCATCGGTGCCACTTCATTATTTCCCATCAATGCTGTCTCATCAGTGCCCATCAGTACAGTCCCATCTGTTCCCTTCAGTACAGCCCCATCCATGCCCATCAGTACAGCCTCATCTGTGCCCATAAGTGCAGCCTCATCCGTGCTCATCAATGCAGCCTCATCTTTGCTCATCAGTGCAGCCTCATCCATGCCTATCAGTATAGCCTCATCCATGCCCATCAGTGCAGCCTCATCCATGCCCATCAGTGCAGCCTCATCCATGCCCATCAGACATCCTCATCCATGCCCATCAGTACAGCTTCATCAGTGCCGCCTCATCAGTGCCACCTCATTAGTTCCCATCAGTGCTGTCTCATCTGTGTCCATCAGTGCAGCCTCATCTGTGCCCATCAGTGAAGCCTCATCCGTGCCCATCAGTGCAGCCTCATCAGTGCCCATAAGTACAGCCTGATCGGTGCCCATCAGTGCAGCCTCATCCATGCTCATCAGTACAGCCTCATCTGTGCCCATCAGTACAGCCTCATCTGTGCTCATCAGTGGAGCCTCATCCATGCCCATCAGTGGAGCCTCATCCATGCCCATCAGTGGAGCCTCATCCATGCCCATCAGTACAGCCTCATCAGTGCCCATCAGTGCCGCCTCATCAGTGCCACCTCATTAGTTCCCATCAGTGCTGTCTCATCAGTGTCAATCAGTGCAGCCTCATCTGTGCCCATCAGTGCAGCCTCATTGGTGCAAATCAGTGCAGTCTCATCAGTGCCCATAAGTACAGCCTGATCCATGCCCATCAGTAAAGTCTCATCCGTGCCCATCAGTACAGCCTCATCCATGCCCATCAGTGCACCCTCATCAACGCACTTCAGGGAAGAAGAAAATTACTTAATCATGCAACACTGTACCCAAATAATATATATTTTTTTTAAATGTTGCAAATAAGTAAATAAGTTCTTCTTCACTGATATGCACTGATAGGTGGTACTGATAGGTGATACTGATAGGTGGTACTGATGGGGCTGCACTGATATTCAGTGTAAATGATGTGCTGACAGGATTACCAGTTATTGGCTCTCCTTGTCTTCCCACAGACACAGCGTGGGAGGAAAGGACGGCCAATAACCGGCAAGTCTGTTTACATGCTATTAGATCGTAAGCTCTTCTGAGCAGGGCCCTCCTAATCCTCTTGTATTTTATTGTTATTATAACTGTATTGTCTCCCTTTTATATTGTAAAGCGCTGCGTAAATTGTTGGCGCTATATAAATCCTGTATAATAATAATAATGTAATCAGCTCTGTTTGGACACAGCTGATCACATGGTAAAGGGCTGCTGTGATTGGCCCTCTGTATGTTTTGTTTTTGGGTTTATTACTGCTTTAATTACACTTTTTTTTTCCCTCTAACTATTGTTTTACATCTTCCTGGAGTACAGCACAATATTATAACCCAGCAGGGGAAGGCACCTTGTCACAAAGTAGTATGTTAATTGTAAGACTTCATAGGCTGTGCCGACAATTACCATAATATAGTTTCAGAGGCGTTGCTAGGGGGTGCGGGGGGTGCGGTCCGCACCGGGTGACACCCGCTAGAGTGGTGACACCATCCCGTTTTTTTATTTTTTTTTAGCTGACATGCCCAGCCTGCCCTGTGCAATCCCAGCCTGCCCTGTACCACCCCAGCCTGCACTGTGCCACCCCAGCCTGCCCTGTATCACCCAGCCTGCCCTGTACCACCCCAAACAGCCCTATACCACCCCAGCTTGCCCTGTACCCCCCAAACAGCCCTATACCACCCCAGCCTGCCCTGTACCACCCCAGCCTGCCCTGTGCCACCAAAGCCTGCCCTGTACCACCCAGCCTGCCCTGTACCACATCAAACTTTCCCATGCCACCCCAACTTGCCCTGTGCCACCCTAACTTGCCCTGTACCATCCCAATCTGCCCTATGCCACCATAACTTGCCCTATACCACCCCAACCTGCCCAATGCCACCATAACTTGCCCTGTACCACCCCAACCTTTCCCATGCCATCCCAACTTGCCCTATGCCACCCTAACTTGCACTATACCACCCCAAACTGCCCTGTACCACCCTAACTTGCCCTATACCACACCAACCTGCCCTATGCAACCCTAACTTGCCCTATACCACCCCAAACTACCCTATATCACCCCAACATGCCCTATACCACCTTAACCTGTCCTATACCACCCCACTACACCAACCTGCCACTATACCACTCTATACTACCCTAACCTGCCACTACTGTATACTGCCCTATACTATCATTTACAGGGGCTGGTTTGGGGTGCGCCCCGTGCCCGTGCGCTGCCTGCTTGGTGCTGGGCAGCCTAGACAGAGGGGGGGTGACACCATGTTTTACCGCACCGGGTGACACCAACCCTAGTGACGCCACTGTATAGTTTATAAGGATTTCAGGAAGAAGTTTTGCATGTCGGCGGTTCCACCACAGCGAGGAACGGAGGTGTTAATTGGTTATATATTTGGATTTCCTTTTTTACTATCACTGCAAAGGAACACAGTATTGCTATTCTCCTTGTCATGTTGGCCCATGTTCTTCTTTAAACCTATCCTTGTCTCTTCTTAAAGCAGCAGGGGTCTTTGTTCAAGAGCCGCAGCCTCAGGAAAGAAAGGACAGCCAGCGATTGTATATGATTTCAAGCTCAAGTGGCACTTAAGGGGTCAACGATGCAGTAAATAGGAATTATATACTGCGCTCTCCCTGTCTAAATGGGTTTTGTTGCTCGTTGCAGAGTGGAGCGCTTGTCAGCTCGGTGAAAAGGCTGTGTGCGGGGAAGGAATAAAAACTCGGCTTTTAGACTGCACCCGCAGCGATGGAAAATCTGTGAAAATTTCCTTTTGTGAACAGGTAAAGTTGAGGACGCAGACGGGGTGCGGGCAGACACTCTTAACCTCTGGCTGTGCCGCACTCAGCATGACCGCGCTTAGTTCACTTTGCAGCTTTTATTTTATTTTTTAAATAAAAAGAATATGGAATAACTGTAATCAACATGAAGCCTCTTTTCTAAAGTTTGCTTAGACCTTCCTGCAGGAAAGAACGCTTAGAACTTGAAGGATAAGTGCGTGTTTCTTCCAAAAAAAAATCAAGACTGACATCGCCTACTTGGCCTCTACAGCAATGAACTAAATCAAAGCAGAAACGTATTCACAAAATAAATGCTTGTTAACACTATCCAGCTTCTCCAGGGTTGGCTCAGTTCCAGCACTGCGTAGCTTTATTCGAACTCCAGGGACTAGGCAGACTTGCCAATATACCCGATAGCCAGAGCCATCCAAGCGTGCCACTGTATCCAATAGAATTATAGAGGGCAGAGCTGGTAAACACAGCGATGGCTCCTGTCCATATTTTTTTTTATGAATTTTGTTCCACTATTTACACCATGGGTCTTCAAACTACGGCCCTCCAGTTGTGCAGGAACTGCAATTCCGATCATGCCTAGTCATGTCTGTGAATGTCAGTGTGTTACAATGCCTCATGGGATGTGTAGTTCTACAACAGCTGGAGGGCCGTAGTTTGAGGATCCCTGATTTACATTATATTACCAAAAGTATTGGGACTCTGGCCTTTAAACGCACATGAACTTTAACGGCATCCCAGTCTTATGCCGCGTACACACAATCGGTCCATCCGATGAGAACGGACTGATGGACCATTTTCATCGGTTAACCGATGAAGCTTACTGATGGTCAGTCACGCCTTCACACCATCAATTAAAAAACAGATCGTGTCAGAGCGCGGTGACGTAAAACACGACGACGTGCTGAAAAAAACGAAGTTCAATGCTTCCAAGCATGCGTCGACTTGATTCTGAGCATGCGTGGATTTTTAACCGATGTTCGTGCCTACTAACGATCGGTTTTGTTCTATCGGTTAGGAATACATCGGTTAAATTTAAAACAAGTTGGCTTTTTTTTAACCGATGGTTAAATAACCGATCACGCCCACACACGATCGGTTTTGACTGATGAAAACGGTCCATCAGACCATTCTCATCAGTTTAACCGATTGTGTGTACGCGGCATTAGTCCGTAGAGTTCAATATTAGGGCTGCAACTAACGATTATTTTCATAATCGATTAGTTGGCCGATTATTGTTTCGATTAATCGGATAATGGCCTTAACCACTTGCTTACCGGGCACATATACCCCCCTCCTGCCCAGGTGAAATTTCAGCTTCCGGCACTGCGTCGCTTTAACTGACAATTGCGCGGTCGTGCGACGTGGCTCCCAAACAAAATTGACGTCCTTTTTTTCCCACAAATAGAGCTTTCTTTTGGTGATATTTGATCACCTCTGCGGTTTTTATTTTTTGCGCTATAAACAAAAAAAAGCAAAAATTTTGAAAAAAAAACAATATTTTTTACTTGTTGCTATAATAAATAGCCTAATTTTTTTTCCAAAAAATTTTTTTTCTCAGTTTAGGTCGATACGTATTCTTCTACATATTTTTGGTAAAAAACAAAACAAAAAAAAAACGCAATAAGCGCTTACAAAATATGGGACAGAATTATTATTATTATTGTTATTATTTTTTTTTTATAATTTTTTTTACTAGTAATGGTGGCGATCTGCGATTTTTTTTATTGGGACTGCGACATTATGGCGGACACATCGGACACTTTTGACACATTTTTGGCGCCATTCACATTTATACAGCGATCAGTGCAATAAATATGCACTAATTACTGTATAAATGTGACTGGCATTCAAGGGGTTAACACAAGGGGGTGAGGAAGGGGTTAAATGTGTGCCTGTATTGTGTTCTCACTGTGTGTGGAGGGGGGGTGACTGGGGGAGGTGACCGATCTATGTCCCTATGTACAAGGGACACAGATCGGTCTCCTCTCTCCCCTGACAGGACGTGGAGCTCTGTGTTTACACACAGAGCTCCACGTCCCTGCTGTCACCGCCAATCGCGGGTACCTGGTGGACATCGCGACCGCCAGGCACGCGCATCGGCATCTCGGGGACGCGCCGGGCGCGCGCGCGCCGCCGCCGGCACGCTCACGCGCCCCCCAGTGGCCGGAGGAATCCAGGACGTCAATTGACGTCCTGTTGGATATTCAGAGCCACCGTGAGGCCGTCATTTGACGATGGCCCGGGGCTCAAGTGGTTAAAAAAAAAAATAATTTCATTTTTAATTTTTTTGGGCCAATTTGTTGTTGGGCAGATTACAAAACACAAATTGCCGCAAAAACACATTACGTGCTTTTCTGCAGCTTCTCCATTGAAGTATATTGAACCAAAAAAAAACAAAATAGCACCGTTTTGCGTTAAAAACTCCTTGCCCTTTCCAAATATGCAGCAGCTGAAAAAAAAAATCATGGATGTGAACGTGTCCCATAGGAAAACATGTAAATGAACTGTAGTGTGTTTCTGCAAAAAGCAGAGGTGTGACCCCAGGCCTGAGATGTTTAGTAACATAATGGGGTTAAAAAAACAAAAATAAGTACAAAAAGAGCAAATAATCGCTGCTGTAAGGGGTTCATTTTATTTTACTGTTGGACAGTGAAAGTAATATTTACAGTAGCCAATTAATCGATTAGTTGTTTCAGCCCTATTCAATATTGAGTTGGCTCACCCTTTGCAGCTATAACAGCTTCAACTCTTCTTGGAAGGCTGTCCACAAGGTTTAGGAGTGTGTCTATGCAGGACATTTTTTCAGCTGAAAGTTGGTGGAACTCAGTTTCACCACCTTTGGCTCAGGCTCTCTGCCTACCACTATCACCTGTAAACACAGAAGTCACCTACAGTGGAGGTACTAGAGCTGGATGGGTGCATCAGCTTAATACAGCAACAAAAGTAAGATATGTTTACGAAGGTGGGGTTTTTAATTAAGGGGGGGGGGGGTTGCAATGAAAGGTCAGAGCTGAAGATGGGTGAAAGTGGGATGTGGATGGGGGATGCAGAGGTAGGTGGCTGTGGAAGAAGGCTGAACTCTCTTTGTAGTGCACCCCTGAACTCTGCACTCTGTATATAATGCGCTCCTGGCATTTAATGCCCCTTAAAATGTAACCACACTATTAACCCACTATGTGATGAGGTTTGGAGGGTGTGTCTGTGTGGGGGTTTCGGGGGGATCGTGATTGAGTTCCTGCACCTATTTTCTGAGAAAAAAGCCCTGTGTCTATGGGAATGTTTGAGGTCAGGCACTGACGAGAAGGCCTGACTCGCAGTCTCCACTCTAATTCATCCCAAAGGTGTTCTATCGGGTTGAGGTCAGGACTTTGTGCAGGCCAGTCAAGTTCCTCCACCCCAAACTCGCTCATCCATGTCTTTATGGACCTTGCTTTGTGCACTGGTGCACAGTCATGTTGGAACAGGAAGGGGCCATCCCCAAACTGTTCCCACAAAGTTGGGAACATGACATTTTCCAAAATGTCTTTGTATGCTGACGCCTTAAGAGTTCCCTTCACTGGAACTAAGGGGCCACACCCAACCCCTAAAAAACAACCCCACACCATAATCCCCCCCCCCCCCCAAATCATGTGGACCAGTGCACAAAGCAAGGTCCATAAAGACATGGATGAGCGAGTTTGGGGTGGAGGAACTTGACTGGCCTGAACCTCAACCCAATAGAACACTTTTTGGATTAATTAGAGTGGAGACTGCGAGCCAGGCCTTCTCGTCTCCATCAGTGCCTGACCTCATAAATGCACTTCTGGAAGAATGGTCAAACATTCCCATAGACACACTCCTAAACCTTGTGGACAGCCTTCCCAGAAGAGTTGAAGCTGTTATAGCTGCAAAGGGGGGGGCAACTCAATATTGAACCCTACGGACTAAGACTGGGATGCCATTAAAGTTAATGTGCATGTAAAGGCAGGTGTCACAATACATTTGGTAATATAGTGTATGGTCAAAATTATGTGGAAACCCTCCAAAATGATTGAGTTTAAGTGTTTACCGTGAAGGGTACTGTTAAAATGGTTCTAAAGCCACACACTCATCAAAAACTAAACTAAAAGAATGGAGGCTGTTATAGCCACCACGCCCATGGTTTTGGAATGGTTCATGCAACAAAAGCTCATATCGGGTTAATGGTCGGGTGTCAACAAACTTTTGACCACACAGTGTACTGCCCGGCATTTGGAGGATCCCTGGTATCAACTATTAAGAATTAGGAGTCGTGGGCTTGAGCACTGCAGATAACTGTTCAAAGGGGAGCAGATTTGTATTCAGTAATCATATTGTGAAACATTATCAGGTTTTGCCAGGGCCGCTGTGTATTCCCAGTCTTGACCTGTTCTCATCACTAATATTTCTTGCCATCCCAAGGGCCTTCTGGCAATCAGCTTGGTTTCATGTATTAGGCCCCGTACACACGTCCGAGAAACTCGACGGGCAAAACACATCGTTTTGCTCGTCGAGTTCCTTGTGAAGCCGCCGAGCATCTCGGCGAGCCAAGTTTCCTCATTGACTAACGAGGAAATAGAGAACATGTTCTCTATTTTGCCCGACAAGATCCTCGTCGGTTTCCTCGGCCAAAAGTGTACAGACGACCGGGTTTCTCGGAAGAATACGGCTCCGATCGAGTTTCTGGCTGAATTCTGCCGAGAAACTCGGTCGTTTGTACGGGGCCTTAGAGAGAGAATTCGGCAACCTTATTAATAAGCTTTGGCTTTCTACAAGTCCAATTGATTCTGTTGTGTCCAGAGGGTATCTCTGGGTGATATCCTAATTACAGATTTATGTGGCCTTGTAACAGCAAGTAATATGACCATTTTAAGGGTTGCTCATTTTTTAGGCTTGACGTGCTTGCCAAAATCCCAGAAGGCTCCCATGACAGCAAAAACATGTCAATAACACCTTTTCAATGAGAAAACACAGTGCCCGATAACCTTTGATGCAGCTCTCAAGCACGTTTCTCCTTGAACTTGCACCCCACATGACTTTATTTAATTTGGCCTTATCGGAGCGCAGGTCAATCTCCCAGAGTTTTGTTAGCTTCGAAATGTTATGTTCAAAATTGGCAGAGGAAAAAAATCACAGGAGCTTTGGTCCTCGTAGCTCTGTGTCCTTCGTTCCAATTGTGCCAACACATATTGTGAGCATGCTCTTGAAGTATCACTGATCTCTCTTGAGCCCTTATGACAATGCCTGGCAGACTTCCTTTACAGCTTTTCTTACCTTTAAATAAATACATTTAGAAAAAAGTGTTATTAACCGGGGGCATTAGACACAGTAGGCACATGCCTATAGGAATTGGAAAAGGGATCTTGGCAAGCACATGATTTACTGTACCTACAGCTGACCAAACTTGCTACAATCTGATTGTACAGCCACCTTCAAATGTAGAAATAACTATGTAGGGCAAGAGCATACCTAATAATAATCTTATTGTCTGGATCCTTTATGCAGTTGTAGTGCACACTCCGGGGAGCGATCGCGAGGGGGCGGCTAGAAACGAAAAAGCCGCACCCTCATCCCGGATCGCTCCCACATGATTTCCGACCTCCACATGTACCGGGGGGGGGGGGTCCTGATCGGACCCCGGACCCTCAGAAAGGCAGGGACGTACATGTACGCCCATCTACCTGTACGTGCCATTCTGTGGACGTATATGTACATGCGGCGGTCGTTAAGTGGTTAAGGGCCACAGATAAACTAGGATCCCCCACCCTACACATCCAGGCAATTTTCACGGGTACTTTTAAGACAGAGAACAGTCTGTGACTTTGTTTTAGTTTTTTTTCATTAGACTGTAATAATTTGTATAGGGATGGGAGGTTATGGGGTGCTCAATCAACTTTTGCAAAACTTCAGGCCCATTACAGGCAGGAACCTTAGGCCCCTTAGCTGTGCAGCAAAATGTTACAGTGTCCAGCTTGTACTCCTTTCTCTTGTGGCTACTGATCCCATCCCCACCTCTTCAGACACTGCCTACCCACCTGGCTTCAGTTGCCCCTTTACTAACCCTCCTGGCTATATCTCCACCACAGTCCTCCAGACTGACACTCACCAGCCCACCCGGCTGACTCCTCTCTCGTTGTTCCTGTGTGGAGATTTCCTCTGTGTGTTATGGCAAGATCCTTCCAGCAACAAGCCCACCCCACGCCCCCCCCCCCCCAGACTATGGGGCACCCCTTAGGCCCACCAACAGATTCCTCAGCACTCCATCTCCATCTTTCACCCAACTGCCCCCTGCTGGCATGACTTGTGCCTATTTATGAGGTGGCCTGCCCCCTGCCAGCTCTTTACTGGGGATTGGCTTATGTCCTTATAACTATGCCAAGCAGCTCCTCGTAACTTCCACCCTCTATGTCTGGAACATTCTCCAATGTCCCAGAAAACACGGGGAGGCACCAGAGAGGCTGCTAGGATAAGTCATCCAGCCCTGAGTCACTAAACCCTGACCCAGATTCACAGCCCAGGCTTAGCCCTGAGCTAAAGAAATTTCCAGACACTGTCCTAGCACAACTACCTGATACACAGGTTCTAACATTGTACAATCTTCTTTGCATTAAAATTATACAATCAGATTGTAGTTTGCATGCTGAACTTTAGGCATCATGGATATCACTCTTCTGTATATAAACAAAGCCTTGAAGGAGCAAGATCAGGCTGATATTTCAAATTCTATTTTTTAGAACTTGCAGAAGAGAATGTTGCAGTTATGAGGAGAAATGTAGTCATGGATATCTGTAATAAGATTAAAACTGGGGCTACAAAGAAATGTTTAATTGTACAGAAAAAAAACTCTAGAGAGAGCATCACTACTGCAGGAGGTCATGGGGCAATTATTAGGAGGCTAACATTGCAGGATTATTTTTTTTAAAGGAAAGGGATATTAGAAATGCACTATTGTTGAGCTGTAATGCCCCGTACACACCATCACTTTATGTGATGAAAAAAAAACTACGTTTTTAAAAACGTCACTTTAATTGACCGCGTGTTGGGGAAAACGTTGTTTTATGTCTTGTAAAAAACTACCAAAAAAAATTGAAGCATGCTTCAATTTTATGTTTTGTTTTTCAAAACGTTGTTTTTTACTTCACAGAAATTGACCGTGTGTAGCAAAAAACATCGTTTAAAAAGACGTTTTTACACCCGCGCATGCCCAGAAGCGAGCTTCAATGGAAAAAGTGGTGAGAACCTAACCTCGTTTTGCTAGAACATTGTGGGAAAAACGATGGTGTGTAGGCAACTTCGTCTTAGAAAATTGAAGTTTCAAAAACGTTGTTTTTTACTTCACATAAAGTGATGGTGTGTATGCGGCATTATGCTTTTCTTCTTCTGTGAACAAAACGGAATTAGAGAAAATAACAACCAAATAGAGCCTTAGAATTTGCTTATTGTCTTCCATTTCAAGATGCTTCATAATCTATATCTTATTTTCTTTACCCTATAGTTGGGGTTAAAGAAGCCTGAAAAGATGACTCTTCGCTGCCTTGTGGAATGCACAATCGATTGCCATGTCACGGACTGGTCGGCTTGGTCTTCTTGTTCGCAGTCTTGTGGGACTGGAGGTGAGTGTCACATGGTCTATGGTCTCCGGTGATATGTGACCTTTGGTGCACTTATGTATTTTCACTCTCTTGTGGTCGATAATTTAGAAAAGTGGTCTCCAAACTGTGGCCCGGGGGCCATATGCGGCCCTTTGCTTGCTTTTATCTGGCACTTGGGGAACTAGCTTCATCCGACCATACCAACAATGAGGCATATTTCCCCCCACTGATAATTTCTCTCAATGACACCAACAATGGGGCCCAATGACATCAATGATGGGGCACAATTCCTCCCATTGACACCAACAATGGGGTGCTATTCCTTTCACTGACATCAACAATGGGGCATTGTTTATTCCCACTGACATCAGGATATTTTCTACTCCCAATGCCCACAGTCCGGCCCCCCCTTAAGTCTGAAGGACAGTAAACTGGCCCTTTGATTGGAGAGTTTGGAGACCCCTGATCAAGGGGGTTCTGTCACATGTGGGATTATACTGCTGTGCCTTTGAAAAGCAGTCCAAGGTGGACAGGCAGTTAGGTGATATGTTGCCTCAATTAGCAGGTTATTAAATCATGCTCTAGAAGCTTGTTGTATGTAGAATATACCTTTACTTTCATGGAGGATATCAAAGCATGTCTTTATCATGGAAGAGGAAGCAGGATACAAACAAGTACACATTTAGATACAGACAGTACATCCTGTCATTACTTTGTATTATAGAATACACATTATAATACTGCAGTGCCACCTGCTGGATAGATAGCTATAATGCATATATATACCGTATTTATCTTCCTATAGCGCGCACCGGCGTATAGCACCCACCCATACTCTAGAGGGAAATTCCTGGAAAAAAAATGAATTACTTACAATTTGTCGGTGTCTTGCCCGGCGTCCATCGGCGGCCTTGTCCGGTCCGGCGTCCGTCTGCGGCCTTGGTGGTGTCCTCCCCGCTTCTCCCGCGCTGTCTCTGAGCTCTCCCGCGCTGTCTCTGAGCGCCGCCGCCGACATATACCGAGCACAGTACACTCGGGTACACTTGGCTATGCTCGGGCCACGCTCGGCTCCTCTCGCATAAAGGCTAGGAGGCGGTACAGGGCGTGACCGCGAGCGGAGCCGAGCGCGGCCGAGCATAGCCGAGTGTACTGCGCTCGGTATATGTCGGCGGCCGCGTTCAGAGACAGCGGATCGGCGTATAACGCGCACCCACGATTTCCCCCTTATTTTAAGGGGGAAAAAGTGCGCGTTATACGCCGATAAATACGGTAGTTGACAGTACATTACATGCTGTTGTCCATCCAACAGCCTCCTCACTGCCATCTTTACCCCTCAAAATGTTGCACCAGTGTGCCTTACACGTGGTTACATGGCAATGGTGAAATTGTATTCATTTATGTAAAACCTTTATCCCAAAAGGAAAAAGAAAATGTTTTCTGTAACTGCTTATAAAATGTTAGCATTAATTGTTAGTCATGTCTATGTAAATCTAAACCTAATCTAACACCCCCCCCCCCTTAGATTTTTACCCTTATGTGTTCACATTTGTATGTAAATGCATAAAATACTATTTCCATCAAATAAATTAGGTTTTGCCAGTAGGGTGTTAGAGCTGCAAGGTGGTTGGTAATTCCACTTGTTAATAACACATGCACCTTCTCAATCCTTAATGAATCTAGTGATATTGTCACATGTGATGTCACTCCAAATGTTACTGTTAACTTGTGAGATTGCAGATCACAGCTTAATAAATCAGGCCCTCCATGTAAAATTTCAAACACTTGCTTTGCTCAAAGGAAATAGATTGTGCAGTTTGAAAGTAAATGTAAATGTGGTAAAACGTCGCCTTGTAAAGCATACTCAATCAGGTGCAAAGGGGAAAAAAAAAAAGTTTTCTTTTTTTTTCACATGATTGGATGATGGGAATCAGCAGAGCTTTACCATGTTTTCTATGCTGTGGGGAAAATAAGTGCAATAAAAATCAGTTTATTTGTCTTTAGTAAATCCACCCCAATTGTTCGCTCAGATTAATGCTGCATCTCTCTCATTCAGTTATGTGCTATCCTTGTTTTGTTCATTCTCTCACTTATTTGTGCTTTCTTTTTCCTTTTCCTTTTCTCCTGCCTCTCTTCTTTTCCTCATTCCTTCCCTTATTTCCTTCTTCCTTTCCCTCCCTTTCATTCTTATGTTTCCTTTCCATTTTTTCTCATTACCTTCCTTCCTTTCTTTCTTTACCTTTCTTCCTTCCCTTTTCTTCCTTCTTTTCTCATTCTGTCCCTCAGCCTCCCTTTCTTTCTTTCTTTCTTTCTTTCTTTCTTTCTTTCTTTCTTTCTCTCTTTCTTTCTTTCTTTCTTTCTTTCTCTCTTTCTTTCTTTCTTTCTTTCTTTCTCTCTTTCTTTTATTCCTTCTTCCTTCCATCCCTCTCTTATTTCCTTCCTTCTCTCCTTTTCATTTGTCTTCCTTTTTAATCATTCTTTCCCTCAGTGTCTCTCCTTCTTTCTTTCTTTTTCTCTTTCTTTCTTTCTTTTCTTTCCTTTCTTTCTTTCTTTCTTCCTTTTCTTTCCTTTCTTTCTTTCTTTCTTTCTTTCTTTCTTTCTTTCTTTCTTTCTTTCTTTCTTTCTTTCTTTCTTTCTTTCTTTCTTTCTTTCTTTCTTTCTTTCTTTTTCTTTCTTTCTTCTCTACGTTCTCCTTTCCTTCATTTTTTTTCTTTCTTATTCTGTCCCTCAGTCTCTTTCTTTCTTTCCTCCTTTGACTCCATTAGAGGAACCCGGTTGCTGCCCCCTCTCTCAGGCCACCCACCAGTGGCGATCCTGACCTCCCTGGGGCCCTAAGAAAAATTACATGTCACATTAAAGTTGAGAAGCGGAGGGTGGGTGGGGCGCTGCCGACAGTGACATGCCACATTAAAGATTAAAGTTGAGAAGCGGGGGAAGGGGGTGTTCTGCTGTCGGAAATGACATCTTACATTAAAGGCGGGGCCTCTAGTAATTTTGGGGGCCCTCCGCAGCTTTGCGGGGCCCTAAGCGGCTTGCATAGTGAGCCTATAGGGCGGATTGGCCCTGTCACCCACTATATGCAATGGATAGATCTATGCATAGCATGATCAATGGCTCCCATGGCCATCCTCTATTTATGCATCCGGCTTCATAAATTACACTGGCCAGGGTTTATTTTTTTAGCACCTGATTAGAGCCAGAGACTCATAGGCTTCAAAATAGGGTGCGTTCGGGTCACAGAGGATGCGTCCAGAGCCCAATCAGGTAAATAGTAATAATAATATAAATAAAGTCATAAATCCTATATACACAATCCTTTACCCCCAGCTAATCCAGATGAAGGCAAAGAAAACAGCAAAGCATATACCAATTTTCTCCAGCAGGGGAAAAAAATTCTTTCTGATCCCCGAGAGGCAATTGGATATTCCCCGGATCAACTTTACATATAAATATTAGTATCCAGTTATATTATGTGTATCTAGGAAAGAATACATTTTTTTAAAGCAATCTACTGAGCTGGCCAGAACCACCTCTGGAGGGAGTCTGTTCCACATTTTTACAGCTCTTACTGTGAAGAAACCTTTCTGTGTTTGGAGATTACATCTGGAGGAAAAGAGATTTAAAGAGAGCCCTCTTGTCCTCTGGGGGGGACCTTAACGTGAATAACGGAAGACTTATATATTTATACATGTTGATCATATTCCCTCCTTAATCTCCTCTTCTCATGAAGAAATAAATTCAGTTCCTCTAATCTTTCCTCATAGCTGAGCTCCTCCATGCCTCTTATCAGTTTGGTTGCCATTCTCTGCACTTTCTCCAGTTCCCCGATATCCTTCTTGAGAACCGGAGCCCAAAACTGAACTGCATATTCCAGATGAGGTCTTACTAATGATTTGTACAGGGGGGCAAAATTATATCTCTCTTTTGGGAGTCCATACCTCTCTTATATAAGAAAGGACTTTTCTCACTTTGGAAACAGCAGCTTGGCATTGCATGCTATTATTGAGCTTATGATCTACCAGAACACCCAGATCCTTCTCCACCATTGACTCCCCCAGCTGGTCTCCCCCTAGTATATATGATGCATGCATAGTCTTAGCCCCCAAGTGCATAACTTTTCATTTATCAACATTAAACCTCATTTGTCACATAGTTGCCCAATGAAACAGTGCATTGAGGCTGGCTTGTAATTCCTTTTCCTTCATTTACTCATTCGGTCTCAGTCTCTCTTTCTCCAATTCCTTCCTTCCTGTCTTCATCACTCCCTCTCTTTGGTCCCTCTTTCCTTTTCTCATTCTACCTCATTTATTTTCCCCTTCTGTCTCCCCCTCTTCCCATGTATTCTTGCTTACATTCCCTTCCCCTCTTTCTCTAGTTTATTCTCCCTCTCTCTCGTTCCCTCTCTTTCTCATTGATTCTCCCTCCTGCAATCTCTCTTTCTCTCTTCCCCATACATTTACCTCTCCCTCTCTCTATTTCGCATTCATACTCTCTCTCTCTGATGGACCATGATTGATTTGTATAAAATTCGGGACCAAGAAATAACAATCACAGTGCCCTCCATCAGTATCAGTATGGTTATCTGTGTGCCCGTAATTAGTTTATGTTATTTCTATATACTTTTGGGCTCTTCTTCTCATTTTCATTGTTTAGGAAAGCAGATAGTGATGATTACAATACGCTATCTGGCCCGGCAGGATTATGGTGGATCTGTGTGCTCTGCAGCTGAATTCTGAATATTTAGCATGTTTGGTGAGATTTTCTCTCAGAAATGCAATGCGAGAATTTGCGATTCACCGAAAGCTTTTCTGTTCTTATTAAGCCAGATAGAATTAGGAGATCCGCTACGGAGAACGCTTCAGTTCAGTTCTAGTCAAGGTCATCTCAACTTTCGGCTTGTTCCGAGGAGCTGCCAGGCGTTCGGACTGGAGGTGTTGATCTGTTTTTATTACATTGTTACACTTACATTTCATGGTGCGTCAGACTGTGACCCACAATAAACAATTCCAAGTGAGAAAAACCTAAAAAAGCCTTCATAAAAGACTCTTTATTTCTCAAAGATTAAAATACAGCAGGAGCACCAAACCAAATGGAGAAAGAGTCCAAATTGCCAGTCCCTTTTTGCGATATGGCACTGCGTTACTTTAACTGACCATTCCACGCTCGTGCGACTCTGTACCCAAACAAAATTGATGTCCTATTTTTTCCACAAATAGAGCTTTTTTTTGGTGGTATTTGATCACCTCTGCGGTTTTTATTTTTTGCGCTATAAACAAAAAAAAAACGTCAATTTTGAAAAAGAATACAATGGCCCGGATTCAGAAAGAATTTACGTTGGCGTATCTATTGATACGCCGCGTAAATTCTAGGATGCGCCGGCGTATCTTCTTTCTGTATTCAGAAAGCAAGATACGCCGAAATTTGGCTAAGATACGACTGACGTAAGTCTCTTACGCCGTCGTATCTTAGTTGCATATTTACGCTGGCCGCTAGGTTGGGCTTCCGTAGATTTACGCGTAGAATATGTAAATTAGGTAGATACGCCAATTCAGAAACGTACGTGCGCCCGGCGCATTTTGTTACATCGTTTACGCAAGGCTTTTTCCGGTGTAAAGTTACCTCTGCTATATGAGGCGAAGCCAATGTTAGGTATGGACGTCGGGCCAGTGTAGAATTTTGCGTCGTTTGCGTAAGTCGTCCGTGAATGGGGCTGGGCGTAAGTTACGTTCACGTCGAAACCAATGAGGCTTTGCGGCGTAATTTGGAGCATGTGCACTGGGATACGTCCACGGACGGCGCATGCGCCGTTGGTAAAAAACGTAATTTACGTGGGGTCACCATTCATTAACGTACAACACGCCCACTGCCTGGATAATTTGTATTACGCGGGCTTGCGCCGGACCACATACGCTACGCCGCCGTAACTTAGGGCGCAGGTTCTTTCTGAATACAGAACCTGCCTCACTAAGTTACGGCGGCGTAGCGTATCTGAGATACGCTACGCCCGCACAAAGTTACGCCGGGCTTTCTGAATCCGGACCAGTGATACCCTCTATTCACAGTCTTCCAGGTTGAATGACACTGGGGGGGTTATTTACGAAAGGCAAATCCACTTTGCTCTGCAAGTGCACTTCAAAGTGCAGCCGCTGTAGATCGCTGTAGAGCTGAGTGGAAGATCTAAAATGAGGAGAAGCTCTGCTGCTTTTATCATCCAATCATGTGCAAGCTAAAATGCTGCTTTTTTTTTTTTTTCTTGCATGTCCCCCTCAGATCTACAGCGACTGCACTTCCAAGTGCACTTGGTAAATAACCCCCTAGGTGTCATTCCACGTAAAAGAATGAGGTCATATTGTGGAGAAATAAAAGTGTGCTGCAGGGGACAGCTCCAGATTGAAACTGAGTATTGCAGCCTGATCTGCCTTTTTTTTGCAGGGGGACATAAAAAAATAAATTAAAAAAATAGCTTGAAAATTTGGTTAAAGTTCCCCAATGAATGCCAACATTTTTTTGGATGAATTTGCTCAAATAACGTTATTTTTTTTCTACTATTTTTTCTACAATGGCCATTGTGCTTAATGAGCATAATTTTCTAATTTACATTTCCCTCTTAGCATCATTCAGTATAGAGCAGAGAAGAAAATGATTTCACGGCCATAGTGGCATTTCCTTGGTGGTTTTCCCAGGAAAGCTACGCGGTAATCTCTGCCGTTAGGAAAGTGAATTTGTAATGAGGTTGAGCCGTAACAATAGGTGGATGTTGTAGCAAATCAATGATTCATTTATTACAAAACATCTCTTCAAAGGCCAGGAAGACGCTCTCCGGGGTGACTGTGATTGTATTGGGCTCTGTGTGACCTGTCAGGAATATTAACATGCCATAAATGAGGAGAGAGAGAGAGTGGGAGCGCCAAGGTGTGCGCCGAAATTACAGATAATTTATTCAATAATTACAGCCCACATCCTACAGAGAAAAGTAGCATGGAACGTCTCTGCCGGTGCTACTCACATTACATTTGTGCTTTCATCTTTGCTGAGTGAAGAAGGTTCATTTGTCACCCGAATAATAGAAGAAAATGGCTTGTGGTCGTTGTATCCATTATCATGTAACAAAGTATTTAAAATCTTGTTTTTCTAAGAGGAACCTAGGGCCAGATTCACAGCAGTAATACGCCAGCGTATCTACTGATACGCCGGCGTATTTTCAAATTTGCCGCGTCGTATCTTGATTTGGAATCCTCAAACCAAGATACGACGGCTTTTGGCATTGATCCGACAGGCGTACGGCTTCGTACGCCTTCGGATCGTAGGTGTAATTTTCCAGCGGCCGCTGGGTGGAGTTCGCGTCGTTTTCCAGCGTCGGGTATGGAAATTAGCTGTTTACGGCGATCCACGAAGGTACGCGCGTTCGTCGCATTCTCTTATGTCGTCGTTAGTCGGTTTTTCCCGTCGCAATCTCAAGCCTGCTATTTCATGGCTTAGATTTAGACCAGCCATGTTAAAGTATGGCAGTCGTTTCCGCGTCGAATTTCAATTTTTTTTTTTGTGTAAGACGTTCGGGAATACGAAAGTACGTTACGCACGTCGCCGTTCAAAAAACACGTCGGGGCGCTGTAATTTCGCGCAAAGCACGGCGGGAAATTTCCTAACGGAGCATGCGAACGTTCGGCGCGGGAACGCGCCTAATTTAAATGGTACACGCCCCATTTAAATTAGGCAGGCTTGCGCCGGACAGCTTTACGCTACGCCGCCGCAAGTTTACAGGCAAGTGCTTTGTGAAACAAGCACTTACGCCGAAAACTTGCGGCGGCGTAACGTAAAGGAGACATGTTACGCCGCCGTAACTTTTCGTGAATCTGGCCCCTAAAGCACAGCTCCGTGATAATGCTGTATTGGTTGGAATTCTGCTTTAAAGGGAATCTTTAATACTATATTAATGCCTTCAGGGCCTATGCAGATCTATATATAGCAATAAGATGTTGTAAAACATTTCTGGATTTTCCTTCACTTTCAGTCCCAGTGACCATGGGCACATAAAGAGAGTGAATGTCCCTAATGGGGACACAAACGTCAGTAAAAACCTGACAGGTCTAACGCTAGCAAAAAAAAAAAGCTTTGGCTTTCCGAAAGTAGCCGAACTGCGAGTCGGCTCTATACGGCGCTATACGGCGCCTGCGCACCTACTAGAAGCTGTGTAGAGCTGACTGCGCAGGCACCGTATAGAGCCGACTCGCAGTTTGGCTACTTTCGGAAACTTGTGACACGCCTTATCCACCGAGGGGAAGTTTTTCTCAAGACGTCAATCATCTGGGTGAAGTCCCACATGACACTGCGCCTCTGCATAGGAACGCCTACTGCCGCGGGAGTGAGCACCCGGAAGCCGGGTGGAAAATAGCAATAATACGATATGTACAGAAAAAAAAATGTTGGAAGTATGCAGAATGTAATGTTATAAACATGTTTTTAGGATGAACCTCCGCTTTAAGGACACCATTCTGGCATCCAAACGCTGGCTCATTTTTTTGACTACGTTCCTGAACTGTGTTATTTTTTGCTATTTTATTATAGGTGTGATTTTTAACTGCATTTTCTGTCTCTGCCTTGTTAATGGTTACTGACATCACCTAATGCAAGGTATTTTTTAGGCTTTATAACCACCTTAACCCTGGACACCAGCAAACCTCTAATTACACAAATGAGTTCTAAGACTCAGGACCCGCTTCCTGATTGGTTGAAAGGAGATTTAGAAAGACAATAGCGAATATTAGTTAGAGCCTCAGGTGATGTTCGGTCATGGAGGATGGAGGACTTATTTTTATTTTTTCTACATTCATTTGGTCTCTGTTCAGGTTGCCCCGGACCACCCTGCTGGTCGGGCCCGGTACAACAGGGCCAGCTGTACTGGCCTACCAGCAGCCCTGCCCCTGAGCCCCCCTATGAATGGGCCACAACTGCTTTCTGACCATCCAGTTTTGAGATTTGACCACCCCCTATCCTGTGACTGAACAGTGAAGGAAGAAGCAGCAGACTGATGAACTCACCTCTCTGTCACCCTGCTCTCTCCTCCTATCAGCACGCTTCTTGGTTGCACATTGGCTCTGCATCACAGCTGATTGGCTGCATGTGCTATGTAATGGTCACCACCGTTTACGACCTTCCATCAACCCACGACAGCTCATCTGACACTCCAACCCTCCAACAGACATCAGACATCCCATCTCCCAGAATAACGAGACTTGCTCTGTTACTGGTTTCAAATGTAATGAACAACTTTAATGGCTAGCTTTCAAGTTTATATACAGTTTTCAAGGCATGCTTCAGAGATTACAGGAACAATCGAACTCTCCCACCCACCCCTCACACCCTGGGGGGGCTTCAATACACCTTCAGATGGCTAATTGCTAAACATTCCAGACATGTCGGCGCCGGCCTATAATTATCATGATCTAATCACTCCACCAGAGAAGTCACATTCCTTCATTAACAGAATTCAAACAAAACACCATCACACAATGATTTCTTCTCAATCCACATCTTTAGACAGACGTTCTGTCTCCGCATACAGCTTGACAAGTTCCATTTCACACACACAACAGTATTTAGCATACATCATGAGAGATCCTGGACCAGACTCAATTAGCATGTCAACAGTCTACACAGAGAGATGAGTCATAGAACAAACCAACACTCTGCATTATGAGCTATCAGTAATGTCCCCTGTCCTGTAATTTAGGACATAATTTCTCAGTCACCCTATGGCCCTATAGGACATAAGGTGACCCTAGACCTAAGACTCCTTGGTGACGCCGGTACAGGAGTACCCCTTATCCTTCCAAAGTCTCTGTTTGTCACGGGTCATTCCGTTACATGCTACTTTTGAGAATCTACATAGACATATGCCTCTGTCTGTCAATCGCTGGAAGTATAGTTTTTTTTTTGTTTTGTTTTTTAATTAAAAAAAGAATACATTACTAATAGCACATTATTAACAGCACATTAGCAATTCTTCTGAATATTTGTATTTACTGGACTGATCTGTGACCGAAACATTTGCCCTCAGCTGATGGTTTCCTACATTTACACTGAATTCCCAGGTGGATCCTGATACCTTTATCATTTACAGCACAAAGCCCATTTCCATATGTAATTGAATATATATATTATATATGTCGTTTTAGTTTAGGCTTAATGGTCCCTCAAATGCCCCACAAGAGATTGTCCCTGACCCTGTGCTGTGCTAGCAATGCGATCAACCGTAATTACACATACAAGCGACCGAAAGGAACAAAAATTATTTCTACATCAATTATCATTTTAATTGTGCAGGTCACTGGATGTGGCCAGTTATTAGTAAGTTGGTAGATCTGAATTTAAATTACATTTCTTAATGATTTTACTATGCCCCACATTGCTGTCATGGGAAGTTTGTTTTTATATTTTATAATTGTTTTTTTTACTTTGTAGAGACTATTAAAGGCTGTAGTGTAGTAGTAAGAGAGATACATTGATGGGGAACAAAGGGCAACAACATTTTTATTTATTTTTTTCATTTTAAAGGTTATTGTTACACTTTAACCACTTCCATACTGGGCATTTCACCCCCTTCCTGCCCAGACCAATTTTTAGTTTTCAGCGCTGTCGCACTTTGAATGACAATTGCGCGGTTGTGCGACGTGGCTCCCAAACAAAATTGGCGTCCTTTTTTTCCCCACAAATAGAGCTTTCTTTTTGGTGGTATGTGATCACCTCTGCGGTTTTTATTTTTTGCGCTATAAACAAAAGAAGAGCGACAATTTGAAAAGAACACAATTAGCCGGATTCAGGTAGGGGCGCGTATCTTTAAGGCGGCGTAGCGTATCGTATTTACGCTACGCGCCTTAAGTCAGAGAGGCAAGTACTGTATTCACAAAGCACTTGCCTCCTAACTTACGGCGGCATAGCGTAAATGGGGCCGGCGTAAGCGCGCCTAATTTAAATGAGGATGGGGGGCATGTTTTATGTTAATGTTTGGTTATGTTTATGTTAATGCATGCACCATCCGTGTACATATCTCAGTGTGCATTGCTCCAAAGTACGCCGCAAGGACGTATTGGTTTTGACGTGAACGTAAATTACGTCCAGCCCCATTCACGACGACTTACGCAAACGACGTAAAATTTTCAATTTCGACGCGGAACGACAGCCAATACTTAACATTGGCTACGCCACCTAGGGGGCAGCTTTATCTTTACGCGGCGTATCTCTTACGGAAACAGCGTATCTTTACTGCGACGGGCGCACGTACGTTCGTGAATCGGCGTATCTAGTCATTTACATATTCTACACCGAACTCAACGGAAGCGCCACCTAGCGGCCAGCCTAAAAATTACACTTTAAGATACGACGGCGTAGGAGACTTACGCCGCTCGTATCTTAGCCTAATTTAAGCGTATCTGGTTTCCAGAATACTCTTAAATTTAGGACGGCGTAGATTCAGAGTAACGTCGGCGTATCTACTGATACGCCGGCGTAAATCTTTCTGAATCCAGCTATAAATCTTTTACTTTTTGATTTAATAAATATCATAATTTTTTTTTTTTTTTTTACTTATTTTTTCCTCAGTTAAGACCGATACGTATTCTTCTACATATTTTTGGTAAAAAAAAAAATCGCAATAAGCGTATTTGATCGGTTTGCGCAAAAGTTCTAGCGTCTACAAAATAGGGAATAGAATTATGGCATTTTTTTTTTTTTTTACTAGTAATGGCGGCGATCTGCGATTTTATTGTGACCGTGACAATGCGGCGGACATATCGGACACTTTTGACACATTTTTGGGACCATTCACATTTACACAGCGGTTAGTGCTATAAAACTGCACTGATTACTGTGTAAATGTGACTGGCAGGGAAGGGGTCAACACTAGGGGGCGCTGAAGGGGTTAAATATGTTCCCTAAAGTGTGTTCTAACTGTAGGGGGAGGGGACTCACAAGGGGAGGAGATCGATTTGTGTGTTCCTCTGTACTGGGAACACACATCGGTCTCCCCACCGCTGAGAGGACATGGAGCTGTTACACACAGCTCCATGGTCCTGCCATGATTGCGGGCAATCGCGGGTGTACGGCGGACATTGCGGCCACCGGGCACGCGCACCCGGTTCCCGAGCAATGCGGCGAGGAATGCAAGGACGTCATATGACGTTCAGGTCTGAAAGACGAAAGGTTCCCGCCGACGTCATTTTACTATGACTCGGTAGGGAAGTGGTTAATTATATATTATTATATTGTTTTATATTATACTTAGTTATAGTTATATAAAATTATACGTACAGTAATTGTGTATGTGTCTTGAAAAACTATTCAAACCCCTGAAATGTTGCTAATTTTGTCATGTTACAACCAAAACATTTATTTTATTGGGATTTTTTGTGATAGACCACACAAAGTGGTACATAATTTGTGAAGTGGAAGGAAAATGATAAATGGTTTTCAAAATGTTTTACAAATAAATATGTGAAAAGTGTGGCATGTATTTGTATTCAGCCTCCCTGAGTCAATACTTTGTAGAACCGCCTTTCACTACAATTACAGCTGCAAGTCTTTTTGGGGATGTCTCTATCAGCTTTGTACATCTAGAGAGGGACATTTTTGCCCATTCCTCTTTGCAAAATATCTCAAGCTCTGTCAGATTGGATGGAGAGCGTCTGTAAACAGCAATTTTCAAGTCTTGCCACAGATTTTCAATTGGATTTAGGTCTGGACTTTGACTGGGCCATTCTAACCCATGAAGATGCTTTGATCTAAACCAGGGATATGCAATTAGTGGACCTCCAGCTGTTGCAGAACTACAAGTCCCATGAGGCATAGCAAGACTCTGACAGCCACAAGCATGACACCCAGAGGCAAAGCATGATGGGACTTGTAGTTTTGCAACAGCTGGAGGTCCGCTAATTGCTTATTCCTGATCTAAACCATTCCATTGTAGCTCTGGCTGTATGTTGAGGGTCGTTGTCCTGCTGGAAGGTGAACCTCCGCCCCAGTCTCAAGTCTTTTTCAGACTATTTCTTCTAAATTGCCCTTTATTTAGCTCCATATTCCCATCTACTCTGACCAGCTTCCATGTCCCTGCTGAAGGAAAGCATCCCCACGACATGATGCTGCCACCACCATGTTTCACAGTGGGAATGGTGTGTTCAGGGTGATGTGCAGTTTTCCGCCACACATAGCGTTCTGCTTTTAGGCCAAAAAGTAAAATTTGGTCTCGTCCTGACCGAGCACCTTCTTCCACATGTTTGTTGTGTCCCCTACATGGCTTCTCGCAAAATGCAATGGGACTTTCTTGTGGCGTTTCTTTTAACAATGTATTTTTGTTAACACACTCTTCTATAAATGCCAGATTTGTGGAGTACAAGCAGCACACGGAGCTTCCAAGTGAATGGCTGTGCAGGGGGCGTGTCAGGCAAGTCTGATCGTTAGAGGAGAGCAGGCTGAGTTCCCAGCATAGCTGGAGAACTGACCACCATGTGTTTTCTCCTGCTTAGTGTGGTCAGGTTTTAATAGGGAAGCAAGGTGACTGGCAGGAACACTGTGGGATTTAACATAAAGGAAGCATACAAAGAGAACAGGAGACTTCCTCATACAAGTACATGATACAGCAGGCACATATCAGAATATGAAGTGTCGGGGTAACAAATGCTTTAAACCAAAGTACTGATTCATGGGGACTGTACAAACCCATCTACCACCACGAGAGCTAAACAACCCCATATCATAACACTTATGTGCCAGTCAATTAAAACTAGAAGCCAGAAGGCATTAGAACAAGCCAGAGAAATGGACCTAGATATTGTAGATCAGGGGTGCCCAACCTTTGAAGAGCGAGGGCACTTAAGCAAATTGGTAACCAGTCGCGGGCCACAATGAGCAGAGCGGGCGGATGACAGGTCACGGCTACTCTATTGGTCCTCCGATCCACCCAGATGGAAGGGGACAATATCCTTTTTGTTTTTCGGATTGGAGGTAGGCGGGCGTAAACGGACATCTGTCGCTCTGTAGAGGTGAATTGAGGGTCCCATTTGGTCAGGCTAATCGTGTGAAAAGGCCTAAGACTGCTTTCACACTGATGTGCTGTGGTTACCCACACCGCGGGTAGTGCACCTGTGTCTAACCTGCTGGTTAGCTGAACTTTGCCATAAGAGTCCACCTGTGGCAAAAGCCAGCGCTGTAGAGGATGCATTGGCTTATGGGGCTCTGCCTTGCAGCGCTTTCTTCGTCTACCACCAGCTTCATTCACAACACTGATGTTGCAGTATGGCAGGTTGGCAACCTGCGATCTGGGCTTGCCAAGCCGCCTATTCCAGAGTAGGAGGTCCACAGGCCACATCAGAGGGCTCAGCGGGCCACTGGTTGGCCACCCCTGTTGTAGATCCAATAACTTTTTGGATTCTGTCTTTTGGTCACATGGCTCCTAGGAGTTGTTGACACTCACTCACATGTCACACCTAACCATAATTCATGGAAGGATTAATCAAAGAATCTTTTATTTTTTGTCTTGTAGGCCATCAGGCACGTTCCCGACACATTATAATGCAAGCAGAAGGAGATGGGAGACCATGTCCGGCTCTTCACACCAACACAAGGGATGCCCAGTTTCCCCCTGCTATGTGTGGAGGTTTGGAGAGTGGGCAACGTGTAAAGTAGAGGTAAGTAAAATTCTGCTTCCTACAGATGTCTGCTGGTATCTTACTAAGAAGAAACAATTTTTTAGATTGCTTGTAGCGAGTGAATATTTTTAGTTTTTGCCACAAAATGTGTCCAAAACATTTGTGAAATTTTCCCGCTAGTGGCTATTTGTTGTGTGTGTGCAAGCATACAATGCCTAGTGCTGCTTTTTTATAATTTGTTCTACATTTATGTCTGAAAATAAATCTATATCTGTATAGGTATGTGCTTTATTAGCACCACAAAGTGTTTGCACAGCTCTTAATGTTGGTTTTGGTTAATTGACAAATTTCAGATGGAAAAACCAGAGTTATGGATGAAAAAAAAAAAAAAACTGATGAAATGGATATTCACATACTGTTGGAAAGGTATCTGAATCTACCTTGATACAAGTCTTATGGCATCATCTCCTGTAAAGCAGCACTCAGGCTGGGAGAAGGAGGGGCATAACTGGGGGAGGGCCCCTTGGTCAACAGCATTATACTAACAGAAAATGGTCACATTTGGTGCAAAATTGTTCCCTTTTAGATCTGGAAGTGTGAGGAGGACACATGGGTTCAGTGCATGTAGACCTTGGGTAGACAACCTCAGATCTTCAGCTGAAACTAAAAGTCAATGAAGCATTTCAAGACTCTCTCTCAGCAATAGGCATGTCTCCCAGAGCAAGAGGCATGATGGGATTTGTAGTTTCACCACAGATGGAGTGCCTGGGTTGCTTACCCCTGCTGTAGACCATTGGTGGATCGCATCTCGGCCGGTCCCTGCTGAACCAGCCGAAATTCGATCCATCTATGGCCAACTTTAGTTTCCATTGAGTCCATTCAAGTTCTTATTCCACTTTCTAAATCATTGATGAAGGAGAGTCTGTTGCCTGGAAACACGTTGGCTGTGTTTATATGTGTGCTATTACGAACATTTTAAAGACATTTTGGACTCCTAAATTTGTAGTCTGGAACCCATTTGTATTCTTTGAATTGGCAACTACAGGACACAAAGATTGGGAATATGTTACAAAGAGAGATCATTAAATAGTAGATACAATTACAGCGCTCACAGTAATACAAACCAATCAATTGATGAGTGAAAATAATAAAAAACGTCATATAATGGTGAACGATGTGCTCAATAAATAAAGTGCAATTGTGCTCCAAAATTCGAGGTGCTCCACACCCCCTCCTGTGTCCCCACTCTCACCGATGGAATGGACCCTAGCTTTTCAGTCTAGTGGTCGCTCAGGCTTAAAATGCTGGCCAAGGATGGCAAGTCACACCAGGATCCAGTGAAGATCTCCCTCAGTCGTAACAGTCCTATGTAGATAGTTTTACCAAAACTGAAATGAAAGAAGGGGACTGATAGTGAAGTACAGTTTGGCAAGACTTTATTGCGCAACCTAAATTGGGTACTTACAGAATAAATGATAAATTCACGCATGGAGTAGCAAATAAATACAACAAGAAACGCTGCATCCAGCGCGCGTTCCACGGAAAACCATAAGTGACATTGTTTGGACTCAAAACTGGAAATTGCAGTCACGTGTTTGCCCTCCCACAAGGCATCATCAAGGATCTCCTTGATGACGCCTTGTGGGAGGGGTGAAACACGTTGACGAGCGCTGTAATTTTATATACTTTTATTTGTCAAGTGAATAGCACCTTCTGTACAGAAGCTGCAATCACCAGTATCACTATTTTTTTTTACTTGTAGCGCGAGTATATATATATTTATATACAACAATGATCTCTAGCAGTGAAAAATATTTTATATATATTATATATATATATATATATATATATATATATATATATATGTGTATATATATATATTTTATTTCTTTTCACTGATATAGATCATTGTTGTTTCAGACCATTTACAAATCAATATTTCCAGATTTGTGCTCCTTACAGATCTCTTCAATTGAACAGGTGTTTTTATGCTATTGCACAATATCCGTTATACAAAATAGGCAACAGAATGAAAGTATAACAAAGTTAGTTTTATTAACAAGTAATAAATAGAACACATACAAAATAGGATACAATAAAAATGTAATTGAAAAAAATATTAACGTTCTGAACCGACGCGTTTCGATAAACTTTTTCCTTCATCAGGGTTTTATCTGAACAATTAATCTAGAGGGTTACAAAAATACACGAAAGTTGACAATTCATATAAATATAACCATTTCCAAACAGAACTGGCCAAAAACAAAATACAAAATAGGCAAGTGAAAAGAAAAACAAACCAAACCGCAGAAGCCCGCAAAATTGCTGGGGTCAAAGAGAATCACAGAAAGTACCAAAGGGACTTGCAGCCTTTGGGCCACAGGTTGGCCATCGTGGCTATAGACAGTCCCAGCAGAGGCTTATCTCAGAGAAAACCGGAACGATCGAATTGTGTTTTTTTTATAACTGATCGGTTACTTTGCTTCCTCATAACTTACGTAGGATTTCAGGAGACTTTGGTTTGGGGGTTCTTCTCCGGGGATACCCATACCCCTTAGTAGGGATGAGCTTCGTATTCGAGTCGAACTCCTGTTCGACTCGACCATCGTATGTTCGATCGTTCATCGAAATACGAACAAAACGGGTCGTTCGCGCCAAATTCAAGTTACGTTTCACAGACCATAATTCACTGCGGCATCGCTGGCTGATGATTGGCCAAGCATGCACTATGACCCGCATGCTTGGCTAATCACAGCTTGCAAAAAACGGAGAGCCATAATTGGTCAAAGCCAGGGTGGCTTTGGCCAATTATGGCTCAGGGGGTTTAGTACACGCCCCACACTATAAAAGGCCGCCTGCAGGTCGGCCTTGTGTAGTGAGTTGCGGTGGTTAAGAGAGGACAGAGAGAGTGTCATTTTTTGCAGGTAGATAGAGCAGACAGGCAGGCTAGTCAGTTAATGTTACAGTGTGTAGAGGATATATATACATCCCAGGTGTTGTACATATATTTATACATGTATAGTTTAGCTAGATCAGTTCATTCCTAATTTACTGGCAGGCAGGTATTGTGCTAGCTGCAGTATCTTACGTGGTTTATTGTCTGTGTCCTCTGTAGTTTGCAACTAAAGCTACTTGGTGTGTACTGGCCGGTGCTCTGTAGTTTGCACCTAAAGATTCAGGAGCAGTGATTTTAATGATGCTTAATAAAAAATAAAAAATCCTTAAATATTGTACCTGCTGGGTGTCTATAGTATGCCTGTGAAAACGTCTTTGAGACCCGGGTCTTGCCCGAGGGAACATGTATCAATGGAAAAAAAGTTTTAAAAACTGTATTTTTTCAGGAGTCTCCGAAAAAACGTCCGTTTTAAAACTTTTTTTCCATTGATACATGTTCCCTGGGCAAGACCCGGTTCTCAAAGACGTTTTACAACAATATCTGCATATTAGGCTTTAAAATGAGCACTTTTGAAGTAGAACGTTCGAGTCCCCATAGACGTCAATTGGGGGTTCTAAATGTTCGCACGAACGTTCGATTCCGTTCGAAGGTTCTGGTACGAACCGAACGGTGGGGGGGGGGGGGTGTTCGGCTCATCCCTACCCCTTAGTAGTATAGGAACCAAATGAAAGGGGGATGGGGCTCTGAATAATTTAAAGATAACTGAAATGCATTACCTGCATTATTGAACCTGAAATAAAAGTAGAGAAATTGACTTGATGTTTCAGATGACATGTGAGTAACATTGTCACATCAACATCCGCACAAATCTCACTGGATGTAGCCAGCTTGTTTATTTGTACTTTAAATAGATATGATAAAATCCTTGTGATTTCCTTTCAGCTGTTCTGTTCCTATTCATATGTAAATTAAAACCAAACTATTGATATCTTCTGATATCATACTGCTACCTGATAGGACTGATAATGAGGAGGATTTTTACAGCCTGCATATAGATTATGAGGTTCTGTATTCATAAAAATGTCAAAGTGTATATAAGAAACCTATGCAATGCATCTCCACGGCAATTACTTCTTATTATCGGATGAAAACCGAAATAATCAAAATAAAAGACTTTAACCACTTAAGGACCAATATGCTGCGTAAATGACCCAAGGGGTTTTTACAATTCGGCACTGCAATCGCTTTAACAGACAATTGCGCGGTCGTGTGACGTGGCTCCCCAAACAAAATTGGCGTCCTTTTTTTCCCCACAAATAGAGCTTTCTTTTAGTGGTATTTGATCACCTCTGCGGTTTTTATTTTTGTACTATAAACAAAAATAGAGCGACAATTTTGGAAAAAAATTCAATATTTTTTACTTTTTTCTATAATAAAATATCCCCCTAAAACATATATATAAAAAAAATTTCCTCAGTTTAGACCAATACGTATTCTTCTACCTATTTTTGGTAAAAAAAAAATCGCAAAAGCGTTTATCGATTGGTTTGCGCAAAATTTATAGCGTTACAAAATAGGGGATAGTTTTATTGCATTTTTTTTAATTTTATTTTTTTTTACTACTAATGGCGGCGATCAGCGATTTTTTTCGTGACTGCGACATTATGGCGGACATTTTGGACAATTTTGACACTATTTTTGGGACCATTGTCATTTCACAGCAAAAAATGCATTTAAATTGCATTGTTTATTGTGAAAATGACAGTTGCAGTTTGGGAGTTACCACAGGGGGCGCTGTAGGAGTTAGGGTTCACCTAGTGTGTGTTACAACTGTAGGGGGGTGTGGCTGTAGGACTGACGTCAATCGATCGAGTCTCCCTATAAAAGGGATCACTCGATCGATGCAGCCGCCACAGTGAAGCACGGGGAAGCCGTGTTTACATACGGCTCTCCCCGTCTTCAGCTCCGGGAGCGATCGCAGACGGAGCGGCTATAAACTGATAGCCGCGCCGTCGTCCTGGATCGCTCCCCGCGGGAATCCGACCACTGCATATAGCGGGGGGGGGGTCCCGATCGGACCCTTGACCCATGTCTAGCAGGGACGTACAGGAACGCCAATGTGCCTGTACGTGCCATTCTGCCGACGTATATGTACATGCGGCGGTCTGGAAGCGGTTAAATTTAAAATGTATTCCATAAATATTTCACAAAGAATGAAACTATACACAGAACCCAAAATGCTTAAACATTGCATCAAATGTATGATTGTCCCAATTTGGCTCATAAAGTGGTACTAGAACCATAAATATTCCACAGAGCAAAGCCCAACACTCTTTTCCCAAGAATGGCTTCCTCAGGGGGACAGTGGGGGTTATGTTCTGTCAGATCCAATCATGTCAAGGGTGTGCCTGCCCATTGTCAAATGACATCAGATGCATAGTAGAGGCAGCCATGCCCACAGTGAGTTTATCCACATATGATAAGGAGCAACCCTTATTGTTTTCATCCACAAGTATATTGTGAAGCCATGTGTCACTGATTGAAAGTACCCAGGGGACTCGGGTCACCATGGTCTTCAAAATACAGAATATAGAGGCTGCAGCTTTCCCTGTAATGTCATGTCAGGGTGTTATTCTTCCAACTGACCACCAATGTAAGGGAAGGATATCCTTTTCACTGACCACCAATGTAAGGGTGGGACATCCTTTTCACTGACCACCAATGTAAGGGTGGGACATCCTTTTCACTGACCACCAATATAAGGGTGGGACATCCTTTTCACTGACCACCAATGTAAAGCCTTGTACACACGACCGAGGAACTCGACGGGCGAAACACATCGTTTTGCTCGTCGAGTTCCTTGTGAAGCCATCGAGAAACTCGACAAGCCAATTTTCTCCATTTCCGTCAAGGAAATAGAGAACTTGCTCGAAAGTTTCCTCGACGAAAATGTACACACGACCGGTTTCCTCGGCAAAAAAATATCTCCCAGCAAGTTTCTTGCTGGTTTTTGCCGAGAAACTCGATCGTGTGTACGAGGCTTTAGGGTGAGACATCCCTTTCACTGACCACCAATGTAAGGGTGAGACATAATTTTTCACTGACCACCAATGTAAGGGTGGGACATCCTTTTCACTGACCACCAATGTAAGGGTGGGACATTCTTTTCACTGACCACCAATGTAAGGGTGGGACATCCTTTTCACTGACCACCAATGTAAGGGTGAGACATCCTTTTTACTGACCACCAATGTAAGAGATAGACATCCTTTTCACTGACCACCAATGTAAGGGTAGAACATCCTTTTCACTGACCACCAATGTAAGGGTAAGACATCCTTTTTACTGACCACCAATGTAAGGGTAAGACATGCTTTTTACTGACCACCAATGTAAGGGTGAGACATCCCTTTCACTGACCACCAATGTAAGAGTGAGACATCCCTTTCACTGACCACCAATGTAAGAGTGAGACATCCTTTTCACTGACCACCAATGTAAGGGAGAAACATCCTTCCTACTGACCACAAATGTAAGGAGCATTCTTCCCACTGAGCACCAATGTAAGGAGCATTCTTCCCACTGATCACCAATGTAAGGGGCATTCTTCTCACTGATCACCAATGTAAGGGGCATTCTTCTCACTGATCACCAATGTAAGGGGCATTTATCCCACTGACTTCCAATGTAAGGGGCATTCTTCCCACTGAGCACCAATGTAAGGGACATTCTTCCCACTGATTCTTGATGAATTCATTTTAGCAGGGGTTTCCTAAGATCTGAAAATTATTTCAAGGGTTCTTGTGGGATAAAAAGGATGAGAAAGGCTGGTGGACACTAAAGCCTTGTACACACGATCGGACTTCCATCGGACAAATCCGTGGATTTTTGTCCGAAGGGCGTTGGCCGTGAACTTGTTCTGCATACAGAAGGCAGAACACTTTCAGCCAACATTTACAAAACGACGTGGTATTACTGCTCTTTAGCGCCACCCTTTGTGCAACTTCTGCTAATGTTGTCTTATGGTTAGCATCGGTTCGGAGCATGCGTGTTTGTACTTTGGATTTTAGTCCGATGGATTTGTGTACACACGATTGGATAATCCAAAGGAACACATTTGTTGTCTGACAATTTGAGAGCATGGCTATCCAACATTTGTTGTCGGACAATTTGAGAGCATGGCTATCCAATATTTGTTGATGGAAATTCCGTGAACAATTGTCCGATGGAGCATACAGTCGGAATATCCGGCATAAGGCTCCTTCTTCTATGGTGGGAGCATCCAGCAAGGGGGATTAAATCTGTGCAGTACTCGAAAAGCAACAACACAGTACCTCTGCTGCACAGAAATCAAAGCATTTTCAGCCCTGCCTGAGTTCTCCCCTGTTGGACTACAGAACACCATCTCTTGTCCTCATAAGTGGGAGATGTGCTGTAGTCCAACAGAGAAGAGCTCAGGGAAGGCTGGCAGCAGAGACAGAGTTGCTAGCTTGCTACAGGAAGTTAGGAGCTAACTGGATTTCTGTCAGGATCACAAGCTGGTATTCTATACTTGCATTGTTATAAAAGAGACATGTAGCTAGATATAGAGAGAGTTACGCCGGCGTATCAGTAGATACGCCGTCGAAACTCTGAATCTACGTCGTCGTAAATTTAAGCGTATTCTGGAAACCAGATACGCTTAAATTAGGTTAAGATACAAGCGGCGTAAGTTTCCTACGCCGTCGTATCTTAGGGTGCATATTTACGCTGGCCGCTAGGTGGCGCTTCCGTTGTTTTCTGCGTTGAATATGCAAGTGCGCAAGATACGCCGATTCACGAACGTACGTGCGCCCGTCACAATTAGTTACGCCGTTTACGTAAGACATACGCCGGCGTAAAGATAAAGCTGCTCCTTAGGTGGCGCAGCCCATGCAAGGTATGGACGTCGGAACAATCTTTTTACGTCGTTTGCGTAAGTCGTACGCGAATAGGGCTGTGAGTAAGTTACGTTCACGTCGTAGGAAGTGTTCGACGTATCTTAGGCATTCTATCCAACGCATGCGCACTGGGATACGTCCACGGACGGCGCATGCGCCGTTCGTTCAAAACGTCATTTACGTGGGGTCATGCTTAATTTCCCTAAAACACGCCCACCTCTTCCTCATTTGAATTAGGCGCGCTTACGCCGGCATATTTACGATATGCCACCGTAACTTAGGACGCAAGTGCTTTGTGAATACAGCACTTGCCTCTCTAACTTGCGGTGGCGTAGCGTAAATACCATACGCTACGCCCACACAAAGTTACGCTGCCCTATCTGAATCTGGCCAAAAATGTGCGTAGTGCATTGTTATGCTGCATTTTTTTTTTTTTTACTTTTGCAAAGGCATATATTTTCGGTACCCTGCACGAGTTCATTACCCAGATTGCTGGCCATACTGGTTTATGCTGGCAATAAACTTAGAGCCCTCCTGGTCGAAATTCCGGAGCCCTAAGCAGGTGTCTAAAAGGTAATTCCTAATTAAACTTCAGGGTGATCCATGTCAGAGGCAGTCCAATCCATAAGATGAATGGCTTGATTATGTTGGGGATCAGTCAATCTTGAGACATCCAAATTGGAATTTCCTTATCTTTGTTGCTTGATGGTTTCCTGTGTTGGCGTCCACTACCATGCGTAGAATGTAAAGTACGAGGGACGTGGCACATTTGACAGCCTTTAAGGTCAGCGTTGCTTAAGCGAACGCGCTCCCGATTGATCTTTTGGTTGATAATTAGCGCAGTGTGTCAGAGAACACGCATGTGTCCTCCCCTTATTTGAAGCTGAATTATTTAGCCATCAACGAGGACGATCAATATGTTGTTATAAATACATGGAATGCATGCCAGGAAATCAGTTCATTTATTGTGTTTTCCGCAGACAATTGCTAAATGGCGTTCATTAATGCAGTAAACGAGTGTTGTGTTTACCATTTTATGTAATGCAGACAAATTGCATAGCAGTATTCACAGCCCTTCCCCGGGGGCCCATTTCAATGTCTCCAATGCAATCTCTTACATATTCCAGGGCCAACTCATATGCAAATGACCTAGATACGCCGATTCACGAACGTACTTGCGCCCGTTGCATTAAGCTACGCCGTTTACGTAAGGTGTGCGTCCGGCGTAAAGTTACCCCTGCTATATCAGGCGCAGGTAATGCAAAGTTATGGACGTCGGAACAAGCGTCGAATTTTACGTTGTTTACGTAAGTCGTACGTGAATGGGGCTGGGTGTAAGTTACGTTCACGTCACAGGCATTGAGCCGGCGGATCTTAGGGAGTATATGCAACGTGATACTGAGCATGCGCGCACATGCGCCGTTCGTTCGGACACTCATTTACCGTATTTTCCGGCGACTTTTTGGATGCAAGGGGTCAGGGGTCAGGGGTCGTCTTATACGCCGGGTACGGTCTCCGTGCAGCTGCGATTGTTCATAATTTCAAAGCCGCGCCGTCTTCTCAGCTTGTCCTGTGATTGGCGGAACACAAAACTTCCCAGCAGCGCCTCTGTTCTGTGTTCCGCCTATCACGGATGCCTTCTCATCCTCGGACGAGATGAGAAGGCATCCGTGATTGGCGGAACACAGAACAGAGGCGCTACTGGGAAAATTTGTGTTCCGCCAATCACAGGACACGCTGAGAAGACGGCGCGGCTTTGAAATTATGGACGCTCGCAGCAGACGGAGACTGTCACCGGCCTCTAAAACGTGAGTGATAGCACAGTGGTGGGGAAAGTGGGGGCAAGTGATGGCACTGTGGGGGCAAGTGATGGCACTGTGTGGGCAAGTGATGGCACTGTGGGGGCAAGTAATGTGATGGCACTGTGGGGGCATGTAATGTGATGGCACTGTGGGGGCATGTAATGTGATGGCACTGTGGGGGCATGTAATGTGATGGCACTGTGGGGGCAAGTAATGGCACAGTGGGGGCATGTAATGGCACAGTGGGGGCATGTAATGGCACAGTGGGGCATGTAATGGCACAGTGGGGCATGTAATGGCATAGTGGGGCATGTAATGGCACAGTGGGGGCATGTAATGGCACAGTGTGGGCATGTAATGGCACAGTGGGGCATGTAATGGCACAGTGGGGCATGTAATGGCATAGTGGGGCATGTAATGGCATAGTGAGGCTTAAAAAAAGCCTGTTTCTGTCAGCGGTTGTTTCTGTCAGCGGTTGTTCTGGCTAACCCTCAGCTTCCAGAAAGACTAGTAGGAAGGGGGTAGTCTTATACGGCGAGTATATCCCAAAACCAAAAATTTTCCTGGAAAATTAGGTGGTCGTCTTATACGCCGAGTCGTCTTATACGCCGGAAAATACGGTACATGGGGTCGCGATTCATTTTAATACAACACGCCCACTACCTGCCTACTTTGGATTAGGCGGGCTTACGCTGGCCCATTTACGTTACGCCGGCGCACATATGGGAGCGAGTGCTTTGTGAATACTGTACTTGCCTCTCAATGTTATGACGGCGTAGCGCATATGAGATGCGCTACTCCTAACTAAAGATGCGCCGATCTCTCTAAATCTGACACCTAATGTTTGGGGGTTCTGAGAAATTTTATAGCAAACAAATTATGAATTTTACATGAAGGAGAGAAGTGTCAGAATAGGTCCGGAATGGAAGTGGTTAACTAAAAAAATTCCAAATATTTGTGTGTGTGTGTGCATATATACGGTATGTATCATTTATATACAGTATATACATTATGGCCCGGATTCACAAAGCACTTAAGCCGACGTATCTCGAGATACACCGCGTACGTGTAAATGTGCGCCGTCGTATCTATGCGCCGCGCCCACAGAACTAGATACTCCTGAAAATAGGCTTCACCCGACCGACGTAACTTTCCTACGCCGGCGTATCGTGGGCGCATATTTATGCTTGACGCTTCATTGCAAATATGCAAATGAGGGAGATACGTCGATTCACGAACGTAGTTGCTTCCGGCGCATAATATACGCGGTTTGCGTAAGGCTTACGTCCGGCGTAAAGTTATTCCCCATCTATGAGGCGCAACTCATGCAAAGGTATGGACCAGGGAACAGCTGTCTATTTTACGTAGTTTACGTAGTAGTACGTGAATAGGGCTGGGCTTAGGTTACGTTCACGTCGTAGGCAGTGATTCGACGTATCTTAGGCAGTTGTTTCGACGTGATTCTGAGCATGCGCACTGGGATACGTCCACGGACGGGGCATGCGCGTTATTCGTATCTTGATGGCCCATCATTTACATGGGGTCACGCCTCATTAGCATGGCTCACGCCCACTTCCACTTACGACGAGTTACGCGGAGGGAACCCAGCGTAGATTTGGGAGCGAGTGCTTTGTGAATACTGTGCTCGCCGCTCTACGATGCGTCGGCGTAGCGTATATTCGATACGCTGCGCCGGCATAAATATGCGCCGATGTCTGTGAATCCGGGCCAAAAAAAATATAATTACAAATAAAAATCCTAAGTTTGCAATGAATTGGAAGTAGGGCTTGGAAATGAAGCATGACATAAATATTTATCGCGGAAAGATGTTCTGAATTGCACCGCTGGGATGGCGGTCAGGCGTCAACTTACACGGGTTTGCAGAAAATATTTTAGATAAGGAATCCTGGATGTAGATGAGTTTTTTTTAAGTAAAATATGGCTGTGAATTTAGCGCTTATAAAAATATACATGTTTATCGATCTTTCTGGCAGCCGAAAGAGGATGACAGAGTTTGTACTCAGGAGGAGGAAAGTGAACGCTGTATATAGAGGTGCTGCAATTATGAGCGCGGCGCAGGTAGCGAGGAGTAAGCGGCGTGCTCTCTCTGCCACTAGTCTCCATTAACTAAGCCCTCCATCATCTTTATTGCTTTTTAACTCCTGTTATGGGGAGCAAGAGGTCACACTGTGTAAAGTCTTTATCACTTAGCCGGCTTTCATAATGTTTCACGGGCCACGAAAATCTCTTTAGAGCTGGAAGGAAATGTTGTTGTGCCTCTCTGTCTTGAAAATAATAATTCCCCATCTTTACTTCCAGCTAAAAGAGTCCAGAAGGCGGCTGGAGAGTCATTTTAGTAAAGCTGAACTCTGGACAGATATAACACAAACGAATGGAGTTCTGTATTCATTATTTCGCCTGTAAAATCATTTAAAAAAAATGCAAACTGTGTAGGTATCTGAATATGAACTGGCAGTAACCTCTTGTAGTCTAATGTACAGCAGAGCTCCGACCTCAGGGAAGAGGAAGCAGCACAAGGAGGGAGCCAGCCAGTTTCAGGGTTATTAAACAGCAGGATCTGGGAGCCTCCTTGTTAAAGGTGGCTTCTAGATTTCCATAAGCCCCCTGCCGGCAAACCCCCAAAACCACCGACCAGGGTTGTGGGGAAGAGGCTCTTGTCCTTGAATTATTTTTCCCATCATGGGTGTGAGTGGGGCTCCATGTCAAGTTTTGCCTAAGGCCTCTCAAAGCCTAGAGCCGCCTCTGGGTGGTGGGTCCATGGCCTCCTCACTTCAGAAGAAGTTACATAGTTAGGTTGAAAAAAGACACAAGTCCATCCAGTTCAACCAAAGAAGTGGGTTGAACGATGCTAACCATCATTCAGCCTGGTAAAATGAAGACATCTAGTGCTAGAAAAGAAGTACTGCAGGGGACATCTCTAGATTGAAGTTCATAATAACTACAGGTATCGATTAGAGCTGCACGATTAATCGCGATGAATTGAAATTGCGATCATTTTCACTTCCCGATCTTCAAAACAGCATCACTCGGAAATACTCAGTTCCCGAACCTTTTTGAAGGTTTCCGAGATCAGCCGAGCTGTAGAGGCAGGGCTTTGCTTCCCTATGTCAGAAACAGTAGTGACATCATAACATTTCGCTCCAGATCTCCTGAGACTAGAGGCAGCAGTGCCTTGGATCTCACACTGCAGATATACAGCTTTGACACAATTGGTACAGGAGTGTCTAGGCACCCTTACATCTTGGGGAGCACAATGCTATTTTTATGATGGGATTCCAGACAAAAGGTACATTTTCAGGTTACTTAACCACATCCATACCAGCCCATTGTAAAATGACGTCCACAAAGGACCTCTAACGATCCGGGTGGACGTCATATGACGTCCTGGGCTTTGTGGGGGGATATCTGAATGATGCCTGCAGCTAGAGGCATCATTCAGATATCCTTCTCTTCTGCCGGCGATTCTGCACAACGTAAGAATGATCATAGCGGCGATTCCACCGCTAGATCGTTCTTACAGGCGGCGGGAGGGGACATCCCCCCCTCCCGCCGCCATCTGGTGCTTCTCCGGGCTCTCCCGTGCCATCGGGGGCCCGGAGAACGAATCGTCCGGCGCTGGCAGGAAGCATAGAGATGACTGGTGACCAGATGGTCACCAGTCATCTCTATGACCGTCAGAGGACCCGGGCGCGATGTGATGACGTCACGGCCGGGTCCCCGTAAGTAAACAAAGCCGCAATTGCGGCTGCTAAGCAACAGTAATCATGAGATCGGTGAATTTTTTTTCACCAATTTTATGCTTTCCAGCCTGGAGGAGAGATGTGGGGTCTTATTGACCCCGCATCTCTCCATAAAGAGGACCTGTCACACACATTCCTATTACAAGGGATGTAATAGGAATAAAAGTGATAATAAAAAAAAATAAATAAAAAAAAAGTGTAAAAAAATAAATAAATATGTAAAAAAAAAAAAAAAAAAAAAATTTTTTTTTTTTTTAACGCCCCTGTCCCCAGTAGCTCTCGCGCAGAAGCGAACGCACACGCAAGTCCCGCCGACTTATGTAAACGCCGTTTAAACCACATATGTGAGATATCGCCGCGTGCGTTAGAGTGCCAGCAACAATTCTAGCACTGGATCTCCTCTGTAAATCTAAACTGGTAACCTGTAAAAAAAATTCAAAGCGTTGCCTATGGAGATTTTTAAGTACCGAAGTTTGGCGCCATTCCATGAGTGTGCGCAATTTTAAAGCGTGACATGTTAGGTATCTATTTACTCGGTGTAACATCATCTTTCATATTTTACAAAAAAATTGGGCTAACTTTACTGTTTTGTTATTTTTTTTTAATTCATGAAACAATTTTTTTCCAAAAAAAAAGGCGTTTGAAAAATTATTGCGCAAATACCGTGCAAGATAAAACTTTTCAATGACCGTTGTTTTATTCCCTAGGGTGTCTGCTAACAAAAACATATATAATGTTTGGGGGTTCTGCGTAATTTTCTAGCAAAAAAATTATGATTTGTACATGTAGGAGAGAAGTGCCAGAATAGGCCTGGTATGGATGTGTGTATAAAAGCCCGGTATGGAAGTGGTTAAAAGGCACAATCAACATTTCTAAATCTCCCTATGATGTAGCAAATCTTCACTCTTTGAGTACAGATCCCCTTTTATTATAGATCCCCTTTCATGTCCAGTTGTCCCAAAAGCAGGGACATTTTATGTCATTATGCACTTATTAACCACTTGCCGTCGCCGCACCGTCATAATACGTCCACAAGGTGGCTCTCCTGGGCGAGATCACGTATTATGACGTCCGGCGCGTGAACGGCGATGGGGCGCGCGCGCGCGCCCCACCGCCGTTCACGATGATCAGATTCGATGCAGAACTGATCAATCACCAGGTCCAGGCCAATAAAATCTGGCCTGGACCTGGTGATCGCTCCAACCAATGGTTGTCTTCCCCTGGCAATGTTTTGTAAACATTGGCAGGGGAAGTACTGCTCTCTCCCTCGTGTCGGTCTTTCCGTTCCAGACCGAGAGAGCATCTAACAGTGAGTTGCACAACACTACACTGACACCAGGTCACGTAGGCACACATTTAACCCCCTGATCACCCCCCGATCACCCCCCAAATTAACCCATTCACTGCCTGTCACTGTGTCACCCAGTACAGCAATCAGATTTTTTTTTGATCGCTGTACTAGTGTCATTAGTGACAAAAATAAGTGTTAGGGTAATCAGTCTTAGGCTCTAAATAGTCTAGGGACCCCCCCTAACCCCCCCCAATAAAGGTTTAACCCCATCATTACCCCCTGTCACCAGTGATCACAGTATAAGTGTCACCGGTGACGCAGTTTAGCTAGTTAATTTTTTATTGCATCAAGGCACCCGCCATATTTTTTGCAATAAAATTTTAACCCCCTGATCGCCCGGCGGGTGATCAAAGTTTGGTTTTAGCGCCAGATAGGGTCTGCGTCGCCCCAGGCAGCGGCCAATAGCGCTAACACCCACGCACGCACCATACGCATCCCTTTAGTGGTATAGTATCTGATCGGATCGATACTTGATCTGATCAGATCTATACTAGCGTCCCCTGCAGTTTAGGGTTCCCAAAAACGCATGGTTAGCGGGATCAGCCCAGATACCTGCTAGCACCTGCGTTTAGCCCCTTCGCCCAGTCCAGCCCACCGAAGTGCAGTATCGATCGATCGATCGATCACTGACACAAAACACAAAAACACATAACTGCAGCGTTCGCAGAGTCAGGCCTGATCTCTGCGATCGCTAACAGTTTTTTTGGTAGCGCTTGACTCGGTCACTAACAGGTCAGGTGCTTTTTTGCCTGTGAATCTCACCACTGTACCCCTAAATTTAGAGCCCAAAATGGCAAATCGATGGTACAGTGATGAAGAGGCCTACTTGTTTATGAGCCTGTCAGATAGTGATGAGGAGGTCACGCATCTGTCAAATTCTTGCTCAGAATACGATCCTGTAGACGACAGTGGCTCCCTGACAGATAGCTCTGACGACGGAGTGGTCCCTGCTAGGGTCAGGCGTACCAGACCCCGATCTTCTGCTGTCGCTGAGGTGCAAGAACCGCAGGGCTCTCGTATGGAGGAGAGAAGTACTAGCGCCGCTATTCCTTCTGGTGAACTGGCAAGCACCAGCGGCCTAGTACATCCTGGTCATATATCCAGCACTGCAGTAACACTTGGTGACGTGGCGAGTCCCATAAGTGCAGTTCAAGCTGGAGAGGTGGCAAGCACGAGTAGTGTCCCGCTGCCACCAAGAAGAAGAAGACGACAAAGACAGGCCCGTCCCCATAGTGCCCTTCCTGCTGCATTCGCCAATCCTGATTGGGTACCCACCACTTCTGCAGCACCCGTACTTCCCCCATTCACTGGCCAACCCGGAATTCAGGTGAATACAGTTGATTTTACGCCACTGGATTTTTATTCGCTGTATTTCACGGAAGATCTCTATAGATCTATTGTGGACCAAAGCAATTTGTACGCTGGTCAATTCTTCGCCGCTAATACCCAGCTGTCCCTTGCCAGAGATTGGAAGCCAATTACGGTTTCCGAATTTAAGATCTTTCTGGGCCTTTCCCATGGGCATTACTAAAAAGAGTGAGCTGCGGATGTATTGGTCCACGCACCCAGTTCACCATATGCCCATTTTCTCTGCCTCCATGACCAGGACACGATACGAGCAGATCTTGTGGTTCATGCATTTTAGTGACAATGAACTCTGTCGTCCTCGGGGAGACCCTGAATTCGATCGGCTCTACAAAATTCGGCCCCTCGTAAACCACTTCAACGAACGGTTTGCAGCCTTGTATAATCCCAATCAAGTTGTCTGCGTTGATGAGTCCCTGGTTAAGTTTTCTGGCCGCTTGTCATTCAAACAATTCCTTCCCAGCAAGCGTGCCAGATACGGGGTCAAGTTGTATAAGCTTTGTGACAGGGCAACAGGCTATACATCTAGCTTTATGGTTTACGAGGGAAAAGACAGTCACGTAGAGCCGGAGAATTGCCCTGATTACATAGGGAGCGCTGGTAAGATAGTGTGGGAATTGGTGTCACCCTTATTCGGAAAGGGGTACCACTTGTACGTGGACAATTATTACACAAGCGTGCCACTTTTTAGTCACCTTTTTGATTATGGAATTGGCGCATGTGGCACCGTGCGACCTAATCGCCGGGGCATCCCCCAACGGCTTGTAGAATCCCGTTTTAGTCGGGGGGAGAGAGCCTGCTTACAGTGTAATAATTTGTAAGCAGTGAAGTGGAGGGATTCACGGAATGTTTTCGTTCTGTCCACGCTTCACGCAGACACGACTGGTGTTGTGGAGAAACCCCTCTGTATCCACGAGTACAACCTTAACATGGGAGGGGTGGACCTCAATGACCAGTTGTTGGCGCCGTACCTAATTGCCCGGAGGTCCAAACGCTGGTACAAAAAAGTGTCAGTGTATTTGTTTCAATTGGCTTTGCTGAACGCTCATGTGCTATACAGAGCTTCAGGACGGACTGGATCCTTCCTAAAATTCCAGGAAGAGATCGTCGAAGCCCTTCTGTTTCCAGATGGTGCTGTGCCCCACCTTCCCAACGCAAATGCAGTGAGCCGGCTGTATGAGAGGCATTTTCCTTTTGTCCTCCCTGGTACCCCTACCCAAAGAACCCGCCAAAAAAGATGTCGTGTCTGCAGCAAACTCGGATTTAGGCGTGACACCCGCTTTTATTGTCCCGACTGTCCTGACCAACCTGGTCTCTGCATTGGTGTATGTTTCAAACGCTACCACACACTAATTGAGTTTTAGCGTGGGGTACAGCACCACACAGTCCTAGGCACACCAACACAGGGTCTCGGAATATGTGATGGCCATCACATTTTGAGAGACCATAATCTGCAAGGTTCAGTTTACAGTTTTCTTACAGTTTTTATAAAAGTGAAAAAAAGTGGAAAAAAAATTAAAAAAACTCACACAAAAACACAAAAAAAATATAAAATAAAAAATCCAAAAATAGTTGTGGTTGTATTTTTCTCCTCTCTTTATTGTTCTCTTATGTTCACTCTCTACTGTCCACTCACTATTGTTCTATATCTATTCTCTCTATTTTTACAATGTTTTATTGTATTTGCTTTGCAGGTATGGTATGTTATACTGTAATGTTTGTTTTATTGTTAACCATCATTTGTTTAGCAGGTACGCCATTCAGTTGCATCGCGGATTTATTTAGCGTGACAGCAACAGCGTTTGCTCCCACGATTTATAAAGCTGTGACTCCAACGCTGTAGGAGGTGATTTCACCACCACGGTTAAAAAAAAAGCATATATGCCGAAGCATGGGGGCAGCAGGGGCGGAGGAGCGATTTTGCTCCTAATGCCGCGTACATACGGTCGAAATTCCGACGGAGGCTTGCCCGTGGAAAAGTTCGACCGTGTGTATGCGGCATAACTTTTTATGCGGGAGGATGCCCCCATGCTTCGGCATGTATATTTTTTAGGCACAGGTTGCGTTAAAAAATGTTTTATTTTTTACTGTATTTATTTTTTTGGTATTTGCTTTGCAGGTATGGTATGGTAAGATCTTAATGTTAAAATGTAATGTTACTTTGTTATAATGTTAACCATCATTTGCTTAGCAGGTACGCCATTCAGTTGCAGCACGGATTTATTTAGCGTGACAGCAACAGCGTTTGCTCCCACGATACATAAAGCCGCGACTCCAACACTGTGGGAGGTGATTTCACCACCACAGTTAAAAAAAGAGCATATATGCCGAAGCATGGGGGCATTAGGGGCGGAGGAGCGATTTTGCTCCTAATGCCGCGTACATACGGTCGAAATTCCGTCGGAAGCTTGCCCGTGGAAAAGTCCGACCGTGTGTATGCGCCATAACTTTTTATGCGGCGTACATACGTGTGTGAGCGGCATAACTTTTTTGCGGGAGGATGCCCCCATGCTTCGGCATATATAAATGGTGCATGTATGCCCATCATTAGAAGTGGGTGGATGAAGGGAGGTATTCTAATGGTGGGCATACCCACCGATCAATCTTTTTTTCGTTCAGCCAACAGGCTGCATGAAAAAAAAAAAAGATTACAATACATGTCCAACAAGAACCATCAACGTATGGTATGTTGCTGGACTTTGAATGGTTATACCAGAATGATGCCTGCGGGTTTAGGTATCATCTTGGTATCATTCTTTTCAGCCAGCGGTCGGCTTTCATGTAAAAGCAGTCCTAGCGGCTAATTAGCCTCTAAACTGCTTTTACAAGCAGTGGGAGGGTATGTCCCCTCCCCGGATATAAACTGCGCCATTGGGAAAGTGGGAAAACATTTTATCACACCGATCTTGGTGTGGTCAGATGCTTTAAGGGCAGAGGAGAGATCTAGGGTCTAATAGACCCCAATTTTTTTCAAAAAAGAGTACCTGTCACTAACTATTGCTATCATAGGGGATATTTACATGCCCTAAGATGGCAATAAAAATTATAAAAATAATAAAAAAAAGTAAGGAACAGTTTAAAATAAAATTAAAAAAGCAAATTAAATAATAATAAAAAAAAAAAAAAAAAAAAAAGCACCCCTGTCCCCCCCTGCTCTTGCGCAAAGGCGAACGCAAGCGTCGGTTTGGCGTCATATGTAAACAGCAATTGTACCATGCATGTGAGACCTCCTCTGTAAATCTAATGTGGTAACCCGTAGAGGCTTTTAAAGGCTTTTAAAAATGTATGTAGTTTGTCGCCACTGCGCATTTGTGCGCAATTTTAAAGCATGTCGTGTTTGGTATCTATGTACTCGGCCTAAGATCATCTTTTTTATTTCATCAAACATTTGGGCAATATAGTGTGTTTTAGTGCATTAAAATAAAAAAATATGTATTTTTGCCCAAAAAAATGCATTTGAAAAATCGCTGCGCAAATACTGCGTGGTAAAAAAAAATGCAACACCCACCATTTTAATCTGTAGGGCCTTTGCTTTAAAATAATATATAATTTTTGGGGGTTCAACTTAACTTTCTTGCAAAAAAATAATATGTTTTTATGTAAACAAACAGTGTCAGAAAGGGCTTTTTCTTCAAGTGGTTAGAAGAGTGGGTGATGTGTGACATAAGCTTCTAAATGTTGTTCATAAAATGCCAGGACAGTTCAAAACCCCCCCAAATGACCCCATTTTGGAAAGTAGACACCCCAAGCTATTTGCTGAGAGGCATCTCGAGTCCATGGAATATTTTATATTTTGACACAAGTTGTAGGAAAGAGAATTATTATTATTTTATTTTATTTTTTTTGCACAAAGTTGTCACTAAATGATATATTGCTCAAACATGCCATGGGCATATGTGGAATTACACCCCAAAATACATTCTGCTGCTTCTCCTGAGTACGGGGATACCACATGTGTGAGACTTTTTGGGAGCCTAGCCGCGTACGGGACCCCAAAAACCAATCACCACCTTCAGGCTTTCTAAGGGTGTAAATTTTTGATTTCACTCCTCACTACCTATCACAGTTTCGGAGGCCATGGAATGCCCAGATGGCACAAAACCCCCCTAAATGACCCCATTTTGGAAAGTAGACACCCCAAGCTATTTGCTGAGAGGTATGTTGAGTATTTTGCAGATCTTGCTTTTTGTCACAAAGATTTGAAAAAAAAAAATAAAAAAATATATATATATATATCTTTCTTCATTTTCAAAAATAAATGAGCGCTGTAAAATACTCACCATGCCTCTCAGCAAATAGCTTGGGGTGTCTACTTTCCAAAATGGGGTCATTTGGGGGGGTTGTCTGCCATCTGGGAATTCCATGGCCTCCGAAACTGTGATAGGCAGCGAGGAGTGAAATCAAAAATTTGCGCCCTTAGAAATCCTGAAGGCGGTGCTTGGTTTTCGGGGCCCCGTACGCGGCTAGGCTCCCGAAAAGTCCCACACATGTGGTATCCCCGTACTCAGGAGAAGCAGCAGAATGTATTTTGGGGTGCAATTCCACATATAACCATGGCATGTGTGAGCAATATATCATTTAGTGACAACTTTGTGCAAAAAAAAAAAAAAAAAAAAAAAGTTTGTCATATTCCAGCAACTGGTGGCAAGATATAAAATATTCCATGAACTCAAAATGCCTCTCAGAAAATAGCTTGGGGTGTCTACTTTCCAAAATGGGGTCATTTGGGGGGGTTGTGTGCCATCTTGGCCTTTTATGGCCTTCAATACTGTGATAGGTAGTGATCGGTAGTGAGGAGTGAAATCAAAAATGTATGCCCTTAGAAATCCTGAAGGCCGTGCTTGGTTTTCGGGGTCCCGTACGCGGCTAGGCTCCCAAAAAGTCCCACACATGTGGTATCCCCGTACTCAGGAGAAGCTGCAGAATGTATTTTGGGGTGTAATTCCACATATGCCCATGGCATGTGTGAGCAATATATCATTTAGTGACAACTTTGTGCAAAAAAAAAATAAAATTGTCATATTCCCGCAACTTGTGGCAAAATATTAAATATTCCATGGACTCAACATGCCTCTCAGCAAATAGCCTGGGGTGTCTACTTTCCAAAATGGGGTCATTTGGGGGGGGTTTGTGCTATTTGGGCATTTTATGGCCTTCAAAACTGTGATAGGTAGTGAGGAGTGAAATAAAAAATTTGCGCCCTTAGAAATCCTGAAGGCGATGCTTGGTTTTCGGGGTCCCGTACGCGGCTAGACTCGCAAAAAGTCCCACACATGTGGTATCCCCGTACTCAGGAGAAGCAGCGGAATGTATTTTGGGGTGCAATTCCACATATAACCATGGCATGTATGAGCAATATATCATTTAGTTACAACTTTTTGTAATTTCTTTTTTCTTTTCTTTTTTTTGTCATTATTCAATCACTTGGTACAAAAAAAAAAAATATTCAGTGGGCTCAATATGCCCCTCAGCAGATTCCTTGGGGTGTCTACTTTCCAAAATGGGGTCATTTGGGGGGATTTTGTGCTATTTGGGCATTTTATGGCCTTCAAAACTGTCTTAGGTAGTGAGAAGTGAAATCAAAAATTTGCGCCCTTAGAAATCCTGAAGGCGGTGCTTGATTTTCGGGGCCCCGTACGTGGTTGGGCTCCCAAAAAGTCTCACACATGTGGTATCCCCGTACTCAAGAGAAGCAGGAGAATGTATTTTGGGGTGCAATTCCACATATAACTATGGCATGTGTGAGCAATATATCATTTAGTGACAACTTTTTGTAATTTTTTTTTTTTTTTTTTTTGTCATTATTCAATCACTTGTTACAAAAAAAAAAAATATTCAATGGACTCAACATGCCTTTCAGCAGGTTCCTTGGGGTGTCTACTTTCCAAAATGGGGTCATTTGGGGGGGTTTTGTACTTCCTTGCTATTTTAGCACCTCAAGAATTGAGATAGGCAGTCATAAAATAAAAGCTGTGTAAATTCCAGAAAATGTACCCTAGTTTGTAGATGCTATAACTTTTGCGCAAACCAATAAATTTACGCTTATTGGCATTTTTTTTACTAAAGACATGTGGCTGAATACATTTTGGCCTAAATGTATGACTAAAATTGAGTTTGTTCGATTGAACAAAAAGTAGAAAATATCATTTTTTCTCAAAATTTTCACTCTTTTTCCGTTTATATCGCAAACATTAAAAATACCATCAAAAGAAAGCTCTATTTGTGGGAAAAAAAGGACGCAAATTTTGTTTGGGTACAACATTGTATGGCCGCGCAATTACCAGTTAAAGCAGCGCAGTGGAAAATTGTAAAAACACCTCTGGTCTTAAGGCTGACAAATGGTCTGGTGGGAAAGTGGTTAAATAGGAAAAAAAAAAAAAAAAACACTTCCCATAAATTACCAGGAACTTTCCTGTACTTCATGTGCCGGTCACGATGTCCTCCCACTGTTCTGGGCGCAGACAGATTTCTGTGGGTGTTCGCTGTGAGATATCAGCTAATATTAATAGAAGTAAGCCTACTGATGGAGACAGAGGGCCAGATTCACAAAAGAGATACGACGGCGTATCTCCTGATACGCCGTCGTATCTCTGAGATACGATTGTCGTATCTATGCGCCTGATTCATAGAATCAGTTCCGCATAGATCTCCCTAAGATCTGACAGGTGTAAGTGACTTACACCGTCGGATCTTAGGCTGCAATTCTAGGCCGGCCGCTAGGTGGCGATTCCATTGCGGTCGGTGTAGAATATGCAAATGACTAGTTACGCCGATTCACGAACGTCCGCTTTGCCCGTCGCTGTAAATTTACGTTGTTTCCGTAGAGATACGCTGCGTAAAACTAAAGCTGCCCTCTAGGTGGTCTAGCCAATGTTAAGTATGGCCGTCGTTCCCACGTCGAAATTTGAAATTTCACGTCGTTTGCGTAAGTCGTCCGTGAATGGCGCTGGACGCCATTTACGTTAACGTCGAAACCAATAACGTCCTTGCGACGTCATTTAGCGCAATGCACGTCGGGAAATTTTAGGGACGGAGCAAGCGCAGTACGTTCGGCGTGGGAACGCTCCTAATTTAAATGGTTCCCGCCCCATTTGAATTACACGTGCTTGCGCCGGGCGGTTTTACGCTACGCCGACGCAAGTTTACAAGTAAGTGCTTTGTGAATCAAGCACTTACGCTGTAAACTTGCGGCGGTGTAACGTAAATGGGATACGTTACGCCGCCGCAGCGTAACGCATTTCTATGTGAATCTGGCCCAAAATTGTTACAATGGGGTTGATTTACTAAAGGCAAATAGACAGTGCACTCTGCAGTTGCATTTGCTTAGTAAATGAGGGGAAGCTCTATTGACTTTCATCATCCAATCACGTGCAAGCAAAAATGCTGTTTTATTTTTTTTTCTTGCCAGTTATAGGGATTTTTGGAAAGTGCAATTTAACCTCCGCATTTTTGCATGCACATGATTGGACGATGGAAGTCAGAGCTTCCCCCTCATTCACTAAGCTCTGGTGCACAGTCTATTTGCTTTTAGTAAATCAGCCCCAGTGCTATATTAGCTAAACATCCATTTATTAGCTACTACAATTTTTATTTTATTTTTTAACAGAGTTGGGCTTTAACCACTTACGGACCGCCCGCCGCAGGAATACATCGGCTGTTTAAAGAGGAATACCGTTGTTATGTTAGCAGCTAGCGACCATTACCCCGGTGTCCTCTTCTTCAGCAGGTGGTCTGCTACAAGATAAAAGTGGTCTCTTCGGGGGATTTGCCGCAAGATCGCTTTTATCGGCGGTGGGAGAGGGCCCCCCCTCCCGCCACTCTCCCGCCGCTCTCCGGGGTGCTCCACCGCTTACCGGAGCCATCGGCAATGGCGGAGGCGATCGTATCCTTGCTGTGTATGGAGACGAGTGAGGGGAAGATGGCCCCCACCCGTCTCCATATCACTGAGGGGGGAAAAGACGATGTCAAAACGTCACTTCCACCCATAGCTCTTAAAGGGACATTTTATTTTTTATTTTTTTTAGAATGGCATAATTTTTTTTTTCATTTTTTTTAGCATTTTAGTCTAAATATGGGATCTAATGTCTTTTTGACCCCAGATCTCATATTTAAGAGGACCTGTCATGCTTTTTTCTATTACAAGGGATGTTTACATTCCTTGTAATAGGAATAAAAGTGATCCAATATGAAGAAAATAAATAAGATTTTTTTTTTTTTTTTTAAAGTGCCTCGTCCTGACGAGCTCGAGTGCAGAAGCGCCTGCATATAAAAACGGTGCAATTTTGAAGCGTGACATGTTGGATATCAATTTACTGTAACATTATCTTTCACAATATAAAAAAAGTGTGCTTGTAAGACCGCTGCGCAAATACGGTGTGACAAAAAGTATTGCAATGACCGCCATTTTATTCTTTAGGGTATTAAATAAATAAATATATATATATTTAATATTCCAAGTAATTTTCTAGCAAAAAAACTGTAAACAGCAAATCTCAGAAAGAGGCTCGGTCCTTAAAGCGGGTATTCACCCTAAAATACAACTTTGTAACATGCCATTCAGCATACTAGCGTGAGCTACAGTACAGTATATGTCTTTATTTTTATTTTTTGTGCTATACTCACAGTTTAATCGATTAGTTTTGTTTCAGACTCCCCGCGGGGAGTAGGCGTTCCTTTTTGCTCTTGGGAACTGGATACCCCCAGCTTGTTGGTAAGCGCTTAGACGCGAGTTTCACAACTCGCATTCGGCGCTCTATAAGTATTTATTCCAATCCAATCCAATCCAACATGATTGATGGCGCGTCACGCTTCTCGAAAATAGCCGGAGTAGGACTCGGCTCTTCACGGCGCCTGCGCAGGCGCTGTGAAGAGCCAAGTCCTATTTCGGGTATTTTCGGGAAGCGTGACGCGCCATAGCCGGCCGTCAATCATGTTCCCCTCTTCATAGAAACGCCTACTCCCCGCGGGGAGTCTGAAACTTAACTAACGGATTAAACTGTGAGTACAGCACAGGAAAAGCCGATTCCTTTGCATTAGGCCAGTGGCATTAGGCCAATAGCTCCTGCTGCTATCAATCTGTCCAATGAGGAGAGAGACAGCGCTCGTGCACATTGCTAGATTGGATGGACTCAGGTAAGGAAAGGGGGGGGTCTGGGGAGCAGCTGAAGCACAGAAGGTTTTTCCCCTAATTCATACAATGCTTATTAATTTGCTATTGTCACAGCACTACGCCCCGAGTCCAACCTTTTTCAAGCCAATTAGAGCTTCAAGCCCTGTACACACGGGCAAGAATCTCGTCAGGAAAAAAACATAGTTTTTCCTGACGAGATTCTTGGCGAGAATCTCTTGCCGCCCGAGTGTACAGACTCTCCTTTTAAAAGAACCGCGGTTCTCTTGAAAGGCAAAAAAGCGGTGACGTCATCGCGTACAACATCACATTTGATGCCGTTGCCGCCATCTTGCTGCACCCTACCTATGCCTAGGAAGCTACCGCGCATGCATCAAAGTAATTTTGAGCATGCACAGGTTTCCACGGCGACCAGGTAAGTATACACACTCTTGGGTTTCTCGGCAGGAAAACATATTGGCCCGGATTCAGGTAGAGAGGCGCATCTTTGTGCCGGCGTAGCGCATCTCATATGCGCTACGCCGACGTAACTTGGAGAGACGAGCTGAGTATTCACAAAGCACTCGCTCCCATATTTGCGCCAGCGTATCGTAAACTGGCCGGCGTAAGCCCGCCTAATTCAAAGTAGGAAGGTAGTGGGCGTGCTACATGTAAATTAACCGTGACCCCATGCAAATGAAGGGCCTAACGAACGGCGCATGCAAGCGCATGCTCAGAATCACGTCGCATATACTCCCTAAGATACGCCGGCTCAATGCCTACGACGTGAACGTTACCCTAGGCCCAGCCCCATTCACGTACGACTTACGTAAACGACGTAAAATACGACGGCTGTTCCGACGTTTCCGACGTCCATACCTTAACATGACTTACCCCTGCTTTTGGTGGAGTAACTATACGCCGGACACACGCCTTACGTAAACGGCGTATACTACTGCGATGGGCGCAAGTACGTTCGTGAATCGGCGTATCTCGGTCATTTGCATATTTGAATAGGTAATCAATGGGAGCGCAAGAAGAGTCCAGCGTAAATATGCGCCCACGATACGCCCGCGTAGGAAAGTTACGTCGGTCGGAAGATTTTCAGGCGTATCTAGTTCTGTGGGTACGGCGCACAGATACGACGGCACAAATTTACACTTACGCGGCGTATATCGAGATACGTCGGCGTAAGTGCTTTCTGAATCCGGGCCGTTCTCTATTTTTCTCATCTAGATTCTGGGCAGTTTTCTTGTCGAGAATCCTGAAAGCCTCGTACACACACACGGTTTACTCGGCAAGAAAGCTCTGCCAGCAATTTTCTTGCTGGTTCTTGCCGAGTAAGGCCCCGTACACACGACCGAGTTTCTCGGCAGAATTCAGCCAGAAACTCGATCGGAGCCGTATTCTGCCGAGAAACCCGGCCGTGTACATTTTTGGCCGAGGAAACCGACGATCGGGCCAAATAGAGAACATGTTCTCTATTTCCTTGTTAGTCAATGAGGAAACTTGGCTCGCTGAGATCCTCGGCGGCTTCACAAGGAACTCGACGAGCAAAACGATGTGTTTTGCTCGTCGAGTTTCTCGGACGTGTGTACGGGGCCTCAACCGTGCGTGCGTACGAGGCTTTAGGCTCTAATCACGCGGCTTGAAGAAAAAAAAAAGAGTCCGCCACCCTGCGGGGGGCGCCCCTAATGCTCCTGCTCCTGCTCATGGTCATGGAAGAGTTACCACAAAATTGTAAGAAGGATTTTGTAGAAATGAAAGATTTCTGAACATTACTTGTGGTATATACATTTGTGAACAAGAGCAGAAAAGCCCTTTAAATTTGCTGGAAAAATAACGATTTACGCGTCAAACTTTAAAAAAAAAATGAGTCGGGGGCCACAAGCGCAATTTTTTAGGTTTCTGTCCCTTTGATCACGGACTGAAAATAATAAGCGATTGGTAATATGTTCTGGCATCTAAATTGCTTTTAGTGCGTTTCCAAAGTCTCGCAGCTGCAACTCATGTTTGTCAGAACAAGATAATATTTTTTCTTTTTTTTTTTTCTTTTAATGATGTGATTTACTCGGGCATTTTTGCGATCTGTACATCCTGTACAATGCGCTGAAAGCAGCGGGGACTGCCAACCAGAATACATTTGCCATTTACTGTAGATTATATACTTAGCTTAACGCGCAGTGGGAGAAGGAATGTGCCGCAGATACTTCCATTTAGATATAACGCACATTTGACACAGCAAAGATACAATAATTTCCTTCACTTTTCTCCCACTTTCTTACACTGCAGGGAGTTAAAGTTTATTTTTATTTTGTATTTCTTTCTGATAAATTGTATCATTTGCATTTGAGAAGGTTTGGCAGCATTTGGGGAGTTTAGGACTTATTAGGGCAGAAACTTTAGAAAGGAAAAGCGCAAATGTTTTCTATAGCCAACAATCAGGTTCTATTTTCTCCCTGGGGAAGTGACGATTAGCATCTGATTGGTTGCTGTGATTAAAGCGGACATTCAGTCATTTTTTCATCTTTCCATCTATTAAATCTTCTGCCCTTGTTGTTTTTACTTGGATAGTAAAACTTTTTTTCTGTCAGTAAACACCTTATACAGCCCACTTCCTGTTTCTTGTCTGGTCATTAGCCTAGGCTTATGACATCATGCACAGCTCTCACTCTCGTAAAAGTTTGCCAGGAATGGAGGGGGGTCATAAGAGGGCCAATGAGAGCTGCAGAGCTGGAGGTGTGCCTCTGTGTGTCTGTATAAATCCAGGAAGTTAACAGGCAGCAGCTTCAGCTGGCCACAGTTAAAGCGGAGTTCCACCCAAAAGTGGAACTTCCGCTTAATCCACTCCTCGCCCCCTTACATGCCACATTTGGCATGTAATTTTTTTTTGGGGGGCTTCAGGATGAGTGGAACTTCCTGTCCCACTTCCTCCTTCCGCCGAGGGGCTGCTAAGGCGAATAGTCAAATCGCCTTTTAGCAGCCCCTCCCTGTTGGCGATCGCCTGGGACATGTGACAGGTCCCAGGCGATCGCCTGTCCAATCGGATGGCGCAGTGCCGCTCGGCCGTGAAGCCGAAAGCTGTCACGGCCTGGTGCCCACACTTAGAATGAAGACGCTGGCCGGAGAGGGGGGGGGGGGGAGCGGAGCCCTGGCCGGCGCGTCGCTGGAACGTAGAGCAGGTGAGTGTATGTTTATTAAAAGCCAGCAGCTACACTTTTTGTAGCTGCTGACTTTTAATAAACATTTAAAATGACTGGAACACCCCCTTAAAGAGTTACTAAAGGAATTTTTAAACATGTTACACTTACCTCCACTGTGCAGTTCGTTTTGCACAGTGTGGCCCCGATCCACGTCTTCTGGGGTCCCTCGGCGGCTGTCTCTGGTCCTCCCCGCAAGTACTCACCACAGTCATGCGAGAGAGATCGCATTGTGGTCAGTAATTGCGGGCGCGCTCCCGTGATACAGCAAGCGGCCATAGCCGCTCACTGTATCACACGGCCCCGCCCCTCGGCGCGCTGGATGTGATTGACAGCAGCGCCAGCCAATGGCTACGCTGCTCTCAATCCATCCGCTCTAGCCAATCAGCGGCCAGCAAAGAGGATCTCGGGACCACGCGGGTAAGTAAACGGGGGCTCGGGGGGGGGGGGGGGCGCAGCATCCGATGTTTTTTCACCTTAATGCATAGATTGCATTAAGGTGAAAAAATGTTTTTCTTTACAACTCCTTTAAAATGGATGCAGCCAGACTTAGTGGAGGGAGATTTCTGAAGCATATTTGGCAAGTACAGAATCACACTATACAGTGGAACCTTGGATTACGAGCATAATCCATTCCAGGAGAATGCTCGTAATCCAAAGCACTCGCATATCAAAGCAAATTTCCCCATTGAAGTCAATAGAAACAAAAATAATTAGTGCATTGTTCCGCATTGTTCTGTGGCCAGAGGTGGGGGGCGCTGGAGAGCCTCGTAAACAGGGACATGTGTGTGTGTGTGTGTAAACACATACGTCCCTGTTCTGTTCTGAGAGGACAGACAGACCGTGAGTTCCTATAAGCTGAGAACCACGATCTGTCATCTCCTATAGTGAGTCCCCCCCCTACAGTTAGAACACACAGTCAGGGAACACAATTAACCCCGTGAGCGCCCCCTAGTGTTAACCCCTTCCCTGCCTGTGACATATACACAGTAATCAGTGCATTTTTATAGCACTGATCGCTGTATAAATGCCAATGGTCCCAAAAATGTGTCAAAAGTGTCTGCCATAATGTCGCAGTACCGATAAAAATTCGCAGATTGCCACCAATAATAATTAAATAATATAAATCTATAATAAATCTATCCGCTATTTTGTAGATGCTATAACTTTTGTGCAAACCAATCAATATATACGCTTATTGCGATTTTTATTACCAAAAATATGTAGAAGAATATGTATCGGCCTAAACTGAGAAAAAAAAATATTTTTTGAAAAATCATCGGGGAGATTTATTATAGCAAAAATTACAAAATATTGGGCCAGATTCTGGTAGATCGCCGCATCTTTGCGGCGGCGTAACGTATCTCATTTACGTTACGCCGCCGCAAGTTTTACGGGCAAGTGCTTGATTCACAAAGAACTTGCCTGTAAAGTTGCGGAGGCGTAACGTAAATCCTCCGGCGCAAGCCGCCTAATTCAAATGATCCGGGTAGGGGGCGTGGATCATTTAAATTAGGCGCGTTCCCGCGCCGAACGTACTGTGCATGCGCCGTCCCTAAAATTTCCCGACCTGCATTGCGCTAAACTGCGGTCGCAAGGACGTCATTGATTTCAACGTTAACGTAAATGGCGTCCAGCGCCATTCACGGACGACTTACGCAAACAACGTACATTTTCAAATTTCAACGCGGGAACGATGGCCATACTTAACATTGACTGCGCCTCATATACCCAGGGGCAACTTTACACGTCGCAAATCTTACGTAAACGGGCGTACGTTCGGGAATTCGCGTATTTTGCTAATTTGCATACTCGATCGGGAAAACTACGGAGGCGACACCTAGCGGCGAAAAAAAAATGCATTTAAGATCCGACAGCGTAAGAGCCTTACGCCTGTCGGATCTAATGGTTATCTATACGTAACTGATTCTACGAATCAGGCGCATAGATACGACGGGCAGACTCAGAGATATGACGGCGTATCAGGCGATACGCCGGCGTATCTCTTTTAAAAAATCTGGCCCATTGTGTTTTTTTCAAAATAGTCGCCGTTTTTGTTTATAGCACAAAAAATAAAAACCGCAGAGGTGATCAAATACCACCAAAAGAAAGCTCTATTTGTAGGGGGGAAGGAAAAGGACTTCAATTTTGTTTGGGTACAACCTTGCACGACCGCGCAATTGTCAGTTTAAGCGACACAGTGCCGTATTGCAAAAAATTGGCCCGGTCATTGAGCAGCCAAATCTCCCGGGGCTGAAGTGGTTAAATACAGGCCCACTGCAAGTGTAGGCAATTTTGTGACTCTTTGCTGCCACCTAGAGCTTGCTTCACAAGGTGCGGGGTGCTCTCAGTTCCATCTCCTGCAGCAGTGCTCAGCCGGCGTGGGAAGAATGCAGAGTATTTGTTTGAGAATAAAAGGAGCTGGAAAAAAAATAAACTTGCATTTGGCCTTTTTCTAGCTCTCATTACAAACAAATACTGATTGTTGTTTTCTCAGACAGCTTGTAAGAATATCCAAGGCAAAGTGCTTGTCTGAATAGCTGCAATGCAGCAGTGTGCTCCGCAGTCCACATTGTCACTGTCACTCACGGTGGGCTGCTAACCACTCAGAACTTCCTCGGCGGCGGGGGGTTCTGTGTGCCGGCCATCAAACTGTGGAAGTAATGCTCATTTTCAATCAGAGGCTGTAAAAAAATAAAATAAAGGGCAGTCAATGTTCAAATTTAAATATTGATGGTTCAAGAGTCTGCACTCCTCATGAGGCCAATTAAATTGTGACTTTTCTTTTGCAGGTTTTTAAAGCAGTATTGCCCCCAAAAACAAACATTTATTATATTGCAGCTTACTAATTCTTAGATGTGATGGCTTCATTACTTTTCTTTTTTTTAGGCTTTCTTCCTTTCGTTTGTTTTCACCTGGTGATCCTGCCACTGGGGTTAGATTCAGGTAGGGCCGCGCACTGATACGGCGGCGCAACGTATCGTTTTTACGCTACGCCACCGTAAATTACATGAGCAATGCTGTATTCACGAAGCACTTGCTCCACAATTTGCTTCGGCGTTGCGTAAAAGGGGACGGCGTAAGCGCGCGTAATTTAAATGATCCCATAGGGGGCGTGGATCATTTAAATTAGGCGCGTTCCCCGACATGCATTGCGGTAAATGACATCGCAAGGACGTAATTTGCTTCGACTCGAACGTAAATGGCGTCCAGCGCCATTCACGATCGACTTACGTAAACGACGTAAATTTTGAAAATCGCGACACGGGAACGACGTCCATACTTACCATTGGCTGCGCCTCCTAATAGCAGGAGCAGCCTTACGACGAAAGCGACGAACGCAAACGACATAAAACACGACCGCCGGGCGCTCGTACGTTTGTGAATCGGCGTAAGTATGCAATTTGCATACTCTACGCTGACAACTACGGGAACGCCACCTAGCGGCCAGCATCAGAATGCACCCTAAGATACGACGGCGTAAGAGACTTATGCCAGTCGTATCTTAGGCTACAGTCGGCGTATCTAGCTTTCTGAATACAGAAAATAGATACGCCGGCGTAGCGTTTGAATTACGCGGTGTATCTATGGATACGCCGGCGTAATTCTTTACTGAATCTACCCCAGTAGTGACTCTGTTGCTTTTCTGTTTCGATCGTTTTTAATAATTATTTTACAAGAATGAAAAAAGGAAACAATACAAAGCAAAGCGGCAAACTTTCCTTGTAGAGCTCTGTAAAAATAACAAAAGAGGATACACAATGTGGGGGGAGACCTGAAAATAAAATAAAAAATGAAGCGTTTTGTCCATGGAGTCTCATATCTGCATACATTAACCACAGAAGAACCAACAGACAAACATTTGCCAAATACGGACCCGTAGCCTTATTGTAGATGAAAAGGCCTTTACAAGGGTGGCTGAACAAGACTGTCTGTGGTGTACAATAGTGCTTTATTAGTGGTCTCCAAACTGTGGCCCGGGGGCCAGATAAGGCCCTTTTCTTATCCTTGTATCTGGCCCTTGGGGCATATTCCTCCCATTGATATGAGACACTATTCTGCCAACTGACATCAACATTGGTGTACTATCAGGGGTGGACTGACAACTTATGGGACCCCTGGGCAATAGAAGATTATGGGGCCCCCGGGCAATAGGATATTATGGGGCCCCCAGGCAAAAGATTATGGGGACACACAGTATACACACACACACATATAGCCAGATTTAGGTACGTTTAGGCCGGCGTATCAGTAGATACGCCGTCGTAACTCTGAATCTACGCCGGCGTTAATTTAAGCGTATTCTGGAAACCAGATACGCTTAAACTAGGCTAAGATACGAGCGATGTAAGTCTCCTACGCCGTCGTATCTTAGGGTGCAATTTTCCCGCTGGCCGCTAGGTGGCGATTCCGCTGAGTTCGGCGTAGAATATGTAAATGACTAGATACGCCGATTCACGAACGTACGTGCGCCCGGCGCTTTTATTTTACGTAGTTTACATATGGCTTTTTCCGGCGTAAAGTTATTCCAACAAATAGCTGGCCTAGCCAATGTTAAGTATGGCCGTCGTTCCCGCGTCGAAATTTTAAAATGTTACGTCGTTTGCGTAAGTCGTCCGTGAATGGGGATGGACGTAATTTAGGTTCACGTCGAAACCAATACGTCCTTGTGGCGTACTTTGGAGCAATGCACACTGGGATATGTACACGGACGGCACATGCGCCGTTCGTAAAAAACGTCAATCACGTCGGGTCACCAAACATTAACATAAAACACTCCCCCCCATCCTCATTTGAGTTAGGCGCGCTTACGCCGACCCCATTTACGCTACGCCGCGGTAAGTTAGGAGGCAAGTGCTTTGTGAATACAGTACTTGCCTCTCTGACTTAAGGCGGCGTAGCCTTAAAGATACGCGCTCCTACCTGAATCCAGCTAATACAGTATACATACACAGTATACACAAACAGTATACATACACACAGAATACACATACACACACTGAAAGGGTACTGTAGAGGCGGGGCAGATATAATCTGTGTTTTTTTTTTAAATCCCAAGATTTTTACATACTGCCCCTGGTTTTACTGAGGCTGGCAACCCTGATGGGGCCCCCTAGTGGCATGGGGCCTTCGGGCAGTGCCCAAGTGCCCAAATGGTCAGTCCGCCCCTGGGTACTATTCCTCCCCAATGATACCAACAACGGGGCACCATTCCTCCCAATGATACCAACAATGGGGTACTATTCCGAAGGGGACGGGGGTGCAAAGGTGAGTTGTGGAAGGGGGGATGCAGAGGTGAGCTGTGGACAGGGGTGCAGAGGTGAGCTATGGACGGGGGTTGCAGAGGTGACCTGTGGATGGAGGTGCAGAGGGAAGCTGTAGACTGGGGGTGCAGAGAGAAGCTGTGGATGGGGAGTGCAGAGAGGGGCTCTGTAAGAAGGTGGAGAGGTGAACTGTGGACAGGGGTGCAGAGGGGAGCTGTGGACAGGGGGTGCAGAGGTGAGCTGTGGATGGGGGGTGCAGATGGGAGCTGTGGACAGGGGGGGGGGCAGGCGTGAGCTGTGGAAGGGGGTGCAGAGGTGAGCTGTGGACAGGGGTGCAGAGGAGAGCTGTGGACAGGGGGGTGCAGAGGTGAGCTGTGAACGGAGGTGCAGGGGAGAGCTGTGGATGGGGGGGGGGGGCAGAGGTGAGCTGTGGACGGAGGTGCAGAGGTGAGATGTGGACGGGGGTGCAGGGGAGAGCTGTGGATGGGGGGGGTGCAGAGGTGAGCTGTGGACGGAGGTGCAGAGGTGAGATGTGGACGGGGGTGCAGAGGGGAGCTGAGGACAGTGGGTGCAGAGGGGTGCTGTGGATGATGGTTGCAGAGGTTAGCTATGGATGGGGGTTGCAGAGGAGAGCTGTGGACTGGGGGGGGATGCAGAGGAGAGCTGTGGACTGGGGGGATGCAGAGGTGAGCTGTGGACTGGGGGGGATGCAGAAGTGAGCTGTGTACTGGGGGGGATTCAGAAGTGAGCTGTCTACTGGGGGGGATGCAGAGGTGAGCTGTAGACTGGGGGATTCAGAAGTGAGCTGTGTACTGGAGGGGGGATTCAGAGGTGAGCTGTAGACTGGGGGTGCAGAGGGAAGCTGTGGACAGGGGGTGCAAAGTGGAGCTGTGGATGGGGGGTGAAGAGGGAAGTTGTGGACAGGGGCTAGTGCAGAGGTGAGCTGAGGACACAGTAGGGAGTGGGGGTCAGCTATGGAAATGTGTGAAGAAAAATCATGTATAATGGAAGTTTTATTTTTTGCAAATGATTGTGCTCCACGCTCCTTAAAGGAGAATTGTTAATAAAAATAAATGGTTGGTTAAACCCACAAGTGCTTTTTTTTACCACTACTATTCCTTTAAATTTGCTTTTGAAATTTACAAATACAGCAATTTAGAACTTGGATGAAAGGTTTAGCACTGGAAAACACTTTCTGATAGATAAAAAGTGCATTTTATATACATCTATATAGATCAGACCAAAATGAGGGACAAATGAGGAGGAAAGAGGGACAGAGGGACTTTGTTCCAAATCAAGCACAGTCCCTCACAATCAGGGACAGTTGGGAGCTATGCTAATAGGATAATAGGAAGTGACTGAAAGAGGCCGTACAAGATCCACTGAGATACAAAAAAAATTTCAATACGAAAAAAAAGCAGAGGAAAATCACATAGCAGTTGTTTGATACAAAGTGCTTTAGCAAACTAAATGACTAGATCTACTAAAAACATCTAAATACAAGTACAGTACAGATTCTTATACTCCCTATACATTATCTTTTCTGTTTTAGGTGATTAGGTTACATGTCATAAAAAAAAAAAGAGAATATAGTTTGATTGAAAATATGCAATTTCATTTTCTTAGTGTTTAAAATAAATTTCCAGCTCCGGTTGCAGTTATGGAAATAAGTCCAAATAAAGATAAGAAAGCGTACATCGAAATGAAGGCATGTTGAGTTCTATCAACGCTTACGCTTAAAAAGTTTTTTTTTAGAAGCAATATAGATAGATGCATCAGGAAAATAACACGAAGTGCAGTAACATCCATTTACAATAAAAGCATCTGCTGGTTTCTGGATGAGCTGAATGGAATTTAACCACTTCAGCCCCGGAAGGATTTACCCATTTTCCTGACCAGGACATCTTGCGAATTGACACTGCGTCACTTTAACTGACAATTACGCGGTGGTGCGACGTTGTACCCAAACTAAATTGATGTCCCTTTTTCCCCACAAATAGAGCTTTCTTTTGGTAATATTTGATCGCCTCTGCGGTTTTAGTTTTTTTGCGATATAAACAAAAATAGAGCGACAATTTTGAAAAAAAAGCAATATTTTTATCTTTTTTGCTAAAATAAATATCCCCCAAAAATGTAAAAAAAAAATATTTCTTCCTCAGTTTATATGTATACTTCTACATATTTTTACTAAGGACATAGTAGGTTCTCCCCCAAAATCCAGAACCGTTTGGGATGTCTGGTGGTGGGTCCCTCTAACTAGGTGGGCCCAGGTCAATTGCCCCCGCAGGGATGTAGTCCCAAGGGAGGGGACGAGCACGCTGACTAACCCCCAGTGCGTCTTCCCGCAGGGATGTAGTCCCAAGGGAGGGGACCAGCACGCTGACTAACCCCCAGTGCGTCTCTCCAAAGGGATGTAGTCCCAAGGGAGGGGACCAGCACGCTGACTAACCCCCAGTGCGTCTCTCCAAAGGGATGTAGTCCCAAGGGAGGGGGCGAGCACGCTGACTAACCCCCAGTGCGTCTCCCCGCAGGGATGTAGTCCCAAGGAAGGGGGCGAGCACGCTGACTAAACCCCAGTGCGTCTCCCCGCAGGGATGTAGTCCCAAGGGAGGGGACCAGCACGCTGACTAACCCCCAGTGCGTCTCTCCAAAGGGATGTAGTCCCAAGGGAGGGGGCGAGCACGCTGACTAACCCCCAGTGCGTCTCCCCGCAGGGATGTAGTCCCAAGGAAGGGGGCGAGCACGCTGACTAAACCCCAGTGCGTCTCCCCGCAGGGATGTAGTCCCAAGGGAGGGGACCAGCACGCTGACTAACCCCCAGTGCGTCTCTCCAAAGGGATGTAGTCCCAAGGGAGGGGACCAGCACGCTGACTAACCCCCAGTGCGTCTCTCCAAAGGGATGTAGTCCCAAGGGAGGGGGCGAGCACGCTGACTAACCCCCAGTGCGTCTCCCCGCAGGGATGTAGTCCCAAGGAAGGGGGCGAGCACGCTGACTAAACCCCAGTGCGTCTCCCCGCAGGGATGTAGTCCCAAGGGAGAGGACGAGCACGCTGACTAACCCCCAGTGCGTCTCCCCGCAGGGATGTAGTCCCAAGGGAGAGGGCGAGCACGCTGACTAACCCCCAGTGCGTCTCCCCGCAGGGATGTAGTCCCAAGGGAGGGGACCAGCACGCTGACTAACCCCCAGTGCGTCTCTCCAAAGGGATGTAGGCCCAAGGAAGGGGACCAGCACGCTGACTAACCCCCAGTGCGTCTCTCCAAAGGGATGTAGTCCCAAGGGAGGGGGCAAACATGCTGACTAAACCCCAGTGCGTCTCCCCGCAGGGATGTAGTCCCAAGGGAGGGGGCGAGCATGCTGACTAACCCCCAGTGCGTCTCCCCGCAGGGATGTAGTCCCAAGGGCGGGGGCGAGCATGCTGACTAACCCCCAGCCAGAACGGCTCGGATTATGGGGGCAAGCTTACTGAGGAGGAACAGGAAGTGAGAAATTCAGACAAAGAAAAAAACATTTAGAAGGGAAATGGAAAGAAATGGTACCGTATTTATCGGGCACCTTTTTGCCCTAAAAATCAGGGCAAAATCGTGGGTGCGCGATATACGCCGATACCCGCTTCCCGCGCCGAGTTTGAACCACTGTACCGGCATATACCGAGCGCAGTACACTCGGGTATAGTCGGGCAGGCTCGTGACCGCGAGAGGAGCCGAGCCTGCCCAGTTCAAACTCAGCGCGGGAAGCGGGGATCGAGCGGGGAGGACACCGCAGAAGGACGCCGGACCCGACGGGGAGGACACCACCGAAGCTGCAGATGGACGCCGGACCCGACGAGGCTGCCGATGGACGCCGCGCAAGACACCAAAACTGTTATTTCTAAAATGTTTTTTTACAGGAATGCGGGTCCACTTTAGGGGTGCACGCTATATGCTGGAACGCGCAATACCCCGATAAATACGGTAAGTGAACCAACAATGCACTAGCTTAAAGGAACCTATTTAGAAAATAAAAAACAAACCTTTACAACCCCTTTAAGTACCATATCAGCAATCGCTCCAATAACTTTATCTTTATAGGTCTACTTCAATATCAGATAATAACTTTATGGTGTTTTTTTTTTTTTTTTTTTTTTACGCAATATCCAGTTGTCTGCAATATATAAGAAGCGATCAAGCGATTGGAATATTTTCTATTGCTCCCTGAAGATTTCGGTTTTCAACCAGCAAAACTGCACTGCATGCTCCATTTGCCTTATAATGGAAACTTTACGTGTGATTGTTCCGCAGTTTGTCTGAGTGATCATACTGAAATAATGAGCCTTGCTAAAAATACTCTCTGTGCATCTCATTAGCTGTGGAATGCTTCTATTTTTACAAACGGAATCATTTTAATGGTTTTGTTCTTCCTCCTGCGTGTCCACTCCGGCTGCCTCCTTCGCTCATTATATCAGTATTGGTAGAAAATACATCCCGTAACCCAAAATTCCCCCACAATGCCCTCGCCTCTTCACAAATAATGAATTGTTGCCTTCTTAGAATTGTTTTTTTTTTCAGTAAACTTTTTTCGTTCTACACTTTATTTGACACTTGTCAGAATAATAATAGTAAATGGTGTTGGCGTTTTACATCTCAGGAAAACTGTGAAATATCTGTATTATGCAGCGGAGGGAACGCTAATACCTCGCTCAGAAAGATGAAAATACGACTGCGCGCGTTTGCTGGGGTTTAAGCGAGTCCAATAATGAGTCACTCTTTAGCCAGTGTGCTTGTTTTTTGCTCGTTTTATTGTCTGTTTTGCAGACATGGATATTGTCAGCAGACGGCAAAATCCTGATTTGAATACGAAGATACAATTGTCTAAGTGGAACATGTTGTACCACAGTGGCATTTTAATGAACAACTCCAAATATATAAAACAAACTTTACATATGTATTCTTTCAGTCCTGAAATATGTCTCTATGGGAAGTGGTGTATTTAGGTTTTGTACTGCCCTAGGCCTGACTAAACTCGTGCACCCCCTAATTTAAATATGACCCACCCCTTCAAGTCCAGGCCACACCCCTTGCTGTTTAAGACCCGCCTTTCCCTAAAAAAAAAGTGTTGCCTATAGTTGTACTTTAGGCACAAAGGGCCAGATTCACAGAAAAAGTACGCCGGAGTATCTGCTGATACTCTGGCGTACTTTCAAATTTGCCGCGTCGTATCGTTATTTGTAATTCACAAACAAAGATACGACGGCTTTTGGCTAAGATCTGACAGGCGTACGGCTTCGTACGCCTTTGGATCTTAGGATGCAATACGTCGTTGACCGCTGGGTGGAGTTTGCATCGTTTTCCGCGTCGGGTATGCAAATTAGCAGATTACGGCGATCCACGAAGGTACGCGCGTTCGTCGCATTCTCTTACGTCGTCGCTAGTCGGTTTTTCCCGTCGCAAACATAAGCCTGCTTTTTCATGGCTTACATTTACACCAGCCATGTTAAAGTATGGCCGTCGTTCCCGCGTCGAATTTCAATTTTTTTTTTTTGCGTAAGACGTCCGGGAATACGAAATCCGTTCAAAAAACACGTCGGGCGCCGTAATTTCGCGCAAAGCACGGCGGGAAATTTCCTAACGGAGCATGCGCAGAACGTTCGGCGCAGGAACGCGCCTAATTTAAATGGTACACGCCCCATTTGAATTAGGCGGGCTTGCGCCGGACGTCTTTACACTACGCCGCCGCAAGTTTACAGGCAAGTGCTTTGTGAATCAAGCACTTACGCCAAAAACTTGCGGCGGCGTAACGTAAAGGGGATACGTTACGCTGCCGCAATTATATGTGAATCTGGCCCAAAATTCTGCAAATTTTATGGAGAGGACTAAGAGGATATAACCATGCCAATGGTGCAGCAGAAAATACATAGCACAGCACAGTGAGGGAGGTTTGTGGTTCAGGATAATAGGACAGACAAAATTAGAAGCTCCGCCCCCCCCCCCCCACAGTTGCGGAATGCTGGCCGGAAGCAGTGCGGCTGCTTTATGGGGGCACTAGACTAATTTGCCTCTCTGTCCAGTATGCCCCATAAGACTGGCACTACACTGAAGCCTCGTACACACGACCGAGGAACTCGACGGGCGAAACACATCGTTTTCCTCGTTGAGTTCCTTGTTAGGCCACTTACACACGACCAAGTTTCTCTGCAAAAACCAGCAAGAAACTTGCTGGTATTTTTTTTTGCCGAGGAAACCGGTCATGTGTACACTTTTCGACGAGGAAACTGTCGAGGATCTCGTCGAACCAAAAAGAGAGCATGTCTTCTTTTTCCTCGACGGGAATGGGGAAATTTGGCTCGACGAGATCCTCGACAGCCTAACAAGGAACTCGACAAGCGAAACGATGTGTTTCGCCCATCAAGTTTCTCGGTCGTGTGTACGAGGCTTCAGGCTGTCGAGGAACTCGACAAGCCAATTTTCTCCATTCCCGTCAAGGAAATAGAGAACTTGCTCTCTTTTTGGCTCGCCGAGTTTCTCGACAGTTTCCTCAACGAAAATGTACACACGACCGGTTTCCTCGGCAAAAAAATATCTCCCAGCAAATTTCTTGCTGGTTTTTGCCTAAGGCCGCGTACACACGGTCGGTCCAAACCGATGAAAACGGCCTGAAGTCCAGTTTCATTGGTCCACACCGACCGTGTGTACGGCCCATCGGTCTGTTGTCCTTCGGACAAAAATTATAGAACTTGCTTTAAAATCAAACCGATGGACCGCTGACCGATAGGTCAAAACCGATGGTTAGTACACAAAAGCATCGGTTCAAAACCCGCGCATGCTCAGAATCAAGTCGACGCATGCTTGGAAGCATTGAACTTCGTTTTTTTTCAGCACGTCGTGTGTTTTACGTCACCGTGTTCTGACCCGATCGGTTTTTGAACTGATGGTGTGTACGCACATCAGACCATCGGTCTGCTTCAGCGGTGAACCAATGAAAATGGTCCGTCGGACCATTCTCAAAGAAAGGATCGACCTTGTGTACGCGGCCTAACAGTGTATCGCAAGCCGGCGGGGACTCTTTCCATGCTGCCCCCCTGCAACGTGCTGCCCTAGACCTGGGCCTTGTTGGCCTAGGCCAGGATACACCCTTGTTTATGGGGTTGATTTACTAAAACTAGAGAGTGCAAAATCTGGAGCAGCAGGGTGGCCAATCGGCTTCTAACTTTAGCTTGCTAGGTAAAAAAACGTGGGAACCAATCTCTCTGTTCTTGAGGTCCCTCCACTGGCTAGCCGTAAAGGATCGGATGATCCCTCCGCCTCACCCACAAATGCACGCAAGGAAACATGCCGCAATACTTATGCGAGAGAATAAAACACTACACCCCCCCAATCGGGCCCTACGATCAACTAATCAGAACCTCCTCCACATCCCCAAGTCCCGCTACAAATCTAAAGGAGAACCAAGATTCGCAGTCCAAGAACCCCGGCTATGGAACGCTCTACCTACAGACCTTCGGATGGAAGTGAACCATCTGGCCCCATCTATTCTGAAGCGTGGCTGGACGACGACATTGGATACAGCGCCTTGAGGCGATTTAGTTCGCATTTGTAGCGCTGTACAAGTTTTACTCACTCTTGTTTAATTAACGACTTCAGCCCCGGAAGAATTTGCCCCCTTCCTGACCAGAGCACTTTTTGCGATTCGGCACTGCGTCGCTTTAACCGACAATTGCACGGTCGTGCGACGTTGTACCCAAACAAAATTAACATCCCTATTTTACCCACAAATAGAGCTTTCTTTTGGTGGTATTTAATCTCATCTGCGGTTTTTATTTTTTTCGCTATAAACAAAGAAAAGCATACATTTTGAAAAAAAAGCAATATTTTTTTCTTTTTGCTATAATAAATATCCCCAAAAAATATATAAAAAAACAAATTTCTTTCTCGGTTTAGGCCGATACGTATTCTTCTACATACTTTTGGTAAAACATTGCAATAAGCGTATGTTAATTGGTTTAGCGCAAAAGTTATAGCGCCTACAAAATATGGGATTCTTTTATCGTAATTTTATTAGTATTTTTTTTTTTACTAGTAATGGTGGCGATCTGCGATTTTTATCATGACTGCGACATTATGGTGGACCCAGGGCCGTTTGAAGACATTTGGGGGCCCCAGGCAAAAAAAAAAAAAAAGTGACATTTCAGTTTTTAAGTTGAGAAGCGGGGGGGTTGACGACTTACCTCTATCCTCACACCACGCACATGCCGGCAGATGTTGGTGTCCGCACAGGGGCCCCAGCAGGGAGGGCCCTTGCTGCATCGCTGCGTCCTCCTGCAGTCCGGTCGGCCGTGTAACATTACCGCGTGGAACAGGAGATTCAGTTTGGACTGAAAGGAAGTGAACACTCAGTGTGCGCATTTCCTGTCAGTCCGGCCGGGAACAGGAACCTGATTCTCCTGTACCGCACGGTTATGGTACACGGCCGACCGGACTGCAGGAGGACGCAGCGGTGTGGCAAGGGCCTTCCCTGCTGGGGCCCCTGGCCAGCTCGGGGGCCCCCTGGCCAGCTCGGGGCCCGAGGCAAATGCTTGCTTTTCCTGTCGGGTTCCGACGGGCCTGGGTGGACCCATCAGACACTTTTGATGCTATTTTGGGACCATTGTCATTTATAAAATTGCACTGATTACTGTGTAAATGACACTGGCATGGAAGGGTTAACCACTAGGGGCGAGGAAGTGTCCTAGAAAGTGATTCTAACTGTGTGGGGGCTGGGCTACCAATGACACGACATTGATCACTGCTCCCAGTGATCAGTGTCCTGTCACAAGACAGTACAGGGAAATGCCTTGTTTACACAGGCATCTCCTTGTTGTGCAGCTCCGTGACACGATCGCTGGACACCGGCCGACATTGAGTCCGCGGGTCTTGCAGGCTCGGTCACGGAGCTCGCGGCGCACGCCCGCCCGCACAGTGAGATTTACAAAGCAACTTACAGGTACGTTGCTTTGCCCAGCCAAGCCATTTTGCTGACGTATATGTTCGTGAAGCGGTCGGCAAGTGGTTGAAGTGATTGTAAACGGTCACCTTGTAAAACAACCCATTCAGTTTAAAATAGAAATTAAAACATTTTTGTATAGATTTAAAAAAAAAAAAACATTATAAATACCTTTTTTCACTTGTTTTATAAGTGATCACATTCCCTCTGTTCTCAGCTGCATAATAGCTGGGGAAGGAGAAGCAGCAGCACACTGAGCTTTCCAGTGAATGGCTGTGCAGCGTGGGTGTGTCAGGACTGATCGTTGGAGATGAGTTCCCAGCATAGCTAGAGAACTGCCCCTGTGCTCTCCTGCTTAATGCGGTCAGTTTTTCATAGGAAAGCAGAGGGACTGGCAGGAACACAGGGGATTTCACACAAAGGAAACAATACATATATAACAGGATACTTTCTCATACAAGTACATGGCACAGCAGAAACATATCAGGAGTATGAGATGTTGGTTAACAAACACTTTAAGGCAGGGGTAGGCACAGGGCCGTCTTTAATGTTGATTGGACCCTGGGCAAAAAAAATCTTGGGCCCCCCCCATGCAATTTCGCTCTCCACCTGCTCCGAGACATACAATAAATATCAGCTAGACTTAAAATCAGTTTACTGTATCAAATCAGGCGATTTCGATTGGTTGCCAGAGGTTACAGCATATCATTACCACGTATTGACTGGTTGCTAGAGGTTACAGCACATACTACGACTTACTGATTAGTTGCTAGAGGTTATAGCAGATGATTTATTTTTGTTGATTGGTTACTAGAGATTACAGTACAGTAACACTGTTCATTGATTGGTTGCTAGAGGTTACAGCACATCATCTCTTCACTGCAGAGGGGCATATTATACATATGAATGCCGCCTTTATTTACATAGGAAATGCTGCCGCCTCAGCTATTTACATATGTATGCCGCCGCTATTTACATATGAATGATGGTTATTTACATGTAAACACAGGGTCTGTAGGTGAGTCATCTGTACACAACAATAGAGCAGAGCTGGGCAGCATTAGTAGCAGCACTTCACACTGAGATATCAGGACACAGCACAGGACTAAAACTTTAAGGGTTGAGGGAATTTAAACTGGGATAGTTGGCAAGTATGAGACAGCTGCTTTGGGCCCCACAATAGTGACAGGGCCCAGGGCAGCTGCCCCTTTTACCCTGCCCTAAAGACGGCCCTGGATAGGCAACCTCGGCCCTCCAGCTGTGGTGAAAATAGGGCCCATGAGACATTGCAAGACCGTGACAATCACAGGCATGACTCCTTTTCACTATAAAACTGTAAACCAAATTTGGAGTGCTGATGACCTTCTAGATTTTGCTGGATTCAACATGGAACTGTCCACCGTTGTCATTTCAAACACTTGAAATTTGCAGTGTTTGAGAGAGAAAATAGCTATACAGAGATGTCATATATTTTCTGGTATCCATATGCCTACAAATATGTTTAAAGTGATCCATATGTAAAAATGGAACCTTCTGTTTTACTATAAGCACCCAATATGGCTGATTCTCTTTGATGGAACTCTATGGTAAACCTGTAAATTTCATGCTTCTTTTGGCATTTGTCTTTATAGAACGGGCAGTGTGGAGAAGGAACGAAGTCTCGGAATCTCACGTGTATAGTGCACGATGGTTCCACCTCCGGTGCAGAAAAGCAAGTAGACCCCAAATTGTGTGGCCGGTTACCTGGAGAGGAAAGTCCACTTAGTCTACCCTGCTACGTACCGTGTCCAGGTAGAGTCGTCATCATCAGAAATGTTGTCACATTTATTGCTACTCTCTCGATACATGGATGGGAAAATATTTGCAATTTCTAGTGGAAATAAGTTTAAAAGGTCAAAAAAATGTAAAAAGAAAAAAAGATGGGGCCGGATTCAGGTAGCCGGGCACATTGTTACGGCGGCGTAGCGTATCGTATTTACGCTACGCCGCCGTAAATCAGAGAGGCAAGTGCTGTATTCACAAAGCACTTGCCTCCTAAGTTACGGTGGTGTAGCGTAAATGGGGCCGGCGTAAGCGCGCCTAATTCAAATGAGGATGAGGGAGGCGTGTTTTATGTAAATGGATGGTGACCCAACGTGATTGAAGTTTTTTACGAACGGCGCATGCGCTGTCCGTGTACATATCCCAGTGTGCATTGCTCCAAAGTACGCCGCAAGGACGTATTGGTTTTGACGTGAACGTAAATTAGGTCCAGCCCTATTCGCGAACGACTTACGCAAACAACGTAAAAAATTCAAAATTTGACGCGGGAACGACATCCATACTTAACATTGCGTACGCCTCATAGAAGCAGGGGCAACGTTACGCTGGAAAAGCCTTACACAAACGACGTAAAAAAAATTCCGCCGGATGCACGTACGTTTGTGAATCGGCGTATCTAGGTCATTTGCATATTCTACGCCGAAAACGACGGAAGCGCCACCTAGCGGCCAGCGTAAATATGCACCCTAAGATACGACGGCGTAAGAGACTTACGCCAGTCGGATCTTAGCCTAATTTCGGCGTATCTTGCTTTCTGAATACAGAAAGAAGTTACGCCGGTGCAGCTTTGAATTTACGCGGTGTATCTATAGATACGCCGGCGTAAATTCTTACTGAATCCGGCCCATGGACTTTTAAGGTTGCCACTATAAACCCCAATTAGGAAAAAATGGATCTCACGTAGAGATAAAAATATTACATTTATTGGAATTGCATATAAAACACATGACTAAAGAAATACATAAACATGTCTGTATGAACTACTGTCCTGCATAAAACAATTGGAACAGGGAGCTTATAATGGAAAAACCACATGGATGGCCCTATGATGATGACACTGTGGTCCAAGAAGATTCCTTCTGGCTGGGGACCAAACAGATGGAGGCACAAATGTCAGCACCAATGGATCACTACACGTTTTGCCCATAGCTTTTTCAGGGGAACCCTATTGGTACTAATGGTACATTAAAATTAATATTGGGTTCATGTACTTTATATAATCATAAATAATCATTAATAAGTAAGTACATGAACCCAACATGTATATGTACAGTGGAACCTCGGATTACGAGCATAATCTGTTCCAGGAGAATGCTCTTAAACCAAAGTACTCGCATATCAAAGCCAGTTTCCCCATTGAAGTCAATGGAAGCAAAAATAATTTGTTCTGCATTGACTTCAATGGCATGCAATACCGCATGCTGCCAGAGGTGGGGGGGGGCGCCGCAGAGCCTCGGGAACACACTGAAAGCCCCTAGGAAAGCGCGGCTGACCTTGGAAGACCTCAGAAAGGCTCGGGAACTGAGTTTTTCCAAGCACTTCTGAACGACTTTCAGCGCACTTTGCACTTGTAGTTTGCACTAGTCATAACTAACCCCCCAAGTGTCCACAAACCTTTGCCCCCCTTTTTGGAACGCAACTCAAATTTTGAGAAATAATTTTCAGTGTGGCGTAATATTATTATTATACAGAATTGATATAGTGCGGACAGTTTATGTACCACTTTACAACATAAGGGCAGACAGTACAATTACAATGCAGTTTAATACAGTAGGAATCATAGAGCTTTGCTCCTTAGAGCTTACAATCTACCAGTGTCCACTGTTCAGGATGCTCAATTTATTTTCCTACCCCCAATATCTCCCTTATCTGCAAGAAGAGGAGATAGTACTTTCTGCTAATGCTGAGATCTGTATGTTATTATTTGCTGCTCTAGGTGATTGTCATCTTGCTGAATGGTCCCAGTGGAGCTCTTGTGAGGTCACGTGCATTGATGGGCGCAGTTTTGAAACCTTCGGACTCCAGACAAGGTCGAAAACATTCATTGTGCAGTCAATAGAGAATCAGGAGGAATGTCCAAAGCCAGTCATCGAGACCAGGCCCTGCACAGGTTAAAATCTATTTTTTTAATTTTTGCAATAATAAATATCCCCCCCCCCCCCCCAAAAAAAAATGTAAAAAAAAAATGTCTTCATCAGTTTAGGCCAGTATGTATTCTTCTAGATATTTGTGTTAAAAAAATTAGCAATAAGCGTACATTGATTGGTTTGCGCAAAAGTTATAGCGTTTGTAAAATAGGAGGTATATTTATGGCATTTTTATTATAATTTTTTATTTTTTATTTTTATTACTAGTAATGGCTAACCACTGATTACTGTAAAAATGTCACTGGCAGTGAAGGGGTTAACACTAGGGGGCGAACAAGGGGTTAAGTGTTCCCTAGGGAAGTGTTTCTAGCTGTGGGGGAGTGGACTGCCTGGAGGAGGAGAGAGATCGCTGTTCCTGATCACTAGGAACAGACCATGGGCTAGATTCAAGTAGCCCACCGTAAGTTTGTGCGGGCGTAGCGTATGTTATTTACGCTACGCCGCCGCAACTTAGACGGGCAAGTGCAGTATTCACAAAGCACTTGCTCAGTAAGTTGCGGCGGCGTAGCGTAAATCAGCCGGCGTAAGCGCGCCGAATTCAAATTTGCAAGAGGTTGGCGTGTATGTAAATAAAACACGACCCCACGTAAATGACGTCTTTCACGAACGGCATGCGCCGTTCGTGAAAGAATCCCAGTGCGCATGCTCGAAATTCCGCCACAAATTGTCAATGCTTTCGACATGGACGTAATTTACGCAAAGCACTATTCGCGAATGACTTACGCACCTACGCAAACAACGTAAAATCCATACTTAACATTGCGTACGCCTCATAGAAGCAGGAGTAACGTTACCTACGTGATTACGTAGGTTACGCGGTCATTAATCGACGTTACAAACTAGCAATTTGAGAGAGGAAGGTAAGAAATTTAAACATGGGATCAGCAGAGGCCTAGAAAATGGAGAGCCATGGGATGGGGGTTTGGTCTGTTGGTTGCACCCTTTTATTAAGCTATTATGTCTCTTGGATCCCACAATGGGATTTTGGGAGCCAAATGCTTTTGTAGACAAAATATAGATGTTAAAAATGCTCTACCTCATTACAATTTATGTAGGGTGTATTCAGATCAGGCCAAGTATTGTCCTGTGTTGGTTGGACAGAGGACATTAGGAAGGCATACTTAACATTGCGTACGCCTCATAGAAGCAGGAGTAACGTTACGCCGGAAAAAGTCTTACGCAAACGACGTTAAAAAATCCGTCAGGTGCACGTACGTTTCTGAATCGGCGTATCCAGCTCATTTGCATATTCTACGCTGAAATCGACGAAAGCGCCACCTAGCGGCCAGCGTAAATATGCACCCTAAGATACGACGGCGTAGAAGACTTACGCCGCTCGTATCTTAGCCTAATTTTAGCGTATCTGGTTTTCAGAATACGCTTAAATTTACGAAGGCGTAGATTCAGAGTTACGACGGCGTATCTACTGATACGCCGGCGTAACTCTCTGTGAATCTAGCCCCATCTCTCTCTACTCCCCTGACAGAACGGGGATCTGTTTGGCTTTCTGTGGAGTGATTGCGGGTGGCTGGTAGACTTTGCGGGCCACGTGCATTGGCTCCAGCGTCACGCTGCGTTCATGCCTGCTATTGCTTTTAAAGTGCACCTACGTCGATTTGCACCAGGTTTTAGTAAATAATGGTGGTAGCTGGTCCGCAAGCCGTTAAATACACATTATGCAGGCACGGTCCATTATTAATACCACAAACCTGTCCATTCAGGGCCAATCAACAGCTTTCCTTTAATGCCCCCTCCCCTGCAGCAGCATATACATGCCTTTCCTTCTGTCTCCCACCTGTACTTGTGAGTATGAAAGAGCATGTAACTCACTCGTCCTCTCGAGTGACATTGCTGGTGATTGGCCCAGTACTCTCACCCCCCCCCCCTCCATAACTTTCTACTGTACACTGCCCACCCCTTGCTATAGAAGCAATGGCTCTAAACTACAGTACATAGACTCATAAAGCAAACACTTGCTGATGTACATAAAAAGTAAATATATATATTTTTAATACTCTTGCTGTATTACAAAGAGACGTTATATTGGAAAGCACTCCGCTCTATTTGAAAAGCTGTTTGCAAATTGTTTAAAAAAAAATGCTGTTGTAATCATCAGACATGAAATGTGCCAAAATCTTTGTTGAATATACTATAGATATTGGCATATTTAAAATAAACTGTTTTATGTGTTCCTAATTGCTATGCAAAGCAGGCGCAGACAGCAGCTATTACAACAACATAATACATAAATGCTTGAAAGACAAGGAATTGGAACCTTGTCAATATTAGGAGAGAATATATGAGAGATAATGTAGATTTCATGGCAGTAGTGGTGTGCTTCCAGAAAACGTTAGATGTTTGGGGGAAAGGATTGCATGAGGAGAGTAGGAGAGTGGACAGATTGGGATACGGCATTCCAGAGGAAGGGAGAAGCTCTGGAGAAGTCCTGGAGGTGAGCATGGTAGGAGGTGATGGGCAAGCGAAAAAGCAGGGGGCCAGATTCAAGAAGCAATTGCGCCTGTGTAACCATAGGTTACACAGCGCAATTGCTTACTTGCTCCGGCGTAGCGAATGCTCCTGATTCAGGAACATCGCTACGCCGACTGCAGCCTAAAATCTGCGTGGCATAAGGCTCTTATGCCACGTAGATTTTAGGCTGCATTCTAGCGATGACCGCAAGGGGGCGCTCCCATTGTGATCTGTGTATAGTATGCAAATTGCATACTAACACCGATTCACAACGTTGCGCGAGCCCTGCGTACGCAAATTACGTAGTTTGCGTACGCCGGGTTTCGCGTAACGTTACACATCCTAATAGCAGGCGCAGCCAATGCTATAGGATACCCACGTTCCCGCGTCGCGAGATTTAAAATCTACGTCGTTTGCGTAAGTGATTCGTGAATAGCGCTGGACGCCATTCACGTTCACTCTGAAGCAAATGACGTCCTTGGGACGTCATTTGCCGCAGTGCACGTTGGGAAAGTTTCCCGACGGAGCATGCGCTCTACGCTCGGCGCGGGAGCGCGCCTAATTTAAATGATTCCCGCCCCTGGTGGGATCATTTACATTGCGCGCGCTTACGCCGGGCAATTTTGCCGGCGCGCCCTCGCAATTTACGGAGCTACTGCTCCGTGAATCGAGGGCAGCGCAAAATATTTGCGTGGGCGCAGGGCAAAATCGTTGCCCTGTGCCTCCGCAAATAAAGCGCAATTGTACCTGAATCTGGGCCAGGGAGTCTTAAACCTCGTACACACGATCGGTATTCCATCGGACAAATACGCAATTTTTGTTCGAAGGGCGTGAACTTGTTCTGCATACAGACGGCAGTACTTTTTCAGCCAAGATTCACAAAACTACGTGGAATTTTTGGGAGTTGGCCATGATCTTTTATTGCATACAAAATGGCAAAGAATTGTTGGCCAACATACACTAACGTAGTGACGTACTAGATGTACTACTTGTTTTTTTAGCTCTTTACCGCCACCCTTTGGGCAACTTCTGCTAATGTTGGCTGATGGTTAGCATTGGTTCGGAGCATGCGTGTTTGTACTTTGGATTTTAGTCCGACGGACTTGTATACACGCGATCGGATAATCTGACGGAACACATTTGTTGTCGGACAATTTGAGAGCGTGGCTATCCAACATTTGTTGTCGGAGATTCCGATAACAATTGTCCGATGGAGCATACAGACAGTCGGATTATCCGACAAAACACATCCATCACACAATTGTTGTTGGAATATCCGATCGTGTGTACGGGCCTTTAGAAGGAGCGAAGAGGATGGTGCCATTAAAATGCACTGATTACTGTATAAATGTCACTAGCAGGGGAGGGGTTAAACACTAGAGGGCGATCAAAGGGTTAACTGTGTTCCCTAAGTGTGTTCTAACTGTGGTGGGGATGGGACTGACTAGGGGAAGAGACTGATCGCTGTTCATACTTAGTATAAACACACAGGGGTAGATTCACGTAGAATGGCGTATGTTTGTGCGGCCGTAACGTATCCTATTTACGTTACACCTCCGCAACTTTTACAGGCAAGTGCCGTATTCTTAAAAGAAAGTTGCGGCGGTGTAGCGTAAATAGGCCGGCGTAAGCCCGCCTAATTCAAATTGTGAAGAGGTGGGCGTGTGTTATGTAAATTAACCCTGACCCGACGTGATTGACGTTTTTCACGAACGGCGCATGCGCCGTCCGTGGAATTTCCCAGTGTGCATTGCTCCAAAGTACGCCGCAAGGACGTCATTGGTTTCGACGTGAACGTAAATGACGTCCAGCCCCATTCACGGACGACTTACGCAAACAACGTAAATCTTTCAAATTTCGTCGCGGGAACGACGGCCATACTTAACATTGGTACGCCACATATACGCCTCATATAGCAGGGGTAACTTTACGTCGGGAAAAGCCTAACATAAACGGCGTAACTGTACTGCGTCGGCCGGGCGTACGTTCGTGAATTCGCGTATCTAGCTGATTTACATATTCTAGGCGTAAATCAGCGTACACACCCCTAGCGGCCAGCGTAAATATGCAGTTAAGATCCGACGGCGTAAGAGACTTACGCTGGTCGGATCTAATAGAAATCTATGCGTAACTGATTCTATGAATCAGGCGCATAGATACGACCGGCCAGACTCAGAGATACGACGGCGTATCTGGAGATACGCCGTTGTATCTCTTTTGAGAATCTGGCCCACGATCTGTCTCCTCTCCCCTGAGAGAACCAGGATTTGTGTGTTTACACACACACAGATCCTGGTTCTCACTCTATCACGAGCGTTTGCAGATGCCGGGCGGTCATCGCGCCTCCCGTGCACTCTCATGGGATCGGGGGACACGCTTCAGGTGCACGTGCGTCGCCGGAGTTGTCTTAAAGAGCCGACGTACATCTACGATGGCTCGCAGAGGGGAGCCAATCTGCCGCAGTATAACTGCGGCGGCTGGTCCGGAAGCGGTTAAATATATTTTAGTTAGCGTGTTCAATACTTTTTCCCCATGCCATTCCATTTTATTACACATAACATAATTTCTGAACTTATTTGTTTTGGTGTCTTTGTATGAATGGTTTGCATGGGTTGTTACCAAGATGTGGTGAACATTTCATGTCAATAGCGGCTTTAGAAATATATTTACCTAGAAAAAAGGTGACGTGTTCAATACTTATTTTGCCTCCTATTTACACTACAGTGGAACCTCGGATTACGAGCATAATCCGTTCCAGGAGAATTCTTGTAATCCAAAGTACTTGCATATCAAAGCGAGTTTCCCCATTGAAGTCAATGGAAACGGAAATAATTTGTTCCGCATTGACTTCAATGACATGCAATACCAGAGGCGGGCGGCGCCAGAGAGCCTCGAAAACAGCTGAAAAGACCCGAGGACACCTCAGCTGACCTCGACAAACCTCAGAAAAACTTTGGGCCAGATCCTCAAAAGAGATACGCAGGCGGATCTGCTGTTCCGCCTGCGTATCCCTGTTTCTATCTTTGGAACTGATCCACAGAATCAGTTTCCAAGAGATCGACAGAAGATCCGACATGTGTAAGGGACTTACACTGTCGGATCTTAGGATGCAGTACCGTATCCGCCGCTGGGGGCATTTCGAGTCTAAATGCCGCCTCGGGTATGCAAATTAGCACTTACGGAGATCCACAAAGCTTTTCAGCTTCGTTTTTTCTCCGTAAGTATTAGTTTGCAATCGTAAAATTAGGGCTGCTTTTACAAAGTGTAAAGTTAGTACACCTTGTAAAAGCAGACCCTTCTTTCCAGCGACGCTTTCTTTTTCTTTTTTTAATTTTTTTTTCCCGACGCAACTTTTTTGACCTGGCGCGATTCACGAAGCTCTGCGTAACGTAATTTCGCGCTATGCACATCGGGAAAATGACGTCACGAGCATGCGCAGTACGTCCGGCGCGGGAGCATGCCTAATTTAAATGGGACTCGCCCCATTTGAATTGGGAACGCCTTACGCCGGCCGGATTTAAGTTACACAGCCGAAAATTTCTAGGTAAGTGCTTTGTGGATCGAGCACTTAGGTAGAAATTTTCAGCCAGTGTAACTTAAATGGGAATATTTAAGTTACGGCGGCTGGCTGTGGATCTGGCCCTTTGTTCCCGAGATTTGCCAAGGTCAGCCGTGCTGTCTTCGGGCCTTTCCCTGCATTTACGAACGGCGTCAATCGGTGACATTCAGCTCTGCTCGGCTCCGGCGCTCCCCCACCTCAGGCCAAAAGTGGTACTGCACACCGCATTGGCCTGAATCCTGCTCGTTTTGCAAGACAACACTCGCGAAAAGAGTTAAGATTTTGAAAAATACATCGCTTGTATTGCGAAACGCTCGTTACGGCGTTACTCGCAATCCGAGGTTCCACTGTATTTATAAAAAGATTGAAATAACCTTGCCACTTGTTTCTGACACACAATTCTTTCACTAAAATACATTAATTTTGGATTTACATTTACTTTCCATGCTCTGCTCTTTTAACGTGTCTTGCTGAGCATTTGGAATGAAATACCATAACGATATTAAGAGATGCCAGCAACAATTATTTCTCCAGTTTTGACACAGGTGCAGTTGGCAGGATCACACAAAGCTGAGATTCGTAAGCTGGCAGTGCGAATTCCAAATCTAATAACTGCTTGAAAAAATTAGACTTATTCAGCTTCTGTAACTCAGTTCCCATTAATAGTTCCAGGAAACTGTTTCCTCATTAGAAGTACAGCTCAGCAAGTTTTGCTTCCAGAAAATCACAATATTCTTTGCCCACTGTTCCCTCTCATGTCACAGCTCCTGCGATACTGCGCACAAGACTAAATGTGCCAATCTCATCTATTACATATAATTAGCTGCCTACAGCAGAGATTCTGACTTGGCTGAAGCAGGCTGTGAGTATAATGAGTTTAATACACCGAGGAATAATGCGATTATTTAACTGGTGTTGTTTGTGTGTTTACTTGTAGGAGGCAAGTGTTTCCGATACGTATGGAAAATGAGTCCATGGAAGGATAACAAGAGGACGGTTTGGTGTCAGCGATCCGATGGAACAAATGTCACAGGTGGGAACCGATAAAACATTATTCCCCCTTTCACAGTTGCCGTCAATTTATTATTTTGCTGGACACTTTACAGCTGGTATACACGATATGGCCTAACGGTTGTGAACACCTGAGCATCACACTTGGGGCTCATTTACACTTGCTTTGGCTTCAACACACATTCAGGCCTGGTTCACACTGGTGCGTTTTGACATGCGATTAGGCATGTCAAAACGGCGGTATTTGCTGCAAATTGCCGGTAGTGGCACCGCCCTAATCGGTGCGACGACGCATCTGCAGCGCTGCACCGATTTCAAAAAGTATTTCGCCCAGGTTCACACTGGGTACGATTTGCTTCGATTTGAGATGCGATTTCACATGTGAAATCGTATCTCAAATCGGCGGCAATTGTCGGCAATGACACCGTCCTAATCGGTGCGACGCCGCATCTGCGGCGCTGCACCGATTTCAAAAAGTAGTTCCTGTACTACTTTTTGCGATTTCGGGCCGCGATTTACATTGACATCTGTGCAGAAACCTGCACAGATGTCTCTTAAATCGCGGCCGAAATCGGGACTGCCAGAGGGAGTGAAGCCGTGCGAGTTCAGCTGAACTCGCACGGCTTCACTGCCGCAGCCCAGTGTGAACCTGGGCAAAGGGCTAGTTTACACTTGCTTCAAAACAAGGCTTCGGACACGCTTTGTTAAAGCTCTCTGAATACCAGTCAAAGCCCCTGTCACTAAATAAAATGGTTAGCTTACAGTCCTGTTTACACCTTGAGGTTAAAGGGGTAGTAAAGACTTGTGTTTTTTTACCTTAATGCATCCTATAAGGTAAAAAAACACCTGGCAGTCACCGCCCCCCAGCCCCCGTTTTATTCGGCGGAGACGCGCTCTCTCTCTCTCCACAGGGCCCCAGCTCTTGATTGGATAGATTGATAACAGCGTAGCCAAAAAACGTGACAAAACACTTGGTGCCAGAAGTGGGGTGTTTGATTTGTGTAAACAAGAAATAGAGTATGAAATGAGACTCCTAGGTTTGGTTTTCCTCAATCCTCCCCGATTGCTTGGGTGTGAGACTGGCATGTAGAGTATGGTGACATATATTTATGGGTAATATGTACGCACATACTGGGGTCAATGTAGGCAAGAGCAAGTTATCCTGCCAGAATATCTTTAGAGAGTGGGGGGAGACTGGAGTACATAGAGGAAACGCACACATTGGCCCAGATTCTCAAACGAGTTACGCCGGCGTATCTCCAGATACGCCGTCGTAACTCTGAGTCTGAGCCGTTGTATCTATGCGCCTGATTCTTAGAATCAGTTACGCATAGATTTCTATTAGATCCGACCAGCGTAAGTCTCTTACGCCGTCGTATCTTAACTGCATATTTACTCTGGCCGCTAGGGTTGTGTACGCTGATTTACGCCTAGAAATATGTAAATCAGCTAGATACGCAAATTCATGAACGTACGCCCGGCCAACGCAGTACAGATACGCCGTTTACGTCAGGCTTTTCCCGGCGTAAAGTTACCCCTGCTATATGAGGTGTACATGAGGCGTACCAATGTTAAGTATGGACGTCGTTCCCGCGTCGAATTTTGAAAATTTTACGTCGTTTGCGTAAGTCGTTCGTGAATAGGGCTGGGCGTCATTTACGTCGAAAGCATTGGCTTCTTGCGGGTTAATTTGGAGCATACGCACTGGGATACTTTCACGGACGGCGCATGCGCCGTTCGTAAAAAGCGGCATTTACGTGGGGTCACATAAAATTTACATGACACACGCCCACATATACCACATTTGAATTAGGCGGGCTTACACCGGCCTATTTACGCTACGCCGCCGCAACTTTCGTTTGAGAATACGGCACTTGCCTGTAAAAGTTGCGGAGGCGTAACATAAATAGGATACGTTACGCCCGCACAAACATACGCGATTCTACATGAATCCGGGCCATTAAGTAGTTTGAAGTTGGACCTATGGTTGGACATTATTTAGTTTAGATACAAAGTTAGGTCGAGTTCAGGTAGGAGGTGTTCCCGTACCAATATTTTTCACCCTTATGCCGCTTACACACGACCGTTTTTCGCGATGTGAAAAATTACATTTTTTTTATGTCATTAAAAACGATCGTGTGTGGGCTCCAGAGCATTTTTCGCAACGTTAAAGATGGGCATTAAAAATTTAGAACATGCTCTAAATTTTCGCGTCGTTTTAAATGTTGCCGTTTTTAACATCGTAAAAAATGGTCGTGTGTAGGCTGTAACGACATGAAAAAAAAGTTATGAGACGGAGCACTCGTTCTGGCAAAACTAGCTTTCGTAATGGAGATAGCACATTCGTCACGCTGTAACAGACTGAAAAGCGCGAATCGTCTCTCACCAAACTTTTACTAACGCGAAATCAGCAAAAGCAGCCCAAAGGGTGTCGCCATCCGAATGGAACTTCCCCTTTATAGTGCCGTCGTACGTGTTGTACGTCACCGCGCTTTGCTAGAGCATTTTTTTTCACGATTGTGTGTAGGCAAGGCCGGCAAGTACCTGAATTGTTTTATCTGCTCTGATGGTCAAGTGCCTGAACTGTCTGTAAAGTTCCATCCATCATGGTGGTTTTGTGCCTGCACGTTTAAGGCCTCGTACACACAACCGTTTTCCTCGACAGAATCCATGAAGAAACTTGGTGGGAGAGCTTTTTTGCCGAGGAAACCGGTCGTGTGTATGTTTTTCATTGAGGAAACTGTCGAGGAACTCGACGAGAAAAAAAGAAAACAAGTTCTCCTTTTCCTCGTCGGGAGTCTCAATTTCCTCGTCGTGTTCCTCGTCGGGCTGGTTTTCGACGAGAAACACGTTCGTGTGTATGCTAAGAAACCCGCACATGCTCAGGATAAAGTATGAGACGGGAGCGCACCTTCGGTAAAAGTAGCGTTTGTCACGCTGTAACAGACTGAAAAGTGCAAATCGTCTCTTACCAAACTTTTACTTAACACGCAGTAACATGAGATTAGCAAAAGCAGCCCCAAGGGTTGTGCCAGTGGAATCGAACTTCCCCTGCCATTGTATGTGTTGTACGTCACCGCGTTTGAGAACGACGAGATTTGGTCTTGACAGTGTGTACGCAAAGCAAGCTTGTCGAGTTTCCGTCGAGGAAAACGATGTGTCTTTTCCGACGAGTTCCTCGGTCGTGTGTACGAGGCATAAGACTTGGGAGCTGCAGTAGCCCGGAGGATGATATGGACTTTGTATTCTACAGTTCTTTCCACCCTACAGCGTTGCAATTGCTGCACTGCGATCTGGTAACCGGATGCTTAATGCCGCATACACACGACCGGTTTTTCCATCGGAATAAACTCCGACTGTGTTTTTCCGACGAAATTCCGCTCAAGCTGTCTTGCATACACACGGACGGACAAGCCAAATTCCGACTGTCAAAAACGCGGTGATGTACAACACTACGACGAGCCTAGAAAAATAAAGTTCAATGCTTCTGAGCATGCATCAAATTGTTTCTGAGCATGCATGTTTTTTTCTCTGTCGGAATTCCATACACACGGCCGTAATATCCAATGAAAAAGTTCCATCTGTCTTTTTTTTCATCGAATATTCCAACCGTGTGTATGCAGCATTAGACTCTGCTGTCCATCACCAGATATGGAGGATGTAACGGTCAGGGGTTAACGCCGTTGTATCATCAATAAAACAGTGTTAACCTCCCTGGCGGTATGATTCTGTCAGAAAAAAGGTGCTGAAAGCGGTACCATTATTTGCAAGGAAATTTGGCGTTTTATATTGTAGGTCTGTCATTTTTAGAAATAACTCACTTAAATCTGACCAAACAAGATTCTAATAGGCATCCCGGGTATGACATTTTTTTAAAAACAAAATTATAAATTATAATATAATAAATAATTATAAATAATTATAACAAATAATAATATAATTATAATAAAAATTATTCAATAATGTAATCAAATTAAAATCACTGAAATTTGCTCAGTTGCAGAATTGTTGCTGTCATTATTTTTTTTTTTTTATGACGAATTTCCCCACAAATCGCTATCGCACAATTCTGCAAGTGATTATAATTTATTATCGCTGTTTTTTAGCTGATCTAAAACTATTTTTGACATAAAGGGACACTTTTGGTTGCTATGGACAATCTACAGTTTGCAGGGAGAAAGAAACGTTTTTATTATATAAAATGACATGCATGACACAGGACAGACCACTAGGGACAAGGGGGGTGTGTTTTTTTTACATACAGTACTGTAATCTATAAGATTACAGTATACTGTATGTAAAGTGTTTGTTTACGTTTTTGAATTTGGCGCCGTTCTCCGTCCCCGTGCGTCGTAACGTCGCAGGGAACGGAGATCGGCGTCACACGGAAGCACTATGTGAATCGAGCGAGGTCCCGCTCGCTCACACAGCGCGGTGGCATCGCTGGATCCAGGGACAAGGTAAGTAAAAAGTGCCTGTGGATCTAGCGAGGCAAGCCCGTGACTGACACGGGGTTACCGATAGTAGCAAGAAAATCTAACCCCGTGTCAGTCTCGGGAAGACCGCCAGGGAGGTTAATTAGCATCACACAATGAAAAGGTCTTTAGAAGCCAGACTAAGGCTAGTTTACATGACAGTAGCAGACGTAATTACCCCCTTAACAGTCTATGTTCCACATTGAATGAGTCACTCTCCTATTGACCTGTTGGGTTCAGAATCAACCACCTGTAATATTTCAAGATATCCTGCAATACATTGTGAATTATCATTACTGTCCCATCTCATGTAATCCAAGATATCATTTCTCAGTCATCCTATGCCCCTGGTGGACATAGGATGACCCTAGACACAAGAGTCATTGGTGAAGCCCCACAGGCCATACCGTTACAGAGGACTTTGATAAGCTTCTACGCTTTTAAACTATTGGAAATGACAGTTTGATGTTCATACCCACTGGCTAACTGCTTATACTATGGAGGCTTTAAAAAATGTACAAGAGGTAGGACTGCAGATAATAATGGGGTGCCTTAGAGTGTCTCTGCAGCTTACACATGTACAGTATTTGCAAATTTGTGCCCCCATGTTTATCACAAAGACAAAATAAGTTGGTTGGTTGCAGACTGGCTGGCAAGTTGAGCTGGGAATTTTCTTTGGTTTTATTTTTGCATGCCATGCAGAGCTGCACCAGATTTTGCACTCCAGTTTTACTAAATCAACTTCACTGTGAGATTTGAATAACAATTTTGGGGGGCTCTGGACACCACAGACGGGGTATGTGCAATAACCTTGGGGTACCTCCTGTCAAAATTAGGCTTTTCGTAGTCATCTTTTCCCCATACAGGATCACTTTAAGCTTTTTAAAATCCAAGTCCTAAACTGAAAGTGTTGCAAATGTAATGAACATAAGTGGTAATTGATTTTAATTAGTTTGTGTTTATGCCACTAATTACAGACCCCCCTCTTGGTCCCAAGTGAAAAGGGAGGGTGCTTTATTGCTGTAGTAATTAAGCTACGATAAAGATCAACGGAGGCTGAAATGTGTAAGCTATTGTTGTTTTTTTATGGGCAAGAGAATGTGAAATAAAGACTAAAGCCAACCATATATGGATCGGATTTTGCCCGGTTCTGTAAGCATTGGCCGAAATTCGATCAATCTATAGGCAGACTGATTGTACCCAAGTCGATCGACAACCAGCATGTTAGATTTTTAGCATGTGATTATTGCCCCGGCTATAGCTGCTAGCAGTAATCACTCTGTTCTCATGGTTTACCACTTCCATACCAGGCACTTACACACCTTCCTGCCCAAGCCAATTTTCAGCTTTCAGCGCTGTCACATTTTGAATGACAATTGCGCGGTTATGCTACACTGTACCCGAACAATTTTTTTATCATTTTGTTCCCACAAATAGAGCTTTCTTTTGGTGGTATTTGATTACCTCTGCGATTTTTATTTTTTGCGCAACAACTAAAAAAAGACCGAAAATGTTGAAAAAAATAACGTTTTTTTTTTGTTCTTTTTTTTGTGAATAAGTACGTTTTCTTCTTCGATTATGGGCACTGATATGGCGGCACTGATGTGCACCGGTGGGGCGGCACTGATGGGCACTCATAGGCGGCACTGATGGGCACTCATAGGCGGCACTGGGCACTCATAGGCAAAACTGATGGGCACTCATGGGTGGCACTGAGGGGTACTTATGGGTGGCACTGATAGGTGGGCACTGGGCATGGGTGGGCACTGAGGGGTGGCACTGATGGACACTGAGGGGTGGCACTGATGGACACTGAGGGGTGGCACTGAGGGCATTGCTGGGCATCACTTGTTTATCCCAGTGCCCATGTTGCCAGTCAGTGCCCATTTGTGGGCACTGATTGGCATCTTTCTATTTTTTTTTTTTTACTGCCCCCTTCCCTGGTGGTCCAGTGTGGGCTTCCCTGGTGGTCCAGTGTGGGCATCCGAGGGGGGGCTGCACTGATAAAAAATTAGCGCGAACCCCCCCTGTCAGGAGAGGCGCCGATCGGCTCTCCTCTACTCGCGTCTGGGGAAGAGCCATCAACGGCTCTTCCTGTTTACATCGTGATCAGCTGTGATTGGACACGGCTGATCACGTGGTAAAGAGCCTCCACCGGAGGCTCTTTACAGAGATCGGAGATGCAGGGTGTCAGACTGACACCCCGCATCACCGATCGCTGCGCTGCTCCCCCTCCACGGGCGCGCGCCGGCATGAAATTCTGCAGGACGTCAATAGACGTCCAGTCAGGATTTCACAACCACTTCCCAGACGTCAGTTGTCTATTGACCGGGCGGGAAGTGGTTAATGATTATATTTATTATCATAATATATTTTTCACTTATAATTATAGATATTACAACCAATTAAAGGTATTTTTACTTTACTAGAAAGCAAATTTAGTTTATTGTGTAAAATGAGATTTCGGTGTGTTTACTATACTAGTAAATGACGTTTTGGAACGTCTTCAAACACCCCCCCCAATTGGCCCTTTAATTGGTAGAGACACTCACTGACCAATCAGGAGGCTACTAGGACATAAAAGTGGGCGGGGCCAAGCATGACTTTTACAGCAAAATGGAGATCTGTAAATAACTTCAGCTGCTTATATCTTGGGATTATCTGACCATTCTGACATGCAGTTTTCACTGAAAAATAACCTGATTATGCATTTTCCTTGTCTGCTCAGCGGGCATGCTCCAGGTTTCTGACAAGTTTATTTAAAGCTGGAAAAGCCGAAGCACTTAGTGGCAGTGTGCCCAGAATAAGAGGCGACTTTTCTGGTGGGTAAAGGTGATGGCAGCCACCACATGGGGAACGCTCAACTTTTAAAAGCACATAAAGGTTGACAGGTTGGCTTGAAACGTTAGCGGGATCTGACCGTACAACGTGATCTACGGACATCTTACAAACAAAACATCAGAAAACTGCCGCAGTTCTAATGATGTCTAAAGTTTAACAAAAGATCCGCCGTGTTCAACTGAACAAGGTTTTTATAAAAAAATACGATTTTCTGTTGAAATGTGAAGTTCAGTAGTTTGAGTAAATATTTCAAATATTAGCAAACTTTTAACAGAATCATTACACTATTCTGTCTGGCCCGGATTCAAAGAGAATTGCGCTTTTTTTGCGGAGGCGCAGGGCAACGATTTTGCCCTGCGCCCCCGCAAATTTGCTCCGCTGCCCTCGATTCACAGAGCAGTAGCTCCGTAAATTGCGAGGGCGCGCCGGCAAAATTGCCCGGCGCTAGAGCACGCAATTTAAATGATCCTGTAGGGGGCGGGAATCATTTAAATTAGGCGCGCTCCCGCGCCGAGCGTAGAGCGCATGCTCCGTCGGGAAACTTTCCCGACGTGCATTGCGGCAAATGATGTCGCAAGAACGTCATTTGCTTCAGAGTGAACGTGAATGGCGTCCAGCGCCATTCACGAATCACTTACGCAAACTACGTAACATTCAAATAATGCGACGCGGGAACGACGGGTATCCTTTAGCATTGGCTGCCCCTACTATTAGAAGGGGCAGCCTTACGCTAAACACGCCGCACGGAAACGACGTAACTTGCGTACGCCGGGCTCGCGCAACATTGTGAATCGGTGTTAGTATGCAATTTGCATACTATACACTGAGCACAATGGGAGCGCCCCCTAGCGGGCATCGCAAGAATGCAGCCTAAAATATGCGTGGCATAAGAGCCTTATGCCACGCAGATTTTAGGCTGCAGTCGGCGTTACGATGTTCCTGAATCAGGAGCATTCGTAACGCCGGAGCAAGTAAGCAATTGCGCTGTGTAACCTATGGTTACACAGGCGCAATTGCTACTTGAATCTGGGCCATTAATTTTAGGCAAAACATTTTTTTCCTTTAGTGACCCTTTAAGTGGTTAATTTGTGTCTTTAATGTTGTTGTTTTTTAATCGGGGGAATAAAGAGCAGATTTCCAGTGACTACATGGCTAAATTGGGGAAAATAGATATTTTTATTATTTAAGGAATACATAAATAAAATAAATAAAAAAAATTAAATTTTTCTAAAGTAAATTTTTTTTCAGCTTCCCCCCCATGTTAGTAGTGTGATTATCACGGTGGAAACAAAATATTCCTGAAAACCGTACAATGGAAGATTTATGGATTTCGCTACCGCCACTCTATCGAGACTTCTTACCGAGAGCAAAGGAACAAAAAACTCAATCAGACACGAGAGTGCTCAAAGCAAACCTAATAATTGTACAAACTGATATTTTCTCTTCCTAGGTGGCTGCTCTCCAAACTCTCGCCCCGCTGCAGCTCGGCACTGCGACCCGCCATGCAGAAAACCATTTTCTTACTGTATGCAGGTAACCTACTTATAAGCTCACATTATATAATCAGCACAATTTCAGGAACATTATCCCTGTACTACCCGCCATATAATGTAATGTAGGTTTGTGCCAATGTTTTCGTTTTGAAGGGATACACTGCCACCTAGAGGATGTTTTTTGGAATTGCAGTGAAATTGACAGTACTCAATTTTCTCTATCTTTATATGAAATGTTATCTTTATATGAAATGTTATCTTTATATGAAATATTATCTTTATATGAAATGTTATCTTTATATGAAATATTATCTTTATATGAAATGTTATCTTTATGTGAAGCTTCTGTAAGATTTACAAAAGCTGTCAGACCACCTTCTGTAAATCTTAGTTGTCTGGCTATCATGCTGACTGTCTGGCTTTGACATTTTCTAAGTTGCCGACCTGGAACATATATGCTGATCAGAAAAGTCAAAGAAAGTCAGATGTCTTTATCTTCATGGTTGCTCTGGGATTTTGTCTCAAAGCGCTGAAAGTAGTACTAAAACAACATTTTTATCTTAATGCATTCATTGCATAAAAAAAAAAAACACCCCACTATATGGCCTCCCCTCCTCCCTCCGGAAGCACTTATGCCGCGTACAGACGGTCGTTTTTTTATGATAGAAAAAAACGACGTTTTATGTGATGAAAAAAAACGACGTTTTTCAAACTTCATTTTAAAAAACGATGTAGCATACACACCATCGTTTTTTCCAAAAGCTCTAGCAAAGCGCGGTTACGTTCAGCACGTACGGCGGCACTCTGTTCCATTCAAACTCGCGTCCTAACTTGCTTCTGAGCATGCGCGGGTTTAAAAACGTAGTTTTAAACGTCGTTTTAGCCCACACACGGTCATTTTTTATGACGCGAAAAACAACGTTTTGAAAAACGACACAAAAAATTGAAGCATGCTTCAATTATTTTTTTTGTCGTTTTTCACAAGACATAAAACAACGTTTTCCCCCACACACGGTCATTTTAATTGACGTTTTTAAAAACGTCGTTTTTTTTCATCACATAAAGTGATGGTGTGTACGCGGCATAAGGCCGCGTACACACGATCAGTCCATCCGGTTAACCGATGAAGCTGACTGATGGTCTGATGTGCCTACACACCATCAGTTAAAAAAACGATCGAGTCCAACGCGGTGACGTAAAACACAACGACGTGCTGAGAAAAATGAAGTTCAATGCTTCCAAGCATGCGTCGACTTGATTCTGAGCATGCGCGGGTTTTTAACCAATGCTTTTGCGTACTAACCATAGGTTATGGCTATAGCGCTTTTCAACCAAAATAATAAAAAAGCTGAGTCAACTGATTCCTTTGATTTCCTAACCTACTCTACAGAAACTAAAGTTTGATTCTGTTGGGTGAATAAAGAGAAGTTGGTGACATCCTGTTACAGTTCAACTGCAGGCAACTTTGTTGGCCAGTAGAGGACCTCTTCAAGCCAAGGCTTGTGGGCAAAATGCTTCAGAAAAGGAAGTCCCATCAGGGGACTCCTTGCTTGTTTACCTAGACCAGGGGTCTCCAAACTTTCTAAACAAATGGCTAGTTAATTGTCCTTCAGACTTTAGGGGGGGCCGGACTAGGGTCAGTGGGAGTAGAAAATGTCCTGGCGTCCAGTAGGAGTAAACTGTGCCCTATCGTTGGTGTCAGTGGGAGAACTAGAACATCCTCGTTGATGTCAGTGGAAGTAATAGTGCCCAATTGTTGGTGTCAGTTGGAGGAATGGTGTCCCATTGTTGGTGTCAGTTGGAGTATTAGTGCCCCATCGTTGGTGTCAATGGAAAGAATTCTGTCCTACCATTGGTGTCAGTGGGAGGAATTGTGAATTTTAATGGTGTCAATGGGAAGAATAGTGTCCGATTGTTGGTGTCAGCTACAGGAATTATGCCACATTTTTGGTGTCAGTGAGAGCAATAGTGGCCCCCAGGGCCAGATTAAGGCAAGCAAAGGGCTGCAAGAGACCACTGATCTAGACCAATAAAGTTGCTAGCCGTGTGAATTTTCTAGGAGTGCCACCAGCTTCTCTTTCTTCGCTGTTAGGCTTTCCGACAAGAACTTTTGTTGTCTGAAAAATTGAGAACCAGCTCTCAAACATTTGTTGTCGGAAATTCCGACAGCAAATGTCCGATGGAGCATACACACGGTCGGATTTTCCGACAACAAGCTCAGATCGAACATTTGATGTCGGAAATTCTGACCGTGTGTACGCGGCATTAGTCTTGGACAGAGTAGGGCAGGTTGGGGACTCTTAGGTGTTATTGGTTGTTGGTGTCAAGAACTGCCCTCTTTTCCTGCCCTGGTGGCATGGATGATCTCCCGTGAATGGCCAACCTGTGCTTTCTTCACTGGCCCATTCCCATACATCTTCTTGTACTTGTCTTGGTCAAATAACTGAAAAGACCAGTTGAAAATCTCAGGGCTGCGGACGGATACTCCCTGGCTTCTGGCACCCAGTCCTTCTGAACGGTGACCTGGCTTTTAGCCTTTCGAGTAGTGCACACAACTTTTTGTGGATACTGTTGGTTGCTAAGACTGCAATAGGTTTTAATGTTGTGATTATCATCTGATGTTGTTTGTCTTCTTCCCTACAGAGCGGAGTGTGTGGTTGCGAAGACGGGTACACACAGATCATGCGGTCTAGCGGCGTTCTGGACTACTGCGTGAGGGTTCCAGGCAGTGAATCCAAGAAGGCAGACGTGAAAACTTTCATTGGAAGGAGCAAACCTGTAGACTCCAATCTTCCTGAGATTTTCAACTGGTCTTTTCAGTTATTTGACCAAGGCAAGTACAAGAAGATGTATGGGAATGGGCCAGTGAAGAAAGCACAGGTTGGACATCCAGCCATCCACGGGAGATCATCCCTGCCACCAGGGCAGGAAAAGAGGGCAGTTCTTGACACCAACAACCAATAAAACCTAAGAGTCCCCAACCTGCCCTACTCTGTCCAAGACTAATGCCGCGTGCACACGGTCGGAATTTCCGACATCAAATGTTCGATGTGAGCTGATGAGGCGGAACTTATGGGCACTGATGAGGAGGCACTAAAATGCGACACTTATGGGAACTAATAGGTGGCACTGATATGTGGCACTAATGAGCACTGATAAGTGGCACTGATAGGCACTGTTAGGTGGCACTGGTGGGCACTGATAGGCAGTACTGATGGGAATTTATGGGTGACACTGATGGGTATTGATCAACAGCAGTGATGGGCATTAATGGGTGTCACTGATAGCCAGCACTAACTGGCATTGCTAATGGGCACTGATTGGTGGGCACTGATTGCTGGCACTGGTGGGCACTAATTGGTGACACTATATTGCTATAATGTAATGATGTGATGATCAGTGCCCTGAATACATTCCTAGATGTCCCCTGTGAGGAGATGCCACTGATTGGCTCTCCTCACCACACACTCTCTCAATGTGAGGCGAGGAGAGCCAATTACCGGCATCTCCGTGTTTACATGTGACCCGCTGTGATTGGACACAGAGAACGGGGTCGCGCCATGTCCTAGCAACATGGTGCGGCCGTGATCGCAGCGCTGTGCGCCCCCGCAGGCACGCGAGAGTATCCGTTCTGGGATGCCGTCATATGACGTCGTCCCAGAACGAGAGCCGCACCGCCTCACCGTCATTTGACGGTGGACGGGGAGCAACTAGTTAATTACCACCTTAATCAGCCACAGAACCCGTGTAATTAATATGTGTTCAGTTTAAAGGGATGAGGTGGCAACCCTATCCAGCCCCCTAAGGCGCAGCGGAACAGGGGCACTGACTTTAACCCCAGGCACTGAAAGAAAGTCCCTCCTCTGCTCCTAGGCCACTCCGTTGACATATTGGGGCCCAAGGAAATGTAATTTAAGCCCTGGTAAGCAAGTAGGAGCTGGGGTATTGCCAAGAAAAATTAATGTATTCATTTAGGCAGAAATGATCAATATAGCTGCCCTGACACCCCCCCGCCCTTTAGACAATGAGAGGCCTTATGGTTTTGCCCACTATAAATCTTACTATCCCTTGGGTGTTTTTGTACAAGCTATTTATTACCATTGTATAAATCAGGATATACTGTACATTTGCCTGGTTGATATGATTTGTTGTTTGTTTTACAGATGGTCGGTTGAGTCTTTGGGTCTATGTTATGTGTGCAGGGAGTTTTCTTATCCTGGTTATCCTAATCATCATCTCTTACCTGGTCTGGTAAGTACTGACATTCCAGGTAACAACAGCCAAAATGATAGATCTCGTCATTCCATCCAGGTGGAGTTGAATCTGTAGAATAAGGATGAGCCGAACACCCCCCTGTTCGGTTCGCATCAGAACTTGCGAACACACCAAATGTTCGTGTGAACTTTAGAACCCCATTAAAGTCTATGGGACTCGAACATTTGAATTCTAAAGTGTTTATTTTAAAGGCTAATATGCAAGTTTTTGTCCTAAAAAGTGTTTGGGGACCTGGGTCCTGTCCCAGGAAACATGTATCAATGCAAAAAAAGTTTTAAAAACGGCCGTTTTTTCAGGAGCAGTGAATTTAATAATGCTAAAAGTGAAACAATAAAAGTGTAATATTACTTTAAATTTCGTACCAAGGGAGGGGCGTAAAGTCAGCATGTGAAAAAAAGCGCATGTTTCCCGTACATAGAACTGTCGCTGCACAAAGTGTCATTTCTGAAAGAAAAAAAGGCATTTAAAACCGGCTTTACAGAGATGATTCATTCATAAAAAATAAAAATAAAAAAGCTGGGGGTCCCCCCAAATTCCATTAACAGGCCCTTCAGGTCTGATATGGATATTAAGGGGAACCCCGCCGTCAATTAAAAAAAAAAATTATGTTGGGTTCCCCCCAAATATCCATACCAGACCCTTCAGGTCTGGTGTGGATTTTAAGGGGAACTCCACCCCAAATTTAAAAAAAAAATGGCGTGGAGTTCCCCCAAAAATCCACACCAGACCCTTATCCGAGCACTGCTCCTGAAAAAACGTCAGTTTTTAAAACTTTTTTTTGCATTGATACATGTCCCCTGGGACAGGACCCAGGTCCACGAACACTTTTTAGGACAATAAATTGCATATTAGCCTTTAAAATTAACACTTTAGATTTCTCCCATAGACTTTAACAGGGTGTTCCGCGGCTTTTCGAATTTGCCGCGAACACCCCTAATTGTTCGTTGTTCGCCGAACAGGCAAACAGGCAATGTTCGAGTCGAACATGAGTTTGACTCGAACTCGAAGCTCATCCCTACTGTAGAAGATAACTGAAGACATGTGCCTACTATGACGGTTTATTGTTGCCTATCTCAAGCTAAAAGCCTCTTTGTTTAGTTTTCTGTGGAGTCAGGAAAAGTTAAAGAAGTACAGCCAAAGCTCGTTTTGTTGTACTTCTCCTGTGGCTCACAGGAGTGTAGTTCCTTCTGCACTTCTGTGACCCGTTTTCGGCAGCTTAAGCCTGTTGTCGGCTTGATGTCACAGACCTGGTCCAGGCTTGGCAAAGATCACGACCATATGGTCAGGATCCACCCACATGCCTGGACTGCGACCTGGCTCAGCCTTTTAGTGAGCCACTGAGAGCCTAAGCCGGCTACCCCCACCCGCTCCACAGCCCAGCGCTCCAGTGAGTGTAGGGGGGGCAGAGCAGACAGCGGTGATTGACAGTCATCAGTCTTCTGCTCAGGGAGCTGTGAGAACTGAGCAATCGGCAGTGTTTGATCGCTCGGTTCTCAGTCTTAGAGCCTGCGGGGGACCAATGCTGCATCCACCTAGGTAAGTATGATTCTAAAATAGAACAAATTCCCATACTTCTCTTTTAAAATGTCAGGTTTTTAGTTCTGTGAAAAAAAATGAACACCAGTCACCACTGAAAGCTTCATAAAGCTTCACTTTGGAAAGAATACCCAATCACATACAAGGAAATGTTTTAAAAAAAGCAACTGCACTTTGAAAAGTACACAATGGGGTTGATTTACTAAAGGTGCTCCAGAGCTTAGTAAATGAGGTAAAGCTCTACTTTGTAAAGAATACCCAATCACGTGATTGGATGATGGGAGTCAGCAGAGCTTCTGCTTATTTACTAAGCTCTGGAGCAACTGCAGTCTATTTGCCTTTAGTAAATTGACCCATAGAGTCAGTCTTGAAATGCCTCATGAGACATATAGGGGTTAATTTACTAAAGGAAAATAGGCTGTGCACTTTGCAAAGTGCAGTTGCTCCAGAGCTTAGTAAATAAGCAGAAACTCTGATGACTTCCATCATCCAATCATGTGAAAGCAAAAATTCAGTTTTTGTTTATTTTTATTTCCCTTACATGAGATTGGGTGCAGCTTTATCTCATTTACTAAGCTCTGGAGCAACTGCACTTGCAGAGTACACAGTCTACTTTCCTTTAGTAAATCAACTCCTAAGGCTGCATTCACACCTGAGCGTAGGTCGTTTGGTCGTTTTTTCGGTCGCCCGTATTCATGCTTATTTGCGCGTTTGCATACAGCGTCATCCGACGTTTTTGTACTTCGACGTTTTTTATTTTAGCCAATAGGAAAAATGATCATCTTTTCATCACTTGTTGCTATGTTGGTAGATTTTTTTTATCTTCTGCCTGGGTGAAATGTTCTATTGATTAAAGCGACGAAACGCCCGTAGCAAACGCTCGTTGTCGCGCTAGTCGCTTGAATCGAGCGTTTCCATTACTTTCTATGGGAAATAGAAACTCTCAAAAACGCCCAAACCGCCCAATTTGCGCGACAAAAAAGGGTCCAGAACTTATTTGAGCTTCAGGCGTTCGGCGTCAGGCTTTTCGGAGTGGAGATGTGAACCATCTCCATAGGGAATAATGTATTTTTTCCCCTCTAGCGTTTTTGAGCGTCGCGCTTCAGGCGACAAAACGCTCTGGTGTGAATGCAGCCTAACAGTCATGCTTGTAACTGCTGGTCTTGCAATGCTTCATGGGAAATATAGTTCCACAACAGCTGAAGGACCGCAGGTTGTCCACCTCTGAGCTGGATCAAGATGGACATTCTCCAGCTAGGAAATGAAGCAAGCCCTATCTGGCTTGCTGCAGATTCCAGTGCACACTGTGATATGCTGACAGTGTGCAGTGAAATCAGACTAAGCAAATTCAGGAGAGGAGCCTGTACTACTGGTAAGGCTAGAGTTGATCATTAGATACTGTTGCTTTTCCCTGACCTTGTTTTTCCCATTTCCCTGACCTTGTTTTTCCCATTTCCCTGACCTTGCTTTTCCCATTTCCCTGACCTTGCTTTTCCCATTTCCCTAACCTTGCTTTTCCCATTTCCCTGACCCTGCTTTTCCCATTTCCCTAACCTTTCTTTTCCCATTTCCCTGACCTTGCTTTTCCCATTTCTCTGACCTTGCTTTTCCCATTTCCCTGACCTTGCTTTTCCCATTTCCCTGACCCTGCTTTTCCCATTTCCCTGACCTTGCTTTTCCCATTTCTCTGACCTTGCTTTTCCCATTTCCCTGACCTTGCTTTTCCCATTTCCCTGACCCTGCTTTTCCCATTTCCCTAACCTTGCTTTTCCCATTTCCCTGACCCTGCTTTTCCCATTTCCCTAACCTTGCTTTTCCCATTTCCCTGACCTTGCTTTTCCCATTTCCCTGACCTTGCTTTTCCCATTTCCCTGACCTTGCTTTTCCCATTTCCCTAACCTTGCTTTTCTCATTTCCCTGACCTTGCTTTTCTCATTTCCCTGACCTTGCTTTTCCCATTTCCTTGACCTTGCTTTTCCCATTTCCCTAACCTTGCTTTTCCCATTTCCCTAGCCTTGCTTTTCCCATTTCCCTGACCTTGCTTTTCTCATTTCCCTGACCTTGCTTTTCTCATTTCCCTGACCTTGCTTTTCTCATTTCCCTGACCTTGCTTTTCCCATTTCCCTGACCTTGCTTTTCTCATTTCCCTGACCTTGCTTTTCCCATTTCCTTGACCTTGCTTTTCCCATTTCCCTAACCTTGCTTTTCCCATTTCCCTAGCCTTGCTTTTCCCATTTCCCTGACCTTGCTTTTCTCATTTCCCTGACCTTGCTTTTCCCATTTCCTTGACCTTGCTTTTCCCATTTCCCTGACCTTGCTTTTCCCATTTCCCTGACCTTGCTTTTCCCATTTCCCTGACCTTGCTTTTCTCATTTCCCTGACCTTGCTTTTCCCATTTCCCTGACCTTGCTTTTCCCATTTCCCTAGCCTTGCTTTTCCCATTTCCCTGACCTTGCTTTTCTCATTTCCCTGACCTTGCTTTTCCCATTTCCCTGACCTTGCTTTTCCCATTTCCCTGACCTTGCTTTTCCCATTTCCCTGACCTTGCTTTTCCCATTTCCCTGGCCTTGCTTTCCTCATTTCTCTGGCCTTGCTTTTCCCATTTCCCTGACCTTGCTTTTCCCATTTCCCTGGCCTTGCTTTCCTCATTTCTCTGGCCTTGCTTTTCCCATTTCCCTGACCTTGCTTTTCCCATTTCCCTGGCCTTGCTTTTCCCATTTCCCTGACCTTGCTTTTCTCATTTCCCTGACCTTGCTTTTCCCATTTCCCTGACCCTGCTTTTCTCATTTCCCTGACCTTGCTTTTCCCATTTCCCTGACCTTGCTTTTCCCATTTCCCTGACCTTGCTTTTCCCATTTCCCTGGCCTTGTTTCTAAACCAACATTTGCCCCTTTCTTCATGTCCTACTCAAGTCTCATACACAAAGCTGAATTCCTGTTTTCCTCTCTCGATTTTTTTCCTTACAGCAAAAAGCCAAAAGTCCCAAAAAGCCCATTTCCCCAGCAGAAGCCGCTCACCTTGGCGTACGACGGAGATTTCGACATGTAAATTCAAAGCTACAACTCAGAATTGAAAGAAAAATCAGCTGCCTTAACCCCTCTCCAGTACGAAAATCACCTCTCCCCGAATTTCTACCGGGAGGATAAAACCACCACCGGCGTTCTTTTACCGAAGATTAGACTTTCATTGATGGTCCAACCTTTTACCTCTTCCATGGCGCCACCTTCCCGAAGCTCATGTCCGTTCTTCAGAGCAGAGCTTTGGCTGCAGGCAGTTATCACATCCTGATATCTTATCTCATGGAATGCGTCAGCCAACCCACCCGGGTTTATCGCTGTGTTGTGGATTTCAGACCTTGGAGATCTCTTACCGAATCCTGATTCATCGTCTCATTGGACAATCCCCCCCCCCCCCAGACTTGATGAACAATTGGTGGTGATCGGAGGGTAATAATATCTCCTTTCTGTGTAATTGATTATTGTGGGCGTGGCTTCCCGGACCAGGATCAGAAGGCGGTTCTATGAAGTTGTATATTTTCTTGTATATATTTGAACTGTTACCATTTGCACACCTGCAGAATCCGTTTTTTCTACATAAAATTTTGTGATATATTTATAACCCAACTTTTGTATCTAATGTACAAATCGGTCACGTCAATACACCTTTACCAGGGAAGCCTTCCGCTAACTACGCCTAAAAGACTGGAAACCATTATTGCCAATAAAAGTGGGAAATGTTGATGTGGCTTTTGTCTCCGTTTTCTTTTCCTTCGTTTGCCGCCATGGGAGAAGAATTAACCTTTTCGCTGCCAGAGCCTGAAGATTACACAAAACCCCCCAAACATACATTTTCTGAAAGCAGGCACCCTGGTGCAGGGCCGCTGATACCACCAGTCCTCCTGTAGGGGGCCCAGGCACACAGAGGGTCCAAACAGCAGAGGTAATCAGTGTGGTCAGGTGGAGGGGCAATTACAGAATTACAGGATGCCCTGTGCGGTTCTTTGCAGCAGCTGAAAGCCGGTTTCTCCCCCTCCCACTGGCTTTCAGCTGCTGCAGGGAGAGACACAGACGCAAGGCATCATTCTTATATTTGCTTCCCCCGCACTAACACCCCTCCCTGATTTAAAATGTTTTAATAAATAATTTTTTTTAATTGTAAAGTTAAATCATTTTTAAAAATATAATAATTAAAAAAAAAATTATATATTTTTTTATAAGAAATGTAAAAATGAATTTAAAAAGGTCTAACTCACACGGGTTGTTTGTTGTGTTTGTGTCTACTGATACTGATTGTAGTGTATTTTTTTTAGTGAATTTTGTTTTTGTATAATTTTGGGGGGGGGGCCTGCCAGGTAGGAAGCAACTGAAAGCCGGGTTCTCCCCCTCCCACTGGCTTTCAGCTGCTGCAGGGAGAGACACAGGGCATCATTCTTGTATTTTCTTCCCCCACACTAATCCCCCTCCTGATTTAAAAATGTTAATAACTATTTATTTTTAATTGTAAAGTTAAATCATTTTTTTAAATAATAATTTTAAAAATATATATACTTTTTTATTTTTTTAAGGAATGTAAAAAATAATTTAAAGCCGGTTTCTCCCCCTCCCACTGGCTTTCAGCTGCTGCAGGGAGAGACACAGACACAATGCATCATTCTTGTATTTGCTTCCCCCACACTAATCACCCTCTCTGATTTAAAATTTTTAACAAATATTTTTTTTAAATTGTAAAGTTAAAGAATTTTTTTAAAATATAATAATTGTTTTAAAAAAATTATACTTTTTTTTTTAAGGAATGTAAAAAATAATTTAAAGCCGGTTTCTCTCCCTCCCACTGGCTTTCAGCTGCTGCAGGGAGAGACACAGACACAAGGCTTCATTCTTGTATTTGCTTCCCCCGCACTAATCCCCCTCCTGATTTAAAAATGTTAATAACTATTTATTTTTAATTGTAAAGTTAAATAATTTTTTTAAATAATAATTTAAAAAATATATATACTTTTTTTTTTTTTTTTTTAAAGAAATGTAAAAAATTATTTAAAGCCGGTTTCTCCCCCTCCCACTGGCTTTCAGTTGCTGCAGGGAGAGACACGGACACAATGCATCATTCTAGTATTTGCTTCCCCCACACTAATCACCCCCTCCCTGATTTAAAAATTGTAATAAATATTTTTTTTAAATTGTAAAGTTAAATCATTTTTAAAAATATAATATTTTTTTTTAAAAACTATACTTTTTTTTTAAGAAATGTAAAAAATTATTTAAAGCCGGTTTCTCCCCCTCCCACTGGCTTTCAGCTGCTGCAGGGAGAGATAAAGACACAGGGCATCATTCTTGTGTTTGCTTCCCCCACACTAATCACCCTCCCTGATTTAACATTTTTAACAAATATTTTTTTTAAATAATAATTTTTAAAATATATATACTTTTTTTTTTTTTTAAGGAATGTAAAAAAGAATTTAAAGCCGGTTTCTCCCCCTCCCACTGGCTTTCAGTTGCTGCAGGGAGAGACACAGACACAATGCATCATTCTTGTATTTGCTTCCCCCACACTAATCACTCTCCCTGATTTAAAAATTTTTATAAATATTTTTTTTAAATTGTAAAGTTAAATAATTTTTAAAAATATAATATTTTTTTCAAAAACTATACTTTTTTTTTTAAGGAATGTAAAAAATAATTTAAAGCCGGTTTCTCCCCCTCCCACTGTCTTTCAGCTGCTGCAGGGAAAGATAAAGACACAGGGACACATTCTTGTATTTGCTTCCCCCACACTAATCCCCCTCCTGATTTAAAAATTTGAATACATTTTTTTTAATTGTAAAGTTAAATTTTTTTTTTAAATATACAAATTTTAAAAATATATATACTTTATTTTTTTTATTTTTTTAAAGGAATGTAAAAAAGAATTTAAAAAGGTCTAAATCACATAGGTTCTTTGTTGTGTTTGTGTCTGCTGATACTGATTTTAATGTATTTTTTTGTGAATTTTGTTTTTGTATAATTTCGGGGGGGGGGCCCTGCCAGGTAGGATGTACGGGGCCCCATGGTTTCTAACAGCAGCCCTACACTGGAGAATAAAATAGTGGTAGTTGCCATTTTTTTGTAACACAATATTACCGCAAAGGTCCAGGAAATGCTAAATTTCAGTAAAGAACACACTACAGTGAATTTTAGGGCAAACTAACGTAATACATTATTGTCTAGCGAGCAGGGCCCTCTGATCCCTCCTGTATTGTATTGTAATTGTACTGTCAAACTTTTGGCGCCATATAAATCCTGTATAATAATAACACATTACCCACCATTTTGGTAAAATATAATAGACATAAACTTCACAAAATCGGAAGCGATGGGGGTGGGAGTGACCGAGGCACAACTGGCGAGTCTCCGTAGCAGCTTCCCCCTGAAGTGGACGAATACGGCCCTGACCTACTTGGGCACACGAATTCCACCAAAGATCTCCCAAGTATATAAACTAAACTTCCCGCCCCTACTTAGATCGGTCCAGACGCTGCTGACACAGTGGACCTCGGGATTCCACTCCTGGTTTGGTAGGAGCAACATCCTCAAGATGACCATACTGCCAAAATTCCTATATCTCTTGCAGGCTCTCCCTATCCATATACCAGCCGAATTCTTCAAGCGAACCCAAACCGCGTTCACGACGTTTCTGTGGGCCGGGAAACGCCCTAGAATTCATAAGAAGATCCTTTCCCTCCCTAAGCTTTATGGTGGCATGGCCATGCCAAATATCAGGACCTACTACCACGCAGCGCATCTGAACCGCCTTGTAGACTGGTGCAGACACAAGACCACTAAATTGTGGCCGACACTGGAACAATTACAGTGTGAGACCCCTCTGGACCGAGCGCCGTGGTGCCAAGCGGCAATACGGAAACCATCTAAAAACCACCCGTTGATAGGGACCACCATTAAAGTCTGCGCTAGACTTCTGACACAATCGCGCCTCTCGTCGGGGATTTCACCGCTACGGCCAATACTAGGGAACCCCTCTTTTGAACCGGGCATGAGGGATGCAAAATTCTCCGCCTTAAGAGATGCTGGCCTATTCCAGGCCTCTCACTTCAGTGTGGCGGGCCGGTGGAGAACACCGACAGAACTCACGGACCCAACGGGTCAATTTCAGCTGGACTTCCTGCGCGCGCAACAACTTAGCCATTTTCTGAATACAATGACCCCCCCCACCCGACCTGACCACCCTCTCTCAACTTTTGAAGAGATATGTTCGGAATCGGGCACGCTACCGCATGCCCTGTCCCTTATCCACACAATATTGGTCACACCGGCGGAGGACTACAGAATTCCAAGTCTGGCTAAGTGGGAGCGAGATATGCAGTGTACATTTTCGTCGGGGCAGGCACAACACATCCTTACGTTTACACATAGGTCGTCAATCTGCACCAAAGTGCAAGAAACCAATTATAAGATCATGACAAGGTGGTACAAGACCCCGGCCCTTCTGAGTAAGATTTTCCCGACAACGTCGGACCGTTGTTGGCGATGCCAGACAGACAGAGGCACATTGCTGCATGTCTTTTGGACATGCCCGACCCTACGATCATACTGGGAAGCAGTACGAACAATCTCGCAAAAATTTACTGACCGGGTGATACCCGACGAACCGGCATACTTCCTGCTGCACGCAAACAACGTACCTATGCGTGTATATAAGAAATCAGTTATCCGCCATCTTCTTGACGCAGCAAAGGCGTGCATTCCACTGTGCTGGAAGTCTCCCCACCCCCCGACGGTCGCCATGTGGCTGCGGAGAGTGGATGACATTAGCAGACTGGAAGACCTGATCCTTACGAGCCAAAACAGAAGCGAAACATATTCTAAGACGTGGCAACTCTGGAATATGTTTAAGTACTCAGATGAGGGACAAGCACTTAGAGGAGCGCACTAGAAATCTCAGAAGAGTCTTGTAAGCTCGAATACGCATTTCTAGCTAGACGGCCCTCGGTACTAATAAAACACTTCGGGCGAAATGTGAGTTCATGTCTGCGGATCCCTCCCCCCCCCCCCATGTACCCCCCCCCCATATCTGCTATTCTCTCTCTGCCCCCTTTTCAACCGGGCTTTACCCGGCAACTCTCTAGCCTTCCCTTAGGCTACCTTCTCTAACCTCTTTTTTCCCTCTCTGGACCCTATTCCTTTAAAAAAAGTGACGGGTGGCGGTCCCGTAGGACCATGGCAAACAGACTGCGAGATGAGTGGGCTGGGCGGCTGAGTACTGGATGGGAACAAATGGGTAAAATACGTATGATGTCAACTGCATTGTAATACTTGGGATGTATGCCCACCCCTACCTGTACTGTATTTCTTTGTACTCTACCTAGCCCATACAATTATGGTTGTAATGTATATGTTGCCGCTGTGGGTCCGGCGGGCCTGTTTCCTGTTCTTAATAAATAAACAATTTTGAAAAAAAAATATAATAGACAAGGTTGCACTGAGTACATGAATACCCAACATGCCAAACCTTAGATTTGTGTGGGCCCGCAAAATGGCAATAAACTTAAGTAACCTATATTTCTGTAGGCAATGCTTCAAGAGCCCCATATACTCTTTATTACCAAAAGTATTGGGACACCTTTACACGTACATGAACTTGAATGGCATTCCAGTCTTAGTCCGTAGGGTTCAATATTTAGTTGGCCCACCCTTTGCAGCTATAACAGCTTCAACTCTCCTGGGAAGGCTGTCCACAAGGTTTGGGAGTGTGTCTATGGGAATGTTTGACCATTCTTCCAGAAGCGCATTTGTGAGGTCAGGCACTGATGTTGGACGACAAGGCCTGGCTCGCAGTCTCTGCTCTAATTTATTCCAAAAGTGTTCTATCAGGGTGAAGTCAGGACTCTGTGCAGGCCAGTCAAGTTCCTCCACCCCAAACTTGCTCATCCATGTCTGCATCCCCCAGTCTGCACAATTACCCCCCTCAGGTGTGCACAATCCCTTCTTCCCCCAGTCTGCACAAATGCCCTTTACCCTAGTCTGCACAATTACCTCCCTCCCTAGGTCTGCACAACCCAACCCTTCCCCCAGTCTGCACAATTACCCGCCCATCAAGTCTGCACAATCCCCCTCTTCCCCCAGTCTGCAAAATTACCCCCTCCCCTCAGGTCAGCACAATCTCCCCTTCCTTTAGTCTACACAATTACCCCCACCTCCCCCAGTCTGCACAATTTCCCCCCCCCAAGTCTGCACAATCCCTCCCCCCCGGTTGCACAATGCCCACCCCCCCTCCAGTTCTCACAATACCCCCCATTCCCCCAGTCTGCATGACTCCCCCCCCCCCCCGCCCAGTTTTCACAGAGTAAGAAATGAGAGAGAAAAGTAGAGGCAAAGCAAAAAGAGGTCAGGGGTGAGAGGGGGTGGTGCAGAGTGCAGATAGCTCACATACAAATTAAGCTTCCCCCCTCAGGCAGGCTGAGCACAGTGCATGCAGAAGGCTGGAGTTCGGGCGGAAACAAATGGGAGGAGAAATGTCGGATTGGACAGTCGGCCAAGTGGGGGAGGAGCTAGGAAGACAGTGGTGACGAGACGGGCAACAAGCAGATACAGCCCGACTCCCGGAAAAGCTAGATTTCACTACTTCTACTGCCATGACTGCTGCGGGAGGCAGAAGCGGTGCAGCCATTTTACTGCCCATTATCGCGGCCCGTGGGGCAAATGCATCCCTGCCCCCCCCCATGCCCAGCCCGCCCCTGTTCATCACTAACCTAGGATGACATTGTTGGTGGGGCGAAAGAGCAGACACACGTCCGGGCCAGTGTGTGTGAGACACACATAAGGAGAGGGAGGAGGGAAGGGAGCATTCTGGCACTTTGGCACGTCCACCTCTGCGGCACCGTGCACCCCGCGCACCCGCCCAGGATCGGCCCCGAACTCCGCTTTAACTTACTGTAGGCTCACTTCAAAAGAGCCATTATCTCAGCTTAGAGACATCAGAAACCAATGCTTGGGCCTGTGCAGACAGGAACATGACACATTAATAAAAAGTAAATCTTTGAATGCGGAATTTCATACTGAACTAATCGAGTTCACACATGACCATACTAAAACATGCAAAAGGGAAGATCGCTGTCAGATGCCTCCGGGGTGACATAGTTATCTGAGCTACCCTGTGTTTAGGATCCCTGGACACGGAATTCAATGCTGAACAATAATCAGTTTTAAGAATGCAACCAGTACATATTGGGAGATATGAGTAATGGTATAAAACTGTGTAAGGGAGGGTCATTATCAGTGCCGATCCTGACCTCCCTGGGGCCCTAAGCAAAATGACATGGCACATTAAAAATGAGAAGCGGGGGCGCTGATGACAGTGACATGTCACATTAACCACTTCCCTACCGCGTCATTGTGAAATGACGGCGGCAGGAACCCCTCCTCGATCCAGGAGGACGTCATGTGACGTCCTGGGCTTTGCGGGTGGATATCTGAATGATGCCTGCAGCTAGAGGCATCATTCAGATATCCTTCTCTCCTGCCGGCGATTCTGCACAACGTAAGAACGATCATAGCGGCGATTCCGCCGCTAGATCGTTCTTACAGGCGGCGGGAGGGGACATCCCCCCCCCCTCCCGCCGCCATCCGGTGCTTCTCCGGGCTCTCCCGTGCCATCGGGGGCCCGGAGAACGAATCGTCCGGCGCTGGCAGGAAGCATAGAGATGACTGGTGACCAGATGGTCACCAGTCATCTCTATGACCGTCGGAGGACCCGGGCGCGATGTGATGACGTCACGCCCGGGTCCCCGTAAGTAAACAAAGCCGCAATTGCGGCTGCTAAGCAACAGCAAGCATGAGATCGGTGAATTTTTTTTCACCGATTTCATGCTTTCCAGCCTGGAGGAGAGATATGGGGTCTTATTGACCCCGCATCTCTCCATAAAGAGGACCTGTCACACACATTCCTATTACAAGGGATGTTTACATTCCTTGTAATAGGAATAAAAGTTATAATAAAAAAAATAAAATAAAAAAAAAAAGTGTAAAAAAAAGAAATAAATATGTAAAAAAATAAATAAATAAAAAATATTTTTTTTTAACGCCCCTGTCCCCAGTAGCTCGCGCGCAGAAGCGAACGCACACGCAAGTCCCGCCGACATATGTAAACGCCGTTTAAACCACATATGTGAGGTATCGCCGCGTGCGTTAGAGTGCCAGCAACAATTCTAGCACTAGATCTCCTCTGTAAATCTAAACCGGTAACCTGTAAAAAATTTCAAAGCGTTGCCTATGGAGATTTTTAAGTACCGAAGTTTGGCGCAATTCCATGAGTGTGCGCAATTTTAAAGCGTGACATGTTAGGTATCTATTTACTCGGTGTAACATCATATTTCATATTTTACAAAAAAATTGGGCTAACTTTACTGTTTTGTTATTTTTTTAATTCATGAATCAATTTTTTTCCAAAAAAAAGGCGTTTGAAAAATTATTGCGCAAATAGCGTGCAAGATAAAACGTTTCAATGACCATCGTTTTATTCCCTAGGGTGTCTGCTAAAAAAACATATATAATGTTTGGGGGTTCTGCGTAATTTTCTAGCAAAAAAAAAATTATGATTTGTACATGTAGGAAAGAAGTGCCAGAATAGGCCTGGTATGGATGGGTGTATAACTGCCCTGTATGGAAGTGGTTAAAGCAGTGTTTCTCAATTCCAGTCCTCAGGCCCCCCCAACAGGTCAGGTTTTCAGGATTTCCATTATTTTGCACAGGTGACTTGATCAGTTTCACTGCCTTAGTAATCACCACAGCCTTTTCATCTGAGGGAAATCCTGAAAACCTGACCTGTTGGGGGGGCCTGAGGACTGGAATTGAGAAACACTGGGTTAAAGAAAGTTGAGAAGCGGGGGGAGGGGATGTTCTGCTGTCGGAAATGACATCTTACATTAAATTGAGAAGCTGGGGGCCTCTAGTAATTTGGGGGGCCCTTCGCAGCTTTGCGGGGCCCTAAGCGCCTTGCATAGTGAGCCTATAGGGCGGATCGGCCCTGGTCATTATACTGTCATCAACCCCGGACAGCCCATGGACCCTCCTTATCCGTTTTATTGCTCAGGGGGCACCTGTCATCACCCCTTTGATCCCAGAGAAAAGAGGAGATGCCAAGATAGTTGTCATTTCTCCTTTTACCATCAAATCAGGAACATCTGCCAAGTCTGAGAACCGATCACACCTGGCTCATCGACCCAAGGACATTGATTGCAAGTATTCTTCCTCCTCAATTCTACCTTATTTCTCTGTAACTGTATATTGTCTTTATTTCTTTGAAACACCTTTTTCTGTAAATATTTTATTTGCACCAATTTGACCTTTTCATTGTTAAAACCTTATTTTGAAAAGTGTTAACCTTGATCCCTAAGAGCCGGTTCACACTGGGGCGGCACGACTTCGGGGGGGACTCGGCAAGGCGTCCTGAAGACGACTTCAGAGGCGACTTGCAAAATGACTTCTGTATAGAAATCAATGCAAGTCGCCCCGAGTCGCCCCCGAAGTCGTACAAGAACCTTTTTCTATTTCGGAGCGACTTGCGTCGCTCCTATTAGAACAGTTCTATTGACTAGAATGGGACGCGACTTGTCAGGCGGCTGAGTCGCCCCAGTGTGAACCGGCTCTAAGCTCCTAATGCAAGCTAGAAAAAGAACCTTGAAGAGTGCTCCTGTAGAGGACGATCCTCTGACCGTCCCTCTCTGGGGGGACAGTGTGTGTTACAGACGATTATTCTAAAATCATAATTGGTATTGCTAAAATTACGAGTCCCTCCTGCTCGGTCCAAGGAGGTGGTGGCAGTTAAAGGGTTAATTGCTTAATTAGCCCAGTGACAATCGCTCTCAGGCTGCTGACACATATAGCTAGATTCAGAAAGACTTAGGCTGGCGTATCAGTAGATACGCCAGCCTAACTCTGAATCTGCGCCGACGCAAATTTAAGCGTATTCTGGTAACCAGATAGGCTCAGATACGAGCGGCGTAAGTGTCTTACACCGTCGTATCCTAAAGTATCATTTTTAGGCTGACCGCTAGGTGGGGCTTCCATTGCGGTCGGCGTAGAATATGTAAATCACTAGATACGCCTATACACGAACGTACGCCCGGCCGACGCAGTACAGATACGCCGTTTACGTAACGCATTATCAGGCCTAAAGTTATTCCATCAAATAGCTGGAATAGTAATGTTAAGTATGGCCGTCGTTCCCGCGTCGAAATTCGAAAATTTGACGTCGTTTGCGTAAGTCGTCCGTGAATAGGGATTTACGTCATTTACGTCCACGACGAAACCAATAGGCCCGTGCGGCGTACTTTTCCACAATGCACACTGGGATATGTAGGCGGACGGCGCATGCGCCGATCGTAAAATACATCAATCACGTAAGGTCAACCCCCATTAGCATAAAACACGCCCCCTCAGCCGAATTTGAATTATGCGCGCTTACGCCCGCCCGGTTTACGCTACGCCGCCGTAACTTAGCAGGCAAGTACTTTGTGAATCATGTACTTGCCTCGCTAACTTATGGCGGCGTAGTGTAAATGCCATACGCTACGCCGCCGCAACTATGCGCCCGCCTACTTAAATCCACCTAATAGACTGTGGTCCTGCGAGCTGGAAAATCTTTGTGCTGGGGGCAGCTGAGAGTAGCATTGTTACATAAGTGACAGAGTGGTGTGAGATTGGCCGGTCATTAGTCACGAGTTAGTGAGGAGGGCAGGGATCTGACACCCGCGTTCGTCGCACCCCATTCTTGGTGTCAGTGGTCGGAATAGTGCCCCATCATTAGTGTTAGTGGGAGGAATAGTGTCCCATGATTGGTGTCAGTGGGAGAAATAGTGCCCCATCATTAGTGTCAGTGGGAGAAATAGTGCCCCATCATTAGTGTCAGTGGGAGAAATAATGCCCCATCATTGTCAGTGAAAGGAATAGTGCCCCATCATTGTCAGTGAAAGGAATAGTGCCCCATCATTGGTATCAGTGGAAGGAATAGTGCCTCATCATTAGTGTCAGAGGGAGAAATAGTGCCCTATCATTTGTGTCAATGGGAGGAATAATGCCCCTTCATTGGTATACGTCAGGGATATGCAATTAGCGGACCTCCAGCTGTTGCAAAACTACAAGTCCCATCAAACCTCTGCCTTTGGGTGTCATGCCTGTGGCTCTCAGAGTCTTGCTATGCATCATAGGAATTGTAGTCCTGCAACAGCTGGAGGTCCGCTAATTGTATATCCCTGGTATAAGTGGAAGGAATAGTGCCCCATCTTTAGTGTCAGTGGGAGAAACAGTGCCCCATCATTGTCAGTGGGAGAAATAGTGCCCCATTACTGGTGTCGGTGTAAGGAATAGTACCCCATCATTGGTATTAGTTGAAGGTATAGTGCCCCATCATTAGTGTCAGTGGAAGAAATAGTGTCCCTTTCTTGGTGTCAGTGGAAGGAATAGTGTCCCATCATTGTCAGTGGGAGGAATAGTGCCCCATGATTGGTGTCAGTGGGAGGAATAGTGCCCCATCATTGGTGTCAGTGGGAGGAATAGTGCCCCATCATTGGTGTCAGTGGAAGGAGTAGTGCCCCATCATTGGTGTTAGTGGGAGGAATAATGCCCCATCATTGGTGTTAGTGGGAGGAATAATGCCCCAACATTGGTGTCAGTGGAAGGAGTAGTGCCCCAACATTGGTGTCCGTGGAAGGAATAGTGCCCCAACATTGGTGTCAGTGGAAGGAATAGTGCCCCAATGCAATGTTGGTGTCAGTGGGAGGAATAGTGCCCCATCATTGGTGTCAGTGGGAGGAATAGTGCCCCATCATTGGTGTCAGTGGGAGGAATAGTGCCCCATTGTTGGTATCAGTGTGAGGAATAATAAAAAAAAACATGTTTGTGTCAAAACAGATCAAAGACACGTAATGCAGTCCAAGGACTAGAATGCTGTACTGTGATTTTTTTTTTTTTTTTTTTTATTTCAGGGGTGAGGGGAAAAAACATATGAAATGGGGCACTGACACCTGCAATCTCATAGGGACCAATGTATGTCCCTTTTTTCATCCGTACACGGATAGATGAAAAAGCAGACATACGGTCCGTCCGTGTGAAAGAGCCCTAATGTGTCCGGGTTTTAGTCTGCCTGAAACCCGGACATATGATTCATATTCATATTCATTCATGCATTTGATGGGTGTTTCATTAAAAAGGTGGGGTATACATGGGCATGGCAAAGGGGGTGGAGTCAGGGTTAAAGTCAATGAGGTTTTGCCTAGGGTGTCAAAAATCCTTGCACCAGCCCTGGTGGCAACCCTATAACACAGACACAAACCGAAACTCAGAGGCCCGGATTCAGATACAATGGTGTATCTCTCGGCGGGCGTAACGTATCTCAGATACGTTATGCCGCCGTAAATTAGGGCGCAAGTTCCGTATTCAGAAAGAACTTGCGCCCTAAGTTACGGCGGCGTAACGTATGTGGTCCGGCGTAAGCCTGCCTAATTCAAATGTGGATGATGTGGGCATGTTTTATTAAAATTAATTGTGACCCCATGTATTTTACGTTTTTTACGAACGCCGTTCGTGAAAGAATCCCAGTGCGCATGCTCGAAATTACACCGCAAATCGTCAATGCTTTAGACGTGAACGTAACTTACGTACAGCCCTATTCGCGAACGACTTACGCAAACGACGTAAAATTTTCAAAATTCGACGCGGGAACGACGTCCATACTTAACATTAGCTACGCCTCATAATAGCAGGGGTAACTTTACGCCGGAAAAAGCCTAACGTAAACGACGTAAAAAAATGCGCCGGGCGGACGTACGTTTTTGAATCGGCGTATCTACCTAATTTGCATATTACTCGCGTAAATATACAGAAGCGCCACCTAGCGGCCAGCGTAAATATGCAGCCTAAGATACGATGGTGTAAGACACTTACGCCGGTCGGATCTTAGGGAAATCTATGCGTAACTGATTCTATGAATCAGGCGCATAGATACGACCGGCCGGACTCAGAGTTACGAGGGCGTATCCGGAGATACGCCGTCGTAACTGCTACGTGAATCGGGGCCATACTCTGCATTTACAATAGGCATTAGCTGCGTGGCTTCCTGAACACATGACCTGGGTGGAAGGTGTAGGCGGTACAGAAGCATAGCTCCCAACTGTCCCTGATTTCAAGCAAAGTCCCTCTGTCCCTCATTCCTCCTCATTTTGGGCTGATCTATAGAGTTGTATATAAAATGCACTTTTTGTCTTTCAAAAAGTGTTTCCCAGTGCTAAACCTTTCATCCAAATTCTAGATTGCTGCATTTGTACATTTAAAAAGCCAATATAAAGGAATAGTAGTGGTAAAAAAAAGCACTTGTGGATTTAATTAACCTTTTTTGGGGTTAATTCTCCTTTAAGGGGGTGTGGCAAGGGTGTGTCTTATGCCTACATATATTTGATAGTAGGCGTCCCTCATTCCTTAAAATATTGGGAGGAGTACAGAAGGAGTGAAGACTCTGCAATCCCTCATTCATGTCATCTCAGCTTGCTGCAACTTCACAACTTCCCAGTCCGGTGAGTACACTTCTGCTTTCTACTGAACTTTCTATACACAAAGCACAGAGTTGTCAGGACCGGCTATAGAACCACCAGGGGGCGGCAGGGCAGCACATAGAGCAGGGGTAGTGAATTAAAATTCACGGGGGTCCGGACGGAAAAAAATTCTTCCAGCGGAGGTCCGAATGTCATATTGGTGCTATGACGCCACATGATATCCTCCACTTCACAGCGCCCCCCCACCACACATATGCACACACCTTTAAGACCCACACACCATCGAAATCGACTTAAAAATCGCAAAATAAATTTCTTTCATTTTTATGCAGCACAGATCAGTTGCGGTGCATAGAAACAGAATGCATTTTGTACCACACTGCTCAGCACGCAGGGGCGCTGTTTCAATGTGAACAGGACACATAGAAAACAGACCTGTGTTTTGCCAGTGCAGAAATCATAGAACCCCTTTTACATCACATCCCCCTGCCTCATCACAAACCCCCCATTACAGACTGACCCCCCCAAATCACAGATCCCCCATCCCAGACTGACCCCCCAAATCACAGACCCCCATCACATACCGATCCCCCCCCAATCACAGATGGACACCCCCAGCACAGACTGATTCCCCACAATCACAGATGGACCCCCCAATCACAGACTGAACCCCCACAATCACAGATCCCCCTATTACAGGCTGACCCCCCCCCCTGATCAGATCCCCCAAATCACAGACCCCCTATTACAGACTGATCCCCCAATCACAGATGGACCCCCCCAATCACAGATGGACCCCCCACAATCACAGACCACCCCATCACAGACTGAACCCCCCCACAATCACACCCCCCCCCAAATCATACCCCACATCAGACTGATCCCCTCCAATTACAAACTGAACCCCCCACAAACACAGATCCCCCCATCACAGACTGACCCCCCAAATCAGACCCCCTATAACAGACTGACCCCCCAAATTCACAGACCACCCCATCACAGACTGACCCCCCCAATCACAGACCCCACTATCATAGACTGATCCCCCCACAATCACAGGCTGAACCACCCCATCACAGACTGAACCCCCCCCCCCCACAATCACAGATCCCCCCTATCACAGACTGACCCCCCAAATCACAGACCTCCTATCACAGACTGACCCCCCAAATCAGATTTAACTGAACACCCCCACCCACAATCACAGAACACCCCATCTTAGACTGAACCCCCCACAATCACAGATCTCCCTATCACAGACTGACCCCCCCCCAAATCAGACCCCCTATCACAGACTGACCCACCAATCAGACGGAGCCCCCAAATTCACAGACCCCCCCATCACAGACTGAACAACCCCCTCCCTACAATAACAGACCCCCCCCCATCGCAGACTGACTTCCCCCCCATCACAAGCCTCTCAATAGCAAACCCCTGTCCTGTCCTGTCCTGTCCTGTCCTGTCCAGCACAACACTCCCCCTCCCCACAGAAAACCTACCTTATTCACACAGGACATGGAGCGTGGCCGCTCTGGACAATGGGCGGGACCTTTCCCATTAAAAGCGAGTGATTTGTTGCTGGGACCGACCCGCTGCCTAGCAACCAATCACCCACTTTTTAACTTAAAAAGTCCCGCCCATTGTCCAGCGCGGTCGTGATTCATGTTTGTGTGAATAAGGCAGACAGGCAGTGTGGGGAGGGGGGAGTGCAGAGACAGCACAGACCTGCTGCGCCTGCCATGCTGTGTATATAGCGGCATCGGCAGGCGGGCGAGCCGGTCACAGAGACACACAGGCGAGGCTGCGGTCCGGGTAGAATGGCCACTGGGGCCGGAACCGGACCGCGGTCCGCCATTTAGTGACGCCCGACATAGAGGAACCGAACCGTCCATTTATCTCCTGTCACTGCGCAATGCACTCCCAGCTTCTACACTAGGCTACTGAATCAAATCGGTGAATCATCTCACTACAGAGTTTGAATGAATCGGATTATAAAAGTGAATCTGATTCATTGTCAAAGATCCTCCCCTTTCAGGATGAGTAGAGAGGGAGATGAAAACAGCGGCCTCAGCTCATGATTTGTAAAATTACCTATACTATGATTAGCTGTGAGCCACCAAGACTTCAAGTTTCACACAAGATTCTCTTATGTATGATGTCTAGAGTGACCACATTTCCAAACTACCATTCAGGGACACCCTCCCTTCCCAAAAATCAGCTTGTGCTGTAACAAATCACAGCACAGTGATTGGACACAAGAGGCGGGATTTATGATTTCTCCAATCACAAGCAGGGGGAGGGATTGTGCTCCTCCAGGCATTTCCGGTGATCTGCCGTGCTGGTTCCAGGTATCACGGAAGTTCCAGCGCATGCGCGAACTGATGCGCTGAGATGGTTCCAGCTATCGGGAAAGTTCCTTCAAGCACTGCGCAGGTGCAAACTTGCTGACGGAAATCCCCGAACGGCGGCCGGCATCCAGGGCGACATGGACTTAGAGGAAAGTGGCCAGTCGGCCTCACGTCCTCGCTGCGCTCGGACGGCTCGCTTCGCTCGCTCGGCCTCCTGGCTCTTTTTTTAACATCCTCCAATCCACGGGGATGTTAAAGAATGAGCCTGGATGCCGGGCGAGGTTCGGGAATTTCCGTCGGGAAGTTTGCGCCTGCGCAGTCAGTGAAGGAACTTTCCCCGCAGTGGAACATTGAGGACAAGTCACCGGCCAGGACAAGTACTGTCAGTGAGTAAAGCGGTGATGTGGCGGCCTTTTTTGGGGGAATCAGATTGGCCCGGGGGTGGCTGTATCAGTTTCATTCCGGGACACTGTATTGTCCTGGAATAATTGTGCCCGGGACAGACCTGCAAAATATGGGACTGTCCCGGGCAATCCAGGACACGTGGTCACCCTATGTCTGTGTGTGAAGCAGGCAGCAGATAGTCAAGTCCAGTCTGTGAATGACTCACTCAGAGAGCACACAAGTATCAATGTTGGGGTGGATTCAAGAAGCAATTGCGCCTGTGTAACCATAGGTTACACAGCGCAATTGATTACTTGCCCCGGCGTAACGAGTGCTCCTGATTCAGGAACCTCGTTATGCCGACTGCAGCCTAAAGTCTGCGCGGCATAAGGCTCTTATGCCCGCATATCTTAGGCTGCATTCTTGCGATGGCCGCTAGGTGGCGTTCCCGTTGTGCTCAGCGTATAGTATGCAAATTGCATACTAACACCGATTCACAACGTTGCGCGAGCCCTGCGTACGCAATTTATGTTGTTTCCGTATGGTGGTTTTTGCGTAAGGCTGCCCCTGCTATTAGCAGGGGCAGCCAATGTTACGTATACCCGTCGTTCCCGCGTCGCAAAATTTGAATTTTACGTAGTTTGCGTAAGTGATTCGTGAATGGCACTGGACGCTATTCACGTTCACTTTGAAGCAAATGACGTCCTTGCGACGTCATTTGCCGCAATGCACGTCGGGAAAGTTTCCCGACGGAGCATGCGCTCTACGATCGGCGCGGGAACGCGACTAATTTAAATGATTCCCGCCCCCTACGGGATCATTTAAATTGCGTGCGCTTGCGCCGGGCATTTTGCTGGCGCGCCCGCGCAATTTACGGAGCTTCTGCTCCGTGAATCGAGGGCAGCGCAAAAAAATTGCGGGGGGCGCAGGGCAAAATCTTTGCCCTGCGCCTCCGTAATAAATGCGCAAATCTACTTGAATCCGGCCCGTTATGTTTTGTAACATGAGCTGTGTGAGCTAGCAGCATGACTCCTGAGTCGTATGAGGGACTCATCAGAGCACATTAGATTCATGAGTCGTGTGTGTGTGTGCCAGCAGAGCAGAATGACTCGTACACACGATCGGACAAATCTGTGGAATTTTGTGTGCGGGGCGTTGGCTGTGAACTTGTTCTGCATACAGACAGCAGAACTTTTTCAGCCACCGAACATGAAACTACATGTTTTTTTTAGCTCTTTACCGCCACCCTTTGGGCAACTTCTGCTAATGTTGTCTTATGGTTAGCATTGGTTCGAAACATGCGTGTTTGTACTTTGAATTTTAGTCCAACGGACTTGTGCACACACGATCAGATAATCCGACAAGACACATTTGTTGTCAGAAAATTTGAGAGCATGCTATCCCACATTTGTTGTCGGAAAATTCGACAACAATTATCCAATGGAGCGTACAAACGGTCAGATAATCCGACAAAAACCCAGCAATCACACATTTGTTGGAAAATCCAATCGTGTGTATGGGTCTTAAAGTGGTCGTATAGGTTCATAACAAACATGTCATAGTTGCCTCCACTGTGCAGTTTGTTTTGCACAGTGTGGCCCCGATCCTCCTTTTCTGGGGTCCCACAGAAGCTCTCCCGGCTCCTCCCCGCAATAGCTAACCCCCTCTGGGAAGCTCTCTCCCAAGGGGGTTACCTTACGGGTGCACTCCAGAGTCATACACTCTGCGTCCATAGTAAGGATGAAGCGTGTTCGCAGAGCCCGCTAGGAAGTCGGCACTGCGCTAATCACTGGCAGGGAGACATTGTCCCGATGCACGGCTGCAGAGATCGGGAACTGTCTCACTGCCTGTGATCAGCGCAGTGCCGACTTCCTGGCGGGCTCTGCACGTGGGCCTTTGCGAACACGCCGCAGCTCATCCTCGGTCCATAGACTTATAGCCGGATTCAGGTACAGTTACGACGGCGTATCAGTAGATACACCGTCGTAACTCCGAATCTGCGCCGTCGTAACATTAAGCGTATGCCCAAACTGAGATACGCTTAAATGTTGATAAGATACGACCGGCGTAAGTCTCCTACGCCGTCGTATCTTAGCTGCCTATTTACGCTGGCCGCTAGGGGCGTGTACACTGATTTACGCCTAGAATATGTAAATCAGCGAGCTACGCCTATTCACGAACGTACGCTTGCCCGTCGCAGTAAAGATACGCCGTTTACGTAAGGCGTTTTCAGGCGTAAAGATAAACCACCAAAAAGATGGCGCAGTCAATGTTAAGTATGGACGTCGGAACCGCGTCAAATTTTTCACGTTTTACGACGTTTGCGTAAGTCGTCCGTGAATGGGGCTGGACGTAATTTACGTTCACGTCGATGGCATGGATTATTTGCAGCGTAATTTTGAGCATGCGCACTGGGATACTTTCACGGGCGGCGAATGCGCCGTTCGTTAGAAACGTCAAATACGTGGGGTCACGAGTATTTGGCATAGAACACGCCCCCAACCAGCCTATTTAGAATTAGGCGGGCTTACACCGGCCCAGTTACACTACCCCGCCGTAAATTAGAGCGCAACCTCTTTGTGAATACAGGACCTGACGCTGTAACTTACGGCTGTGTGCACAGGCAGGAGACAACAGCAACCCCCCCCCCCCCCGCTCAACAACTGCGATCCACGGCAACCCCCCCGCTCAACAACTTTCTTTGATTCCCCCCCCCCCCCCAACAAGATGTCCCGCAGTGGATTTGTGAAATGTTGGGAGGTATGCACCCATGTGATCTGATTCTGGTGCGGACCAAAAAAAGGGTCCTGTACGACTTTGGTCTGAATGTGATGCGAATTCAGCCTTACAAATCTGTAGGGCTGGATTTGCATCGCACAGACATCGCATGTGATTTGCACAACGCACTGTGTGAACCCAGTCTTTGAATGACTCAGTCTAGATAACTCTTTGATGACTCATGAGATGTGTGATAATCTTAGCTTTGAAGAAGTGAGTCGATTCAGTGATTCAAATCATTTCACGGAGCTGATCCAAATGATTTGACTCCCTCTATCCACCGCTGAATGCTCTCCCAGCCAGCAGCTTCTACACTGGCTGATTGAGCGGGTGGGCGGGGTGGGGGTGTGACCATCTTCATTTACATGCACACACCTGCTGAAAGTGATAGATAACTGGGAAGAGGAGCATAGATGTGACCACGTAAGGCCCCTTTTCACACGGGGCGGATCAGTAATCATCCGCCCCGTGAACCTCCGCTTGCTTCAGGTCCGCAAAAAAAACTGTCAGGCGGACCTGAACGGGCCGCCCATGTAAAAGAGCCCTAAGGCTTCTCCTCCATCTATGTGGTAAGTGACTGCTACAGCTATTCCCTCTGTAATGCTTCAGCGCCCTCCTGTGGTTAGAACGTTCTTTACCCCCTCCCCCCTGTATACTGCTCACTGCTACCCTCCCCCCTGTATACCAGTGTTGCCAACCTACCAGATTGAAATTTACCGTTACGACACCCGAAATTTCCTGGCATAGCCACGTTTTTACTGGCATTTCACAAGTTACTAAATTACATTTATAGGTGCAAATTTCAGTATTTAGGCTACAAACAAGTACGCTAGGCAAATAGCAATGTGATTTAAGGTAGATATTAAGGTAAAAAAACATATTTTTGATATAAGGGCAAATTATTTAGTCACATCACCCACGGCCTCCATCCCCCTCTGCCACCAACACCCCCTGCCTTCACCCCCCTCTGCGGTGCCACAATCTTCCCCGCCTCCGATCACCCCCTGCCTACATCGCCCTCTGCGATGCCACCAACAACCCCAGTCTCCATCCCCCTCTGCGGTGCCTCCATTAACCCCCTGCCTCCATCGCCCCCCTCTGCGGTGTCTCCATTAACCCCCTGCCTCCATCGCCCACCTCTGCGGTGCCACCATCACCCCCTGCCTCAATCGGATCGCCCTCTGCCACCATCACCTGATGTCGCTGTCGGCTGGGCTGTCTGTCATTCTGTCCGTCCCAGACTTCCCTGTGAACTTTGTATTGCCTGGATGCAGCAGGCTCCTCCATTCCGCCGCTGCCGCGTGGTGCTCAGCCTCCGAGTCCTGACTCCTGCTCCAGTGCTGTGCTTCTCTGACCTCCTGGTTAGTTAAAAAAAAAAATTCTGGTGCGCGCCTGGCGGATGTTCTAATACATCACTTGCCGGTGGCGCGCGGCACAGCTTCTGTGAAATCCGCCAGCCGAATACAGCATATGCTTAGCAAGTTCCGGAACTGCACATGCGCAGTTCCAAGACGAACTGATCTCGGCTATTTTTACTGGCACATTTCCGCAACCACGGACATTTACAGACGGGGAAAAAAGTGCCCGTTTTTACGGACTGTCCATAAAAATACGGATGGTTGCCAACACTGCTGTATACTGCTCACTGCTATCCTTTCCCCCTGTATACTGCTCACTGCCCCCCCCCTGTATACTGCTCACTGCCCCCCCCTGTATACTGCTCACTGCCCCCCCCTGTATACTGCTCACTGCCCCCCCCCCCTGTATACTGCTCACTATCCCCCCTCTCCCCCTGTATACTGCTCACTATCCCCCCTCTTCCCCTGTGTACTGCACATTGTTTAGGAGTTATTAAAAAGCCTAAAGTGTATCTAAACGCAAGAGGAAAAGTTGATGGTATTGCAGGTTACTCCTTAAATGTTGGGCTACATTAGTTTTTACTTTTTGCTCACTTTGTTCCTTTATTTTAATCTAGTAATCCTCCCATGAACTCCCTTCCTGCCCCATAGAGCTGGTTATCTACCCCCCCCCCCCCCCCTCACGCTGATAGCGTAAGGAAAATATAATGGCGCGTACACACAACCGTTTTTTCAGTTTCTAAAAAAAAATTTTTTATGTCATTTAAAAACGATCGTGTAAGCACATTGTCCGAAAATAAAAAACGACTGGAAAAAAAGTCCACGAGAGGCGTCGCCTCAAAAGCACCTAAAAGCAACGCTGGGACTAGCTCAATACAGCAGTATATGACCCAAGAAGGAAACCCCAAAAGTCCTGGACTGGTAAAAAAAACTGAAAAAAAGAAGAACGAGACTAAAACAGGGGAAGGCAGCTCGGATCGCTCAAAAGGAGAAATAACCATTGAAAGTGATTACGAACATAGCAGATCAGAAGAGGTAACCCAGGACACACAACCGCCAACGAAGGCAGAGATGAACGCTATGTTACTGAGGATGGAAAACGTCATAAAAACAGAAATCAACAGGATAAGAACGGACCTAGGAGGGCTCTTAGATAGAGTGGAAGAGACAGAGAAAAAAATAGAAGAACAAGACCATGAATTAAACAAAGTAAAGGCACAAGTCAAGGTTCTGACTGACAACTAGTGTTGCTCACGAATATTCGCATTTCGAATATTCGTTACGAATATGGGATATTCGAATATTCGCGAATAATTCGAATTTCGCGGCCAAAATTCGCTATTCCGAATATTCGTATTTTTTCTAATTTATTTTTAAAACAGATCACATCCTATCGACGTCTAAAAGCATTGCTGGTTTGATTAGAGACCCTGGGCTGAGTAGCTAAGCTGAGGCGATCCTTTTATGTTGCCGAATATTCGCAATCGCGAATATTCGATTTCCGAATATTCGCGAATACTTTCTCCACCCTTCTTTTGCATCAGAGCCAATCAGAGTTCTCCTACCACAGTTGTCAAAATTTCGCAATCAATTTCGCATTCGCATTCGAGAAATTTTTTTTTTTATAAAATATCACGAATATTCGATTTTTAGCGAATATTTCACGAATATTCGTCTATATATTCGTGATATATCGCGAAATCGAATATGGCGTATTCCGCTCAACACTACTGACAACCAAAGAATGTTAGCATACCAGTTAGAAGACCAGTAAAATCGCAACAGGCGACAGAACCTCAGAATTCGTGCGATAGTGGAAGAAAAGGGAGAAGATTTAAGAATGATCATGAATACACTATTTAATCCCCTATTAGACAAAACAGCAGAAGCGAAGCCCCTCAAAGTTGAAAGGGTACACCGAGTGGGAAACCCCAAACAGACAGAGAGAAATGGACCAAGAGGTGTCATAGTTCGGTTCAGGAACTATGAGGATAAAGCTGAAATTTGGGGAAGGTTGAGGGGGAGATCTCCCATTAAATATAGAGAGACTGAGTTACAAATATTCTCTGACCTATCAAAAGAAACATTAGCTAGGAGAAGACACTTGAAACCCTTATTAGAGCCGATGCGCACCCAAAATGTAAAATATCAATGGAGCTTCCCCGCATGCCTTATTGGTATAAAGGGGGGGGGGGGAAACCGCACGACTAAGACACCCAGAAGAGTTGATGGGATTCTGTCATAAAATGGATTTAATAATACCCGATCTGCCGGACTGGGTAGCTGGGAGGTGATGGGGGGGGGGGGGGGTAGGGGTAGTAGGGAAGGTGTCGGGGGAGGGGGGGGACCATCTCGGTGATTCCACAAGAAAGATTTCAATACTTTCAAAACACCAATAGATGACATAATCTCTCGTATAATGTTAGAGGCTTGAACTCTCATGTTAAGAGACACAAAGTTCTCAGAGAATTGAAGCAACATAAGGCAGATGTTGTCTTCTTACAAGAGACCCACTTAACATTAGAGTCCAACATAAAGCTGTTTTCCCCTAATTACCCCATATGGTTCTATGGAGACACAATATCAAAGAGGTCCCGTGGGGTCGCTATAGGAATTGCGAGAGGTGTCCGATTCACACTGGAGGACAGACTGACCGACCCCGAAGGAAGATTTTTATTTCTAAAAGTAAAATTGGGAGGGGTGGATTACACCCTGGCAAATGTCTATGCCTCCAATGTGAATCCGGTTAAATATGTAAGCACAATCCTTACAAAATTAAAAGATTTTGAGGTGGGGCATGTGGTGTTAATGGGGGACTTCAACTTCTGCATGAATCCCGTACTTGATAGTACATCCCGGGCACATGGGACTAACAGTGAGCAGTTAAGAGAACTGAAACAACAAATGTCACACAACCAAATGGTAGATGTATGGCGAATCCTGCATCCCAAAATCTGCGACAACACTTTTTACTCCCCTGTGCACGGGACGTACTCGAGGATAGATTATATCCTCATAGATCATAGACTCCTTGAGAGGGTAATTGAGATTACGACAATCTCAGACCACGCCCCTATAACCATAAAAATTAGTACATCTTTACAGAAAAAAAATCCACCGGAGTGGAGATTGGATGAAAGTTTATTGGGAGATGAAGAGGTTGTAGGAAGAGTTCAAAAGGAACTTGAACTTTACTTTCGGCAGAATGATACGGAAGGGATCTCCAGGGCCTCCCTATGGGATGCCCACAAAGCATATATAAGAGGGATTTTTCTTGCGGAGGGGGCAAGGAAAAAGAAAGAAAGAACTAGGAAATTAAAATCATTAACTGAAGAAATCTATAAGTTGGAACAAGACCATAAAACACAGGGCCAAATGAGAGAAACACTCCACGAATTAACTCTAAAAAGAGATGAATATAGAGCACTCTCAGAGCAAGAAACAAAGAAACTATTAAACAGAAGGGTTAGAGAAAGATACATATGGGGGAACAAACCCAGTAAGAACTTGGCTAGAATGGTACAAAAAAAGAAAACAAACTTTATTGAAAAGATAAAAAAAAAAGAATGGGGAACTAGCCTATGCAACAAGCTACATAGCCGACGTCTTCAGAAGCTATTATGAAGGCCTATACGCAGTACAACAAAAGAATTGGAACCCTGGTGAGAGAGGCTAAAATAAGGGAAGTATTACAGAAAGCAAATTTGCCCAAGATAGATGATCACGTAACCGCAAAAATGGACGAACTTATAACGGAGGAGGAAATGGGTTACGCCCTAAAAAATTCAGTTAAGGGGAAAAGCCCAGGGCCAGATGGCTTTACGACCTTATACTTGCAAAAGTTTAGTACCATTCTGATCCCTAGACTTTGCCACTACTTTAATGGGTTGGGGGTTGACTATGAGATGAGCCGGGAGGCATTGGCAGCAACCATTACTGTAATAAAAAAAGAGGGAAAAGACAATACGCTCTGCTCAGGCTTTAGGCCTATTTCATTATTGAACACAGATACAAAATTGTATGCCAAGATCCTGACCGAACGCATGAAGGGGATAATGACAGCCACGGTACATCCGGACCAGGTTGGCTTTATACCCGGCAGGGAGGGTAAGGACAATGGGGTCAGAGCACTCCTTCTTCGGCAAATTAAAGAAAATGGGCCCCCCGGTCTACTCCTGTCAGTAGACGCCGAAAAAGCATTTGACAGGGTAGACTGGGGGCTCATGATGCAAACGTTAGAAAACATAGGAATTGGCCCGAGGATGATGGGGAGGATTAAAACTTTGTATTATCACCCTTGCGCTAGGATCAAAATCAATGGGACTCTATCTGCACCCCTCGAGATGAGGAACGGGACCAGGCAGGGGTGTCCCCTGTCCCCTCTCCTTTTTGTTCTATCGCTGGAACCCCTTCTGGCAATGGTACGGAATAACCCCGATATTATGGGAGTTAGAGTAGGAGAAGAGGAGCACAAATTGTCCGCCTTTGCGGACGATATCTTATTTTTTATAAGCAGCCCCAGAACCACACTCCCCAATCTAATGGCAAACTTAAAACAGTATGGTGAGGTTTCTAATTTCAAAATGAATGTATCCAAGACGGAGATCTTGAATGTTAATCTTCATAAGGAGGAAGAACGACACCTTCAAAAGGCGTTTAACTTCTCTTGGCAGAAAGAGATAAACTATTTGGGTATAAAACTAGCAAACTCTCTAAAGAAAATGTATAGAGTAAACTACATTCCCCTGTTAGATGAAATTAAACGAGAAAATAAAAATATCCTTAACAGACCAATTTCATGGTTCGGAAGGATCAATGTCGTAAAAATGGTCTTAGTCCCAAAAATGTTATATACATTTCAAATGGTCCCAGTAGCATTGCCACAGACTTACATTAAAATAATAAACTCTCTGCTGATGAACTACATTTGGAAAAATAAAAAACATAGGATCTCCGCTCAGGTACTAAAACAGAATAAGAAAATGGGTGGACTGGCGGTTCCGGATATCAAAAAATATTACTATGCTACGGTCCTATCACGGGTTATAGAGTGGGCCAAAGAGAACCATGACAAAAGATGGATTAACATTGAATGCGCACTTGCAAGGGCACAACTAGGGAGAATAATTTGGAACCCACCACAATATAGAACCTTACACACATCCACACACGAAATTACACTTAACGCACTACGGATTTGGGATAGACTACACAAACAATTGAAATCGAAATTTAATTCCCCACTTATAGATCTTAAAAATAATGAATATTTTGCACCAGGGACAAAAGGGGTGGGTGGAAATTGGATTAGAAACAGAACCCAGGTTAGGAATATAATTCAAAAGGGCAACATTTTGACACTTCACGAGATTAAATCCAAGATAGAATCCATGATGTTAGATGAATGCCGATATCTACAGCTATCACTCTTTATTAAGCGCCTACTGCTACCCTTGCGCTCAAGTAAGGAGTATACACTGATCGAACAACTTTGCATAACCGATAGTTCAAAAGGTAACATCTCCAAAATCTATAGGTTTCTGTTTAAAGGGGAATCAGAGAGAGAGCTGTAGCCCCTGGGCTGCGCCCATAGTCCTGGTGCGATAAAAAGATGGCAGCTTACGTTTTTGTGTGGACTATCGCAGATTGAATGCCTGTACCCATCGGGATGCTTACCCACTACCCCGGGTCGAAGAATCCCTAATGGCCTTGGGGCAGGCACAGTACTTCTCCACGCTCGACTTGGCCAGCGGATATTGGCAGGTCGCCGTAAAAGAGGAAGATCGTGAAAAAACTGTCTTTATCACCCCTCTGGGACTATTTGAGTTTAATCGGATGCCCTTTGGTCTGACCAATGCCCCCAGTACGTTTCAACGGTTGATGGAATGTTGCTTGGGAGACTTGAACTTTGAATCTGTCCTGATTTATTTAGATGACATTCTCATCTTCTCTAGAACGTTCGAGGACCATTTGCTACATCTGGATCAAGTCCTCCAGCGGTTGACCCAGTATGGCCTTCGGCTCAAACCAGAAAAATGTCATCTCATGAGAACCAAAATCCAGTATTTGGGGCATGTGGTCGAGGCAAAAGGGGTGTCCCCCGATCCAGATAAAATTCAGGCTGTACAGGTGTGGACAAGCCCTAAAACGGTAACAGAGCTACGCTCCTTTTTGGGACTTGTTGGTTACTACCGCAGATTCATTCTGAACTTTGCTACTATTGCAGCCCCCTTGACCCAGTTGCTGTGCGGTCAGCCTGCTCATCGTAAGGGTAAATCTTCTCCCAGTATCATTGACAGTTGGGGGGCAGCACAGAGTGAGGCATTGGAGGCCCTCAAGGCGCAGCTGACTTCTGCACCCATATTGGCCTACGCGGACTACCGTAAACCCTTCTGGGTGTACACCGATGCCAGCCTTCAAGGACTGGGGGCTGTGCTTGCTCAGGAGCAAGATGGAACTGAGCGGGTCATCGCTTATGCAAGTCGGAGCTTGCGCCCTACCGAACGTAATCCAGTCAACTACAGCTCTTTTAAACTGGAGTTGTTAGCGGTTGTCTGGGCCGTCACCGAAAAGTTTGCCGAGTACTTGGTGAGTGGCCGGGTGGACATATATACTGACAACAATCCTCTCGCCTACCTAGAGACGGCAAAACTGGGTGCCTTGGAACAACGCTGGGTGGCACGATTGGCCCGGTTCAGCTATACCATTCACTACAAACCAGGGCGCTCCAATGGTAATGCTGACGCCCTCTCTCGATTTCCCTTTGACCGGCCTCAGGATGATCTAGATCAACAACTCAAGGGGGAGGAGGTCGTTCCCTCCGGGGTCAACACGCAGGAGCAACTGGCTTCAACGACTCTGCAAAGTAATCAGGGCCTACCAGGAGGGTCAGAAATTCACACTCCTCAAGAATGGTTGCAACTCCAGCGGAACGATCCTGACCTGGATTAGCTCGTTAGATACTGGGACAGGAATCGGAAGCCAGATTCCAGGGAGCGAAGAAAGCTCTCACAGACGTTGTGCCAGCTGCTAAAACAGTGGGATCGGCTGGAAAGATATAATGGACTCTTATACCGACAAGCACGGGTGCCTGGAGAGTCGTAAGTTATTCATCAGCTGGTTATCCCTCAATTGGAGGCCTTGGAGGTTTGTCGAATATTTCACCGGATTGGAGGATACTTCTGTGCGGAACGGACAGAGGCCCTTATTCGTAAGTACATATTTTGTCCGGGACTGTCTAAGTGGTTGCAAAGGGCATGTCAGGATTGTCAGAGTTGTGCCATCCACAAGGGAAGAACAGAGCAAACTACCCCTCTGTTGGTGAGGACGGGAGAACCCTTTGAATTGCTGACCATGGACTTCCTGACAGTGGCTGACACATCGTCAGGGTATCGCTATGCCTTGGTATTTGTGGACCACTTCTCTAAGTTTGCCATCGTAGTGCCAACTAAAGATCAGACTGCCACCACTACGGCTAAACTGTTCTGGACCTATGTAGTCCAGCCCTATGGGTGCCCCAAAAGGATTCTGTCGGACCAAGGGCCGAACTTTGAGTCTAAGGTGTTTTCTGAACTGTGTCGTCTTAGTGGTATTCGGAAGTCACATACTACTCCTTACCACCCCCAAGGAAATGGGGCCTGTGAACGTTTTAATCGCACCTTGTTGGGATTAATTCGCACCTTAGAGCAGGAACATCGAGATCGTTGGCCGCAGTATGTTGGCAGATGTAGTTTGGGCTTACAATCAGACTGTGCATAGAGCCACTGGTTATACTCCTCATTTTCTGATGTTTGGGCGTTACGGCCGGTTACCGGTGGATTTATTTCTAGAAACCCCAGAGCCTATTACGTCAAGGACCCCGGACGAGTGGGTCCAAGATCACTGGCACCGGCTGGATCAAGCCAAACAAATAGTGCTGGGAAAGCACCAGGATTTAGCCGAGGAAAGTGCTGTCCAATTGTTGCCACTTGGGCGACAGAGTCTTGGTGAGGAATCCCAAACATCTGAGGGGCAGCAAGCTGGAGCCTAAGTGGGAGCCATGTCCGTATCGGGTAGAACACCAACCTTTCACAGGGCGGCCTGTGTATGATCTGGTCTCAGAAGCCAGATGGGCCTCGTAAAAGACTGCATCGTAATCTGCTTCGTCCCTGTGTGTTCAGTGCGGATTCACGAACGGATAATCCTGTTCCTGTTTTCCCACTGTCGGCTAGACGGGACTGCAGCCAGGAAATCCTCAACAGTGACTCTGCAACATGGTGTTTGCCTCCTCTGCCTGCAGTAGAGAGCTCCCCAGCTGAAGGAGCTACAGATAACCAAGCTACTGTAACTGAATGGGACTTGCTAGCAGGGGAACCAGATGTGCAAGTTACCCCCATCACTGTGGAGGATGATCCTCTTAGGGACGAAGTAGCGCCTATTGACCCTGTCGTGGGTGAGGAACAGTGCCCTGTTGTAGCCGATGGAGATGGACATTTGGGGAATCTGGAGCCTTGCTTCCCAAGGCGTACGACACGGGGACTGAAACCTGTCCGCTATGCTGACTATACCTTGAATTGTTGTGTTGCTTAATGACTTGCTTGTTATCTTCTCGCACTGTGGTAATGCAAGGGATTGCACTTCTTAAACGGGGTGGAAATGTAAGCAGCTGTCAGTGATAGGGCAGTCTGGTGCTGCAAGAGCAAGTGGTAAAGTAATCATATGTGTTCATACTGCAGTCAAATTGTTATGTTTTTGTATGTATTTATGTTTAACACTTCTGCCTCTAGAGTGTCTCCAACACCATTTTGGAGGAGCCCTGTGTTCTGATAGGCCGCACGAGATCTCGAGAGATTTGGGCGACCATCTTAGGGTGGTTTCTTTTTATAGTAAAGGTCAGGCAAGTTTTTAGGCAGAACACGTGTGGATGTAGATAGGGACAGAGACCCTGCTTGTGAGGGAGAGAGAGGAGAAGTCAGGGAGAGTGTTCCGGCCTGTGAGGGATAGTTCAGGGGTCCTACGGAGTCCTGCAGTGGTAACCTTGGTCGGGTGAAAGACTCCCAGCTGCTACGGGTAATGTGTTTCCAGCCTCTTCCAATAAGCATTGTGTGCTGGGGTATATAATGTACCATTAAGTGGGAAGTGCCTGTGATACTCAGAAATCCACATCGCTTAGAACCACAGTATCTGTACTGCATATCTGTGCCTCCATGCCTGGAGAGGAACCATTTGCCGTTTGATTGTAAAGACTGTTACTACTACCGCCTCTCGGTAATAAATGTTACCTTGTTCAAAGAACTTTACGTGTGTCTCCCTCAGTGAATCGACGCACCCCTCACCCCGCTTACAAGCCAGAACAGCTTACTGAGGAGGAACAGGAAGTGAGAAATTCAGACAAAGAAAAAAAACATTTTAGACGGGAAATCGAAGAAAAAGGTAAGTGAACCAAAAATACACTAGCTTAAAGAAACCTTTACAACCACTTTAATGCATTAAGGTGAAAAAACATCCAACGATTACCTTAGCCCTGGAAAGTCCTGTGTCGCAAACGTGCTTGATCGTTGTTCGGGCTTCTCAGGTCTCTTCATTTGATGGCAGCGCAGCCATTGGCTCTCACTGCTGTCAATCAAATGATGTGGGCGCTAGGGGGTGGGGCCGAGTCCTGCAATTGGCAGCTATGGATGCCGAATGCAGAACTCGGGAGTGCGCCCGTAAGGTAACCCCCTTGGGAGGGGGATATCTGAGGCAGGGACGAGCCAAGAGAGCCGCAGAAAATGCCGTTCGTGGGCCACTATGTGCAAAACGAACTGCACAGTGGAGGCAAGTATGACATGTTTGTTATTTAAAAAAAAAATAATCTAACCTTTAAAACCTCTTTTTCTTTAAAGTGGTTGTAAACCTACGAACAAAAAAGCCTGCAAGACAAAGGCATAATGAGCTAGTATGCATGGCATACTAGCTCATTATGGATTACTTACCTTAGATCGAAGCCCCCACAGCCGTCCTCGTACACGGCTCGGGCCGGCGACATCGCTCCCAGAGTTGTTTCTGGGTATCGCGGGCTCCGACGCTGTGATTGGACGGAGCCGCAATCGATGATGTCACTGCACGCGGAAGCCGTCAGTAACGGCACACTCACTGAAGCAACGGCACGTAGGGGGATATCTCCTAAACCATGCAGGTTTAGGAGATATCCGGGGTAACAACAGGTAAGCCTTTATAGGCTTGCCTGTAGCAAAAAGTGGTTGTAAAGGGTTTACAACCACTTTAAGAACTTGTATTTCTGCTGAGTGTAGTCGTCCTCCTTCTGTGTATCAGTTAATATCTCCCGGGCACAGCACTGAAATCCATCCTTTTCTCACACAGGGTCGGGAGCCGAGGCCAAGACAAACACAAGAAGCTTTTCATTCTCTTTGCTGCGGAGGAAGAAAACATGGAGCCTGAGATGAGGAGCCTGATGTCTGACAACAGCCGATACGTCGAGTCCTTCCGCCTCTTCCTACAAAATTCCACAGAGCACCAGTGCATGCAGGACTTCATGGACACCAAACTGGCCGCCATTGTGTCCAGGTACGGTACCCGGATCTCCTGTCCTGCCTGCGGGTGCTTTCCCTTGCATGTGTTCTGTGACAGTGGGATCTACACATACCTACACTGTCTTGTTTTAATGGCAGTGAAAGGGTCAATTGTTACATAATAGGCCTAGGCCTGAACATTAGACCGCGGGCAGCCATGCATGTCCTGACCAATAAACGATCTAGATATGCAAGTTGTGCCTATGGGGGGAGCAGGCACATGCGGGCCTCTTTAGGGGGAAACAATAGTGTCAGGTCACTCGTAGTCAGGTGACAAGTGCACCCCGTTGGGGTCAGGGATGCACCTAAGGGTAGTGAACCCTATGGCCGACTACTGCTAGCAGAGACGAAGTGTGAACCCAAGATCACCCAGGGCGCGGAGTCTAAGACCCAGTTTTGTATTCACCAGTGCCCCTGATGGTGGGGATGGCCATGGCCGCAACTGGATCCAGGTCGCGACCCCCGAGATTCCCTAGGTCACACTCCGCAGGGAGAGAGGGGAAGCAGCCAGCAGGACAGTGGTGATGAATAGGCCGAAGTCAGGGCAACAGGCAGACAAGGATAACCGTGGGACAGGCAAATGGTCAGGGGCACAGGCAAACAGCAGATGTCAGGAACAAGCCAAAAACGGTACACAGGAAGATGATCATAGCACACTGCAAACAGGAACTTAGCAAACTACACTGCAGACAGGAACTACACTGCAGACAGGAACTAAAGCAAAGGAACACTGTTGAACATCACTGCAGACCTGTAGAGCAACGGTTAATATAGACTTCCTGGGATGACCTGGGTGGGGCCATACAGGAAGAGGAAGTGATTAAAAAGGGGAACCAGAACAGGGTCAGGCCTCTAACGAACACATGGAGATCAGGTAAGCAGACAGTTTGTTGCATATCCATGACAAATAGTGTTCAACCATTTAGATTGGCTTTCCCTTAATGCCGCGTACACACGATCGGATTTTCCGTCGAAAAAACATTGGATGTTTTTTCCCAACAGAATTCCACTCAAGCTTGTGTAGAGCCGGGTTACTCCCAAGGTAACCGGTGCTATCGAAATTTAGAGTATAATCAGAGTGTAAGTGACTGATTTCAATTTCAATTCTAGAGAGGGTCTCTGTTTTAGCTTGGCTGTGCTGTGGGCGCATTCTGTCGTGCTGGGGTGTCTTCCCACCCCGGTGCGGTAGGTGGCAGCAGTGGAGTTGAGGTCTGGGTGTTCTCTCCCAGTAGCCAATCAGGAGGTTTTGGGCCTCGCTGGGCATGCTGGCAGAGGGTACTTATGAGACAGACGCCATTTTGTGAGGTTGGTCTTCCGGTGTGGCACCCACCTTCAGGGTGGCCACATCACGGCGTTATGGCCTACCTGGCCGGAGTGTGCGGGCTATGCAATGTTCCTGGTTTTGGGCCTAAGTTGGTCCGGAGCATTTGAGCAGGGCGGGGACCCAGTGGTTGACTGGGTTCCCACTTTGAAGATCCCAAGCAAGTTTAGCTGTTCGGTGGAGAGTCCATCTGAGGAGCGCCAATGAGAGGCTGGCGGTCCAATAGGATTCTGACGAACCACCGGGGATCGAGGTGACCGGACACTGAAAGATTGACTCCTCTTTCAGTCGGTGCCTGGGCGACGTTAAAAAAAAAAAAAAAGAGGATCCAGGCGTAGCTTTACCTAGGATTATTATCTCCGTACCTGTAATCACAGAGGGCCTGTGGCAGAGGTTCCTCTCTGATCATTCATTCAAGAGGGTCTGTGGCAGAGACTTTGTTCTGAAGAGATTCGAGCGGTGTTCCGGCTGCTAGGTCAGTGAGAGAGGCCTATCCGGGCGCGCTAGGCCCACTCAGGTAGGAGTGGTGTAAGAGTGTTACGCATGGGAACAGGACTGTTCCAGATACTACGCCTGAATCTGCTGTTCTCCTTTCCATCTCTATCCCTTTTATTACCTGTTCACTGTGCGACGAGCCAGAACCGCAGGGGAACACGTGAGGTGCACGGTGGGCCGATGAGAGACAGCAATAATACAGTTCATCGGTTTACTCACGGTTAGCAGAAAGCCTCCCTGGGCCGGTCGCACAGTGAAAGGGAAGACAGCACGAGATCCTCCGGGGCACGCTCTGCGATAGGGAAACGCCAGCCAAGATGGTGGTTGAGGTGCCCGTGATGACAGGGGTGTTTAGAGTGCTTGTGGCGGCTGGGTCCCTTGATGATATTTGTCGTGACGCCAGTACCGTTAATGGTGGTACAACCAGTTGTAGTAACAATGTTAAAGAATGAGGTAGGCAGTGGCAGAATACAACTCACAACTTTTACTGTGTCTGGTTTTGGTTGCAGTACAAACATCCAGTTAGAATACAGTCTCTGGGTAAATAGAGGAATTCTGCTGATCCACTGCTAATAGGCTTTAGTAGGCCTGGACTCAGGCTGTGGTTCAGTATAATGCTTACTTGTGTCTGGTCCTTTTTGAATCCAGTGACATGGGTGAGGTTGCCGGAGGCTAATAAATCCTTCACCTTTATACTCAAAGGTCTTTGCTGCCGATTAATGGCTTTTATCCTTTGATTTTAGCAGTTTAAATGTGTCCCTTCTCTGGACTGACCTTCACATTCTCCTTTCTCTCTCCCCACTGCTTCCTGTACTGAACAACTGACCACAGATAAGCCTGAGCTGGGATAGATATCCCAGAGTGGTGCTATCCCCATCTTGTGGTGGGAAGTATGAAGCACACCTGACCAGCCTATGAACAGGGATACCACAGGTATACAATGCAAAATGACATGCAATATAGCAATGACAAATAAGTAATACTTTTGCAGTTCCCACATGTCCTGAGTGGGACGCTGCAACTGTTTTTACCCAGCTGGGTAATAAAGAGCACATAAAAAGACATTCCTTTGTGGACATTCCTTTGCTACTGCTGTATGCACCATTCATCCCTAGACATTCGGAGAGAGCCATGAGGTAAATCTGCCATCCCATTCATTATCAGCGGCTCCTTCGGAGGTAAGCGATACACTTGTCTTGCATACACACGGCCACACAAGTTCTCGGAACTTTCGACTGTCAAGAACACAGTGACGTACAACACTATGAAGAGCCAAGAAAATGAAGTTCAATGCTTCCGAGCATGCGTCAGAATTTTGCGCGTCGGAATTGCTACAGACGATCGGAATTTCCGATTGGAATTTTTTCCGTCTGGAAAATTTGAGAACTAGCTCTCAATCTTTGTTTGGCGGAAATTGGAGCCTACACACGGTCAGAATTTCTGACCAAAAGCTCATATCGGACTTTGCTTGTCGGAAATTTCCAATCGTGTGTACGCGACATTAGAAGCATGGGTCGGCCAAGGTCATGGAGGGGCCCACAAACAATTGGACAATAAACTGACAGATAGTGCTGATGTCTTCCAATGTGAGTAGTATAGGCTTAGGTGTTTTTGCTCCTGACCTGCATTTAGGAATGATTGGGAACAAAGCATTGGACATTATTATGTGCCAACAGTTTACGCAGCCTTTTACAATATAAAGGAAGACAATACAGCAACAATGCCACTCAATACATCCTTGGAGCTTACAATCTAATAGGGAGGGGCTGGTGAAACAAAAGGTAGTACATGTGAGGGATAAACTGATGGGAGAAGTAGAAGACTTGGTTGTTAGCTGAAGGCAGGATAGGCCTCCCTGAAGAGATGAGTTTTCAGGGATCACCTAAAAGTGGACAGAGTAGGAGATGGCCAGACATCTTGGGGTAGTGATTTCCAGAGGCTGGGATATGCTCGTCTCCAGGACTCCCTAAGAGGAGGAGACAACGGAGCTAGAGAGCAGGAGGTCTTGGGAGGAGCGGAGAGGATGGTTTTGGTGACACTTAAACTTGTACCTTACTAAAGCCTCGTACACACGGTACAATTATTGGCAGGGTATTGACTGTTGACAGACTGTTGCCCTAAAATCTGACCATTAGTACACTCCTTTTGACAATTGTTGTTCAACTTTTGGACAACAAATGTTGGATGGCAGGCTAGTAAATGTTCGGTTTGCCGTCACACAAAAGTCGAAAGTACAAACACGCATGTTTGGAATCGATGCTATCTAAACACAAAATTGGCAGAAGGGGCCCAAAGGGTGGCGCTCAAGAGCTTAAATTCCTTGTAGAACGTCACTACGTTCAAGTTTGTTGCACTGTTGTCTTTAAAGGATAAGATAATGATACACAATGCCAGCAATGAGAGAAATAGAAAAAAACTGCTTTACAGGAGGAATGAGACCACCCATTCCATTTAAATATGTGGAAATACATTAACAGAGACATGCAGGGGCTCTATTTCTTGTCGGTTGTAAATACAAAGAAATGGCGAATGTGTGACCTTCGACTTTGAACAAGGTTTGCTTGTTGGGCAGGTTTGAGCGTCACCAAAAAACATGTGTTGTTGGGTTTTTTAAACATGGCAGCTATAAAGATATACAATGAATGGACCAAGGCAGAAGTCTTTTGGAAGTTTTTTTCTATTTATTGACAAACTGTGCCAATGAAAGTACATCCGCTTGGTGAATGTATAGTCTGACCACCTCATCTCTAATGCTTTGACTTTCTCTTGTCATGTCTTTCTCAGCATAGGCGATGGGAAGTCGGTCATCAATGTCCTCGGAGTAGGAAGTGGCTCAGGTAACATCAGCTATTCATAGACATTACAGAATAAACCTATGCAAATTCACACTGAGAACACATAATAGGCAATCTAAGGTGCCTTTTCATGCCTTAACCTTCATCCTCCATCACCCCAATCCTCCATTTCAGAACTTCAAAAAATCCTATGTACATACAGTTGTGCTCATAAGTTTACATACCCTGGCAGAATTTATGATTTCTTTGCCATTTTTCAGAAAATCTGAATAACACACAAAAAAATTTCACTCAAGTTTAGTGTTTTGCTGAAGCTATTTATTATCAACCATGTTTACACGTTTGTATTATAATCGCAACAAACTACCCAAATTACCCTGATCAAAAATGTACACACCCTGGTGATTTTGGCCTGATAACATGCACACAAGTTGACACAAAGGTTTGCATGGCTATTAAAGGTTACCACCCTCACCTGTGATCTGTATGCTTGTAATTAGTGTGTGTGTGTATAAAATGTCACTGAGTTTCTGGACTCCTGACAGACCCTTGCATCTTTCATCCAGTGCTGCACTGATGTTTCTGAGTCATGGGGAAAGCAAAAGAATTGTCAAAGGATCTGCGGGAAAAGGTAGTTGAACTGTATAAAACAGGAAAGGGATATAAAAAGATATCCAAGGAATTGAGAAGGCCAATCAGCAGTGTTCAAACTCTAATCAAAAAGTGGAAAATAAGGGTTTTTTTCTGAAACCAAACCACGGTCAGGTAGACCAACTAAAATTTCAGCCACAACTGCCGGGAAAATTGTTCGGGATGCAAAGAAAAATCCACAAATAACTTCAGGTGAAATACAGGACTCTCTGAAAACATGTGGTGTGGATGTTTCAAGATGCACAATAAGGCACTTGAAGAAAGATGGGCTGCATGGTCGCGAGATGAAAGCCATTACCACACAAATGCCACAAATTATCCCGCTTACAATATGCCAAACAGCCCAGAGGCAAGACTCAAACCTTCTGGCACAAAGTCATTTGAAGGGATGAGACCAAAATTGAGCTTTTTGGCCACAACCATAAACACTACATTTGGAGAGGGGTCAACAAGACCTATGATGAAAGGTCCACTATTCCTACTGTGAAACACGGAGGTGGATCGCTGATGTTTTAGGGATATGTGAGCTACAAAGGCACATGAAATTTGGTCAAAATTGTTGTCAAGATGAATGTAGTATGTTATCAAAAAATACTGGGGGAACATTTGCATTCATCAGCCAAGAAGCTGCGCATGGGACGTACTTGGACATTCCAACATGACAATGATCCAAGGCCAAGTCCACCTGTCATTGGCTGCAGCAGAATAACATGAAGATTCTGGAGTGGCCATCTCAGTCTCCTGACCTCAATATCATTGAGCCCCTCTGGGGAGATCTCAAACATGCAGTTCATGCAAGACAGCCCAAGAATTTATAGGAACTGGAGGCTTTTTGCCAAGAGGAATGGGCAGCTTTACCATCTGAAAAGATAAAGAGCCTCATCCACAAATACCACAAAAGACTTCAAGCTGTCATTAATGTTAAAGGGGGCAATACACGGTGTTAAGAACTGGGGTATGTCAACTTTTGATCAGGGTCATTTGGGTAGTTTCTGTTGTCATTATAATTTAAAGAGTAAACACAGTTGATAATAAAATGGCTTCAGCCAAACACTAACCATGAGGGAAAGTTTTTGTGTTGTCCATATTCTTTGAAAAATGGCCAAGAAATCATAAATTCTGCCAGGGTATGTAAACTTATAAGCACAACTGTACTAGATTTCAGAAAGTCTTGCCCAGGGATGGGCATTTATCCATCTTTCCTGTATCACTATGTGAAAATCGTCAGCTCTGGCCAGTGGCTGCTCAGGTCCTGCATTGTATGGGGCACAGTGGGGATGTCGCCCATATGGGTGCATGGGGGGGGGGGGATGTGTTTCCCATATCCATAAGTGCTGATGGGGGTTTTTATGTTTTGTGTTTTGTTTTTTGTGCTGTAGCTTTCAGGGGGAATAGGTTAGATGGAACAAGGCAGCACTGCGTTCACTTTAAGATTTTTTGTATTCATCGGTATGTGTGATGGGTTAAATGCACTTTGACAGATCCAACCAAAGCCTGTAAACAAGGCAGATCTCTGTTCTGTCAGTACAGAAGACATCCTGCAAAGCACGGGCACCGATCCATGCCTAGTACAAGCACCTCCCCCACTGTAAGAAAACACCAGCTAGGCACATGGTTAATCCTTTGATTGCCCCTGATCTTGGCCCCTTTCCCAGCCAGTGTCATTAGTACAGTGCATATTCTTTAGCACTGATCATTGTATTGGTGTTACTGGTCCCCAAAAAGTCAGTGTCCGATTCCTCTGCTGCCAAATCGCAGTCCCGTTATAAGTTGCTGATCACCGCCATTACTAGTAAAAAAAAAAAAAATGTAATATCCCATATTTTGTACACATTATAACCTTTTGTGCAAACCAATATTTAATCTTTGTGATTTTTCTCCCTTTTGCCTGTCAGGACAGCACATTTCAGAGGGCGTAGCTCCACCTCTTCACAGGAAACACTGTGTGGTAATTCCCCTTTAAAAGCAGCTGCTTCCACCATGTCATCAGTTTGTTTCCTCAGCCATGGAAGCACTGCTTGGTGAACCAGATGGGCTGCGCGCTCTCTAAGGAGGGGGTTTTGGCAGTACCTATTTTGTTTGTTCCAGCTCCTTCCTGCACAAGAGGGGGTGCTTCAGTGTCTCTTGTGTGGTGTCCCAGTACAGGTATTTGCTGTAGGCCCTGTCAGATTGAGGCCCTCGTCTTGTGGGGTCTCCCCTGCAGGGACTCAGCTAGTTATGATGTGATTTATACTGTTATGGTTGATAATACGTTTATTAGGTGTGTATAGCTTTAAGAGGTTTAGTCAGCCATCTCATGTTCAGTCAGAGTGTATTACCATCTCATGTTCAGTCAGAGTGTATTAGAGTCGGGAGGACTAAATGCTAGACAAGACCTTATTGTGTTGTGTTATACTACAGGTCAGTCTCTATGATCCACAGCTCTCAACCAATAGGCTTCAGTCTCATCAGGCCCTTATAAGGGATTGTACTTCCTGTTTAAGCAGTCTAGACTACACACAGTTAATGGCAGAGCAGAGCAAAACACAGTCAGAGAAGTGCAGGCCTGAAGCCTCCAGTTCAGGAGAAAATACAGCAAAGAGTGGAGTATCCCTAAACATTACGGAACCAGTACTTCAGCTCATTTATCGGATTATCAATCCGTTATTCCGGCGAAAAGCCTCAAGTCTACAGACACTTCAGTAAGTGTATCTATTTTTCAGCCTAGTTAAGCATAGGCCCTGAATTACTAATCCGGCTTTTGCAGCCAAGTGTATATATATATATATATATATATATATATATGATCAGCTAAGCTCAAGCATTATCAGCCGTGTGATCCTCTAGAGACTGCCTGGAGAACATTTTGACACTCTGTTTAAACGCTGTGAAGATTTTGACACCTGCCTTCATGCCAGTAAAGCCTTCGTTGTTTTAACCCCTGTTGTGGACTGTGTTATTACCATCCTAACTAGCGGGGATACGGAGGCCCCCGGAGCTGTAGTTTCCCGGGGTATTCCAAGACTACAGTGGCGTCACGTGACAGAGAGGGTTAATACCATCTGGCCCTCACTAAGGGTTAATACCACCTGACCCTGGGCTCCTAGCCCCAAGAACCAAGTAGCTAACCATCAAGCGCATGTGTGTGGCCGTGGGGCTCACCCTCCCCGGTCACCACACTTGCATCACTGGCTCACAGGCAGGTGTAAGGGTCTGTCGGACGTCATCCGCCCAAAGTGCTTGAGGGGGGGGGGGGGTTGCTCATTGTGAGTGTCCATGCCAGGTCTCAGGATGTCGGCGGGTGGAGACTTCCAGCGGGGCATGCAGGAATTGCTTCCGGCTGCTGGAACGCAGGTGGAAGGGGCTGGTCTTATGGCTGGGACTTCCTTCTGCTCCATCACAGCAGAAAGAGACATTTAACCACTTTCTTACTGGGCACATATACCCCCTTCCTGACCAGAGGACTTTTTGCGATTCGGCACTGCGTCGCTATAACTGACAATCGTGCGACGTGGCTCCTAAACAAAAATCCTTTTTTTTCCCACAAATAGAGCTTTCTTTTGGTGGTATTTGATCACCTCTGCGGTTTTTATTTTTTGCGCTATAAACAAAAATAGAGCGACAATTTTGAAAAAAATAATATTTTTTACTTGTTGCTGTAATAAATAGCTCAATTTTTTTTTCTCAGTCTAGGCCGATGCGTGTTTTACATATTTTTGGTAAAAAAAAAAAAAAAATCGCAATAAGTGACTGGTTTGCGCAAAAGTTATAGCGCCTACAAAATAGGGGACAGAATTATTTTTTTTTTTTTTTACTAGTAATGGCGGCGATCTGCGATTTTTATCGGTACTGCGACATTATGGCGGACACATCGGACACTTTTGACACATTTTTGGCACCATTCACATTTATACTGCGATCAGTGCTATAAATATGCACTAATTACTGTATAAATATGACTGGCATTGAATGGGTTAACACTAGGGGGTGAGGGAGGGGTTAAATGTGTACCCTGCCTAGTGTTACTAACTGTGGGGGAAGGGGACTGACTGGGGGAGGTGACCGATCTGTGTCCCTATGTACAAGAGACACAGATCGGTCTCCTCTTTCCCTGACAGGACGTGGATCTGAGTGTTCACACACACAGATCCACGTCCTCGTCTCTGTAACCGCCGATCGCGGGAGCCTGGCGGACATCGCGGCCGCCAGGCACACGCTTCGGCATCCCAGTGATGCGGCTGCCACGCGCTCGCGCGCCCCCCAGTGGCCAGGAGGAGCGGAGGCCGTAAAAAGACAGCGACTCAGAGAATTAGAACCACCCTGCGGCCGTATAAAGTCGTATGGCCGTCGGGAAGTGGTTAAAGCCCACAGGCGGCTGCTGCAGTGTTTGCGATGGAGGCTGAATTGTCTGGGACTATGGCAGATGCAGGCGCCCAGGTAGGAGAGGTGCAGTGGCGCCTCTTTCCTCTTTACACACACACACACACACACACACATATATATATATATATATATATATATATATATATATATATATATATATATATATATATATATATATATATACACACGTAATGTATGTAATTGCACAAAAAAACACCAAAAGAAAGCTCTAATTGTGGTAAAAAATACATCAATTTTATTTGGGTACAGTGTTGCATGACTGCACAATTGTCAGTTAAAGTAACGCAGTGCCATATCGCAAAAAATGTCCAGGTCATGAAGGGGGGCAAACTTTTGGAGGGTTAACAGGCTGAAAGGGACCAAATAAAAGGTTAATTGTTGGGGCTTTTTGACATGTTAAAGGGGTTGTAAAGGAAAAAAAAAATGTTTTCATAATAAGCATCCTTTACCTGCAGACATTCCTCTTTTCACTTCCTCATTGTTCGTTTTTGCTCAGAAGTTGCTTTATTTCTTCTCTGTTCACTTCCTGCTTGTCTGATTTTACTGACCACCGTGACGGGAGGGTTTACTGCGGTGGTCATTGACGTGCTCACCCCCTCCTGGGAACTACATCTGTGCGGCAGGCTGCTCTCTACGTGTTAGGCCCCGTACACACGACAGAGTTTCTCGGCAGAATTCAGCGAGAAACTCGGTCAGACCCGGATTCTGCCGAGAAACTCTGTCGTGTGTACACTTTCGGCCCGATGGAGCCGCCGAGGAACTCGTCGAGAAAATAGAGAACATGTTCTCCATTTTCTCGTTGTTCTATGGGAGAACTCGGCCCGCCGAGCTCCTCGGGGGCTTCAGGGCTGAACTCGCCGAGGAACTCGATGTGTTTGGCACGTCGAGTTCCTTGGCCGTGTGTACGGGGCCTTAGAGACTTCAAGGAGGTGTGAATTACTGGGCGTGCCGCAATTCATACTGGGAAATGTAGTTCTTACATGAACGAACGATGCAAACCAGGAAGTGAATGAGAGAACAGAAACTAGAATGCCGGAGGTGATATAGATGAAGGAATTTAATAGGTATTTAGTTGTTTTTTAACAGAATCATTACACTATTCTGTCTGTCTACCTTGCAGACATTAATTTTAGGCAAAACATTTTTTCCTTTACAACGCCTTTAAGCCCTACAAAACATGGAGCTAAAATATTTTGACTTGGAGTACTAGAAAAATAAAACTTCTTTTTTTTTTTTTTTTAAGGTGAAGTAGACTTACAGATGCTCTCCAAGATTCATGACAGATATCCTGGGGTCTCCATTAATAACACTATTGTTGAGCCCAACCCTGAACAGTTGTTGCACTACAAAGGTGAGCCTGTTATCTGCCCGCCATAAAGCAGGACAAAGTTGCTTCTTTCCAATGTTAATTTTGAAGATAAATCCCATCACATTGTGTTCTGTGTCTGCAGAGCGTGTGGCCAAGACCCCCGGCCTGGACCATATATCCTTCCGCTGGAACAAAAAGACTTCTACAGAGTTTGAGATGCAAGTGAAAGAGGAGAAACATGATACAAAGTATGATTTCATTCATATGATTCAGGTTGGTGACATGTTAACTAGATCCATAAGTCAACATTAAAATAACTGATAACTCCCAGTCTGAAAAAAGCCCAGCAGTAGAAAAAAAATTGGAAAGCAGCGCTTACTGCAATACACTCCTTCAGTCTGACACTGTCCTGCAGAAAATCCATTCCTCCACTAGATGGTGCTGCTGTTGTGGGTTAGGGCAGTGTTCCCCAACCCCCGGGCCGCGGACCGGTACCGGTCCGTGGATCAAACGGTACCGGGCCGCCCAAAGAACTTTAAATAATTTCACTGGCGGCCGAGCCGCAGAGCATTGCCCTTCCGAGCCCGCCCATTGTGTGACAATAGCGAATGAAAATTCGCTATTGTTACACTGATCCTCCTGGCCAATCAGGGAGCGGACATAATACAAGCTGTCCCGCCCTAACATAAGGGGCTGCAAGGCTACGCTACACAGCGTCGCAGCCGCCCGATGAGAGCAGAGAGAGAATTACGTCATCACTCCGCCCTCCCCCTCTATGCATTCCCGCAAGCGAACGGCTCCCATCACATTTCCGCCCTGAGACTGTAAGTACAGTGGGCACTGCGGAGGGACATGCATATTGTTTTATACTGGGACATTTATACATTTTTTTTATACTGGGACATTTAATAATATTTTTACACTGGGACATTTAGGGCCGGTTCACACTGCACCAATGTCAGAGTTTGGATGTGATTTGCCCGCACTGCAGTGCACATCACATGCAATCTCTGTGCGATGCGATTTCAGCCATAAAAATTGTATGGCTGAATTCACATCAAACTCGCACAGGACCCTTTTTTTTTTCGTAGCAGAAAAGGATCGCATGGGTGTTCACACCCATGCGTTCCGATTCACGCACTAACCGCTAACGCAACACATCGCGATTCCTCCTACCGGGCCTTGGAAAAATATTCTTCCACAAACCGCTCCTTGGTGCCAAAAAGGTTGGGGACCACTGGGTTAGGGGATGGCCACTGTCATTCAACTCATTTCCTCAGTCTAGGCTGTCATGGACTCGCTCACCTAGGATTGTGCATTGCAGCAACCTGGGCTCACAGATCCCGCCACCTCCTGAATGTCAAGTGATTTTTGGATTAAATTGCTGTGCCACAGCCTCCAGCCTATTCTTTGGCCTTAGTGGAAACATTTCACAGGCAGCGCTACCTGTCTATCTCTGGTAAGCCGAGTTAAAATTGCCACAACTGCAGCTGCAAGCCATCACGGCCATGGCATCTGCACAGCCCTGTCCAGCTGCAAAAGTAAATTTAGCTGGGTGATCAGGGGGTGGTAAAACCATGGCTCAACCACCTGTTTTTTTACTGTCCTCTCCTCTGGCCGCCCAAATAAAAGTGCCCCAAATGTTGTTGAGAATTGCATATAATTTCAGCTGCTGAAAAAAAGTAAGCTACATTTGTGTTTTAAACATGGACATCAGAGTCAACTAAATATCCCTGAAGACTTTGTCGTTTTTCAAAATAGGCCACCCTTCCATGTGTTCCTTGCTGCAAAGGAAAGTTATAGGTTGGGGTGGTTGCCATTTGTTTGTACTGTTGGTAATTGGTGAGGGGAAGCACTGCATACCTTCAGCTGCCATTGTGCTATTGCTATCAGGGCTGGACTGGGACAAAAATTTGGCTCTGGACTTCATCCAGACCAGCCCACTTTAATTTTGCAAACGCGCAAAAAAAACATTAATTCATCAGTGACCATGACCAGCAGTGGCAGTACATTAATTCATTCATGCCTGTCCCCCCCCCCCCCCCCTTTATTGCAGAAATACTACAGGAGAGGGTCAGAGACTGCAAAACGTACTACAGGCGAGGGTCAGAGACTGCAGACATGGTACATACTACAGGAGGGGGACAGGGGCTGCGGATATATTACAGGAGGGGGACAGAGGCTGCGAATATACTACAGGAGGGGGACAGACTGCGGATATACCACAGGAAGGGGACAGAGGCTGCACTCAGACATGATGATAGTGTCCTCCTCACCCCCTCATCACAGTAGCCTCCTCCTCTGTCCACCATCATATTGCAATCTCCACACCAGTGTGTACTGCTCCTGTGCTGTGCCCCTTTCATCTCTCCACAGGGCAGCACATCAGTGTCCTTCACCGTCCCCCTGCATGCCATGGCTTCCCCCCCCCCCCCCCCCCGCAGTAATGCCATCCTCTTTTGTCTGTCCTCAGTAGTGTCAGCAGCTGTCCCCAGTAAAGTCATCCTCTGCTCCAGTGTCACTCTCCTCCTCCTCACTTGCCTTGCCCCTCCTCAGCTCCTACGGCCAGTGCACGAGACACGGCCGCCGTGTCTTGCCCAAGAACAAGTGTACTCTGGCATGTATTCAAAAACGGCGCCATTACGTTACTGCGCATGCGCCACCCGGCTGAGCGAGTACAAGCTTTCCTGACCCCGTCCGGCTTCGGAACGGTGCATGCGCAATTACATGGTTGGCTCGCGGCCATCTTTTTTTTACGGGCACAGCTGCCCATCAAGGACATTTGTGGGAGCCCCGAAAAAAGGAGCAAATCTACGTTTGGCAACACTGCAAACGGCCCACTGAGCCATCGGCCCACTAGGAATCTCCCGGTAGTCCCGATGGCCAGTCCATCCCTGATTGCTATGCATCCTATACCTTTGAGGAGTGGGCGCCCTCCAGGCAAACCTGCTATTAATCTATCCATTATTATATATGTGCTCCAACTCAAGAGATTCTCAAAATTATAGAGTTAGGACTGCAGTACACTGGGGTGCCATGACTTGGCCGGTGCACCTGACACATATTTGAAAATTTGGTTTGTTGCAGGCTGGCTGAGAATTTGTGTTTTTGTTTTCTGACTACTACAGTAGTCTACCTATTGAATAAGGTGCTCTTTGGGACCATTCAGAGTGAAATTGAGAATACCCCACTGTATACCATTGCATTATAAAGGTGTCTTGTGTCATTACAGATGCTGTACTATGTCGAGGATATTCCTGCCGCTTTAAAATTCTTCATCAGCTTGCTTTCAGCAGAAGGGAAACTTCTCATAATCCTTGTATCTGGTAAGATCTGAGCAAAACACGCTTGTTTGTGTGGATAGAGACATACCCAGATGGACATAGCCTGGGTACCTTAACAACATTGGCATTAAAAGTGGGCAACTGGACATCAATAGTCCAACTATCTGAGCAACCTTTAAATTAAAAGTGGCCAATTGTGCATACAGTATAGTTCAACTATCTGAACAACCCAGACTGGTGCATACAATTTCAATCTTGGGTTACAATACACTAAGGTTTGTATGAAGATAACGGTCAAGTGTTATGCTCAGGTTAAGGGCTAAACTTGAGGTTAGGATAAGGAGGAGCTTAGGTTTTTAGGGTTTTGATTTAGAGACTAAATGGGAGGAAATGTTCTGTAACGGAACCCCAAATGGGACAGGGGTTAAAGTCGTTTAAGATATTACATTCCCGAACCCAAGACAGCTACCGACACTCCACAGTCAGGCAGACGAACACCAATAACAAGACACACAGCTCTGTTTAAGGTTCCACACGAATAGACCCTTTATTGAGAAAATCCGGCTCTTATATACAGTTGGGATACTGCAGTCCAAATGAACAATGACCCAACTCCACCCATAACATCACACAATGAGCCCCAATACATATCTTTTTGGTCATCATGACAGCTCTGACATAATTTACATGGGCTAATTAACTACAGCTGATAATTCAGACACCTGACCTTCAGGCTGTCTGCTAACTCGCAATACACATTTATCATCAATAGACCTTCACACAATACAGGGTCAATTAGCACAAGCCATCCTAGATTAATTTACATCACACCAGACAGATGGCTTGAGTTGATGACATTAACACCTAACAGTATGTGTCCCCACATTATGAATGAGTCCCTTTTTCAATTAACCTGTTGAGTTCAGAATCAACAAAGCAGCCAGTTCTCCACAGATATCCTGGAATATATTGTGGATAATAATTATATAATAGTCCCATCTCAGGTAGTCCAAGATATATTCTGACTGTCCATTATTTTCTGGCTCATGCTTTCTAAGAGCTTCTGGGTCCCACGGGCCCTCCCGTTACATGTTCCATTTTCATTAGAGCCTAAATCTTTAGGTTTGGGGCAGCAGTCCCCAAACTGAGGCCAGATGTGGTCCTTTGCTTGTCATTATCTGGCCCTTGGGGTACTATTCCTTCCTCTGAAATCAACAATAGAGCTTTCATGTTCAGGTAAATCTCCGCTTCCCAAAGATTACCTACCCATGGTTTAGAGATACAGTATGTTGATATTAGGGAGGCATTTAACCCACCATCTATCCAAGTCAGAAATATAATTTATGGGTAGATTGGCCCTTCATTCGTTTTGTTCACTTTATTTCTAGTATCCATTTTATGAGTATAAAATATTTTCTTTTAAAAAGTATAACTTGGCTTCACTTTCACTAACAGGGACCAGCGGGTGGTCTTCGCTGTGGAAGAAATACAGATCACGCTTGCCTCTGGATGATAGGTGCCTGTACATCACAGAAATGTTGAGTTCAATGGGCGCCAAGTACCAGAGTTACGACCTCCAAACTGATATGGACATCTCAGAGTGTTTTGTGGAAGGGAACCGGAATGGAGAGCTGCTTCTGGACTTCTTAACAGAAATTTGTGAATTTAAGAAAAATGCACCAGCTGACCTTAGAGAGGCGGTCATAGAGGACCTGAAGAGTTCTGGGTGCAGCTCTATACGGGACGGCAAAGTCATTGTTAATAACAACGTTAGTGTGATTGTGGTTGAGAACAAAGAGGCATCACCCCAACCATGATGTCTTTCTCTATTTCAATTAAGAGACACTCCATGTTAAAAAAAAAATGTAATAAAAATAATAATATTGAGATCAATAGGATTTTCTTTGTCAGATTGAGCGACTTTACCTCTGTGGCACTGTAGCCTTTTATTGGTCATTCTGTGCAAATGTTCTTCTAACAAATACCCTGCATTTAGTACTTCAAGAGATTGTAGCAGGGTTGGATGGGGATATGAATAGTTTTGTTTCTTGTTTGATCAAAAATGTATATGTAGCAAACCCCCGAGGGAGCTGCTTTGTTTGTTCAGTCCGTTACTCTGCCTTTCAACCCCAATGAACTGTCCCAGCCCCTCTGGCACACCTAGCAATGTGATTAATGGAATAACTCAACAGGAATACACAACACAGTTCTTCTTGTAGTTTACTTGAAGAAAAGTCAAATTCAGGTTAACATTAATCAGGGCTGCACTGGGACAAAAATTTGGCCCTGGACTTCATCCAGACTGGCCAACTTTGACAGGTCTCCCACAGCGGCTGGACAACTCCCGCACCCCCCCCCCCCCCCGGCCACCCGCACCCCCTCTCCCCCTTCACTAGCCGTTTTACTTTATTAGAGTAGAACGGCTGGTACTCTTATAGGCAGTACCAGTGGGGAAGCTAGACATTATTTCTCCTGGGGCAAAGAATCAGTTTGGTGCCCCCCCCTTATGGGACAAGATTAGGCAGAAGTGAGAAACTCCCAGGGCGCTGTCACTGAGCCGTCGGTCCACTGAGCCATCGGCCCACCAGGAAACTCCCTGTAGTCCCAGTGGCCAGTCCATCCCTGGGCAGGACCTGGTTGAAACAGTTTAAAGAAAACAGTCAGGAACACTATGCAAACAACAAAAGCAATAGGTAACAATATGTACAAATTAAATAGACTTGCCAATAAATTGTGGGGTGCTGTGGCTAAAGGGGAACCCCAGGCCGGCCTACGATGCTTCTAGTACACACCCAGTGAAATGATATCAATACCTGTGGTGTGTCCCCTTTAAGAGCAACTGTGGTAATGTCCTGGGGGCAAAGTTTCGCGTTTTATTATCTTCACCGGCAATGTAGGAGCTATGTGGACAATATTTGGATGTGGTAGCCCCCTCACCAAATCCTGTACAGTCAGTGGTCCTCCCCTGATCGTTCGAACTTAGATGCTGGTGTGTCGCAGTGGCATTCAGTCCTTGAGCTGTTACAGGGTGTCCTTCTTTAGCATGGACAGTCTGTTCCACTGGGCTGGAGTTGCAGGTTGTGTGTCCCTTGGTAGGCAGCGATTCCACACACATAGAGTAAAGATGCTCTCCTGATGAGGTGCAGGCAAAAAGAGGCTCTGGCCTAGTTCCTCTGGCTTTTTATCTCCTCCCCCACAGTCCTTTGCTGCTGTCTCATGATTGGCTCAGGCTCCTCCAATAGGGAGTTTCCAAACAAGCAGTTCTGAGAGAAAGGGGGGGGGGGGTGAAAAAGCCCACGCTGTCCCCTAATAGATTAGATCAGTCTGGAGAAGTACCTGCTACATATAAAACATTTGTGCGGTTGTAAATAAACACTTGCACACTTTGCATGAAAACTACCATATTTTCTCTAATAAATGTACTTCCTAGTGGCCACAATTTTTATTTATTTTTTCCCCCATAAATACCATTCTCCACCCTAAAGTGAAGTCCCGCTGATCGGAACCCTCCCCCCCTCCGGTGTCACATTTGACACCTTTCAGGGGGAGGGGGGTGCAGATACCTGTCTAAAGACAGGTATTTGCACCCACTTCCGGCCACACGCTACGGGCAAAAGACGGGTTTTTCTGACTTCCCGTCTGTCCCCCGTTGTGTGCTGGGAACACTCGGCTCCCAGCACACAGTGTGTGAGCCAATAGGCGGGCGCAGCGCGACTCGCGCATGCGCCGTAGGGAACCGGGCAGTGAAGCCGCAGCGCTTCACTTCCTGGTTCCCTCAGCGTGGATGGCGGGGGGAGCAGCAGAGAGACGAGCGATCGCTCGTGCTCTGCTGCGATCAGCGCTGGACTCCAGGACAGGTAAGTGTCCTAATATTAAAAGTCAGCAGCTGCAGTATTTGTAGCTGCTGGCTTTTAATATTTTTTCCCCATGGCACATCCGCTTTAAGCAGGACAGGAAAAATGCATTACAGCCACTAGGCGGCGCTGATAATATGGAAACGACATATATTAGAGAAAATATGGCTTTTTTTATTTTTTATTATTCTGTTTGTCGCCTGCTCAGTCTTATCCAATCATGCTGTGCCTGGGCTACAACCCCTCCCACTTCCCCTGCCGCTGTTCTGACAAAATGTCTAACCCGGCAGAATGAGCAACCCGCGTCACTTCCGTTTTCTTAAAGCGGGAGTTCACCCATAAAACAATTTTTTCAAACAATCCCCTTAGATGGATGCTCATTTTGTCTAGGGGTATCGGCTAGTTGTTTTAAAATATGAGCCGTACTTACCGTTTTCGAGATGCATCTTCTCCGTCGCTTCCGGGTATGGGTCTTCGGGAGCGGGCGTTCATTCCAGATTGACAGTCTTCCGAGAGGCTTCCGACGGTCGCATCCATCGCGTCACTAGTAGCCGAAAGAAGCCGAACGTCGGTGCGGCTCTATACTGCGCCTGCGCACCGACGTTCGGCTTCTTTCGGAAAATCGTGACGCGATGGATGCGACCGTCGGAAGCCTCTCGGAAGACTGTCAATCAAGAAGGAACACCCAGTCCCACAGCCCATACCCGGAAGCGACGGAGAGGATGCATCTCGTAAACGGTAAGTACTGCTCATATTTTAAAACAACTAGCCGATTCCCCTAGACAAAATGAGCATGAAGCTAAGGGTAAAAAGTGTTATGTACGGGTGAACCCCCGCTTTAAAACAATCATGAATTGCAGATTTTGATGAATTGCTGTTTATTTTCACAAATTGCTGTTTGGGCACCACACCGGCAACTGAATAGTCCAGTACACGATATTACAAGTGGAGATTGTTACTCCGCTCCGATACATACCATACTTGCCAACAGTCCAGATTTTTGGACTCTCATCCCGATTAAAATCCCAGGATTTTGCTTTTGTCCCAATAAATCTTTACTGTTTTGGGCAAAAACAGCAGTGGGCTTCAAAAAGATGGCCGCCGCAAGGACTGTTTTCCCTGTGTATTCAGTGGAGAGGGGAGGGACAGCCAATCGGCTTCTCACTTCAGTGTATAAGTAGACAATTCTCTTGTCGGAATTGGAAGGAGGGGCTGTGCTGGCTGCTGGGGACAGTGATGTAAGGCGGGGCTCTGCTGCTGGGGACACTAATAAGGACTTGAGCTCTGCTGCTGTGGACACTGATGTAAGGAGGGGCTCTGCTGCTCGGGACACTGATGTAAGGAGGGGCTCCACTAATGGGGACACTGATGTAAGGACTCAGGCTCCAATGCTGGGGACACCAGATGTAAGGAGGGGCTCTGCTGCCGGAGACACCAGATATAGGGAGGGGCTCCACTGCCAAGGACACCAGATGTAAGGAGGGGCTCTGCTGGGGGCACCAGATGTAAGGAGGAGCTCCACTGCCGGGGACACCAGATATAGGGAGGGGCTCCACTGCCAAGGACACCAGATGTAAGGAGGGGCTCTGCTGCCAGGGACACCAGATGTAAGGAGGGGCTCCACTGCCAAGGACACCAGATGTAAGGAGGGGCTCTGCTGGGGGCACCAGATGTAAGGACAAACTCTGCATTATGGTGAGTTGAATTATTTCATTTTATATTACAATGCAATAATATAAATTATGTACTTCAATCATCCTGACACCATAACAACATTGGTGCCGGGATGATTGAATCGCTAACACCAGATGTTTGGAGTATCTTTATCTGCTGATTGTTGAACTTTCTGGAATACACAGATTTCTATTGTAGTGTAGGATCTAGGCCTGCTTTCCCTCCATCCCTCTTTCTTTCCTTCCTTCCTTCTCTCTCTCCCTATCTCTTTCTCCCTCCCTTTTTCTCCCTTCATCCCTCATTCATCTCAGACTCTATCCAAACCCCCTTAGAGACACGCCTAATAACCCACTTAAACCACACCCATTTTTCCGCTGCATCGCGTACCACATTCTTTCCCTGCTACATCATGCCTACAAACAAATGCCCTGCCCCTAATTATAATAAGACCCCGCCTACATGCAAAAAAGTGCCTATACATTTTTTTACAATGTTGCCAACTTTGCTCTACTAGCCAACAAAATGGCCGCCTCCGAGGCGGTGACAACTTTGTCCTTGTTAGCCACTGTGCTGTGAAAACAGCTCAATCTGCCTGTACCGGACTTTTTTTCGTTGTGTCCAAACACCAAATCTTCCAAATCAGCAATTACTGGTGTTTTAACCACTTGAGACCCGCGCTGTAGACGAAAGACGTCCACAGCGCGGCTCTCAACTGCCGGGTGGACATCCCTGGACGTCCTTTTATTTGCATTCCCCGGGCGCACAGCGGGGAAAAACTGTGCCCGGCGCATCGCTGAGATGCCGATGCGCATGCCTGGCGGCCATGATGTCCGCCAGGTACCCGCGATCGGCAGTGACAGCAGGGACGTGGAGCTCTGTGTGTAAACACAGAGCTCCACGGCCTGTCAGGGAGAGAGGAGACCGATCTGTGTCCCTTGTACATAGGGACACAGCATCGGTCACCTCCCCCAGTCACCCCCCTCCCCCTACAGTAAGAATCACACCCAGGGAATACATTTAACCCCTTCCTCACCCCCTAGTGTTAACCCCTTCCCTGCCAGTCACATATATACAGTAATCAGTGCATTTTTATAGCACTGATCGCTGTATAAATGTGAATGGTCCCAAAATAGTGTCAAAAGTGTCCGATATGTCCGCCGCAATATTGCAGGCCTGACAAAAAAAATCGCAGATCGCCGCCATTACTAGTAAAAAATAAATCATAAATCTATTCCCTATTTTGTAGGCGCTCTAACTTTTGCGCAAACCAATCAATATACGCTTATTGCGATTTTTTTTAACAAAAATATGTAAAAGAATACGTATCGGCCTAAACTGAGGAAAACATTTTTATTTTTTTTTTAAATTGAGATATTATTATAAGAAAAAGTAAAACATATTGGCCCGGATTCACGTAGAGTGGCGCATCTTTAGACTGGCGTAGCGCATCTCATATGCGCTACACCAACGTAAATCAGTGAGGCAAGAACAGTATTCACAAAGCACTCGCTCCAAAACTTGCGCCGGCGTAACGTAAATTGGCCGGCGTATGCCCGCCTAATTCAAAGTAGGAAGGTAGTGGGTGTGATCTATTAAAATGAAGCGTGGCCCCATGTAAATGAAGGGCCGAAGGAACGACACATGCGCGCGCATGCTCAGAAGCACGTCGAATTTACACCCTAAGATACGACGGCTCAATGCCTACGACGTGAACGTAACCTACGCCCAGCCCCATTCGCGTACGACTTAAATAAAACGACGTAAAATACGACGGCTGTTCCGTCGTCCATACCTTTGCATGGGTTGCGCCTCCCTATAGGTGTTTTAACTTTACGCCGGACGTACGCCTTACGTAAACGGCATATACTCATGCGACGGGCGTAAGTACGTTCGTGAATCGGCGTATCTTGGTCATTTGCATATTCGACGCATAAATCAATGGAATCGCCCCTTGCGGCCAGCGTAAATATGCGCCCAAGATACGACGGCGTAGGAGACTTACGTCGGTCGGATGGAGCCAAAATTCAGGCGTATCTTATTTCAAGCATCAGGCGCATAGATACGACGGCGCATCAGTGCACTTACGCGGCGTATCAGAAGATACGTTGGCGTAAGTGCTTTCTGAATCCGGCTAATTGTGTTTTTTTCGCAGAGATGATTAAATACCACCAAAAGAAAGCTCTATTTGTGGGGAAAAAACGTTAAAAAAATAATTTGGGTACAGTGTTGTATGACCGCGCAATTGTCATTTAAAATGCGTCAGCGCTGAAAGCTGAAAATTGGTCTGGGCAGGAAGGGGGTTTAAGTGCCCAGTAATGAAGTGGTTAAAGAAAGCAGAAGTGACGTGGCTTGATTTTCTGTCACGTAGACTATTTTGTCAGGACACCGCCTTGTTTTGGCTTCAGGCAGCTCCAGAAGAAGACGCCAAACTCCTCAGCTTTCTATCTCTCATGTGAGTCTTTTTTTATTGTATATTTCATGGAGGGGAGAAGCGAGTTGTGCAGCAGCCTGGACAGTGATAGGCTTGTGGTTTAGTGCAGGCGGCGGGGTTCTCCATAGGGAGACAGGACAAGAGGAAACCACACTCTTACAAGTTATTTATGTTGTAATTAGCAGGCTGTTAGATCCTCAGCATCAGAAGACAGAACACACAGACCTCATACGTTGATCAGCAAAAATCATGTTTATTACAGAGACTTCTGTGATAGGGAGAAAAGAATCCACGAGGTCTGTGTGTTCTGTCCCTTTCCTGTCTCTGCTAGCTCCATCTTTAACCACTTCCTGCCCGGCCTATAGCCGATTTACGTCCGGGAAGTGGTTATGAAATCCTGACAGGACGTTCAAAAAAAAAAAAAAAAAGCCTGAAAAAAAAAAAAAAAAAGAAGTCTAAAAAAAAAGCATTAAAAAAAAAGAAAAAAGATGCCAATCAGTGCCCACAAATGGGCACTGACTGGCAACCTGGAAAAATCAGTGCTGCCCCACAGTGTCCATCAGTGCCACCCCACAGTGTCCATCAGTGCCACCCCACAGTGCCCATCCATGCCCAGTGCCCACCTATCAGTGCCCATCTGTGCCACCCATAAGATGGGCACTCATGGGCGGCACTTATGGGTGGCACTGATGGATACTTATGGGTGGCACAGATGGGCACTGATAGGTGGGCACTGGGCATGGATGGGCACTGTGGGGTGGCACTGATGGACACTGTGGGGTGGCACTGATGGACACTGGGGTGGCACTGATGGACACTGTGGGGCAGCACTGATTTTTCCAGGTTGCCAGTCAGTGCCCATTTGTGGGCACTGATTGGCATCTTTTTTCTTTTTTTTTAATGCTTTTTTTTTAGACTTCTTTTTTTTTTTTTTGCAGGCTATGTGTGCCCATCAGTGCCGCCTATGTGTGCCCATCAGTGCCGCCTATGTGTGCCCATCAGTGCCACCTATGTGTGCCCATCAGTGCCGCCTATGAGTGCCCATCAGTGTCGCATACCAGCGCCGCCAATCAGTGCGACCTCATCTGTGCCCGTCAGTACTACCTCATCGATGTCCATCTGTGCCATCTCATCGTTGCCCATTAGTGCCGCCATATCAGTGCCCGTAATTGAAAGAGAAAACTTATTTACAAAAAAATTAACAGAAAAAAATACGTAATTTTTTTTCCACATTTTCAGCCTTTTTTTAGTTGTTGCGCAAAAAAAAATCGAAGAGGTGATCAAATACCACCAAAAGAAAGCTCTATTTGTGGGGAAAATAGGACGCCAATTTTGTTTGGGTACAGTGTAGCATGACCGCGCAATTTCCATTCAAAGTGCGACAGTGCTGAAAGCTGAAAATTGGCTTGGGCGGGAAGCTGCGTAAGTGCCTGGTATGGAAGTGGTTAACCCTTTTGGCTCATTCACACTAGTTTTGCCCTCTGAAGAGCAATCAACATTTAGATTGCTCTTTAGAGAACATTAGACAGGTGATGAGAAGGGGTTGTATCACCTCTTCCCCGCCTGCTTTATCTCCTTGAACCCCACACTAGTGCACCACAACTGTGTGCATTGCAGAGCAGCCCTATTCACTTGAATGGGTTGTGTTCAGTGGGTGGTAGCACCTGCCAAAGGTTCCTGCCATGACCAAAAATCATCAAGACCACAGCATGTGTACACCTCCCAGCTACTGCCTATGCAGCTAAAAGGGTGGCAGTTGGGGGTGGTAAATATGTGGCTCGACTACAGGGTTTTACAGCCACCCTAACCACTAGTGTGAATGAGCACTAACATTGTTGGCATGGTGTCACAATAAATCTCAATTTAAAGCGGGGGTTCACCCTAAAACATCGATATACAGTTACATCCAGCATACTGCTGACATCAACAGTATGCTGGATTTTTTTTTTTTTCAGCTGTACTTACGTTTTTTGCGTTCTATTCACCCGGCTTCCGGGTTCTCGCTCCCCCGGGGAGTAGGCGTTCCTAAGATGAGGCGGGAGACGATTGACGTGCGGGTAAATCGTGTCGTCGCCTTCCGAAAATATCCGAGGGGGACTTGGCACTTTACGGCGCCTGCGCAGTCAGCTCTACACGGCAGGCGCTGTATAGCGCCGTAAAGAGCCGAGTCCCCGTCGGATATTTTCGGAAGGCGATGACGTGCTTTACCCGCACGTCAATCGTCTCCTGGGAGGATCAACACTCACTCCCAGGAGACATTGCGCAGAGCTCACCGTCGGGGAAAAGGAGCGACATGCCCACTCCCCGCAAGGAAGAAGACCCGGAAGTGAGGCTGAAGACAGGTAAATTTGCACATTTAAAAAAAAATGACAACGCTACGAGCCTTTATTAAGGCTGGACAGGTAAAAAGTTAATTTTGAGGGTGAACCTCCGCTTTAAGTAAAGTGAACTTTCTCTCTCCGTCCTCATGTTACCGTAAAGGTTTTTTTTTTTTCTAATCTGATAAATATATATGTCACCAATCAATGTAAGGGCTCATTTATGTAGCACCCTGGTGTTTAGGCAGGGTTGCTACTAAATTTACCTGCCAGGTATAGTTACTTTGGCTAAGCGTTGAGGATCAATTGATTTCACTCTAATGGCGCGTACAAAATTTCGACAACAAAACCGTGGATTTTTTTCCGACGGATGTTGGCTCAAACTCGTCTTGCATACACACGGTCACACAAATGTTGTCGGAAATTCCGATCACCGAGAATGCGGTCACCTACAACACGTATGACGGCACTATTAAAGGGAAGTTCAATACCAGTCATGTTAGTAGGTTTGGTAAAAGACGACTCGTGCTTTTCAGCCCGTTACAGCGCGACAAACGTGCTATCTCCATTACAAACGCTAGTTTAACCAGACTGAGCGCTTCCGTCTCGTACTTGATTCAGAGCATGCGTGGAATTTTGTGCGATTGGAATTTACGAGAACAGATTTTACTTATCTGGAAATTTGAGAACCAGCTCTAAAATTTTCGATGGAGCCTACACATGGTTGGACTTTCTGACAACAAGCTCCCATCGAACATTTGTTGTCAGAAATTCCGACCGTGTGTAGGCGGCATGAGTCTGGAATTGCTGCATTTCTCTCTTTTGTCACTAGGTGGCTGGGTACCTGGTGGCATTAGATATGAGATGGGCAATGCAAGGTCAGATTATGCGTATATAGGTATCCCAGCCAATGGGCGTTTTTTTAAATCTCTTGGCCTGCTGGGAGAACCTGTATGGAAAACAAAGTGTAGCGCTTAAACCATGTAAATTATGACAATATACTTAGATATTGATAGGATAAATAGCAAATAATAAATTATGCTCAAATATGATTGCAAGTGCAACTTAACCACTTAAGCCCCGGACCAAAATGCTGCCTAAAGACCCAAGGGGTTTTTACAGTTCGGGACTGTGTCGCTTTAACAGACAATTGCACGGTCGTGCGACGTGGCTCCCAAACAAAATTGGCGTCTTTTTTTCCCCACAAATAGAGCTTTCTTTTGGTGGTATTTGATCACCTCTGCGGTTTTTATTTTTTGCGCTATAAACAAAAATAGAGCGACAAGTTTGAAAAAAATGCTATATTTTTTGCTATAATAAATATCCCCCAAAAACATATATAACATTTTTTTTTCCTCAGATTAGGCCGATACGTATTCTTCTACCTATTTTTGGTAAAAAAAATCGCAATAATCGTTTATCGGTTGGTTTGCGCAAAATTTATAGTGTTTACAAAATAGGGGATAGTTTTTTTGCATTTTTTTTTTTTTTTTACTACTAATGGCGGCAATCAGCGATTTTTTTCGTGACTGCGACATTATGGCGGACACTTCGGACAATTTTGACACATTTTTGGGACAATTGTCATTTTCACAGCAAAAAATGCATTTAAATTGCATTCTTTATTGTGAAAATTACAGTTTGCAGTTTGGGAGTTAACCACAGGGGGCGCTGTAGGAGTTAGGGTTTACTTTGTGTGTGTTTACTAGTGTAGGGGGGTGTGGCTGTAGGAATGACGTCATTGATCGTGTCTTCCCTATAAAGGGAATGACGCGATCGATGCGCCGACACAGTGAAGCACAGGGAAGCCGTGTTTACACACGGCTCTCCCCGTTCTTCAGCTCCGGGGAGCGATCGCGACGGAGCGGCTATAAACGAATAGCCGCGCCGTCGTCCCGGATCGCTCCTGAAGCCACGGGGACCGCCGCATGTACGGGGGGGGTCCCGATCGGACCCCCGACCCACGTCAAGCAGGGCACGTATATATACGTGCATGTGCCTGCCTGTGCCATTCTGCTGACGTATATGTACATGCGGCGGTCCTTAAGTGGTTAATACCAAAAAGTGTCCATATGATTAGACCACACCAAGTGAATGGGCAATAATCATCGGTGATCATAAAAATATTAAAATAAAAAGTAGTCCATAAAGATGATAATTCCACCCGGTTAAACAATAAATCAACGCAGAAGATATTGATGTCTTTAGAAATAATGAATCCTTTGAAATGCTTCTCATAGTATTCCTTCTCCTTATAAGCTGCCCGTAAACTCCAGTCACATCGGTCAATCAAAGGGTTAAACTTCCTTGCTGCTGCTCGTGGACTTCAATCAAATCGACCACATGAAAAACAATCCGATCTGGCAATAGTGCTTTATCATTTTTAAAGTACACTCAGAATGTAAAAGATGCAAAGAGTACTGACGGCCGGGGTTGCAGAGCCTGTTGAGAGGTGACATATTCGTCTTGGCACTAGTGATACAAGTATAATACACACAGGTTTGTTTTAAGTTTTAAAATGTGAGTGCACAATTGTTATGACCTTTTTATAAAAAAATTTTTTTTTATAAAGCACTATTGCCAGATCTGATTGCTTTGCATGTGGTCGATGTGATTGGAGTTCACGAGAAACAGCAAGAAGGTTTAACCCTTTGACCGATGTGACTGGAGTTTACGGGCAGCTTATAAGGAGAAGGAATACTATGGGAAGCATTTCAAAGGACTAATCATTTATAAAGGTACATTTAAAAAGCCTAAAAGGCAAGGGCACAACTGGTGGAGGGAGCACTAGGTGTTTGAGAAACACATATACGGGTGGATAATTGTAGAGCGATCGTTTATTCACTATGCATATAATGGATTGGCACGATTTTTTCACAATCGCTTGATTTTCATAAGGACACTATATAGACAATATCTACACATTGCATTTTAATACCGTATATAACATATTGTTTGATTTATATAAGAACACATTGTGAAAATTTGCGTATTGTACTTTATTTATAATATTGTTTATTGAATGCACGTTATATCCCTCAGGGGATACTTTGCATTTAGAGCTGCACTTATTCTGATTCTAATGAGTTAGAATATGTTTTACCAATTGGCAATGAACTCCTCGATCTGCACGCGGATCCAGGAATTCAATTATAAACTTCTGACACAATGGTATTACACACCAGCAAAGCTTCACAAATTTTCCATTGAAAACTCGGAATACTGTTGGAGATGTGGGATAGAGCGTGGAACGCTATTGAATATATTTTGGACGTGTGGAAAGATACAGCAATACTGGACAGAGATTCGGAGATTCTCTCAGGGATTCACAGAATTCCGGATACCAGACGATCCCGCTTTTTTTCTGCTTCATTGCTCACAGATCCCGTTGTAGACATATAAAAGATCGGTGCTACCGTGTTTCCCCGAAAATAAGACCTACCCCGAAAATAAGCCCTAGCGTCATTTTCCAAGAGGGATGCAATATAAGCCCTACCCCGAAAATAAGCCCTAGTTTAAAATGCTTGTAAAATTCTATAATCCACTCTATTACAGTAGTATATAATGTACAATGTGTGTGTTTCTGTAATATAAATGCAGGGAAGAGAACTCCAGTGGGTCAGAGAAGCGCAGAGCAGCGATATAACGAAGGTATTTGGCACAATTATATTACAGAAACACACATTGTACATTATATATTACTGTAATAGAGTGGATTATAGGATTTTACAAGCATTTTAACTCGCACTATGGATTCCTGACTGGCAGGGAGAGGGGGAGAGAGGACATCACATTACATGGTAAGACCTACCCTGAAAATAAGCCCTACTGTGTCTTTTGTTGCCAAAATAATTATAAGACCTGGGCTTATTTTCGGGGAAACACGGTATGTCATTTAATTAACGCAGCTAAAATGGAGTTGACCTTAAGATGGAGGGACCCTAGACCACCCTCAGTTGAAGGGTGGCTCAATAGAGTAAGATATAAAGGAGCAATGGAGGACCTGGTCCTCTCAGCTCAAAATAAAAGAGAACAATATACCCAAACATGGACAGGGTGGAATTTATTTATGTATTCAGAAGAGGGGAAGTTGCTGTCAGAGGAGATAGGCGAGGAATGAGGGGTCCCCCACCCCTCATTCCTCGCCTATCTCCTCTGTTAATTAAATGACATACCGTGTTTCCCCGAAAATAAGCCCAGGTCTTATAATTATTTTGGCAACAAAAGACACAGTAGGGCTTATTTTCAGGGTAGGTCTTACCATGTAATGTGATGTCCTCTCTCCCCCTCTCCCTGCCAGTCAGGAATCCATAGTGCGAGTTAAAATGCTTGTAAAATCCTATAATCCACTCTATTACAGTAATATATAATGTACAATGTGTGTTTCTGTAATATAATCCCAGTACGAGATGCGTACCTGCACGGAAGGAAAAAATAGAACATTGACATATGCGTCTCTTTCGGAGAGAAAAGGGGGAGCTATTAAAAGGGAGGGTTATGGGTTGTTTTTTTTTTTACTTTGTATGGGGGATGGGGGGGGAGAAAGAAAAAGGGGGAGGAAGGAATAGAGAAATGTGGATGATATATCTTTTGTTTTAATGATTAACACAAAAGTAGAAGGAGAAATAAAGGAAAACATAGGTAAATATATACTGTGAAACGGGATAGAACATTGAGTAAATGTATGGATATATAGATTAGGGGACGATGGATGTATGTGTATTTATATGAGGTGGGAAGAAAAGTGAATATGAATATGTATCTTCCCCTTAAATTTTAATTTTTTTTTCTTTTCATCCTGTTGTGTTTTTGGAATGTTTCTTCCTTGTCTTTTTATATAAAATAAAAGTAATAAATATGAAAAAAAAAAAGAATATGTTTTACCTACTCTGACACCAGTAGCACACTAGAGGGTGCTACACTATTACAACCCCACTCTGGAATCAATGGCACCCCCTGCCCACTAGTTCAAAGAATAGGCCACCAATAGCAATAAGAGACAAGTCCATTTACTCTTTTTAATGTTTTACTATCAAGTAGACAACATCAATGCATGTGCGTCAGGGCACACAACGTCTCACAAATTCTGATAGTGGACATCAGTACTCTTCCAGGTCAAGCACTCTGTCCTGTTCCCCTATCTCGGTCCTATCTGGGGTTTCAGGACCTCTTTAAGTATTCCACCCCCGATAGGAAATACAAAACAATGAAAAGCATTACATACGTAAATGCCCCACCAGGTCCCATGAGGGCCAACTCCAAAGTCAAATTACTCACTCTCTCAAATATTCCACCTGATCTTTCCTTTGCAACTCGACTCACTTTTATATATAATATGGAAGGGCGCCACCTAATGGCCAAACCAGGAATCGTGCCAACACCCAGTTACTCACAGCCAAATGATACTGCAGCCTTGAGTCTTCTCTTATTCTTATTTCCTGATTGGGGTCCTTCTTGGGATGTCTGCCTTCATGACGTGGACACTTCCTGTTAGATGGTCACCTCTTAGAAGAGGAATGATGTCATCACAGGGGGTCAGTAGGAGATGGGTGGTCTCAGGGCATCATTGGACTGGGTTGGCAGACCCCCAGCAATGGAACTGATGGTGATAAGGGACCTGGATGGGGGATTTAGGTGAGTTCTGATGGCTTCACCAGGTAAGGGGATAAAAAGACTGTCAGTACAGGTTAGAGGATGGTAGGAGGGGTGGTAAAAAGTTAGTTTTATCGCTGAATTTCCTTGCCTCCCTTATGTGTTTCTTTCAAGTTGTAAAGTTGAGAGGTATGTTTTACATATTCTAAATGGAGATTGCAGTCTTTTTATAGAATTTTGTGGAGATAAGTGAGCAGCCTAGTGTTATTTGTCTATTTTTTTTTTTTCTCATAGGCTGTACCAATGATGGAAATGGCACCAGGTCTTGTATTAGACAGTGCAGATTCTTCAGACCCTGAGATTGCAGGAAAACATATGTACTCTGATGAATCTTACAGCATGAAAGTCGTGAATTTGGCCAATGTAATGTCAAATGAGCATGACAATTGCAAGCAATTTTTCAATACAAAGATGCCAGAACTGGTCTCTGGGTAAGTGGGCCAACATATATTGACGTTAAAAAAGTTTTGTTTGTCTTTGGATGGCAGCAAGATCTGACATAGCCAGATAAGCCAGGATAAGGCCCCATACACACGAGAGGATTTATCCGTATCCGCGGATAAATCCTCTCGAGGATTTGCGCGGATTTCCATGCGATGGAGTGTACTCACCATCGAATCGAAATCCGCGCCGAAATCCTCTGGCGATGACGTGTCGCGCCGTTGCCGGGATTATGACGCGGCGACGTGCGCGACGCTGTCATATAATGAATTCCACGCATGCGTCGAATCATTACGACGCATGCGGGGGATCCCTTCGGACGGATGGATCCGGTGAGTCTATACAGACCAGCGGATCCATCCGTTGGGATGGATTCCAGCGGATAGATTTGATAGCATGTCATCAAATATTTATCTGCTAGAAATCCATCCCAGGGGATAAATATCCGCGGAAACAGATCTGCTGGAGTGTACACACCATAGGATCTATCCGCTGAAACCCATTCGCTGGGATTTTTCAGCGGATGGATTCTATCGTGTGTATGGGGCCTAAGAGTCTAGAAAGGCATCTGAGTCCACCTTTAAGTTTAGAGCTGCACGATTCTTCTCAAAATGAGAATCATAATTTTTTTTGCATAATAAAGATCACGATTCTCACTGCATGACATCATCTTTCACATTATGCAAAAAACTTTTTTTTAATTCATTGAAGTGTATTATTTCCCAAAAAGACCTCTGCACAAATACAGTGTGACATAAAATTTTGCAACAATCGCCAGTTTATTCCCTAGGGTCTCTGCTTAAAATATATATATATATATATATATATATATATATTATATAATATACAGGGTGGGCCATTTATATGGATACACCTTAATAAAATGGGAATGGTTGGTGATATTAACTTCCTGTTTGTGGCACATTAGTATATGTGAGGGGGGAAACTTTTCAAGATGGGTGGTGACCATAGCGGCCATTTTGAATCCAACTTTTGTTTTTTTCAATAGGAAGAGGGTCATGTGACACATCAAACTTATAGAGAATTTCACAAGAAAAAAAAATGGTGTGCTTGGTTTTAACGTAACTTTATTCTTTCATGAGTTATTTGCAAGTTTCTGACCACTTTTAAAATGTGTTCAATGTGCTCTCCAGTGACATGCGGCGAGTGCTACGCTGTGGGCTCTTGCTGAATGAAGCTAGGACAGCCACTGATGTTTCTTCATTAGACCCCTTTCACACTGGATACGCCTATAGCGGAGCGTTAAAATCGTGGTAAAATCGCGATTTACGCTACGCTGCCGTAACTTAGGACGCAAGTGCTTTGTGAATACAGCACTTGCCTCTCTAAGTTGCGGCGGCGTAGCGTAAATAAGATACGCTACGCCCGTAAAATGTAATGCTGCCCTACTTGAATCTAGGCCACAGTCTTTAAGTGGTTAAACTTCCCTCATTTACAGACCGAAGTTTGTTCCTTTGATCTTAGAACAAAAAGTTGCAATGTTTAGAGTTATCTACCAGCACAGACAATGTGAAAAACTTGGCAGGTTGCACGTTTTTTTTTTTGTCTTTTGACAACTGAGTGAGCAGAGAACTCTCTACATTTGTTACATGAATGAATCTGGGAAATTCTGCATAGAGATCGTGAGGGGAGATGAATCGAGATCACAATTGTTTTAATGATTATTCGTGCAGCTCCACTTTAAGTGCAGGAAATTGTTTGTTTGATCCATTAAAAAAGTTATGTTTCCCCCCCCCCCCCCAGTAAGTTTAGACTACAATGCAGTTCAGCTCACATTCAACCAATCAGATTTGACCTCTTAAAACAAACGCAACAACGAGGGTGATTTGCTGTTGCTCACACATTTCTCTTGCCTCTTTATTAAAATACCTTTCTCTTGGCAATATCAGACTTTTTGACAGATTCCCTGCTATTCTCCTGTATAAGTGCGGAAGACTGATAGCGGCCATGTTTTCTCTTTCAGGACTACAAAAGAGAAATCGCAGTATAATGTTCTAGGCATTGGGAGTGGACCTGGTGAGATCTTGTTCAACTTGCAAAATATTGTATTCTAGCAACTGTATAGGGTTAAAGTATTTGTTGTTTTAATCCCTTTTTATAATTTCAGTTTATTTATTTAGAATTTTTTTTATTTGTTTTTCTCAATAACAGTTGGAAATGATTACACTGAACTAGTAATTTTTGTAAACCAAAGTGACTATCCTTTGGTGATACACAGAGATGAAACAAATCCTCCTTCATAAATTGTACCTGCTTATCTGCAGCTTTGAACACGGCCTTAAAGTGGAGTTCCACCCATAAATATAACATTACATCAGTAGTTTTAAAAAAATGTCATTAGTCCTTTACGAAAGGTGCCTTCAAAGTGTTGTTGCTAGGCAGAATAGTTAATCTTCCCACTTCCTGCACCTAGGTGCTTAATGCTTCCTAACCTACACCGCACAGACTCCTGGGAATGTAGTGGGTGTAACTTTCCAGTAGTCTGTGCACTCCCCAGTCTTAAAGAATCATGTGACTTGGACAGCACAGGTGCTGAAACCTGATCTGACACTGCTTGTGCAGCACTGAGCATGTGCTAGATCTGCAAGGCTGAAATCCAGGAAGTCATACAGTCTGGCTTCATGATGCCCACACTTAAGATGGCCCCAGTCAATTTCTATTTTATAAAGTGTCTAAATGCTGTAACAACCTAACAAAACGGACCTTAGTTTACAGACCAACTTTACTAGAATACATTAAGCTTGTGTATTACAGGGGTATTTATATTTAAAAAGTGAAATTGTGGCCGGTACTCCTCTTTAAAGTGGAGGTTCCCCTAAAAATAAACTTTTAAGATTAGATTCATGCTCATTTTGTCTAGGGGAATCGGGTAGTTTTTTTAAAAACGAAGCAGTACTTACCGTTTTAGAGAGCGATCTTCTCCGCCGCTTCCGGGTATGGTCTTCGGGACTGGCCGTTCCTTCTTGATTGACAGGCTTCCGACAGCCTTCCGACAGTCGCATACATCGCGTCACAAGTAGCCGAAAGAAGCCGAAGGTCGGTGCGGCTCTATACGGCGCCTGCGCACCGACTTTCGGCTACTTTCGGAAAATCGTGACGCGATAGTTGTGACCGTCGGAAGTCTGTCGAAAGCCTGTCAATCAAATAGGAACGCCCAGTCCCGCAGCCCATACCCGGAAGCGGCGGAGAAGATCTCTCTCTAAAACGGTAAGTACTGCTTCGATTTAAAAAAAAATAGCCGATTCCTCTTCACAAAATGAGCATGAATCTAATGTTAAAAGTTTATTTTTAGGGGAACCTCCACTTTAAGCTGGCCGTAGATGGATCGAAATTCAGACAGTTCAGAAGGGACGTTATGGTCGTTCCCTTTTGAGAGAAGTCGATCTAATGATCGACTTCTCTCGAACAGGACTGTTGGAAAAATGTTGTTTAATCGACGCCGCAGCCAGTTGGCTGCAGCGCTGATCACCAGTATTCTGACAGTGGAGGAGGAGTCCCTGCTGTCAGAATACAATGAAAACGCAGGGAGGATTCCTCCATTTACCTCGCTCCTGTAGATGGGGGAACGCCTTCATTTTTTTTTTGTGATCGAAAAATACGATCATGCATTCCCATCTTACAGGTTTTACAGTATATCTGTCCATAAACTACAAATAACTTATAACATAAAGACACCTCTAGGCAAAGCACGGACCATACTCAAATGTCAGACCTCGGAGCTGCGGTGGCTCAACGCGATTGGCACTGCGCTGATAAGCCATTCACCTCTGCAGCTAGAGGTTCGGATCCCGGTCTCGGCTTCATGTGAATTGAGTTTGGTGGTCTCAGCCCGGCTCCCGGTGGGTGTGCTATGCAAGGTAAGCCTGTGCTTAGTACGCCCACCCCCCTGCCACAAAAACCACCACACCTACACACGCACTCTAAATTGGGTTAACACACGCACATTGACCACGCGGTCTCTAAAGAGAGGCGAAGGACTAATGGGGCTGGTTGAGCGGGCTAATCCTCTCACTCCCTTATAGGGAGTCCCTCTGCCCTGTTGGGCTTCAAAGCGGAGCAGGTAGGACGGTCTGTGTGGGAGGACCCCCTCACACACCCGCTATTGCCACCCGGGACATGGAGAAAGGTGGCAGATTGCCTCTGGGGGAGGCCTGCCTACTCCCAACTCCTGCAGTCCAGCTCCTCTCTCGAGTACACGCACAAAATACACTTTAAAAAAAAAAAAAAAAAAAAAAAAAAAAAATGTCAGACCTCAGCCACCATTCATGAACAGGTGGTCATAATCTTCTATGTTTGCAAACCGGGTTTTAAATATCACTGGTGATAACATTCACCACTTAATTGTAGCTAGTCGAGTAGTTATTTGTCATTTGCCAAAGGCATTCATTGAAATTCCATGTTACTCTAATATATCAAATTGTCAAGTAAATGGGTGTGGTTTGCCCAGGGCGAGCATTTATTAGATCTTTAATTGTATATGAGTCTCTCTAGTGCTGAAATACCAAAAAGGCAAAGTAGGCACCGACCTTTGAGCCCCAAGCCATTTAAAGCGGAGTTCCACCCAAAACCGCTTTTCTGGTTTAACCCCCCCTTCCGGTGTCACATTTGCCACCTTTCAGGGGGAGGGGGGAGCAGATACCTGTATAATACAGGTATTTGCTCCCACTTCCGGTGATAGATCGCTGCAGATTCCGTGGCGATCTATGCCATGTCCAGACCCCCCCCCCACTGTCTTCTGGGAGACGCACAGGTCCCAAAAGACAGCAGGGACCAGTGAGTACACGCAGCACGACTCGCACAAATGCGCAGTAGGGAACCAGGCTGTAAAGTTGCAAGTCTTCACTTCTTGATTCTCTTACCGAAGATGCTGGCGCCTTCACCCGGGAGTGGAGGGACAAATCGGCTTTGGGTGAGGACATCACAGGCGCCCTGGACAGGTAAGTGTCCTCCTAATATTAAAAGTCAGAAGCTGCAGTATTTGTAGCAGCTGACTTTTATTTTATATTTTCGCTGGAACTCCGCTTTAAGGACCACAAAAAACTGGGAAAGCTTATTGACTTGAGTATAAGCCTAGGGTGTCTATCTGCATGCCTCACTGTGTCCATGACTAGACTTACGTTTACTTACTTACGGTGCTCCCCGGCCATAGGTCCCCCAGACAGCGAACTTTGCACCCGTGTAGAGGAGAACTGAGGCTACATGTGTGGCAAGTTTCGGGTTCAGGAGACCTACGGCTGGCCAGTACCGGATCCCCAAAATCTGGGAGATCAGGCGCACAAAGGTGACTCGAGTATAAGCCGAGGGGGGTATTTTCAGCACAAAAAAATGTGCTGAGAAACTCGGCTTATACTCGAGTATATACGGTACTTTGTTTTCTAGGTTTTGCTGCCAAAACCCCTGTGCCTTATTGTGCCAATACTCTATTCCAGGTGAAATGGATTTATACATACTTTCAGCAATACAAAAATTCAGGCCTGACCTCAAGATCAGCAGTGAAACCATTGAACCAAACCATACGCAAATAGAGCTTTACAAAGGTAAGTGATGTGCCTATTGGTATTGACCAACGTACAATTGGCAGTTGCTGCTGTGCCGATAGGCTGCATGCATTTGTCTAATCCCATTTATTCCGAATGGTACTCCAACGCACCTTGTTCATGTACACTACTGTGGAAAGGTTTTAGGAAGGTGTGAAAAATGCTTTAAATGAAAAATGGTTTCAGAAATTGAAGGTGTTTTTTTTTTTATCAATTAACGAAATGGAAAGTAAATGAACAGAAGAGAAATCCAAATCAAATCAATATTTGCCGTGACCATCCTTTGCCTTCAAAACAGCATCAATTCTTCTAGGTACACTTGCACACAGTTTTTGAAGGAACTTGGCTGGTAGGTTGCTCCAATCAGCTTGGAAAACTGACCACAGATCTTCTGTGGATGTCGGCTGCCTCAAATCCTTCTGTTTCTTCATGTAATCCCAGACAGACTCCATGATGTTGAGATCAAGGCTCTGTGGGGGCCAAACCATCACTTCCAGGATTCCTTGTTCTTCTTTACACTGAAGATAGTTCTTAAAGCGGAGTTCCACCCACTTTTACAAGGTGGTCTTAACCACTAGCCGACCGCCCACGGCCGTTCTACGTCGGCAAGTTGGCTCGGCTGGGCGAGAGCACGTAGTATAACGTCCTCTCTCCCAGCCGCCACTAGGGGCGCGCGCGCGCCCCCCGCTCGCCCCCGACTCCCGTGCGTGTGCCCGGCGGGCGCGACCGCCGCCGGGCACACGCGATCGCTCGGTACAGAGCGGGGACCGGGAGCTGTGTGTGTAAACACACAGCTCCCGGTCCTGTCAGCAGGGGAAATGCTGATCTTCTGTTCATACAATGTATGAACAGAGGATCAGTGTTTCCCCTAGTGAGGCCACCCCCCCAGTAAGAACACACCCAGGCATACTTAACCCCTTCCCCGCCCCTTAGTGTTAACCCCTTCACTGCCAGTGGCATTTTTATAGTAATCCAATGCATTTTTATAGCACTGATCGCTATAAAAATGCCAATGGTCCCAAAAATGTGTCAAAAGTGTCCGAAGTGTCCGCCATAATGTCGCAATACCGAAAAAAAAATTGCTGATCGCCGCCATTACTAGTAAAAAAAATATAATAAAAATGACATAAAAATACCCCCTATTTTGTAAACGCTATAACTTTTGCGCAAACCAATCAATAAACGCTTATTGCGATTTTTTTTTACGAAAAATATGTAGAAGAAAACGTATCGGCCTAAACTGAGGAAAAAAAAAGTTTTTTTATATATTTTTGGGGGATATTTATTATAGCAAAAAGTAAAAAATATTCATTTTTTTCAAAATTGTCTCTCTATTTTTGTTTATAGCGCAAAAACTAAAAACCGCAGAGGTGATCAAATACCACCAAAAGAAAGCTCTATTTGTGGGAAAAAAAGGACGCCAATTTTGTTTGGGAGCCACGTCGCACGACCACGCAATTGTCTGTTAAAGCGACGCAGTCCCGAATCGCAAAAAGTACTCTGGTCTTTGGGCAGCAATATGGTCCGGGGGTTAAGTGGTTAAACTAAAGATCACCACTCCATCCCTCGTTTTTGGATATCTATTTGTTTTCCTTACCTACCTTTTTAGAAAGAATAAATTTACTTCTGCCCTAGCCTGCCTGCGGCGCAGTATGTCACGTCTTCTTCTGCGGCGAGCCCTCCCCCTTCTCCCTAGCTGCCTTCTGGGACCTGTGTGTGTCCCAGAAGACCAGCTGGCCATTTACAAAGCACTGCGCGAATCGTGCATGACCAGTAGGAAACCTGAAGGCTCCACTGTCGGTTTCCCATAGTTGGAATGGCGGCACCTGCATCTGAGCCAGTGGAAAAATCCGCCTCGGGGGCCAACATCGCGAGCTCCCTGGACAGGTAAGTCGTACCCCTACCCATTCACCGAAAAAGTGTCACAAGGTAATAAAAACACATTGTTTTTGACAATTCTTTTATTAAAAAAAAAAAAAAATAGTGTCCCCGCTGTAAATCCACCGTCAATCACGCTGTCCGCTGGACCCGACAAAAGAAGAAATAACAAAGATGCTCCTGTCGTTGGTAAAGGCTGGCTGGCTATTACAGGCTCCGCTGTCTGACATTTCTTATATAGGTAGGGGTGGGGCCATCTGGCTACGTCAATCGGTGGCCCCACCCCCTTGTTATATCAGGTGCATGGGGTGGGGGTGCTTGCTCCTTTCCTGACCTGCTGGATTGCATGCCCGGATAAGGGTCTGATATGGATTTTGAGGAGGGACCCTACGCTGTTTTGAAAAAAAAAATTGACGTGGGGTTCCCATAACATCCATACCAGACCTATAGAGCCTGATATGGACTTGTGCGGACCCACGTTGGGGCCAGGTTGGGGCTCCATGTCTGAAGGACACACGGAGCTGTGACTTGGCTCGAGTGTCCCCATAGGAAGCTGCTGTCTGTGGGGACACTCGATAGGAGGGAGGGGCCAGGAGTGGCAAAGAGGGACCTGAGAAAATACCTGGTAAATACCACGTAATTTTTTTTTTTCTGTGAATTGGACTTAGTTTACTGCATGCGATAATTTATGCGAATGAGTAACATGATACCTTTATCACATGACCCCTATATTCCACATACATTTGTTTAATTGGTATTCACTCACAGTCTTGATAGTGTCATCATGGCTTTGTTTTTTAGCCAATCTATTCAAGATACCAGACCTGAGGGGTGTAACTTTTACTTGGCATGAAAAGACCACAGCTCAGTACAGACAAGACGGCAAGCAAAATAAAGAGTTTAAGAAGTTTGATCTCATTCATATGATTCAGGTAATGTTTAAATTAAAGTTACAAAGTAAACAGAAGGGCTAAAAAAAAAAAGTGTTATTGGGTCTGTTTGTTGGTTGGTTGGTCAGGAAGTTCATCTAGTGAAGCAAACCTCATATCTAGGACTAGCAGGACCTGGTAAAAGTGACTCCTGTTATTTAGAATGGGCAACCCCGCAAACTCCATGTATAGTGCCCAACTATGGGGTCAGCAACGACATCCCTCATTCTTCAACACAAGTTCTGTTCAACCTCCTAACCCTTTTGAGAGCCAGTAGTCTACAATTTGCACAACTGCTGGCTCTCAGTTCCAGCTGCTGCAGACAGCCTGGGCTCCTATAGAGGCTAGAGTGATGATTGGATTCAGATAATGTGATTACTTGCAGGTTGGAGGCTTCATTGAGGAAAATAAGTTTGCCTCCTGTAAGTGAACAGTATCTTCTTTTGGCTGAAGTGTTAAAAAAATTAACCTTGTACATGGCTGTCCATTGTACGTGAATGTTGATTTCTAAAAAAAATGTTTGATATAAGTAACTAGAAAATGTCAGATTTTTTTTTGTAAACTTGTAATCTTCAAAGAAGCCATTCAGTCGCCTTTGCCTTCATATTAGCTGTGTTACAATACCAGTAGTGTCCACCAGAGGTCGTCAGTTACTCTATGAATTCCAGTACCGTAACTGTGTGCGATTCGGATGTTTTAATCCTATTTTTATTATTTTTGGTAGTCGATATATACACGTGTAAAACTGTGCATAGCTTTAGATCTTATCTGCAGTTTATAAATATAATTTGTTGCATCACCCTAAGAAAGATATTAATTACTTAGCTTTACAATGTATTTCAAAAGATATGGGCTTGACTTTACAGTCTGTATCCACTGATTAACGTGTATATATATATATATACATGGACGTCCGCTGAAATTTTTTCAGGGAGGGGCGCTTCGGCAGCGGTGATACACAGTCGCATTTAACCCTTTCTTCAAATGCTAGCGGGGGTTAAAAGCGACCCGCTAGCGGCCGAATAGCGCAGCTAAAACAATGCCGCTTTACCAGTGGCGTATCTAGGGTATGGCAGCCATGGCAAGTGCCATGGGCACCATGGGGAGGGGGGCGACAACAAGTTACCCCCCGCACACGAAAAAAAAACATCCGTCATATAGTGCTCAATTTGGATTAAATAAATTATAAATATGCATAGCTTTTAAGTCATCATTTGCGATTGTGCGTGTGTGTCAGGCATCAAATATAGTGCTTAATATCGATTAAATAAATTATAAATATGCATAGCCATAGATATCATTAATAACGTGTAATAAAGTGATTTGTGCAACAAGCTCATTAAACAGTCCACATTCAGTGAAAGTTCATGTACTGCAAACTTTGAGCAGGGGCTATTGATGGGTACCGTGGCTGCACTTGATGGGCACAGTGGCTTGCATTTGGGCACAGTGGCTGCATTTGATAGGCACAGTGGTTGCGTTTGATTGGCACAGTGGCTGCTTTTGATGGGCACAGTGGCTACGCTTGAGGGGCACAGTGGCGGCAATTGATGGCACAGTGTCTGCGTTTGATGGGCACAGTGGCTGCGTTTGATGGGCACAGTGGCTGTGCTTGATGGCCACAGTGGCGGCAATTGATGACACAGTGGCGGCAATTGATGGGCACAGTGGCTGTGCTTGATGGGCACAGTGGCGGCAATTGATGGCACAGTGGCTGCTTTTGATGGGCACAATGGCTACAATTGATGGGTTTTTTTCAGTTCGATTGCGCCTCCCAAAAATATTCAGCACCAGCCGCCAGTGGTCCCCAGTGTCCCTTTCTGTCTTCGTCACACTGTGTCCCTCCCTATCCCTGGTTATATGAAAGATGGGTTTCAAATGTTTTGACAGGGGCGCAGTTTCAGTGCTTGCCATAGGCACCATTTTCACTGGATACGCCTCTGCGCTTTACCGATAACGCGGCCAGCTGGCAGTGTGAAATAGCTCTTGAGATAATTGAGCTTCACTCCATGCCCATATAAATATAGCCTAGAGAATGTACAGACCCCCCCTTCAGCACAGACCCCCCCTTAAGCACAGACCCCTCCATTCAGCACAGATGGACCCCCTTCAGCACAGACCCTCCATTCTGCACAGACCCCTCCATTCAGCACAGATGGACCGCCTTTAAGCACAGACCCCCCTTCAGCACATACCCCCCTTCAGCACATACCCCCCCTTCAGCACAGATGGACCCCCCATCCCATTCACTACCTCAGATCAGCCATCAGCGTGGCACAGGCACAGCAGGTTCCCTCCCCTTGTGTACACATAAACACTGGAGGGGGGGGGGGCGGCTTCACTCTGCTCGCTGTGCCTGTGACATCTGGCCCGGGACCGCTCAGGCAGCTCGCAGCCGCAAAACTCTTCAACACCTTCTCGATCTTCTAGGGGGGGTCATTTGCCCCCCTTGCCCTATGGAGCGGACGCCCATGTGTGTATATATATATATATATATTAAAAAAACACGAATACATACATATATATATATATATACACACATGGGCGTCCATGTGTGTATATATTAAAAAAACACGAATACATACATATATACACACATATATATATATACACACACACACACACACTACAGGTGCATCTTATAAAATTTGAATATCGTCAAGAAGTCCATTTTATTTCAGTAATTCAATTTAAAAAGTGAAACTCGTATTTGATATAGATGCGTTACACATAAAGTTGATATATTTCAAACATTCCTTTCTTTTAACATTGATGATTAGGACTTACAGCTAGTGAAAACCCCAAATTTTGTATCTCAGAAAATTCGAATACCGATACTCCTCGTTTAACGACCTCTCGGACTTACGACCAGTTCTCCCCACCTGAACGACAATCATTGTATTAAATAGTACAGAATATTCGTTTGAGTCCTGTACTTATGCAAAAACAATGTTATTGAGCTGGAGTTTTGTGTTTTAGACTTTTTTTTTTTTCACAATATAGTACAGTACATTAGTTAACCACTTAAGCCCCGGACCATCGCGGCCACTCTGTGCAAAACGAACTGCACAGTGGAGCCAAGTATAACATGTTTGTTATTTAAAAAAAATAAAAACCGAAGCCATACAACCCCTTTAAGGGGGGGGGGGATATGATCAACATACATTAATACATAAGTGGTCCATATAGTGAACTTGTGTAGAGTTATTCACGTCATGTCCTTACAAAGGACAAGGGGGCACTCTCTATGTCTTGAGTAAAAGATTTCTAAACATGGAAAGGCTTCTTCACTGTAAGAGCTGTGAAAATGTGGAATAGACTCAAGAAATTATTCTGGCCAGCTCAGCAGATTGTTTTTTTTTTTTTAAAAGAAGCTGGATGCATTTGTAAAAGCACAAACTATAACAGGATGCTAACATTGATAGATAATAATACAATTGCATGTTAATCCAAGGGATATCTGATTGCCTTTGGGGAATCGGGAAGGATTCCCCCCCCCCCCCCCCCCAGTAGCAATTTGGACAATGTTTTATGAGGTGTTTTTTTTTTTTTTGCTTTCCTCTGGATTAGCTCTGGTTATAGGATTCTGCATATGAAGGTTATTTATGTATTTGTTTTTTCTATTATATTGAACTAGCTAAACTTTTTTTTGTCTTTTTTTAAGCCTATGTAAAAATGTTGTCACAAATTATTGTTATGTTTTCAAGAGCACAAAACTTGAATGTTTTTTCCCTATAAGGCCAGATTCACACGAGTGCGGTGAAAATTTCAGCTCTCTTATCTCTGCAGAGAGATAAGAGAACTGTTCAGCAGATCCACTGCGTTTTAGCTGCAGATTAGCTGTGAATTTGGAGACCTGGGAGAGGGGAGGGGGAGGGGGGGAAGTGTATTGAGCTGAATGAGACAAATCCTGAAGAGAAATGAACACATCTGCGAATCAGCTGCGTACCCATAGAAGATAATGGGCCTGAACTCGCACCTGAGCCGCACCGCAATGCCTAAAATACGCACACGTTTTTTCGGCAATGCGCAGTGCGAATGCATCGCACATATGTGAACCAGCCTCATTGAAAACAATGTATTTAGAAATGTTCTGCGTATTGGATGCGGTTTAAGCCGCACTCAATTCGCATAGGTGTGAACCCGGCCTTAAAGCGGGAGTTCACCCATAAAACATTTTTTACCCGTAGATTGATGCTCATTTTGTCTAGGGGAATCGGCTAGTTGTTTTAAAATCCGAGCAGTACTTACCGTTGTAGAGAGCGATCTTCTCCGTCGCTTCCGTGTATGGGTCTTCGGGAGTGGGCGTTCCTTCTTGATTGACAGGCTTCCGACGATCGCATCCATCGCGTCACGAGTAGCCGAAAGAAGCCGAACATCGGTGCGGCTCTATACGGCGCCTGCGCACCGACGTTCGGCTACTTTCGGAAAATCGTGACGCGATGGATGCGACCGTCGGAAGCCTGTCGGAAGACTGTCAATGAAAATAGGAACGCCCAGTCCCGCAGCCCATACCCGGAAGCGACGGAGAAGATCGCACTCTACAACGGTAAGTACTGCTTCGATTTTAAAACAACTAGCCGATTCCCCTTGACAAAACGAGCCTCAATCTACGGGTAAAAAATGTTATTTCCAGGTGAACCTCCACTTTAAACAATATTGGCAGCTGCAGATTAAAATGAAATTACCTTCTCAACACTGTATTATTTTTATATTATTATTGTAGTAATTACAATTTTTTTATGTAAAGAACGAGAAGTTTTCCTTTAAGCACACATTGGTTAGTGAAGTGCGGTTATCATGTGTTTCAGATGGTATACTATACAACTCCAATAAAAGAAACCTTGGAGTTTTTCATATCCTGTCTGTCCCCAGAAGGAAAACTTATCATCACCATCATAACAGGTGAGCTACATAGATTTCTGTTCTGTTTGTGGATCATAAACTGGACGCAGAGCAATGCTGATGTACAAAACTCTACACCTCCGATTCTGCTTAAAGCGGATTTCCACCCAAAAGTAAAAAACTTCTGCTCATCGGATCCCCCCCCCCCCTCTGGTGCCACAATTGGCTGCTTTTGGGGGAGGGGGGGACAGGATACCGGTCTTTGACACACCCGGGGGCCCACAGTTTCAATGGCGGTGCTGCGGAGAGGAGGGGGAGAGGCGTGAGGTTCCATGCGGCCGCATCCTTGGACCGTGGGACAGGTGATTGTCTGTTTATTGAAAGTCAGCAGCTACACATTTTGTTGCTGCTGACTTAATAAACAAAAAAAAAAGCCTGAAGCTCCGCTTTAACTGCCTGGCTGCCATGCTGATCAACAAGTGGCAGTACACATGACCGTGTCCCTGACCGAAAAAACACATATCCAAATCAGTTCTAATTTCACTGGCTGTATTGCTTATTCTGAGTCTCCAGCAGGGTGTGGCTAGGTCTACAAAAGATCTGGGGCTAAAGCCCATAGCCGCGAAGTAAAAAAAGTGACACGCTTGGGAGGGCATACGCATGTATATAATGTGTGTGTGTGTATATATATTTTACATTATATACTATCATTACATCAGGGTCCCCAGAGAGCCTCCCCCTTACATCGGGGTCCCCAGAGAGCCTCCCCCTTACATCGGGGTCCCCAGAGAGCCTCTCCCTTACATCAGGGTCCCCAGAGAGCCTCCCCCTTATATCGGGGTCCCCAGAGAGCCTCTCCCTTACATCAGGGTCCCCAGAGAGCCTCCCCCTTACATCAGGGTCCCCAGAGAGCCTCCCCCTTACATCAGGGTCCCCAGAGAGCCTCCCCCTTACATCAGGGTCCCAAGAGAGCCTCCCCTTACATCTGGGTCCACAGAGAGCCTCCCCCTTACATCGGGGTCCCCAGAGAGCCTCCCCCTTACATCGGGGTCCCCAGAGAGCCTCCCCTTACATCTGGGTCCACAGAGAGCCTCCCCCTTACATCAGGGTCCCAAGAGAGCCTCCCCTTACATCTGGGTCCACAGAGAGCCTCCCCCTTACATCAGGGTCCCAAGAGAGCCTCCCCCTTACATCGGGGTCCCCAGAGAGCTTGTCACGTTACCTGCCACCAAATATGGATTGTGACTTGCTGTGTCACTTGCCACCGGATGCAGCACATGTGCATTGACTGGGTCCCAGAGAGAGGGCGGGCAGTGAGAGATAATGTAATTTGGCACAGTGAGGGCAGAACAGCAGTTAGAGGCTAGGGTATACAGACAGGCTAGGATAGTATAGAGTTTCCCCCTCGCCCCTCCTCCATGGCCTGCACTCACCTGGCGCCTCCCCTGCTCAGGAGCTTGTGTGATAAAATTCCTCCCGTCTCTATCATATGGGCGGAGCAAGGGAGGAGACTCGCTCTCACACTGATCTCCGGGCTCTGGCTGTCACTGAAGCACCGAGTGCAGACTCAGTGAGAGTGCTGTGGCTGTGCGGCACATCGCTGTGTCAGGCATACTCGCAACACTCTTACTGAGTCTACCCCCGGTGCGAATCGTGGAGTTAGTGCCTGCCCTGCTCTGCCACCTCTTTCAAATTGCCATCTGGGCCCATTGGGACCCATGGTAGGGCCAGCCCTGGTCTCGGGGATATGAGCCCAGATTCGGGGCTATAGCCCCTGAAGCCACCTCCTAGCTACGCCACTGGTCTCCAGTATTGAAGCCAGAGACAACCAGGCAATGGACACGTTCAGAAGAATGTCAGCAATGGCATCCTATTTATTTCCCCTAGTATGGGTTTCCTTTTAACATCTGTAGATATCTCCTAAAATTGATTTATTAAATGTAACGGCAAATTTTAAAAGAAAAAAGTGACTTTGTTTATTTAAAGTGATGCTAGATGTTGTCAATGACCGTGTATGGTGCCTGTGATTGGCTGCTCCTGGAAAGTCACACCTCTCACTGATTGTCCTACAGGGGACAGCGGATGGAATAAGTTGTACAAGAGACACAAATGGCTTTCACAGGAAGATTATTGCATGGATTTGTGCTCGGAGGACATCACCGCTATCCTTGATACCATCCCCGTGAGATACGAGACCCATGACATCGACTCGTACTTCGACATCACCGAGTGCTTTGTAGAGGGCAGTGACGTTGGCGGGATGTTGCTCGATGCGGTCACAGAGAAATTACACTTTGCGGAAACGGCACCCGCTGACATCAAAGCGAAAATCATGGAGGACCTGCAAAGCCCAGAATTTAGTGTCCGGAGAGATGGGAAGATCTTGTTAGATACAAGGGTGAAAGCAATTGTGGTTGGGTAGAAAAAAGTTTGGGGCAGATCCACAGAGATCTGCACCCGCGCAGCGTATCAGAGATACGCTACGTCGCCGTACCTTACCTGGCTTTAGTTCGAATCCAGGAACATTTTGCGCCGTAAGTTACGGCGGCGTAGTCTATCTCTGGCGGCGGAATTCAAATCGGCGATTAGGGGGCATGCGTCGTCCCGAAATTTCCCGCCGTGCATTGCGCTAAATGACGTCGCTAGGACGTCATTTTTTTTAACTTAGACGTGAGTTACGTCCATCCCGATTCACGGACGACTTATGCAAAAAAAATTCAAATGAAACGCGGGAACGACGGCCATACTTAACATGGCAAATCTAACTATACACCGTAAAAAATACCAGCTTTAACTGTACGCCGGAAAAAGCCGACTAGAGACGACGTAAGAGAATGCGACGGCCGCTCGTCCGTTCGTGGATCGTCGGAAATAGCTAATTTGCATACCCGATGCGGAAAACGTCGCAAACTCCACCCAGCGGACGCCGAAGTATTGCATCTAAGATCCGAAGGCGTACGAAGCCGTACGCCTGTCGGATCTTACGCAGATGCCGTCGTATCTTGGTTTGAGGATTCAATTTACTTTTCAAAAAGACAATTGTCATTAGAGACATCCTGAGATTGTCATTGCTGACCTTCCTATAAAAATGCTTGTTTTCTGGCTGTATTAGACTTTAACCCTTTTGAATCTCCTACATCACAGGTCAAGCAAAGTTTGGAGTTCTCTTTTCATTAAATTTGAATTTTAAAGTGGTCGTAACCCTCATGCCTCGTACACACGACCGGTTTTCCCGACGGGAAAACTGCCCGCAAAAAAATTAGAACCAGCTCTCTTTTTTCCCGTCGTGATTCCCGGCGGTCTTTTTCCCGTTGCGAAAACCGCTCGCGTGTATGCTTCGCCGTAGGTGTACGTTGCTTCGTGCAATAGAGACAGGGAGCGCACGCGCGTGGTCGTCGGCCGCGATGTCCGCCGGCCACCCACGATCGCTCCACAGAAAGCCAGAATGAGGGATCTGTGAATGTAAACAAACAGATCCCTGTTCTGTCAGGGAAGTAGAGAGAGATTGTCTGTTCCTAGTGATCAGGAACAGCGATCTGTCTCTGCTCCCAGTCAGTCCACTCCCCCCACAGTTAGAAACTCCTTCCAGGGAACACATTTAAAGGGGTTGTAAAGGTACAATTTTTTTTTTTCCTAAATAGCTTCCTTTCCCTTAGTGCAGTACTCCTTTCACTTCACTTACCTCATCCTTTGATTTTGCTTTTAAATGTCCTTATTTCTTCTGAGAAATCCTCACTTCCTGTTCTTCTGTCTGTAACTCCACACAGTAATGCGAGGCTTTCTTCTTGGTGTGGAGTGTCGTGCTCGCCACCTCCCTTGGACTAACGGAGAGTCAGGACACTCTCTACATTGCAGATAGAGAAAAGAGCTGTGTGTTAGTGGGCGTCCTGACTCTCCTGTAGTCCAAGGGAGGGGGCAAGCACGACACTCCACACCAGGGAGAAAGCCTCGCATTACTGTGTGGAGTTACAGACAGAAGAACAGGAAGTGAGGATTTCTCAGAAGAAATAAGGACATTTAAAAGCAAAATGAAAGGATGAGGTAAGTGAAGGAGGACTGCACTAAGGTAAAGGAAGCTATTTAGGGGAAAAAAATTGTAACTTTACAACCCCTTTAACCCCTTGATCGCCATTAGTGTTAACTCCTTCCCTGCCAGTGTCTTTTATACAGTAATCCGTGCATTTTTTATAGCTCTGATAGCTGTAAGTGTCCGATCTGTTTGCTGCAATGTCACAGTCCGGCTAAAAAAAAAATTGCTGATTACCGCCATTGCTAGTAAAAAAAATTATAATAAAAATGCTATAAGTCTATCCCCTATTTTGTAGATGCTATAACTTTTACTCAAACCAATCAAAATATGCTTATTGCGATATTTTTTACCTTATTGCGATATTTATCGGCCTAAACCAATGAAGACATTCGTTTTTTTACATTTTCTTGGGGATATGTATTATAGCAAAAGGTAGCAAAAAATATATACTGTACATTTTTTCAAAATTGTCTGTCTTTTTTTGTTTATAGCACAAAAAATAAAAAACGCAGAGGTGATCAAATACCACCAAAAGAAAGCTCTATTTGTGGGAAAAAAAAGGTTTGGGTACAACGTTGCATGTCTGCGCAATCCTCAATGGCCTGGTCAGGAAGGGGGCAAATCCCTCCGGTCCTTAAGTGGTTAAATAGTATTTTGCATAAATATAGAGGTGATTATGGCAACACTGTGATTTTATATTTCCAGAATACAAGGACTGTTGTCAAAGTTTGCTAAAGAAACATTACAATAAAAATTCCCTTTGTGACCAGCAGATGGCACATTCAGTTTTGGTTCAGCCAGAGACATCGATGTAATGCAGCAGTGTATACAATACATATATAGAAAGAGACTGAGAATCATGGATCTCTCCTCTAATAATAATAATTTGCTTTTCTTGTTGCCATTTTAACCACTTAAGACTCTGACCTTTATGCAGGTAAAAGACCAGGCCAGTTTTTGCGATTCGGCACTGCGTCGCTTTAACTGACAATTGCGCGGTCGTGGGATGTGGCTCCCAAACAAAATTGGCGTCCTTTTTTTCCCAAAAATAGAGCTTTCTTTTAGTGGTATTCGATGACCTCTGCGGTTTTTATTTTTTGCGCTATAAACAAAAATAGAGCGACAATTTTGAAAAAAAATGCAATATTTTTTACTTTTTGCTATAATAAATATCCCCCGAAAACATATTTTTTCCTCAGTTTAGGCCGATACGTATTCTTCTACCTATTTTTGGTAAAAAAAATGGCAATAAGCGTTTATCGATTGGTTTGCGCAAAATTTATAGCGTTTACAAAATAGGGTATAGTTTTATTGCATTTTTATCAAAAAAAATTTTTTTACTGCTAATGGCGGCGATTAGCGATTTTTTTCGTGACTGCGACATTATGGCGGACACATCGGCCAATTTTGACACATTTTTGGGACCATTGTCGTTTTCATAGCAAAAAATGCTATAAAATGCATTGTTTACTGTGAAAATGACAGTGCAGTTTGGGAGTTAACCACAAGGGGGCGCTGTAGGGGTTATGTGTGACCTCATATGTTTTTCTAACTGTAGGGGGGCGGGGCTGGACGTGTGGCATCATTAATCGTGTTTCCCTATATCAGGGAACACACGATCAATGACACCGCCACTGTGAAGAACGGGGAATCTGTGTTTACACACAGCTCTCCCCGTTCTTCAGCTCTGGGGACCGATCGCGGGACTCCGGCGGCGATCGGGTCCGTGGGTCCTGCTGTCTTTGTCACGAAGCTTCGGACCGGGTCCAGGGCGTGGCTTTTCACGACGCTCAGGAAGTGACCTCTGCGCCTCGGCTGGAACCAGGACATCTTGTCTTCCATCGGAATACACCAGGCCAGTACGACGCTACTCCGATTACCGATTACCGGAGATGGTGGTGATTATTATGCGCAATTGTTTTGATTTAAATGTACGTGCACTGATTGAAGGGAATTGATTCTGTGGGTTTTTTCTTTCACTTCATTAAAAACGGAATTACGCTATGGCATTTCTCTGTGTTTTTTTGGCTTGATTGGGAGATTCATGACAGATGACTCTGATTGCCCTTTATGAAGATTAGTATCAGTCTGGAGTTACCTATACATCGCCTTGCATTTGTTGCTGTTCGGTGAGTGCGTACCCCAGAGGGGGCTTATTTTGTCCCACGCGGTGGAAGGTGCTTGCTATCTGCTTACTTTTGGACCCTACTTTCAATGGACTTTTCTCCCTATCATACTGCTACACTCTTCTGTTTGATGTTGCACTAAGTGTAGAATTGGTGCCTTTTTGGGATCTACGCTAGAACTTTCCACTACCAGCGCTGTTTGTGATTTTACTGTTTGGACATTTTAATGTTTTTATAGTGTTTAATCTCTTTTTTATTCATTTGCATTTATTTAAACGGCTGCTTTTTGTTAAATTTCCGACTGTGATTTACAGTCCTCCACGTCATCTGTTGATTTCTGTTATTGATTTGTTTGCAGATTTTGCCCATTTAGGCGCGGGGAGGTGTATTATAGGCCTACTATACACCTACCTTTTTTCGTATTTTCGTTACCGTTTTATTTTCGTACATGCGGGATGGTTCGTTATTCTGTTTAATTCATGTTCGTTACTTGTTAGACAATAATTTTTGTGAATTTTCGTCAATGATTTGCATTCTGTATTTTGAATTCCTTTTTCTGTTCGTATTTTCAGTCGTATGTTCATATGACATCTATGACAATTTGTTGTGGATGTCATATGAACATGCGACTGAAAATACGAACAGAAAAAGGATTTTCGTCATTTTGTACTTTCGTAAATATATCGCGGGATTCGCGGCACTTTCAACACGCGGCTCATCCATATTAACTATTGTTAAGCCCCATACACTTGGTCAGACTTTTTTAACAACAAACATAAAAACGATCGTTTTCCGTTCGTTCTCAGAAAATGTGTTCGTTTTTAAACTCCATCAGAAAACCATTTTTGGGTTCAAAAGTCTGGCCAACTGATCTCCCTTCAGATGAAAATCCACAGAAAAGTTTATTTGGCTTTACTGTACTACTCAGCACAAAAGAGAAGCTGCTTTACTAACTACACTCACTGCCCATTCAAAAAAACGAAAATTACATCTATAACAAAAGATTTGCATTCTGTATTTTGAATCCAAAATACGAACAGAAAAAAGGAATTCAAAATACAGAATGCAAATCTTTTGTTATAGATGTCATATGAACATACGACTGAAAATACGAACAGAAAAAGGATTCAAACAAAATACAGAATGCAAATCTTTTGTTATAGATGTCATATGAACATACAACTGAAAATACGAACAGAAAAAGGATTCAAACAAAATACAGAATGCAAATCTTTTGTTATAGATGTCACTTTCGTTCTTTTGCCGTTTTCGTTTTGTCGTATTTTCGTCGGATCGTTCGTTCGTATTTGCTGTTGTTCGTTATGCGGCTCATTCGTAATCCCGTCGTTTTCATATTTTGGTGCTTTAATTTTTTCGTATGTACACATTATTCCGCGGGTACGAAAATTAACATTTTCGTACGAAAATAACATTCGTACGAACGGGAATGCACATATCTAGCCAAATCTATGCGTAACTGATTCTATGAATCAGGCGCATAGATACGACGGCGGCCATTCGGACTTACGACGGCGTATCTGTAGATACGCCATCATAAGTCTTTGAGAATCTGGCCCTATAACTTTTGTGCAAACCAATCAATATAAACTTATTGTGATTTTTTTTTTAACAAAAATATGTAGAAGAATACGTATTGGCCTAAACTGAGAAAGATTTTTTTTTTTTATTATAATTGGATATTTATTATAGCAAAAAGGAAAGAAATGGTGCATTTTGTTTTCTGGTTATTATTATCATCATTATCATGAAACAATTAAAATACAGTTTGACCTTTTAACCACTTCAATACGGGGCACTTAAACCCCCCTCCTGCCCAGGTCATTTTTCAGCTTTCAGCGCTGTCACATTTTGAATGAAAAAAAAAAACAATAAAAAGGTATTCAGCGCTGAAAAAATATTTTACAGAAAAAAACATAAATAAAAATTGCAAGCCAGCACTAAGGATGAATTCATAAAAAAAATCCCAAGAAAAATATACAAGAGAACAGTGCAGCGCAAATTTTGAATGACAATTGCGCGGTCATACATCACTGTACCCAAATGATTTTTTTTACATTTTCCCCACAAATAGAGCTTTCTTGGTGGTATTTGATCACCTCTGTTTTTTTATTTCTTGCGCTATAAACGAAGAAAAGGAGAGTGACAAGTCTGAAAAAAACACCATTTGAGCAGATCAGAACAATGCACTATATGGCCTGCTGATGCCATCTGCTGGTGATATTAGAATTACTTTTTTCTTTCATGAGAAAATAATAATATTATTATTATTATATAAATGTTAATAATAATATTAATTATTATTATTATTATTATTATTATTATTATTAATAATAATTAATATTATTATTAACATTTATATAATAATAATAATATTAGTCATGTTTACAAATAATTACTGTGTTGTTAAAGTGTTAGGCCCCTTTCACATGTACAGATCCCGTGAGGATCCGTACATGTCTCATCCGCTTGCTCAGCAGGGATCGCTGCGTTGACAGGACGGTCGCCGCACACTGTGCAGGGACCACCCTGTCAGATCTCTGCTCTCCCCTATGGGGGGGGATCGGATGAACACGGACCGTCTTGTGCGTGTTCACCAGATCCGCTCTACAGACGGATGGAAAAATAGGATTTTCCTCCGTCTGCAGAATCGGAGGATTGCGGATGAGATCGGGTGTCAGCGAACGTTCATCCACTGACACCCGCTATTCCATAGGGATACATGTATGTCCCTTTTTTTATCAGTAAACGGATGGGTGAAAAAGAGGACATACGGTCCGCTGGTGTGAAAGGGCAGTTTTTGCGATTCGGCACTGTGTAGATTTAACTGACAATTGCGCGTTTGTACGACGTGGCTCCCAAACAAAATTGGCGTCCTTTTTTTCCCACAAATAGAGCTTTCTTTTGGTGGTATTTGATTACCTCTGCGGTTTTTATTTTTTGCGCTATTAACAAAAATAGAGCGACAATTTTGAAAAAAAAATCAATATTTTTTACTTTTTGCTATAATAAATGTCCCCCAACAACATATAAAATTTATTTTTTTTCCCTCAGTTTAAGCCGATACGTATTCTTCTACCTATTTTTGGTAAAAAAAAAAAAAAATCGACCCACGGCTATTTTTTTTCATGCAATTATTCCCCTTTATTTTCATCTGGTGATCCTGTCCGTAACACACTCCCTTCCTAGGGTGACAACGCCAAATGTAATGCAGTTGAGGAGCACAGTTGTTAGGCTAAAATGGGAAAGATGTTAGTGCTACATAACACCTCCCCCTCTCCTCTTCTTCAACAAAACATAGGAGGGAGGTGTGCTGTAGTCCTCAGAGACAGCTGAAGCAAAGTAACTGGTAAGAGTGCAGCACAGGCAGAGAGCACAGGAAGTTATCAGCTCACAAGATTTCTGGCAGAATCAACAAATCGTTTTTACAATTATTGAGCTTAAAAAAAGGCTTTCAATTGTATTTTTAACAGATCAAAAGAAAGATAATAAGTTAAATGATAAGATTTCAATGTAAAATATTATTATTATTTTATCACACATTATTCTAAAGCAGGGGTCTCCAAACTTTTCAACACGAGGGCCACATTGTAGATTTTGCAAGTTTTCGGGGGCCGAAAAAAAAAAAATCAGTTATGTATAAAATATCAACGGTGTCGCCATCAGCGGTGTCCCCATCAACAGCATCCCCATCAGCAGTGTCCCCATCATTGCTGATGGGCACACCAATGATGGGGACGCCGCTGATGGGGACACCGGATTCCCCATTAGCGGTGTCCCCATCAGCAGTGTCCCCATCATTGCTGATAGGGACACTGCTGATGGGTACACCAATGATGGGGACGCCGCTGATGGGGACACTGGTGTCCCCATCAGTGGTGTTCCCATGTCCCCATCAGCGGTGTCCCCATCAACAGCATCCCTATCAGCAGTGTCCCCATCATTGCTGATGGGCACACCAATGATAGGGACGCCGCTGATGGGGACACCGGTGTCCCCATCAGCGGCGTCCCCATCATTGTTGATGGGGACACTGCTGATGGGAACACCAATGATGGGGACACCGCTGATGGGGATGCCGGAGTCCCCATCAGTGGTTTCCTCATGAACAGCAACCCCATCATTGCTGATGGGGACGCCGCTGATGTGTCCCCATTAGTGGTGTCCCCAGTAATGTTCCCATCAGCACAGCAACGTAACACAATAACGATCGCTTCCACATTTGAATTACGCGGGCTTACGCCGGCCGATTTACGCTACGCCGCCGGAACTTATGGAGCAAGTACTTTGTGAATACTGCACTTGCCTGTCTGAGGCCCCGTACACACCATAGAATCCATCCGCAGATAAATCCCAGCAAATGGGTTTCAGCGGATAGATCCTATGGTGTGTACACGCCAGCGGATCTTTTTCCGCGGATATATCTCCCCTGGGATGGATTCCAGCAGATCGGATATTTGCTGACATGCAGAACATATCCATCTGCTGGAGTCCATCCCAACAGATGGATCCGCTGGTCTGTACAGACTCACCGGATCCATCCGTCCGAAGGGATCCCCCGCATGCGTCGTAATGATTCGACGCATGCGTGGAATTCCTTATATGACAGCGTCGCGCACGTCGCCGCGTCATAATCGCGGCGACGGCGCGACACGTCATCGCCAGAGGATTTCGGCGCGGATTTCAATGCGATGGTGAGTACACTCCATCGCAGAGAAATCTGCTGAAATCCTTGAGAGGATTTATCCGCGGAAACGGTCCGCTGGACCGTATCCGCGGATAAATCCTCCCGTGTGTATGGGGCCTGAGTTGCGGAGGCGTAGCGTAAATAGGATAGGCTACGCCCGCACAAAGATACGATCTCCTACGTGAATCTGGTCCATTATTTTTATTTATTTATTGTTATTTTGCACACCTTGTTGCAAAGTTTGTTGCAGCACTGGTACTTTGAGTACAAACTCAGTAGATCATTTATTATTATTATTATTATTCACATTATTCAATATCTACCTTGAGAGATCAGACACAGATAATATCGCTGTTTGCAATTCTTTTATGTGATTTTTATTATTCTTTTAATTTTGAAGCATAGCACCACTTCATATGTGTAAACCATTGGTGGATTCTGTAGTGGTGAGCTCTCCCTGCTATAAGATCCATGATCTGTTCCCTCCCTCCTGGGAGATTTCTATCTTCCCGCACACCTTTTGTGTGTTTTTAGCTTTTCTCTGTTACAATCTTTACAGTATAAAATAAATACAAATTCCAGCAGGGGGCATCAGAGCCCCTCATAATGGCCACAGCAGGTGTGCAGTCTTTGAAATGTATTAGATATCTCACTAATAAAGTCCCCAGAGATAGAAAAAGCTGTCAGGTGGTTTTACACAATATGATTTTGACCCGATTTTCAGTGCAATTATTTAGTGCGACTTTGATGTAACTTTGGTTGCATTTTGGATGTGGTTTGCATATTCTGTGGAGCCAAATGTAAATTGCACTAAAGTAGCACAGGAGCCTTTTCCAAAAATGGAATTGTGCGGAGACGTATTGATATGAGCAGGCACCATTGAAAAACAACGTGATTTCCTTTGTCATGCGATTCATCTGAAATCGCGCTAATGTGAACCAGGCCTTTATGTAGACTAAACAAAAATTACGCGCATGCTGCAGTCTGTCAGTAGCATTAACATGGCAGTTTTTGTTTTTCTGAGTCACCTGTAGAATAGTTTTATGACCCGATGATCCATTATTTTTCACTTACAGTAAAACCTTGGATTGCGAGCATAATTCATTCCAGAAACATGCTTGTAATCCAAAGCACTTGTATATCAAAGCGAATTCCACCATAAGAAATAATGGAAACTCAAATGATTCGTTCCACAACCATTTATTCATAAGTCCTTCAGTTTATAGTCCATATAAAAAGATGATGGGCTGTGTAACCATAAAATGTCCATCCACAAATGGAAGCCTCCACAAGGGGATTAGAAGCAAAGTCCAGCAGGAGCTCCAGAGTATAAAAGAGGAGAGAGACGCCTCTAAGTGTAGCAATATGTTACTAAATGTTGTAGGGGGAGGAGGGGGAGTGACACAAAGGAGGGGGGGTGACACAGAGGAGGGGGGGTAAGCTGACACAGAGGAAGGGGGGGGGGTAAGCTGACACAGAGGAGGGGGGGGGGTAAGCTGACACAGAGGAGGGGGGGGGTAAGCTGACACAGAGGAGGGGGGGGTAAGCTGACACAGAGGAGGGGGGGTAAGCTGACACAGAGGGGGGGGGGGAAGCTGACACCGAGGAGGGGGGGTAGGGTGACACAGAGGTGGGGGGGTAAGCTGACAGAAGAGGGGGGTAAGCTGACACAGGAGGGGGTGACACAGAGGAGGGGGGGTGAGCTGACACAGAAGAGGGGGTAAGCTGACACGAGGGGGGGGGGGGTAAACTGACACAGAAGAGGGGGGTGACACAGAGGAGAGAGGGGGGTGACACAGAGGAGAGAGGGGGGTAAGCTGACCAAGCAGATGAGCCCTCAGGAGACACACATCGGGAGGCAGGACTCCGGGAGCAAGCAGGCCCGATTATCGAATCCACAGTGCAGCCCCGCCTCCACACATGACCATCACCAGCTCCGCAGGGCCATTCACAGACCCCCATGTCTGCTTTCCGGCCCGCCCCGCACATGGCTCGTTCGGCCAATCACAGGGCACCCACTGTAACAGCGATAGCGAGTACAGTACGGGATCATGCGCGCCGCCCGTCTAAATTTATTGTCCGGAGACAGAGAACCGGCTGATACTGGCCACGGGCACATGTGTCAAAACCCAAAAGACTGTCCGGGTCAACCGGCACGACGCCCCTGTTGCCCATGACGCCCTGTGTGGGCACACAGCTCGCACACCCCAAAGGCCGGCCCTGGGCACGGCTCCAGTAACATTTAACATTGAAGTCTATGGAAAATCTTGGTCAGCTTGGCATGGCACGGCTCCAGTAACATTTAACATTGGTCCTTGATGATTCCCTGGAGAAGGGGCGAAACGCATCAACGTATTTCCGGTTTCATGTACCAGTGACACAATTTCCGGTACCCGTGAAACGCACGCTGCAATTGCAAACCCAGAACACACCGATGCCTGTTTTCCAAGCCATCTCGTGAGTGGCATTTCTTGTAATTGCGCAGTAATTCAGTGCCGGTAGTACTTCACTATGTACTTTTATTTTCCCATCTTTTTCAATATGCACCATCTCCCTCGGTCCGCATGAATAATCATTTGTTGAAGCCTGTCACGTACCTGGCGGTAGAGCCTGATATGCAGAGGATGGTCTCTCTTACAGCTCTGACTCAAGGCCCCTGGTAGAGCAGACAAGAAGCGCAAGAGTGCAGAGTCGCACGAGTGCCTGGCAGGATCGCTGATAATGCCACTGGACTGGAACCCCTGAAGAGACTGCAGAGGAACACCGGTACAGGAGAAGACAAGGAGCAGCTGTTCGCAGATAGCAGGAACTGGCTTGGTACAGGGACACCACAGACAGAAGAGCAGATGTAGCTGCAGGTGGGGTGAATGCTCAGCAGGACTCTGAAGGACTGGAGAGGTAGCAGGTACAGGCAGGCCGGGTCATACACTGGTGGACAAGTCAGGAACAGAAGCGTAGGCTGGAGTGCAGTCAGGGTACAGGCTGGGTCGGTATTCGGCTGGCAGCGAGGTAGCAGAAGGAGCAGGCAGATGCAAAGTCAAAACAGGCCAGATCGGCTGCAGGCAGAAAGCAGGAGCGTCAAGGACAAGCCGGGTGAGATAACAGGAACAGGTATCAGATACTGGGAAACAGAACGCTGTAGAGCAGACAGCATCTGAGTCTGGGTACTGACCCAGTTTAAATAGCCTGTCTGGCGCCAAAGCTGTCACAGGGCATGCACACCAGCAGTGTTCTGGCAGGAGCTGAAGTTACAGGCCGTCTTCTACGGCCACCATCTTGGATGCTGGAATGCCCTTCCTGACAAAGCCTCTCTGAACTTGGATCCATGTATTAGACTTTCATATATTTTACAAACAATTTTCGACCCCTGGACTGCAAAGCTGAGGATCCATTAACTCTGGTGAGTAGGGTCGTAAGAGGGGAGAGTGATCTCTGGGATTCCTTTCAACCCAACACCTTGAATTTCCCTTGGAAGCACATAGCACTTTATTTCACCATATCATATCAGCACTGGTTAATTGCATTTTGTGCTTAAACACTATTTATATGTTAGCACTTATATTCCACTAGTGCTGTTAGATTTTCAATATCTTAGATTTCCTGTATTATATAGAAAATCTTGGTCAGCTTGGCATGGCACGGCTCCAGTAACATTTAACATCGGCATCTATAGAAAGTCTTGGTCAGCTTGGCATGGCAGAGCTCCAGTAACATTTACCATTGGCATCTATAGAAAATCTTGGTTAGCTTGGCACGGCATGGCTCCAGTAACATTTAACTTTGGCATCTATTGAAAATCTTGGTCAGCTTGGCATGGCAGAGCTCCAGTAACATTTACCATTGGTGTCTATGGAAAATCTTGGTCAGCCTGGCATGGCAGAGCTCCAGTAACATTTACCATTGCCATCTATAGAAAATCTTGGTCAGCTTGGCATGGCATGGCTCCAGTAACATTTACCATTGGTGTCTATGGAAAATCTTGGTCAGCCTGGCATGGCAGAGCTCCAGTAACATTTGCCATTGGTGTCTATTGGCATGGCAAGCTGACCAAGATTGCACCGCACTGCACATGTGCGAGATCGTCAGGTGCATGCTGGGTAGCCAGCATGTATGGAATCCAGGAAGAAGGACAATGTCTTCAGATGCCCACACTGGAGATGGCCGTTCTGTGCAGGAACTTAACAAAGTAAGAAAACAATGCTGCACAAATAGAAAACGGGGCATAGTTTACAGCGAGGCATGAGTATTCTAGGCGTATTTTTTAGCTTAAAAGTCATATTTTGGCCAATCTCCGCTTTAACTTTTTTGAAAACCATGCACAGCCCACTTTAGAAAATGACTTTTGCGTTTCTGTTTCCCACTATATATATTAGTGCTGTCAAGCGATTAAAATTTCTAATCGCGATTAATCGCATCAATGTCATAGTTAACTCACGATTAATCGCGCGATTAAGGAGGTTCACCCTTTAAAACATTTTTTTTTTGTTTTCTTATTTATTTATTTTTTTTATAATATTAAATTGTGTTTTTTTATTTTTTTACATTTTGATCACTTTTATTGCTGTCACAAGGAATGTAAACATCCCTTGTGACAGCAATAGGTGGTGACAGGTACTCTTTATGGAGGGATCGGGGGTCTAAAAGACCTCCGAGCCCTCCTTTGCACTTCGAAAACGGCGATTCTGAATACTGTGTACTTTTTTAAATCCGGCGCCATTGGCAGCCGAGAAACCCGGAAGTGACGTCATGACGCCGCTTCCGTGGTTTCAATGCGGAGCCTGAATCAAAGCCGCTTACGGCTTAGTGTCAGTCTCCAACCTGGACACAGAAGGCGGCGGATCTAGGATCGGGTCTCCCGGTGGGTCAGAGCGGGCCTCCCGGGCCTCCGGCATAACAACCGAGCGGCTTTTAGCCGCATCGGTTGTTATGTTTGGATAGCCGATCGCCCGCTCTAAACAACGGTACCGGGATGATGCCTGCGGCTGCAGGCATCATCCCGGTATAACCCCCGAACGCCGCCTCGTTAATCGCGCGATAAAATTTTTTACGGGGTTAACATGGGTTTGCGTTAACGCCGTTAATAGCGTGTTTAACTGACAGCACTAATATATATATATATATATAGCCCTCTTTTCTTCTATAACGTCAAATTATTTATATTATTTTATTTCTCCTTATTCCACTATTTATATTCCTGAAGAACGCATAGCCAACAACAACAAGCTGATACAAGCAAGTAACGGCGCTCATTCACTTTGATAGAGTTTATTTTGATTAGTTTTCCAAAAGGAGAAGGAACATGCAAGCTTATCCAACCGACTGCAACATGAGATCGTTCATGGGGATGAATATAAGTGTGATTTTATTGTAAATTAAAATGTTTCTTTATTCTGAAGCTGCAGAAATACCCGAATACATTATCTGAAAGAGGCAGGCTCTACTTCTTCCCTTTTTTTTTTTTCGTGAATTGAAACAAAATTGCATTTGGACGAGTTCCTGCAACATGAAAAGGATCCGCGGTGAAAGAGAAGGCTGTTCAGCTTGTAAGAAGTGTTTATTCAAAGGAGCCAAGTGATTAAACAAGGTTTTCATGGAGGGGGAAACGGGGGGCCGGGTCATTGATATTCTGCGTTGTTATCCTGCATTCTAAATAAAGTTTATTTCCAAAGGTTATCAAGAAATGCTTGAGTGTCGGTTATGGTGTTTGCAAGTATCATAGGGACATGTGAGCGTCTGCTGAAAGTCGTTCTGCAGGCCTGTGAAGCCTTTGTGTAAGCACTTTATAAAAATGTAGGCATGCGGGGGATTAAAACATGAAATAACAGAAGATATATAAATGCTTCTGAAGTAGATATATTAATAAAAAAAGAAAAATGTAAAGCTGAACTCTAAGCAAACAGCTAAATACACAGGCCCAGATTCTCAAAGGGCTTACGACGGCGCAGCGCAATGTACGCCGTCGTAAGTTCTAATCTGGGCCGTCGTATCTATGCGACTGATTCTTAGAATCAGTTACGCATAGATATCCATTAGATCCGACAGGCGTAAGGCTCTTACGCTGTTGGATCTTAAATGCATTTTTTTTTTCGCCGTTAGGTCGAGTATGCAAATGAGCTAAATACGCGAATTCCCGAACATACGCGCGGTTCGACACAGTGAAGTTACAACGTTTACGTTAGGTTTGCGCGGCGTACAGTTGCCCCTGCTATATGAGGGGCAACCAATGTTAAGTATGGCCGTCGTTCCCGCGTCGAAATTAAAAAATTTACGCTGTTTGCGTAAGTCGTCCGTGAATGGGGCTGGACGCCATTTACGTTCACGTCGAAGCCAATGACGTCCTTGCCACGTAATTTCGAGCAATGCACCCTGGGATATTTTCCGGACGGTGCGGGAACGCGCTTAATTTAAATGCTCCACGCCCCATACCCGGTTAATTTGAATTAGGCGGGCTTGCGGCGGGTGATTTACGCTACGCCGCCGCAACTTTACAGGCAAGTTCTTTGTGAATAAAGGACTTGCCTGTAAAACTTGTGGCGGCGTAACGTAAATGAGATACGTTACGCCCGCTGAGTTTTACGCCCATCTACGAGAATCTGGGCCACAGATTATATATATATATATATATATATATATATATATACACACACACACACAGTGGAACCTTGGATTACGAGCATAATTCGTTCCAGGAGAATGCTCGTAATCCAAAGTACTCTCATATCAAAGCGAGTTTCCCCATAGAAGTCAGTGGAGACTAAACTCATTTGTTCCCGCATTGACTTCTATGGCATGCAGGTGACCAGAGGTGGGGGGGGAAGGGGTGGCGGAGAGCCATGGAAATACTCGGGACAGCTCGGCTGAACCAGGAAAGGCTCGGGAACTGAGTATTTCCAAGATTTTCCAAGTATTTTTGAACGGTTCCGATCGGCTCCACTCAGCTCCGGCGCCCATGCACCTCTGGCCAAATGCGGTACTGCACACCGCTGTGGCTGGAATCCTGCTCGTGTTGTGAGACAACACTCGCAAACCGAGTTAGGATTTTATAAAAAATGCTCGTATTGCGAGACGCTCGTTAACCACGTTACTCGCAATCCGAGGTTCCATTGTGTGTATGTATGTATGTGTGTATATATATATATATATATATATATATATATATATATATATATATATATATATATATATATATATATATATATATATATATATATATATCACACTTACGGGCCACTTTATTAGGTAAACCTGTTCAATTGCTTGGTAACACAAATTGCTAATCAGCCAATCACATGGCAGTAACTCAATGCATTTAGGCATCTAGACGTGGTGATGACAACTTGGTGGAGTTCAAACCGAGCATCAGAATGGGGAAGAAAGGGGATTTAACCACTTGAAGCCCCGGCATTGTAAAATAACGGCCACAAAGTGGCTCTACAATGCCGGGAGGACGTCTATTGACGTCCTCGGCTCCTCCGGCCACTGGGGGGCATCACTGCAGTGCCGATGCCCGTGCCTGGCGGCCGCGATGTCTGCCAGGTGCCCGCGATCGGCCGTTACACAGACAAGGACGTGGATCTGTGTGTATAAACACAGAGATTCACATCCTGTCAGGGAGAGGAGACCGACGCTGTGTTTTTTGTACATAGGGACACAGATCGGTCACCTCCCGCAGTCAGTCCCCCTTCCCCCACAGTTAGAACTAGTAGGGAACACATTTAACCCCTTCCTCGCCCCCCTAGTGTTAACCCCTTCCCTGTCAGTCACATTTATACAGTAATCAGTGCATATTTATAGCACTGTTCGCTGTATAAATGTGAATGGTCCCAAAAATTTGTCAAAAGTGTCTGATGTGTCCGCCATAATGTCGCATTCACAATAAAAATCGCAGATCGCCGCCGTTACTAGTAAAAAAATAAAATAAAAATATGTCATAATTCTGTCTCCTATTTTGCAGGCGCTAAAACTTTTGCCCAAACCAATCACTATACGCTTATTGCGATTATTATTATTTTTTACCAAAAATATGTAGAAGAATACGTATCGGCCTAAACTGAGAAAAAAATAAATTGGTTAATTTATTATAACTAAAAAATTTAAAAAAATGTGTTTTTTTTGTTTATAGCGCAAAAAATAAAAACCGCAGAGATGATCAAATACCACTAAAAGAAAGCTCTATTTTTGGGAAAAAAATGACGTCAATTTTGTTTGGGAGCCACGCCGCACGCCCGCGCTATCGTCAGTTAAAGCGACGCAGTGCCGAAAGCTGAAATTTCACCTGGGCAGGAAGGTGGTATATGTGCCCAGTAAGCAAGTGGTTAAAATAAAGTGAATGTAAAGGCATTTTTTAATTACGATAAAAATGTGTTATATTTTTCTGCTCTGTGCAATAGTATTGCGCAGAGAGGTCCCTCATCTCCTCTTCTGGGGTCCCCCCGCCGGTGCTATCTACTCGTTCTCTCCTACAAGTGCTCCCTCAGCAAGCCATGTACTGAGGGGGCACCCATGCAGGCACGCTCCTGAGCTGGGCTGAGTGTACATAAACACACATACACACAACGTGGCTCAGACATGCCCCCTGCACACTACATACAGAATTGGACTGACAGCAGGCTATGGCCTGCTCCTTAAAGTGGAGTTCCACCCTGAAAAAAAAATTAACACCAAAAATCTACAAATAATAAAAAAAAAAGGTAAGTGTCCTTATTAAAAGTCAGCAGCTACAGTGTTTGTAGCTGCTGACTTTAAAAAAAAAATCGTGGGTGGAACCCCCCCTTTAAGCCTAGTACCAATGAGCCGAATGTGGGCCGACATTCCTCGACCCAACTTGTCGATGTTTCAGTTCTGTCCAAAGATTTCCTCTCACTTCCTGTCACTGCCAGGACAACTAATGGACACTGAAAAACATGAAAAACGCATTTTTAGTGTGGAAAGGTTAGAACTTATATTGCTGGTCTAAAACTGTCCAATAAGACCAAATAAAAGTCGAAAAATCTTTTATCATGGATATTATAATATTGTAAGACATAAAACAGCCGTCCTAGCCTTCTCGGGCGGCTAGGGGGCGCGCCGCATTGCTCGAGACCCGGTGCGCGTGCCCGGCGGCCGCGATGTCCGCCGGGCCTCGCGATTGCCCGCAATCACGGCAGGACCATGGATCTGTGTGTGTAAACACACGGATCCATGTCCTGTCAGCGGTGAGGAGACAGATATGTGTTCCCAGTACAGAGGAACACACATCGGTCTCCTCCCCTTGTGAGTCCCCTCCCCCCTACAGTTAGAACACACTTTATGGAACATATTAACCCCTTCAGCGCCCCCTAGTGTTAACCCCTTCCCTGACAGTCACATTTACACAGTAATCAGTGCATATTTATAGCTCTAATCGCTGTGTAAATGTGAATGGTCCCAAAAACGTGTCCGATGTGTCCGCCGCAATGTCACGGTCACAATAAAAAAAAAATCGCAGATCGCCGCCATTACTAGTAAAAAAATAAAAATGCCATAATTCTATTCCCTATTTTGTAGATGCTAGCTAGAACTTTTGCGCAAACCGATCAAATACGCTTATTGCGATTTTTTGCCCAAAAAATTTAGAAGAATACGTATCGGTCTAAACAGAGGAAAAAAATTGTTTTTTTAAAAATAATTATGATATTTATTAAATCAAAAAGTAAAAGATATTGGGCCAGATTCAGGTAGGAGATACGACGGCGTATCTCCAGATACGCCGTCGTATCTCTGAGTGTGCGGCGTTGTATCTATCTTGCCTGTCAAAGTTGCGGAGGCGTAGCGTAAATAGGATACGCTACGCCCGCACATAGTTACGTACTCCCTACCTGAATCTGGCCCATTGTGTTTTTTTCAAAATTGTCGCTCTTTTTTTGTTTATAGCGCAAAAAATAAAAAACGCAGAGGTGATCAAATACCACCAAAAGAAAGGTCTATTTGTGGGAAAAAAAGGGCGTCAATTTTGTTTAGGAGCCACGTTGCACGACCGCGCAATTGTCATTCAAAGTGCGACAGTGCTAAAAACTAAATATTGGTCTGGGCAGGAAGGGGGTGAAAATGCCATGTATGGAAGTGGTTAATGCTGCGTACACACGACCGTTTTTCATGACGTGAAAAATTAAATTTTTTAAAATGGTCAATAAAAACGACCTCCAGAGCGTCTTTCTCGACGTGAAAAATGTGCATTAAAAATGTAGAACCTGCTCTAATTTTTCTCGTCGTTTTTCACGTTGTGTGTAGGCTTTAATGACGGGGAAAAAAAAACGTGCATGCTCAGAAGCAAGTTATGAGACGGGAGCGCTTGTTCTGGTAAAACTAGCGTTTGTAATGGAGATAGCACATTCGTCACGCTGTAACAGACTGAAAAGCACGAAGACTGAAAAGCGCGAATCGTCTCTCACCAAACTTTTACTTACACAAAATCAACAAAAGCAGCCCCAAGGGTGGCGCCATCAGAATGGAACTTCCCCTTTATAGTGCCGTCGTACGTGTTTTTTTTCACGATCGTGTGTGGGCAAGACAGACTTGAGAGGAATCGCGTCGAGAAAAACTTTGTTTTTCCCATGACATGAAAAATGGTCGCGTGTACGCGGCTTTAGGGGGCAAGTCGTTCTGGCCCTTAAGTGGTTAATATACTGTATGTCTAATAATAATTATTCCGATGTAACATGTCATTTAATCTCCCCTCTACATTTTCTATGGTCCTATAAATAGGGAAAGTAAAAACTATCAGCAGCAGATAAAAGGCAGGTAATGATGAGATGAATTGACACTACAAATGAGTGACAAACGCCCATTACGGAAAATTTGAGCTAAAAGCTCTTCAGTGATTTAATCAATGTTAATGAAGTCCTCCCATAGTAATTAATTCAATTCCTGCACAAAGCTTTATTACACCGTGTCTATCTATCTCACTTCATCAAACAGAGTGTTCAATCCATATGTAATTACAGAATCACAACTTACATGTACAGCTGAGGGATACGGTGTGCCTGGGTCTGAATAATGATTGTCCTCCTCCTGTAGAGAATAGCTAATCCAACTCTGACCATAGGATAAAGGTCAGGATTGAAAGCTGTCCATCCACATTAGATGATTGTCGGACATTCATACTTTGATGTTTTTCTTATCTGGACTAAGGCTGGATTCACACCTAGGCATTTTTAGTGCTTTTTGCATTTTGCCTTTACACGCACATGAATTTTAATGGCATCCCAGTCTTAGCCTGTAGGGTTCAATATTGAGTTGGCCCGCTCTTCACATCTATAACACCTTCATCTCTTCTGGGAAGACTGTCCACAAGGTTTAGGAGCAGTGGCGGCTGGTGAAGTTTTATGATGGGGGGGCGCAATACCCCGCCCTTCCACATTTGGTCCCTCCCACTTCTCATAAGCCACACCCCGTATAGAATCCACCACTCCGTCCCCTGTATTCCACTCAATGTCAGGAGTATACAGCTCAGCGTCACAGCACAGAGTATATAGCCCCAGCATCACAAATCATGGTATATAGCGCAGCCTTACAGATCGGTGCAAACAAACTAAAATATGACACTGTTAGTAATGAAGGACTCGAAATGGGCAGGAGATTACCAGAGACTGCGGACATACTGCACAAGATTACCAGAGACTGCGGACATACTGCACAGGATTACCAGAGACTGCGGACATACTGCACAGGATTACCAGAGACTGCGGACATACTGCACAAGATTACCAGAGACTGCGGACATACTGCACAAGAGTACCAGAGACTGCGGACATACTGCAGGAGATTACCAGAGACTGCGGACATACTGCAGGAGATTACCAGAGACTGCGGACATACTACACAAGATTACCAGAGACTGCGGATATACTACACAAGATTACCAGGGAGTGTGTCTATGGGAATGTTTGACCATTCTTCCAGAAGAGCATTTGTGAAGTCAGGCACTGATGTTGGACGAGGTATAAATGTGTATAATGGAAAGATCTGCGCTACCCTTAACCACTTCAGCCCCGGAAGAATTTACCCCCTTCCTGACCAGAGCACTTTTGACGCTATTTTGGGACCATTGTCATTTATACAGCGATCAGTGATATTAACCACTTAAGCCCCGGACCAATATGCAGCCTAAAGACCCAAGGTGTTTTTACAGTTCGGGACTGCGTCGCTTTAACAGACAATTGCGCGGTCGTGCGACGTGGCTCCCAAACAAAATTGGCGTCCTTTTTTCCCCACAAATAGAGCTTTCTTTTGGTGGTATTTGATCACATCTGCGGTTTTTAGTTTTTGCGCTATAAACAAAAATAGAGCGACAATTTTGAAAAAAAAGCAATATTTTTTACTTTTTGCTGTAATAAATATCCCCCAAAAACATATATAAAAACATTTTTTTTCCTCAGTTTAGGCCGATACGTATTCTTCTACCTATTTTTAGTAAAAAAAATCGCAATAAGCGTTTATCGATTGGTTTGCGCAAAATTTATAGTGTTTACAAAATAGGGGATAGTTTTATTGCATTTTTATTTTTTTTATTTTTTTTACTACTAATGGCGGCGATCAGCAATTTTTTTCGTGACTGCGACATTATGGCGGACACTTCGGACAATTTTGACACATTTTTGGGACCATTGTCATTTTCACAGCAAAAAATGCATTTAAATTGCATTCTTTATTGTGAAAATGACAGTTGCAGTTTGGGAGTTAACCACAGGTGGCGCTGTAGGAGTTAGGGTGCACCTAGTATGTGTTTACAACTGTTTGGGGGTGTGGCTGTAGGAATGACGTCATCGATCGTGTCTTCCCTATAAAGGGAATGACGCGATCGATGCGCCGCCATAGTGAAGGACGGGGAAGCCGTGTTTACACACGGCTCTCCTCGTTCTTCAGCTCCGGGGAGCGATCGCGACGGAGCGGCTATAAACAAATAGCCGCGCCGTGGTCCCGGATCGCTCCCCGAGCGGACCCGACCTCCGCATGTAGCGGGGGGGGTCCCGATCGGACCCCCCACCCGCTAATAGGCGAGGACGTACCTATACGCCCATGTGCCTGTACGTGCCATATTGTGGACGTACATGTACATGGGGTGGTCCTTAAGTGGTTAAAATTTACTGATTACTGTGTAAATGGCACTGGCAGGGAAGGGGTTAACCACTAGGGGGCGAGGAAGGGGTTAAGTGTGACCTAGGGTGTGATTCTAACTGTGGGGGAGATGGGCTACAAGTGACACGACAGTGATGACTGCTCCCGCTGACAGGGAGCAGTAGGTCAGTGTCCTGTCACTGCATTAAGGTCAAACACATAGTAGTACCAATCACTCACAATGAAAGGGAAGGGGCTGGTAAGTTACATATTTACCGGCTCCTTCCCCCACTCATTCTAAAACATCCCCGGAGCAACAGCTGGAGGGAGAGGAGAGCCGGAGGTGCTGCGGGGGGGGGGGAGCCTGAGGGGGGAACCAGGGCAGTAGGGGGAATCTGTGCTGCACAGGGTGATTAGGGTGTGCCTGGGCACACCTGGCAAACCCTGTGCGCACACCTATGGTAACAAGACAGAGCCAAGAGGCACCTGTATTGTGCCGATAAGGGTGGACCAACCTGTAGCTGTATTTGGTGACATTTCTTGATCTGTGTCAGATCATACAGATTTATTTACTTTTAGGTGCCTATCCACATATTGAAACCGCATTACATATACGGTATGTTGATCCTTCCTATCATTGAGGCTCCATTTGCAAGAAGCTCCAGAAACCAAACTTATTAAAAACGATTTATTGTGTATCTCTAGCCTTAACCTTTTGGAAAGAACAGAAAAATGTTGGAACCTCTACATAGGGCCAGTTCACTGTCTTTTAGATCTTTGAGGGGCCAATGAAAGTAAAAATGCCCCATAGTTAGTGGTCAGTGGGAATGCCTTGGGGTAGGTAATGTAGAAAATGGCCTGAAAATCAGGGCAAAATCGTGGGTGCGCGATATTCGCCGATACCCGCTTTCCCGCGCCGAGTTTGAATACTGCGCCGACATATACCAAGCGCAGTACACTCGTGTATTGTCGGGCAGTCTCGGCTCCTCTCGCGCTGACGTCCTGGACGTACAGGACGTGAGTGCGACAGTAGCCGAGCCTGCCCGAGTGTATTGCGCTCGGTATATGCCGGCACAGTATTCAAACTCGGCGCCGGAAAGCGGTAAACGAGCGAGGAGGACACCGCAGAAGGACGCCGGACCCGACGAAGAGGACACCCGAAGCCGCAGACGGACGCCGGACCCGACGAGGACGCCGCGCAAGACAACAAACTGTAAGTACAAAAAACTTTTTTTCCACAGGATTTGGGGGCAACTTTAGGGGTGCGCGCTATACACAGGAGCGCGCTATACCCCAATAAATACGGTAGCCTTAACATCCCATCCAATCCATTTAGACTCCATTTCAAGCAGATGCGACCAAGCTGGTCAGGAGGAATATAATGAATTGTTTAACATCAATCAGTGTAGCGCTTTGGTCTTTTAAGGCCCCGTACACACGACCGGATCAGTTCCAGCGGATAGATCCGGTCGTGTGTAGGCCCGAGCGGACAATTTTCGGCGGATAAAAATCCAGCCAACGGATTCCCAGCGGATAAAAATTTTGTAGCATGCTACAAAATCTATCCGCTGGAATCCAGTCCAGCGGACTGATCCGGTCGTCTGTACAGACTCACCGGATCAGTCCGTCCGCTCCCCTCCCTCGCATGCGTCGTAATGATTCGACGCATGCGTGGAAGTATTTACCTTCCAGCGTCGCACACGTCATCGTCGCGGCGACGGCGCGACACTTGACCGCGGATTTTGATCCGATGGTGTGTACAAGCCATCGGATCAAAATCCGGAGGAGGAATGTCCGCTGGAAACGGTCCGGCGGCCTAAGTGTTAAAACAGGCGGTGAAATATCACTTCCCAGCCACCTGTCAACCACCCTCTGAAAAGCTATCCACCAGGGATCACTTTTCAGAGGGGCAACAAGGGCTGTTGCATGACAGAATGAGCCCTCACAAAGACTGGGAATGGGCAGGTCAGTGTGTGTTATTGCAGAGACATCAGAAGCCGCCTGTTCACATTTTTTTAATGCATCAGAAAACATCCACTTTAAGGTGAATGTAGCCGTATTCGCGCCCTGGCAGCAACGCAGCTCAGTTCTGTCTGTGATACCTTTTTTTTTTTTTTGTGTCAGAATATTATTGCCTAACACAGACACAAACCTAAACTCATACTCTGCATTTACAATAGGCATTAGCTGAGTGGCTTCCTGAACACATGACCTGGGTGGAATGTGTAGGCGGTACAGAAGGAGTGATGACTCTGCAATCCCTCATTCATGTCATCTCAGCTTGCTGCAACTTCACAACTTCCCAGTCCGGTGAGTACACTTCTGCTTTCTACTGAACTTTCTATACACAGAGCACAGAGTTGTCAGAACTGGATCTAGAACTGCAATATCTTGTTCCTGAACCTGGGCCTGTGCAATGTTCTGTACCTGAACCAATGCAGTGCCCTGTTCCTAGACTCCTAGACCCGAGCAGTGTCCTGTTCCTAGACCCGAGCAGTGTCCTGTTCCTAGACCCGAGCAGTGTCCTGTTCCTAGACCCGAGCAGTGTCCTGTTCCTAGACCCGAGCAGTGTCCTGTTCCTAGACCCGAGCAGTGTCCTGTCCTTGGACCCGAGCAGTGTCTTGTCATTGGACCCGAGCAGTGTCCTGTCATTGGACCCGAGCAGTGTCCTGTCCTTGGACCCGAGCAGTGTCCTGTTCCTGTGCAGTGTCCTGTTCCTGAGCCCGAGCAGTGTCCTGTTCCTAGACCCGAGCAGTGTCCTGTTCCTAGACCCGAGCAGTATCCTCTCCCTGGACCCGAGCAGTGTCCTGTCCTTGAACCCGAGCAGTGTCCTGTTCCTGGTCCTGTTCCTGAGCCCGAGCAGTGTCCTGTTCCTGGTCCTGTGCAGTGTCCTGTCCCTGGTCCTGTGTAGTGTCCTGTTCTTGGTCCTGTGCAGTGTCCTGTCCCTGGTCCTGTGCAGTGTCCTGTTCTTGGTCCTGTGCAGTGTCCTGTCCCTGAACCCGAGCAGTGTCCTGTCCCTGAACCCGAGCAGTGTCCTGGTCCTGTGCAGTGTCCTGTTCCTGGTCCACTGCAGTGTCCTGGTCCAGTGCAGTGTCCTGTCCCTGGTCCTGTGCAGTGTCCTGTCCCTGGTCCTGTGCAGTGTCCTGTCCCTGGTCCTGTGCAGTGTCCTGTCCCTGAGCAGTGTCCTGTCCCTGAACCCGAGCAGTGTCCTGTCCCTGAACCCGAGCAGTGTCCTGGTCCTGTGCAGTGTCCTGTTCCTGGTCCAGTGCAGTGTGCTGGTCCAGTGCAGTGTCCTGTTCCTGGTCCAGTGCAGTGTCCTGTCCCTGGTCCTGTGCAGTGTGCTGTTCCTGGTCCTGTCCCTGGACCCAAGTACTGTCCTGTTCCTGGTTGTGCCATGCAGTGGCTGGACCTATGCAAAGTCCTATGTCGGGACTGAAAACCTACATCCCTTTATATAGTCCTTGCTGAGAAACGAGAGGCTCTTCCTGGATTCACTAATTGCACATTCTACATAAAGGGTCTACAGAGCACTAACACATACAGTATGTCAGAGTTCTGCCTGAAAGTCATTTCCTAATTGATTTAAAAAGATACAAAGAAATATTGGCACCCACCACAGGAGAGTGGCACCAGCTGGTTGGCATAGGAAGAGTCTGTATGTACATTCTCAGAGTTCCTGGAATTCCACATATTTAGTACAACATGAACTCTCACTTCCAGCCTTCCAGCCTTCCAGCTTCTAGCTGCGTTTTCTGAGTGCAACTGTTTCAGAGGCGGCTGAAAAGCCTAAAGTGTATCTAAACTCAAGAGGATTAGCTGATAGTATTACAGATTACTGCCCTTAAAGCGGAGTTACACCCAAAAATGGAACTTCCGCTTTTCGTAATCCCCTTCCCCCCTTCAGTGTCACATTTGGCACCTTTCAGGGGGAGGAGGAAGCAGATACCTGTGTAATACACGTATTTACTCCCACTTCCAGGCATAGATCGCCGCAGTATCCGCGGCGATCTACGCCATGTCCGGCCCCTCCCCCATCTTCTGGGAGACACACAGAAGCTGTGACCCTGGGGGAACCTATTAAGAGGAGGGGCCTGGTGCCCCAATGCCCCCCCCCAGAAGAAAAGGACCAGGGCTCTGTGAAAAAACATTGCACAGAGCAGGTAAGTATAACATATTTGTTATGTTTATTAAAAACAAAAAATTGAGGGTTTACAATCAGTTTAAGATTAGGAATTTCACATCATGAAATGTCATTTTTAACGTTGCTTTGAATTTGCTGCCGCGTGCTCCATGACCGCGCCCGCGGGACCCACGGACTCGATGTCCGGCGATCGTGTCACGGAGAGGCAGAACGGGGGGGACGCCAGTGTAAACAAGGCATTTCCCTGTTCTGCCTAGTGACAGGACACTGATCTACTGCTCCCTGTCATTTGGAGCAGTGATCACTGTTGTGTCACTCGTAGCCCCCCCCCCCCCCCCACACAGTTAGAATCACTCCCTAGGACACAATTAAAACGGAGGACCCCCCGATTTTTTTTTTTTTTTAAAGCCAGCAGCTACAAATTTTGCAGCTGCTGACTTTTAAAAAATTAACACTTACCCGTCCAGCGTGTCCGCGAAGTCGGCAGACGAGGACGAGCAATTGCTCGGTCCTCGGATGCTGCCGCCGCCATGCTTGGTGAGGGAATCAGGAAGTGAAGCCTTGCGGCTTCACTGCCCGGTTCCCTACTGCGCAAGCGCAAGTGAGCGGCGCGCCGTCACTTGTCCCCGCTCTCTCCTGGGAACACTAAGTTTCCCAGAAGACAGCGGGGGGGGGGGGGGGGGGACGCAAAGGGGCGTGACTCCCGCGGGAGTCAATACCTGGAAGTGATGCAAATACCTGTTTTATACAGGTATGCGCAAACCAATCAATATACGCTTATTGCGTTTTTTCTTTTTTTTTACCAAAAACATATGGAAGAATACCGTATTTATCGGCGTATAACACACACTTTTTCTCCCTGAAAATAGGGGGAAAATCACGGGTGCGTGTTATACGCCGATAGTAGTGTACCTTGGGCTCAGAGGGGGACGAGCGCCGCCAGAATTCACCGAGCCGTCATCTCCGAGACGTCATCTCCTGTTTACTCTAACGTCACACACACAGTCCCGCTTCCACCACCGGCATTGGACCAGTGTTCTATCAATCACAGGAGCTGGTCCAATGCCGATGGCGGAGGCGGGACTGTGTATGTGACTGCCGACGAGTGAACAGGAGATGACGGCTTGGTGATTCCCTCACTTCACGAGAGATGGTGAGGCTACAAATGGGCACATAGGCTGCATCTAGGCTGAAGATGGGCACATAGGCTGCATTTAGGCTGGAGATGGGCACATAGACTGGAGATGGGCACATAGGCTGCATTTAGGCTGGAGATGGGCACATAGGCTGCATATAGGCTGGAGATGGGCACATAGGCTGGAGATGGGCACAGATTAGGCTGCATTGAGGCTGCAGATGGACACTGACCATAAAATTGTGTTAAACGGTACATATCGGCCTAAACTGAGGAAAACATTTTTTTTAAATATTTTTTAAGGATATTTATTATAGCAAATAGTAAAAAATATATATATTTTTTAAATTGTCGCTCTTTTTTTGTTTATAGAGCAAAAAATTTAAATTGCAGAGGTGATCAAATACCACCAAAAGAAAGCTCTATTTGTGGGGAAAAAGGACGTCAATTTTGTTTGGGTACAGTGCCACACGACCGCGCAATTGTCAGTTAATGCGACGCAGTGCCGAATCGCAAAAGTGCTCTGGTCAGGAAGGAGGTAAGTTCTTCCGGGGCTGAAGTGGTTAATGGCACCCCAAAGCACCTTGCTAATGCATATATGGCCCAGGGGTCCTCAAACTACGGCCCTCCAGTTGTTCAGGAACTACAATTCCCATCATGCCTAGTCTTGTCTGTGAATGTTATGCCGCGTACACACGATCGGTCCATCCGATGAGAAAACGGTCTGATAGACCGTTTTCATTGGTTAACCGATGAAGCTGACTGATGGTCTGTCGCGCCTACACACCATTGGTTAAATAACCGATCGTGTCAGAACGCGGTGACGTAAAACACAACGACGTGCTGAAAAAAACGAAGTTCAACGCTTCCAAGCATGCGTCGACTTGATTCTGAGCATGCATGGATTTTTTTTTTTTGGTTGTGCCTACTAACGATCGTTTTTTTTTCTATCGGTTAGGTATCCATCGGTTAAATTTAAAACAAGATTGCTTTTTTTAACCTATGGTTAAATAACCGATGGGGCCCACACACGATCGGTTTGGTCCGATGAAAACGGTCCATCAGACCATTCTCATCGGTTTGACCGATCGTGTGTACGCGGCATTAGAGTTTTACAATGCCTCATGGGATTTGTAGTTCTGCAACAGCTGGAGGGCCGTAGTTTGAAGATTCCTGAATTATATGCTTTAGCACACCACATCATTTGGTAAACTGTTACCATGGCCCAGATTCAATAAGCAATTGCGCCTGTGTAACCATAGGTTACACAGCGCAATTGCTTACTTGCTCTGGCGTTACGAGTGCTCCTGGTTCAGGAACATCGTAACGCCGACTGCAGCCTAAAATCTGCGTGGCATAAGGCTCTTATGCCACGCATATTTTAGGCTGCATTCTTGCGATGCCCGCTAGGGGGCGCTCCCATTGTGCTCAGTGTATAGTATGCAAATTGCATACTAACACCGATTCACAATGTTGCGTGTGCCCTGCGTACGCAAGTTAAGTTGTTTCCGTACGGCGTGTTTAGCGTAAGGCTGCCCCTTCTAATAGTAGGGGCAGCCAATGCTAAAGGATACCCGTCGTTCCCGCGTCGCGATATTTGAATGTTACGTCGTTTGCGTAAGTGATTCGTGAATGGCGCTGGACGCCATTCACGTTCACTCTGAAACAAATGACGTCCTTGCCACGTCATTTGCCGCAATGCACGTCGGGAAAGTTTCCCGACGGAGCATGCGCTCTACACTCGGCTAATTTAAATGATTCCCGCCCCCTACGGGATCATTTAAATTGCGTGCTCTAGCGCCGGGCAATTTTGCCGGCGCGCCCTCGCAATTTACGGAGCTACTGCTCCGTGAATCGAGGGCAGCGGAGCAAATTTGCGGGGGCGCCGGGCAAAATCGTTGCCCTGCGCCTCTGCAAAAAAAGCGCAATTCTCTTTGAATCCGGGCTCATGTGTTTTGTTGCAATGTGTGTCAACGCCGCTGTATCACGGGAGCGCGCCCGCAAAAGCTTTCCACCATGCTCGCTCGCTCGCATGAAGGTGGAAAGCTTTTGCGAGGAGGAGCCGAGACAGCCGCCGAGGGACCCCAGAAGACAGGATACGGGGACACTCTGTGCAAAACGAGCTGCACAGTGGAGGTAAGTATAACATGTTTGTTATTTAAAAAAAAAAAAATTGCCTTTAGTGTTCCTTTAAGATCTTGTATTTCTGTCCTCCTTCTGTGCATCACAAATAAAGAATTGTACAGGAAATGAAACTGAAGCATCTAACACATCGGAAGCAGTAAGCGTGGACGATCTGCACACAGTTAATATCTCCCGGGCACAGCACTGAAATCCTGTCTTTTCTCACACAGGGCCGGGAGCCGAGGCCAAGACAAACACAAGAAGCTTTTCATTCTCTTTGCTGCGGAGGAAGAAAACATGGAGCCTGAGATGAGGAGCCTGATGTCTGACAACAGCCGATACGTCGAGTCCTTCCGCCTCTTCCTACAGAATTCCACAGAGCACCAGTGCATGCAGGACTTCATAGAGACCAAACTGGCCGCCATTGTGTCCAGGTACGGTACCCGGACCTCCTGTCCTGCCTGCTGGTGCTTTCCCTTTAGATATGTTCTTCTGTGACAGTGCGATCTACACATACCTACACTGTCCTATTGTCATGGCAGTGAAAGGGTCAACTGTTACATCATAGGCCTAGGCCTGAACATTAGACCGCGGGGAAGCCATGCATGTCCTGACTGATGTCTTTCTAACTAAATATCTCTGTATAGATATGCAAGTTGTGCCTATGGGAGAAGGAGGAGGGAGCAGGATCATGCGGGGCCCCTTTAGGGGGAACAATAGTGTGCAACCATTTAGGTTGGCTTTCCCGTAAGAAGCATGGGTCGGCCAAGGTCATGGAGGGGCCCACAAACAATTGGACAATAAACTGACAGACAATGCTGATGGTCTCCAATGTCAGTAGTGTAGGCTTAGGCCCAGATTCACAAAGGAGATACGACGGCTACACACGGTCAATTTCTGTGAAGTAAAAAACAACGTTTTGATAAACGACACATAAAATTGAAGCATGCTTCAATTTTTTTTTAGTCGTTTTTACAAGACATAAAATGAAGTTTTCCCCCACACACGGTCAATTAAAGTGACGTTTTTAAAAACGTCGTTTTTTTTCATCACATAAAGTGATGGTGTGTACGGGGCATCAGATGCGACTGGCGTAAGTCTCTTACACCGTCGTATCTTAGGGTGCATATTTACGCTGGCCGCTAGGTGGCGCTTCCGTCGTTTTCGGCGTAGAATATGCAAATGACCTAGATAAGCCGATTCACAAATTTACGTACGCCGGCGCTATTTTTTTACGTCGTTTACGTTAGGCTTTTTCGGCGTAAGGTTACTCCTGCTATTAGGTGGCGCACGCAATGTTAAGTATAGCCGTTGTTCCCGTGTCGAAATTAGAATTTTTTACGTCGTTTGCGTAAGTCGTTCGCGAATAGGGCTGGACGTAATTTACGTTCACGTTGAAACCAATACGTCCTTGCGGCGTACTTTGGAGCAATGCACACTGGTATATGTACATGGACGGCGCATGCGCCGTTCGTAAAAAAACGTCAATCACGTCGGGTCACCAAGAATTAACATAAAACACGCTCCCCACACCTAAGTTGTTTTTTTTTTGCTCCTGACCTGCATTTGCGAAGGGAACAAAGGACTGGGCTCTTGAACTTGTACGCTACAGAGAAGCCTATGCCGGTGTTTATCTCTATGCTTACCGGGCCTAGGCTTCCATTGTGTTTTGGCAAATACATGCTTTATGATGCCGTCTCTGGACTGCTTTTCATCTCCTATAGCAAAGTAAAGCGGCTCAAAAGCAACACATTAGATAGCCATCAGTTGAACAATCAAATGGTTAATAACTGATGGATCTGTTCATAATATTGAAACAACCATTTTCTCTAATGATTACATCAGGGGTCTCCAAACTTCTCAAATAAAGGGCCAGTTTACTGTCTTTCAGACTTTAGGGGGGGCAGATTGTGGGCAGAGGGGTAGAAAATGTCCCAGGCCCAGCATCAGTGGGAATAAACATGACCTCAAGGTAGGAGGTCAGGAGGAGGAGGAGGAGCCTATCATTGGTATCAGTGGGAGGAATAGTGCCCCATTATTGGTATCAGTGGGAGGAATAGTGCCCCATTATTGGTATCAGTGGGAGGAATAGCTCCCCAATGTTGGAGTCATTTGGAGGAATAGTTTCCCATCATTGGTGTCATTTGGAGGAATAGTTTCCACCCATTGGTGTCAGTGGGAGGAATAGTGCCATATTGTTAGTGTCAGTGGGAAGAATAGTGTCCCATCATTGATACTAGCAGTGGGAGGAATGTTGACCCCTTATTTGTGTCAGTGGTAGTAATTATTCCCCACAGTTGGTGTTAGTGAGAGGAATAGTGACTTATTTAGAGAAAGAATGCCCCAAAGGCTGGATAAAGGCTAGCAAAGGGCCGCATCTGGCCCTGGGGTCATAGTTTGGAGAACACTGGATTAGATCAATACATGTACGGCCAGCTTTAAGAATAGGAGCACAGGGGGAGGTGCAGTGTGGTGCGGCAAAAGCAAACACTAAGGGGTAGATTCACATAGAACCGCGTATCTTTGCGGCCGCGTAACGTATCCGATTTACGTTACGCCTCCGCAAATTAGACTGGCAAGTGCTGTATTCTCAAAGCACTTGCTCCGTAAGTTGCGGCGGCGTAGCGTAAATCGGCCGGGGTAAGCCCGCCTAATTCAAATTTGGATCAGGGGGGCATGTTTTATGTAAATGTACTGTGACCCGACGTGATTGACGTTTTTCCCGAACGGCGCATGTGCCGTCCATGGAATTTCCCAGTGTGCATTGCTCCAAAAGTACACCGCAAGGACGTCATTGATTTCGACGTGAACGTAAATGACGTCCAGCCCCATTCACGGACGACTTACGCAAACGACGTAACTTTTTCAAATTTCGACGCGGGAACGACGGCCATACTTCACATTGGTACGCCGCACTTACGCCACCACATAGCAGGGGTAACTATATGCCGGGAAAAGCCTAACGTAAACGGCGTAACTTTACTGCGTCGGCCGGGCGTACGTTCGGGAATTCGCGTATCTAGCTAATTTGCATACTCGATGCGGAATTCGACGGAAGCGCCACCTAGCGGCCAGCGTAAATATGCAGTTGCGATCCGACGGCGTAAGAGACTTACGCCTGTCGGATCTAACAGATATCTATGCGTAACTGATTCTAAGAATCAGGCGCATAGATACAACGGCGCAACACAGAGATACGACGGCGTATCTCCACTGAGAATCTGGCCCTAAGGGTCCAGTTGCAGGAAACAGAACTTGTATTAAAGTTTGTAATTCTCGGCAGGCCCAGCAAGGAGACCACCAACCGAGAGCACTCACAGGATGTGTAGCACAGCAGGACTCGGATTTGCACGTGTTTTTATTAAGGGGCGGAATATGGACTGACCAGTCCGTACCCAAATGGGAAAGCTTCCAGGAAGGATGGCATGCTCCTATCCTTTCCCTACTCAGCTGGAACCTCTCGCTACCACTGTTTACTGTCCCTAACAGACTGGTGACCTGTCCCTACACCACCCACATGCTATATGCGGGCTAAGCCTGAGAGCCGGTGTCTTAAATAGACTCTTCCTGACCCAAGATGGCCGTCAGTCACATGGGGCGACAGCATCCAACCAGATAGCTTCCCCAGTGACCCAGGAAACCATAGAGGAACTGTTCCTCTTGACTTCCTCTCCCTCTCCAATGCTGCCACATGCAGTGGAGAAAGTAGACTGCACCTGCCTACGAGCACACAGTAGTGTTGCTAGACCCTGGCACCAGTGCGATGAGTGGCTACTTCTCAAAATAATCAACACCTCTATGACCTGCTTCTGCCATCCTAACTTTCCCTATGGATCTTCCATCCACATGCAACTGGAAAGCAAGGGTTATTGAGAGCAGAGGGACGGAGATGTTGAATTAGGAGGATAGTAATGGTTCAATAGAAGCAGCTGATAGGGCAGCAGATGGTGGGGGTTGATGGTGTGTCAGAAGGAGGGTAATGATGCAGTAGAGTTGACTGATAGGGCAGCAGAGGAGGAAAGGAAATGGAATATAGATGATATTGTAATTCTAGTGAATGGGCAACCTTACCATGGCAGAAATAATAGGAAATGTGGGGGCAACACATAATTAATCTGGATATCACTGCAGCCTAATGCACCCCAAGACACCAGTTCTGGGGGATGTGGAGTCAAGAAGGAAATATTGTGAGTAGGTGGTATGTATTTGTGGCTGCTGCTGCATCATGTTTACATGATTTATATAAAACACGCCCACCTCTTTGAATTAGGCGCGCTTACGCCGGCAGATTTACGATGCGCCGCCGTAACCTAGGGCGCAGGTTCTTGGTGAATACAGAACCTGCCTCACTAAGTTACGGCGGCGTAGCGTATCTGAGATACGCTACGCCCGCACAAAAATAAGCCATTCTACCTGAATCTACCCCAGTGTCCTTAGAAATAAGAGATGAACCACCAAGACATGGGCTAGATGCCTCAAGATGTCTCCTGGTGTCAAGAGCTTTTTGTTTTATATTACATAGACGAGAAAGCAGATGGGTTTATGCCATTGGGGGCAGGGAACTACAGTGGAACCTTGGTTTACGAGTAACACGGTTAACGAGCATTTTGATAGCCGGGCAACTTTAAAAAAAAAAATTAACTCGGTTTGAGTGTTGTCTCGCAAAACAAGCAGAATTCAAGCTAATGGGATGTGCAGTACCAGATTTGGCCTGAGGTGCGGGGAAGTCAGATCTGAGCGGAGCCGTTTAAGAATAATCGGAAATAGTTAGTTGATGGGTGTTTCCGAGGATTTCCAAGGTCAGCTGAGCTGTCTCGGGCCTTTCCGAGTGTTTCCGAGGCTCTTCAGCTCCCCCCACCTCTTGCCTAATGCGGTATTGCATGCCATTGAAGTCAATGCGAATATTATTTTCTTTTCCATTGACTATGAGAATTCCCCTGGAATGGATTATGCTCGTAATCCAAGGTTCCACTGTACTATTAGGGTAGGGGGGTGGGGGCCGGTAGCAGGATCAATCTAACTGGTGGGGCAGGTTATAGGAGAGAGCTGGCTGCGAAAATGAGAGGTAGTCTAGAAGCCTTTTAGTTTATTTGTGGACACAACACTCTAACATCCACGTCCATTAGCCAGGCACAAATTCAACACTTGCCCAGGCAAGTTTTGCACCCAATGCTTCAACAAGGTGTCTCCAAACTTTCTAAACAAAGGGCCATTTTATTGTCCTTCAGTCTTTAGGGGGGTCAGACTATGGTTAGCGGGATTGGAAATTTTCCTGGCATCAGTGGGAGTAAATATCGCCACCTTTGGTATTAGATGGAGGAATAGTGCCCAACCTTGGTATCATTGGGAAGAATAGTGCCCAACATTGGTATCATTGGGAAGAATAGTGCCCAACATTGGTATCATTGGGAAGAATAGTGCCCAACATTGGTATCATTGGGAGGAATAGTACCAAACATTGGTATCATTGGGAGGAATAGTGCCCAACATTGGTATCATTGGGAGGAATAGTGCCCAACATTGGTATCATTGGGAAGAATAGTGCCCAACATTGGTATCATTGGGAGGAATAGTGCCCAACATTGGTATCATTGGGAGGAATAGTGCCCAACATTGGTATCGTTGGGAAGAATAGTGCCCAACATTGGTATCGTTGGGAAGAATAGTGCCCAACATTGGTATAATTGGGAGGAATAGTGCCCAACATCGGTATCATTGGGAGGAATAGTGCCCAACATTGGTATCATTGGGAAGAATAGTGCCCGACATTGGTATCATTGGGAGGAATAGTGCCCAACATTGGTATCATTGGGAAGAATAGTGCCCAACATTGGTATCATTGGGAGGAATAGTGCCCAACATTGGTATCATTGGGAGGAATAGTGCCCAACATTGGTATCATTGGGAGGAATAGTGCCCAACATTGGTATCATTGGGAGGAATAGTGCCCAATATTGGTATCATTGGGAAGAATAGTGCACAACATTGGTATCATTGGGAGGAATAGTGCCCAACATTGGTATCATTGGGTGGAATAGTGCCCCATTGTTGGTGTCAATAGGAGAAATTGTGCCCCATTGATGGTGTCAGTTGGCAAAATAGTGTCTTGTATCTGTGGGAGAAAGGGAGAAGGGCTGGATAAAGGCAAGCAAAGGACCGCATCTGGCCCCCGGGCCACAGTTTGGAGACCACTGCCTATACCATACACATGACCATATACTATGACAGTGGATGACCATAGATCAGAAGTGAGGTTATATGGCAATGGCAATGACATTTGTTTTATTGCTTATGTGATTTTCTTTCCTGCTTTTAATTGTATTTTGTAAAGCTGTTTACAAATAGAAGAGTTTCTATTGTTTCAACAGTTTTCCAAACACATTTGTTGGGTGCTAGTTGCACTTCAAATGAATGCGGCCCCCAGGAAAAGGCAGTCAGCGGCAAATGATTAATTGTGTTTCTCACAATCTTTTCTAAACACCAGTGCCTATATTAAAGAGGACTTGTCCACCAGCCAACACATAAAGGCCTACTGGGCTCCCATTTTATGAGGTCACGCCTATTTCTGAAATTGGAGCTGGTGTGTAGATGATGTTGGGCATTTAAAAGTGAAGTATGGGAATTTTTTTTATTTTTTTTGTAATCATTACCTAGTTGGATGCAGCATCGGCCCCCTGCCAGCTCTAAGGCCCCTTTCACACTGTGGCAGTTTGCAGGCACTATTGCGCTAAAAATAGCGCCTGCAAACCGACCCTAAACAGCGGTTGTTAGCAGGACCGCTCCAAAAGTCCTGCTAGCTGCATCTTTGGAGGTGTGTTTACCGCTCCTCCACTGCTCCTTCCCATTGAAAGCAATTGGAAACCGCGGGTATACCGCCAGCAATGTGCCTCTGCAGAGGCGCATTGCGGGCAGTATTAACCCTTTTTCGTCCGCTAGCGGGGGGTTAAAACCGCACCGCTAGCAGCCGAATACCGCCACAGTTCCGTCACCGCACTTCCCACCCCAGTGTGAAAGGGGCCTTAGGCTAATGCCACGTACACACGATCATTTTTTGGCATAAAAAAAACTTCTTTTTAAAAAACGACAATTTTTTTTTCGCACAGGCTGCATTTTTTCACGTCGTTTTAAAAAAAAAAATTGTTTTTCGGGTTGTAAAAAATGATCGTGTGTGGGCTAAAACGACGTTTTAAACCCGCGCATGCTCAGAAGCAAGTTATGAGACGGGAGGGCTCAATCTGGTAAAACTACCATTCATAATGGAGTAAGCACATTCATCACGCTGTAACAGACAGAAAAGCGTGTATCGTCTTTTACTAACACGGAATCAGCTAAAGCAGCCCAAAGGCGAATAGAACTTCCCCTTTATAGTGCCGTTGTACGTGTTGTACGTCACCGCGCTTTGTTCATCATTTTTGAAAAACGATGGTGTGTGGGGCAACGTCGTTTTTAATAAGTTGGAAAAACTTAGTTTTTTGGACATGCTGAAAAACAACGTTTTCTTTCATGACGAAAAATGATTGTGTGTACGTGGCATAAGAACCGAGTGATCAAACACCGCAGATCGCTCGGTTCTCCTGGTGACTGTCAGTCACCGCTGTCTGCTCTGCCCCCCCCCATGTTTTAAAGTTTGCATGTCTTTAGAGGAAAAGATAATGCTACACAATCAATGCCAGCAATGAGAGAGATGGAAAAAACAACTTTACAGGAGGAATGAGACCACCCATTCCATTTACATATGTGGAAATACATTAACATAGACATGCAGGGGCTCCATTTCTTCTGGTCAGGTGTAAATACAAAGAAATGTCGAATAAAGGCCTCTTGAGCCCCTTAGGGACTGGCCAGGTGCTGGGCGTATGCAGTGGTCACCAAGGATTGGTCAAACTATGGGGGATGGCTTGGGCCTGAGCTCAGAAAAGTATTGCCCCAGGGAATTCTGGGCCTTTTTGAAGAACGTGGCTGGAAGAGCTGCCCACCCTCCTGCCCCTTTTTTTTCTTGATGGTATGTCACAGCTTGCTGCGGATTCTTGACCTTGCCAGCATTAAAAGTTGCTGTAATGGGCTATGCCCTTAATTGGAAATTGGAAGTAGGCTGTCTGTCCAGCACTGTGAGGACAGGCCCCTTTTGGAATTCAAATAGTTAATGTTAAAGCGTGCTCACATTACAACTGTGACTGGCACTGGCTTAAAGTGTTCACATGTTATGTGTTGGACCTTAAATAAAGCTGTGAGCTTGCCCTTTCCAACCTAAGACCCCTTTCACACTGGATTGCTTTGCAGGGGATATAACGCAAAAAATAGCACCTGCAAAGCGACCTGAAACCGCCGCCGCCCCCGCCCGAGTGTGAAAGGGGCCTTATGGTTGTGTGTTTTATTAAATGGGGTGAGGGGGCAAGGGTGGGGGTTTTATCCCATTATGTCTACAGCAGTGGCGTCTCCAGCTTTCATATTTAGGGGGGGCACATGGGGGGACAGGGACAAAAGTAGGGGGGCCAACTATAAAATGCAATTATATATATATATATATATATATATATATATATATATATATATCCTGGGGCCCTTTACTACGATCCCACTATGGGCCCTTTCACATGTTCTGCAGTGAGCTCCCTTCCTACTATACTGGGGCCCCCCAGGGTGGCAGAAAACAAGAGATATATGTAACCAGCACACCAAGAAAATATAAGGGTCCAAAGCAGTGGGAGAGCTATCAGGGTTGCAAAGGTTGTCTTGCCACCGGGCCCTGGTGTTCTGCCACAGTGGGGATCCCCAGCTGTCCTGTCCCTGCTATTTACAGCGCTGGTCTGGCGTCTGTCTCCTTGGCAGCGGCGGCAGTCTATTAGGACCTAGTGCAGGTGACATTATGGGTGCATGCAGGGGAAGGCTGGCACTATTGGTTATAGAGAGCCGAGCCCCCAGCTGGTCACCTAGCAGCAGTAATGCTGTATAACCCTCTCTGTTGACATGCTGATCGGCATGTGATCCAGGTGATGCTCCCAGTCAGATCTAATAAACACAGTATTTATTAGCATCAAGAGTACAACCACATAAATATAATCAACCGTATGATCAGCAGCCATGTGGGCTCTATGCCTGTAAAGTGTGGGCTTTGATCAATAAAATCTCTGATATTTATGACTAGGATTTGACTAAGAGCATCACCTGGATTGCATCCCGATCAGCATGTCAGAGAAGGGTCCACTGCTGCTAAGCAACCTGCAGGGAGCTCAACTGTCTACAACCAATAGAGATGGGCTATGGTGTGTTTGAAATCACACATGCCTGATAACGCCAGGAAGCCGACACTCCACAGTGCTAATCAATGTATGGGCTGCCTAAGAGCCAAGACCAGCCATAGACAGTTTAAATCTCAGCTGGTTCAGCAGAAACTGGCTGAGATTTGAACCATTAATGAGCAGATTCTCTTATAATTATCACTAGTGGTTGCTGTATAGTCACTAGTGATAATCACTGTTTGTCGGGAGAATATAATTGCTGGGCAGGAGGGATATTCCCCTGTCACCACTGTCTGTTGATGGGGGAATCATGCAAGTTTCTTTCCTGCAATCTGTGGATGCAGGAAAGAAATTTGCACCATATATTATCTGCCTAACTGAAAGTGAAAGTAAATTGTGAATGTTTTGAAAGAACAGGAGAGGGGGAGGGAGACAGATGGGGGGGGAGAGAAGGGATGGAGATAATGTAGTTCAGTGATTACAGTGTACTGCAGTCTGCAGTGCACACACTTAAACACGGCCCAGGCTAGAATATCTGGTTGTGTGAGCGCTCGCATTATGCAGTGTCGGCGAGCACAGGGAGGGGGAGGAATCCCACGCAGAGCTGACTGGGGACGCTCTCCCTCTCGGGGAGCAAAATACAAAAAAAAAAAAAAATTTTTTTTTTTTTTGGGGGGGCACATGGTGGGGCACAGCATGATGTTGGGGGGGTCAGGGCCCCCTCTGGCCCCCCCCTAGGGACGCCTCTGGTCTACAGTCAATTCAACTTTGAAAGAGGTTTGCTTGTTGGGCAGGTTTGAGCTCCACCAAAAACATGGATCGTTGGTATTTTCAAACATGGCAGCTATAAAGATATACAATGAATGGACCAAGGCAGATGTATTTTGGCATTTGCTCTGCTTTTGGCAGTTATGGCCCAGATTCACAACGGAGATACGACGGCGTATCTCCAGATACGCCGTTGTATCTCAGCGTTGTGCCGTCGTATCTATGAGACTGATTCTTAGAATCAGTTACGCATAGATATCCATTAGATCCGACAGGCGTAAGTCTCTTACGCCGTCGGATCTTAACTGCAATATTTTTTTGCCCGCTAGGTGGCGCTTCCGTCGATTTCCCCGTTGAGTATGCAAATTAGCTAGATACGCAAATTCCCGAACGTACGTGCGGCAGACGCAGTAAAGTTACAACGTTTACGTTAGGCTTTTCCCGGCGTAAAGTTGCCCCTGGGTCTATGAGGTGCAGTCAATGTTAAGTATGGCCGTCGTTCCCGCGTTGAAAATTAAAAAAATTACGTTGTTTGCGTAACTCGTTCGTGAATGGTGCTGGACGTAATTTACGTCCACGTCAAAACCAATGACGTTCTTGCGACGTCATTTAGAGCAATGCACGCTGGGATATTTTAGAGACGGCGCATGCGCAGTTCCTTTCGGTGTGGGGACGCGCTTCATTTAAATGATACACGCCCCCTACCTGCCGAATTTGAATTCCGCCGGGTGATTTAGGTTACGCCGCCACAACTTTACACGCAAGTGCTTTGTGAATAAAGCACTTGCCTGAAAAACTTGTGGCTGCGTAACGTAAATCAGATACGTTACGCCCGCCCAAATTTACGCCCACCTACGTGAATCTGCCCCTATGTTTCTATTTATTGACAAACTGTGCCAGTGAAAGTACATCCGATTTGTTCAACACTCGCTTGGTGAATGTATGGTCTGACCAGCTCATCTAATGCTTTGACTTTCTCTTGTCATGTCTTTCTCAGCATAGGCGATGGGAAGTCGGTCATCAATGTCCTCGGAGTAGGAAGTGGCTCAGGTAACATCAGCTATTCATAGACATTGCAGAATAAACCTATCCAAGCATTATAAAATGCTAATTCACACTGAGAGCATATAATAAGCAATCTCACGCCTTAACCTTCATCCTCCACAACCCCAATCCTCTATTTCCAAACTCCAAAAATCATATGCAAATACCAAATTTCAAAAAGTCTTTACCCGGAGCTGGGCACACGTCCATCTTCCATGTACCACCACGTGACAGCCATCAGGCCTTCCTATTGGTTGCTCATGTACTGTACTGGGGGGGGCATAGTGCAAATGTGCTCTATACAGGGGCATACCAAACTTCAGAAAGTATTTGCATAGGGACGGGCCACTATCCCTCTTCCCTGTATCAACATGTGAAAGTCATCAGGCCTGTCTATAGGCTGCTCATATACTGCATTGTTGGGTATAGTGGAAGTGTGCCCCATATACAAGGGCATGCCAAACTGTAGAATGACTTTCCATAGGGACGGGGGCCCCATCCATCTTTCCTGTATCACTATGTGAAAGTCATCAGTCCTGGCCAGCGGCTGCTCAGATACTGCATTGTAGGGGACAAAGTAGGGATGTGGCCCATAGGGGGGTATGTGTTTCCCGTATCCATAAGCACTGATTTTTTGGGTAGTGGAGCTGCCAGTGGGTGTAGGTAAGGTGAAAAAAGGCAGCTCAGAGTGGGTTCACTTAAAATGACAATGCAAGATGTGTTTCAGGTTAAATGCATGACAGATCCAACAAAAGCCCTGCCTTTCCTTGGTAGTTAAACCCTTCCATACCTTGGAAGCTGTGCAGAATGGAGCACAGGTTTTCCCAAGTCTGAGAAGGTCCTACAGGTAAAAGCTGATAAATGTTTGAATCAAAAAGGGCTGGCAACTAGGATGTTCTTGAATAAAAGTCCTTTATTGGTTACATGGCTACAAGCTATATGCTGACGCGTTTCAGCTAAGAAGCCTTCATCAAAAGCTGATAAATCCTAAAGATAAGATATATAGCTGGATTCAGAGACAGTTACGCCGGCGTATCAGTAGATACGCCATCGTAACTCTGAATCTACGCCGTCGTAAATTTAAGCGTATTCTGGAAACCAAATACGCTTAAATTAGGCTAAAATACGAGCAGCGTAAGTCTCCTACGTCGTCGTATCTTAGGGTGCATATTTACGCTGGCTGCTAGGTGACGCTTCCATTGAGTTTGGCGTAGAATATGCAAATTAGCTAGATACGCCGATTCAGAAACGTACGTAAGGCTTTTTCTGGCGTAAAGTTAGTCGAACAAATAGCTGGCCTAGCCAATGTTAAGTATGGCCGTCGTTCCCGCGTCGAAATGTGAAAATTTTACGTCATTTGCGTAAGTTGTCCGTGAATGGGGCTGGACGTAATTTACGTTCACGTCGAAACCAATACGTCCTTGCGGCGTACTTTGGAGCAATGCACACTGGGATATGTCCACGGACGGCGCATGCGCCGTTTGTTAAAAATGTCAATCACGTCGGGTCACCAGTCATCAACATAAAACACGCCCCCCTGTTCCACATTTGAATTAGGCGCGCTTAGGCCGGCCCATTTACGCTACGCCGCCGTAACTTAGGAGGCAAGTGCTTTGTGAATACAGCACTTGCCTCTCTGACTTACGGCGGCGTATCGTAAATACGATACGCTACGCCGACTCACTAATACGCCGCCGTACCTGAATCCAGCTAATAGAATTGGGGGCATTGTTGTGTAAATAGGTGAAGATTTAGCGGTAGTGTGTTAGAGGATTGGCAGGGTTTCTATGGTCAGCCAGCTAAGACCCCTTGTACTAAAGAATGGAGCATTCACAATTTTTTTTCCTCTATTTTACCTAATTTCTGAGGTTCAACTTAGCCTCCATAGGCCATTTTATCAACTCAATGAACCATGTGGCTAAAGCTGGCCACACACGTTACAATCGCACTGTACATTTTCCTTTAGATCTACTGATCTAAAGGTTCTCATAGATTCACATATTTTTTGGTGACTCTGGAGGAGGTTGTATGGGCCGTAAAGCTGTCCATACATTATTAGATTTATAACACGTTCTTTCATCCAAGCTAAACAGCACAGATGAACAATGCTTCCTATTGGTTGATTGGAATTTGACCAGAACAGCAGCTGCCACTGCTTTTAGATTTTCCAGCAGGCTCCTTTAACAAAAGTTGATTGCACATTTGACTTTTGTTGCATGAAGCTGGGCCACTGGCTGAGCAATATATGGCCAACATGAGATTATTGGCTGAGTGTGAGAATTGAATTGTAGGTATCAATCTTCCCATGGCAGGTTTTCATAATTCAGCTTGCTAAATTGGTGATTTTTATGGAGAGAAAGGAATAACGGAGTAAACAGCATGTGCCCTGCTGCACACATCAACCACGTTGCGTAGAAAATCACGGCAGATCCTGGCAATGCAGCAAAGGATCTCACTGCCAATTTTTTTCATGGGACATCTGTCCATCCAGGGCAAGTCTTAAGTGATACTAAAGCCTTTTTTTTTAAAATAACACACGTTATACTTACCTGCTCTGTGTAATGGTTTTGCACAGAGAACCCCCTGATCCTCTTCTTCTCAGGTCCCCTCATGGATTTCAATGTGTTTTTTATTTTCATTTTTGAAGCACGTGATTAGAGCCGAAGGCTCCAGTTGGTTTAAAAAAGGCTGGGCTTGGGGCGCAGTGAGCCCACCCACTTGTGGCGGTAGTGCGGCAGGATCGCTGCCTACCTAGCGCTGGGGGGGGGGAGAGGTGTGTGTAGTGCGAGTGGATTGCCACGTGTGTGTGTGTGTGTGGAGGGTGGGGTTACCAGCCACAACTGGTTAGTGCTACATATTTAACAGACTGAAAGGGAGCAAATAATAGAAGTTCATTGTTTTTGACACTTTAAAGAGTAACTCCACTTTTGTTAAAAAAAAAAAAAACATTCCCCTCTAGGTGATCTATGTACATTAGTTTGTTGCAGGTTCCTACCTTTTGTTAATCTGAAGAAATAAATCCAGGTGTGTTTCTCTGTCCATGCACAGAATCTAATTGGAGTGGTTTCATAATTATCAACCAGCTGCTGCACCTGCAGGGCTCTAATGAGGAAAATTGCTGGGTCTGCATCCCTTTAGATGTGATTTCCTATTGGGAGTATCTCACCAAAAATGTTTTTTTTTGTTGTTGTTGCAGGGGATGCCTGATATCTGACTTGTATCTTAGCACAGACTTCTAGGAAAATCAGTGAGCCAATCACACAAGCAGGAAATTATATTTCTGGGGGGTGTTCTGTATACATTGGCCCGGATTCACAAAGCACTTGCGCCGACGTATCTCGAGATACGCCGCGTAAGTGCAAATATGCGCCGTCGTATCTGTGCGCTGTACCCACAAACTAAGATACGCCAGAAAACGGACGTTACTTACCGGTAACGGTGTTTCTATGAACCTTCCAGGACGGCACCCGAGAGATGATGGCTCCTCCCCACAGGAAACACAATCACTTAACAATTTAAAAGTCCCCACCCTTCCCCTTGATCCTCAGTATGAATTAGAGTAGTCCTGAACTGGTTCACAAGGGACATTGTTCCGTATAGGTACTTACCACCTAGCGTTTAGCTTATCTTTTCCCTCCACATAGGGCGGGAAGTAGGCCTGCCGTCCTGGAAGGTTCATAGAAACACCGTTACCGGTAAGTAACGTCCGTTTTCTCTCATCACCTTCCAGGACGGCACCCGAGAGGATAGACGAGTAACCAACAGGCCTACTTTAGGGTGGGACCCTTGCCTGCAAGGTCTTTTGCTAGATGTCAGAATCTGATTTTATTTCACCACTTCCACTTCCTAGTGTGTGATGAGGGTATCCTAGCTGGATCATGAAAATGACCTGCAGGTCTGCTCCACCTATGCTCCTGTCTCCTCTTTGGATGCAGAGTCTAGGTGGCACGTGCTCTTAAAGAAAAAAATTCTGAGAGCTTGAGTATTCTTTAGGATAGAAAGGTTGGCTGCGCCAATATTCTAGCCATCGTGGTTGATAGTGTCTGCAAAGCTGCATAAGACCATCCAAAGTTTAGTCAGAGATTTGTTCTGTGAAACAAAGACCTACTTTGACCAACCCAGAAAAAAACAACATGTGGTTTTAAGCCACTAGTCTGTACAGGAGAATGGTTTAGAAAGAAACAGGGTCTCCCGACGTACACTCCTTGTGGGTCCCCCTTTTTTGTTTGCCATAGTCCTGGTGAAACAGGGAAATAAACCCACTCAAGGATACTAGATTAAGGGAAGTCTATTCCCTTCACTCAAATGACTGGACAGGTATGTGACCAAGCAGGGCGTTTGGTGTGCTCCTGCACTCCCTTTAGTCCACCTGTCCACCTCCATTCATTGGAATGCATGTGACTTTATAGCGAGGACACTTATTGGTCAGTGTCTGGACCACAGGATGCCTTGGCGTGGCTCGTTCGTGCGTCCACCAACAAAACAAACGTGACGATGTGTTCGGAGAAACACAATCAATACTGAGGATCAAGGGGAAGGGTGGGGACTTTTAAATTGTTAAGTGATTGTGTTTCCTGTGGGGAGGAGCCATCATCTCTCGGGTGCCGTCCTGGAAGGTGATGAGAGAAAATAGGCTTCATCCGACCGACGTAACTTGCCTACGCCGGCGGAGAGTGGGCGCATATTTACGCTGGACGTATTTAGCGCTCCCATTCATTTTCTATTCGTATATGCAAATGAGGGAAATACATCGATTCACGAACGTACTTGCGCCCGGCGCATAATATACGCGATTTGCGTAAGCCGTCCGTCTGGCGTAAAGTTATTCCCCATATATGAGGCGCAACCCATGCAAAGGTATGGACCAGGGAACACAAGCCGTCGTATTTTAAGTCGTTTACGTTGTACGTGAATATGGCTGGGCGTAGGTTACGTTCACGCCGTAGGCAGTGATCCGTCGTATCTTAGGCATTCGTTCCGACGTGATTCTGAGCATGCGTACTGGGATGCGTCCACGGGACAGCGCATGCGCCGTTCGTTATTCGTATCTATCTGGCGCTCGGCCCATCATTTGCATGGGATCATGCCTCATTAGCATGGCTCACGCATACTTCCACTTACGCCTAAGAATCCCAGCGCAGATTTGGCAGCACTGGCTTTGTGAATCCAGTGCTTGTCTCTCTGCGCTGCGTCGGCGTAGCGTAAAAAAGATACGCTACGGCGGCATAAATATGCGCCGATGTATGTGAATCCGGGCCTTTCTGTATACAGAACACCTCCAGGTTGCCATATTGCATTTTACAGAAAATTACATTGCTGCAGATTAAAAAGAAAAGATAATTTTTAATAAAATTCAATTACAATAGGACTTGTGTCGCAGTTGTATATGCTAAATTATTATTATTACTATTATTATTATTATTATTTTTTGCTAAAAAGTTACCCTTTAAGCCCTAAAAAAACATGGAACGCACTACAGAATAAAATAAACCAGAATATTTTGACTTGTATTGAAAATTGAAACGTGTTTTTCTTTTTTAAGGTGAAATAGACTTGCAGATGCTCTCCAAGATTCATAAGAGATATCCCGGAGTCTCCATTAATAACAATATTGTGGATCCCAGCCCTGAACAGTTGTTGAGCTACAAAGGTGAGCCTGTTATCTGCCCTTTGCTCTTTTAGCACTTAGCCAGCCGCCATAAAGCAGGACGAAGTTACTTGATTCTTTCCAAAGTTCACTCTTGAAGATAAATCCCATCACATTGTGTTCTGTGTCTGCAGAGCGTGTGGCCAAGACCCCCGGCCTGGACCATATAACCTTCCGCTGGAACAAAAAGACTTCTACAGAGTTTGAGATGCAAGTGAAAGGGGAGAAACATGATACAAAGTATGATTTCATTCATATGATTCAGGTTGGTGCCGTGTTAACTAGATCCATAAGTCAAAATAAAAAAAAAATAACTGATGGTAATAACTCCAGTTATAAAAATGGGAAAGCGGCTCACTGCAATACTCTCCTTCAGTCTGAGGCCCCGTACACACGACAGAGGAACTCGACGTGCTTGGCACGTCGAGTTCCTCATCGAGTTTTGGGATGAAGCCGCCGAGGAGCTCGGCGGGCCGCCTTCTCCTATAGAACAACGAGGACAACGAGAAAATAGAGAACATGTTCTCTATTTTCTCGTCGAGTTCCTCGGCGGCTCCATCGAGCCAAAACTGTACAGACGACAGAGATTCTCGGCAGAATCCGGGTTTTGACCGAGTTTCTCGGGGGAATTCTGCCGAGAAACTCTGTCGTGTGTACGAGGCCTTACACTGTCCCCTGCAGAAAATCCATTCCTCCACTAGATGGCGCTGCTCTTCTGATGGCCACTGTCATTCAATTTACTTCCTGAGTCTAGGCTGTCATGGACACACCCTCCTGGAGTGTGCATTACAGCAACCTGGGCTCAAGCCCTGTACACACGGCCCAGAATTTCGTCAGGAAAAAAAACTATTAGGCTTCATTTCCACTGGCGTTTTTACAGCCACTGTTGTTAGGCTTTTTTACAGCTTAAAAACGCCTGTCCATGTTTATTTTGTAAAAAAAAAAAAAAAAAAAAAAAATTTTTTTTTTTGTCAGCTGCAGCTTTAAAAATGCCGCGGTCGCGTTTTTGAGCGTTTTTTAACGTCTGGCGTTTTTACAGCTCTACTCTGGAGCTTCAGAACGCCCTGGTCCCGCGTTTTTTTTACAGCTCAAAAACGTCTATGCCACTTGCAGCTCAAAAACGCCTATGTGGGAATGAAGCCATAGAATAACATGGACAGGCGTTTTTAAGCTGTAAAAAACGCTCAGAAATGTGGCTGTAAAAACGCCAGTGGAAATGAGGCCTTAGGTAGATTCACAAAGAGTTAGGCCGGCTTATCTGTAGATAAGCCGACCTAACTCTGAATCTAAGCCGACCTATGTTTAAGTGTATTCGCTAACAGAGATACACTTAAACATATCTAAGATAGGACGGCTTGCGCCGTCCTATCTTAGATTGCAATGTATTGGCTTACCGCCAGGTTTCGCTTCCATTGCGGCCGGCCTAGATTATGGAAATGAGGGGATACGACGATTCACGAGCGTACGCCGGGCCTACACCGTCGCATTACGTAGTTTCCGTACGCGATAGGCCGCCTAAAGTTATTCCACCTATGAGGTGGAATAACAATGTTAAGTATGGCCACCGTTCCCGCCGCGAGGTTCGAATTTTTTACGTCGTTTGTGCAAGTCGTCCGCGAATCGGGATTTACGTCGTTTACGTACGCGTCAAAATCAATAGGCCCGTACGGCCTACTTAGCCGCAATGCGCACTGGGAAATGTAGTCGCCCGGCGCATGCGCAGTGTAAAAAACGTCAAAAAACGTGAGGTCAAGCCTCATTTCCATACAACACGCCCCCCTCCAAGTCATTTGAATTAGGCGCGCTTACGCCCGCTCGTTTTAGGCTACGGCGCCGAAAATTTGAAGGTAAGTGGTTTGAGAATCACTTCTAACCTAAATAATTTACGGTGGTGTAGCCTAAAAAGAGTAGGCTAGGCCGTCCTAATTTTAGGCGCCCCTACGTGAATCTACCCAATTGTTTTTCCTGACGAGATTCTTGGCAAGAATCTCTTGCCGGCCGAGTGTACAGACACTCCATTCAAAAGAACCGCTGTTCTTTTGAATGGAACCAACGCGGTGATGTCATCGACTACGACGAGCATGCGCTCGTCACATTCGATGCCGTCGCCGCCATCTTGCTGCACCCTACCTATGCCTAGGAAGCTACCGCGCATGCGTCAAAGTCATTTCGAGCATGCGCGGGTTTCCACGGCGACAGGTAGGTATACACACTCTCGGGTTTCTCGGCAGGAAAACATTGCCGGGAATCTCACAAAGAGAAAATAGAGAACATGTCCTCTATTTTTCTCGTCGAGATTTTGGGCAGTTTTCTTGACGAGAAACCTGAAAGCCTCGTACACACGCTCGGTATACTCGGCAAGAAAGCTCTGCCAGCAGTTTTCTTGCCGAGAAAACCGAGTGCGCGTACGAGGCTTTACAGTACTATTGCAGCAAACAGCACATCTGTACAAGCGCATTTTATTTTTGTTTGTCTCGTTGATTAACATCAAAGCTTAGGAGGTCGAAGGTGGCAGATCTAAGCTCAAACTTTACAGGAAGGGCTCTTTCACATGGGCGACAGTGCCAACTGGCGGCTGCCAGGTATTCAGACATTCTGCCACCTCCTGAATGTCAGGTGATTTTGTATTAAATTACTGTGCCACAGCCTCAAGCCAATTCTTTGGCCTTAGTGGGAGCATTTGATAGGTGGCACCACCTGTCCAACTCTGATAAGCCGAGTTAAAATTGCCACAACTGCAGCTGCAAACCAGCATAGCCGTGGCATGTGTGCAGCCCTGTCCAGCTCCAATAGTACAATTTAGCTGGGTGGTCAGGGAGTGGTAAAGCCATGGCTCAACCGCCTGTTTTAACTGTCCTCACTTCTTGCCGCCCATGTGAAAACGCCCAAAATGTTGAGAATTGCATATAATTTCAGCTGCTGAAAAAGTAAGCTACATCTGTGTTTTAAACATGGACATCAGAGTCATCTAAATATCTCTGAAGACTTTTAGCTAGATTCAGAGAGGGCGTCCTAACTTTGCGGCGGCGTAGCATATCGTGTTTACACTACACCGCCGTAAGTTAGCGAGGCAAGTACATGATTGACAAAGTACTTGCCTGCTAAGTTACGGCGGCATAGCCTAAAGCGAGTGGGCGTAAGGGCGCCTAATTCAAAATAGGCTGAGGGGGCGTGTTCTATGTTAATTTGTGTTGACCTGACGTGATTGACGTTTTTTTGGAACGGCGCATGCGCCGTCCGCCTACATATCCCAGTGTGCATTGCAGCAAAGTACGCCGCACGGGCCTATTGGTTTCGACGTGGACGTAAATGACATAAATCCCTATTCACGGACGACTTACGTAAACGATGTAAACATTTTCGAATTTCGACGCGGGAACGACGGCCATACTTAACATTACTATTCCAGCTATTTGATGGAATAACTTTAGGCCTGATAATGCCTTACGTAAACGGCGTATCTGTACTGCGTCGGCCGGGCGTACGTTCGTGAATAGGCGTATCTAGTTATTTACATATTCTACGCCGACCGCAATGGAAGCGCCACCTAGCGGCCAGCCTAAATATTGCACCCTAAGATAGGACGGCGCAAGCCGTCCTATCTTAGATAGGTTTAAGTGTATCTCTGTTTGAGAATACACTTAAACTTAGGTTGGCGCAGATTCCGAGTTAGGTCGGCGTATCTATTGATATGCCGGCCTAACTCTTACTGAATCTAGCTATATGTCATTTTTAGACATGCGTCGCCCTACTATGTGCTCCTTGCTGTTATAGGTTGGGGTGGTTGCTATTTGTTTGTACTGTTGGTAATTGGTGCAGGGACACACTGGATACCTTTAGCTGCCATTGTGCTATTGCAAGGTGTCCTGTGCGTCCCTGTAACTTTAAAGTCTCATACACACGATCGGACTTCCATCAGGCTTTTCCATGGATTTTTGTCCGAATGGGTATTGTCCGTGAACTTCTTCTGCACACACACGGCAGAACATTTTCAGCCAACATTCACCAAATCACATGGTTTTTCAGCTCTTTACCGCCACCCTTTGGGCAACTTCTGCTATTGTTGGCTGATGTTTAGCATTGGTTCTGAGCCAGGGGCGGACTGACCATTCGGGCACTGCCCGATGGCCCCATGCCACTAGGGGGCCCCATCAGGGCTGCCAGCCTCAGTGAAATTAGGGACAGTATGTAAAAATCTGTGTTTTTTTTTAAATCTCAAGATTATAGCTGCCCCGCCTCTCCAGTACCTCTTCAGTGTGTGTATGTATACTGTGTGTGTATATTGTGTATGTATACTGTCTGTGTGTGTGTATACTGTGTGGCCCCATAATTTATTTCCTGGGGGCCCCATAATCTCCTATTGCCCAGGGCCCCTATGAGTTGTCACTCTGCCCCTGGTTCTGAGCATACATGTTTGTACTTTGGACTTTAGTCCAATGGACTTGTATACACACGATCGGATGATCCTCCATCGGACATTTGTTGTCGGAAAGTTTGAGAGCATGCACAGCGAACATTTGTCCGTTGAAAAAGCAACAACAATTTTTCAATGGAGGGTACAGACAGTCGGATTGTCCGATAAAACAGGTCAGTCGGATCGTTGTTGTCGAAAAGCCTAAAGGAGGAGTGGGCGCCCTCCAGGCATACCTGCTGTCAATCTATCCATTATTATATATGTGCTCCAACTCAGGAGACTCAAAATGATAGAGTTAGGACTGCAGTACACCGGGGGGGGGGGGGGGGCCATGACTTGGCCGCTGCAGCTGACACATATTTGCAAATGTGTCCAAACTAAACCCCTTGGTTTCAATGTGAACTGTTAAGACAGGACAATTCGGTTTGTTGCAGGCTGGCTGGTAGGTGAGCTGGGAATTTTTGTTTGTTGTTTTCTGAAGACTACCCTAGTCTACCTATTGAATGAGGTGTTCTTTGGGATCATTCAAAATTAAATTGCAGAGCTTTACAAAAATGTCTTGTGTCATTTCAGATGCTGTACTATGTCAAGGATATTCCCGCTACTTTAAAATTCTTCACCAGCTTGCTTTCAGCAGAAGGGAAACTTCTCATAATCCTTGTATCTGGTAAGATATGAGCAAAACACGCTTGTTTGTGTGGATAGAGACATAGATAGTCTTACTGCCAAGGTTGTTAAGGTAGTCAAAGTGGGCAACAGGACATTATGGGCCAGATTCAGGTACAGCGGGCGTATCTGTGCAGCGGCGTAACGTATCCGATTTACGTTACGCCGCCGCAAGTTTTTCAGGCAAGTGCTTTATTCGCAAAGCACTTGCCTGTAAAGTTGCGGCGACGTAGCGTAAATCACGCGGCGTAATTCAAATTCGGCGGGTAGGGGGCGTGTATCATTTAAATGAAGCGTGTCCCCACGCCGAACGAACTGCGCATGCGCCATCCGTAAAATATCCCAGGGTGCATTGCTCCAAATGACGTCGCAAGGACGTCATTGGTTGGACGTGAACGTAAATGGCATCCAGCCCCATTCACGGACGACTTACGCAAACAATGTAACTTTTTAAAATTTTGAGGTGGGAACGACGGCCATACTTAACATTGGCTGCGCCTCATATAGCAGGGGCAAATTTACGCTGGGAAAAGCCTAACGTAAACGTCGCAACTTTACTGCGTCGGCCGCGCATACGTTCGGGAATTCGCGTATCTAGCTAATTTGCATACTCGACGGGAAAATAGACGGAAGCGCCACCTAGCGGGCAAAAAAAAATTGCAGTTTAGATCCGACGGTGTAAGAGACTTACGCCTGTCGGATCTAATGGATATCTATGCGTAACTGATTCTAAGAATCAGTCACATAGATACGACGGCCCAGATTAGGACTTACGACGGCGTACATGGCGCTGCGCCATCGTAAGTCCTTTGTGAATCTGGGCCTGATAGTCCAACTATCTTCAAATCCATGGCATTTAATTTAATTTATTGGTCAACTGGACATCGATATTTCAATGATCTGAACAACCTTGGAGATAAAAGTGGCCTACTGGACAAGAATAGTCCAACTATTTGAATAACCTTGGCATTGGTATTAAAAATGGCCAACTGGTCATAGATAGTCTAACTGTGATGCCCCGTACACACGCTCAGGAAAAGGTCAATCGGGAATCCCGACGGGAAAAAAGAGAGCTGGTTCTCTTTTTTTGCTGGCGGGTTTGGCAGTTTTCCCATCGGAAAAACTGCGAGGGAGCATACACACGGCTGGGATTCCCGCCCACAAGCTTTCCTTGCAGTTTTCCCGTCGGAAAACCCGGTCGTGTGTATGGGACATGAGAATGGAAAACACAAGATAAGTGCCTTGGATCTCACACTGCAGATACACTATACAGCTATGAGGCTACAGAACTGCCTAGACACACTTACATACTGGGAAGTGAACTGATATTTTTCAAGAGCCATTCCAGACAATGGGACATTTTTTCTGCCTTAAAGTGTAGCTTAAGGCAAAACTTTATTTTTATTTTTTGGATGGGAACGGAGGGCTATAACCCCATCAGGTTTTTTTTTGGCCATCTGAGTCCCATTGGGGACATTTCCCTTCACTTGCTGTCCCATAGCCAAAAACAGGGAGGGAGAAGACGTCCTGCAAAGGACTTGTAAATACAGAAGCAGCAGTTCTGTATTTACAAGGGACAGTAAGTGACCAGCAGTCCGTTGGACAGTGCGGGGCTCAAGGGGACGGGCAGCGCAACAATGACAGGGCCCTGGGCAGAGTCCCCTTTTGCCCTGCATTAAAGACAGCCCTGAGGATGGAGAGCAGGGGGAAGGGGCTGGTAAATATTCAATTTACCGGCCCCTTCCTTTTTCTAAATGAACCGATCACTCGTTGTGTTTATTCATAATTGATTCATAGTAAGCTGGGTTTACTATGCTTCAGTTTGTGAATGAACAGGAAACCGCTTAGCACAGAGCACTTCTCATACACTCACTGTCCAATGTAGCTGGGGCTGCAGAGAAAGAGACTGGGATATCTCTGTCCTCTGTCCCTTTTTCTATCTCAAAAGTGAAACACCACAGGTCTGATTAGACCCCTTATATTCCACCAAAGGCTCCTAAATTATTATTTTTTTAATTATAAAAAATAATATTGTAAAAAATGTTCTATGGACACCATCCACTTCCCTACTGTCACCTTCCACTGCTCTACTGACACCATCCACTGTTCTGCTGTCACTGTCCACTGTTCTGCTGTCACTGTCCACTGCTCTGCTGTCATTGTCCACTGCTCTGCTGATACCGTCCACTGCTCTACTAACAAAGTCCACTGACTTATTGACACCATCCACTGCCCTACTGATACCTTCCACTGCCCTATTAACACTGTCCACTCCCCTACTGTTACCGCTCACTGCTCTACTGACACCATCCACTGCCATATTGACACCGTCCACTGCCGTATTGACACCGTCCACTGCCGTATTGACACCGTCCACTGCCGTATTGACACCGTCCACTGCCGTATTGACACCGTCCACTGCCGTATTGACACCGTCCACTGCCGTATTGACACCGTCCACTGCCCTACTGACACTGTCTACTGCCCTACTGACACTGTCCACTGCCCTACTGACACTGTCCACTGCCCTACTGACACCGCTCACTGCCCTACTGACACAGTCCACTGCCCTACTGACACTGTCCACTGCCCTACTGACACCGTCCACTGCCCTACTGACACCGTCCACTGCCCTACTGACACAGTCCACTGCCCTACTGACACAGTCCACTGCCCTACTGACACAGTCCACTGCCCTACTGACACAGTCCACTGCCCTACTGACACAGTCCACTGCCCTACTGACACAGTCCACTGCCCTACTGACACTGTCCACTGCCCTACTGACACTGTCCACTGCCCTACTGACACCGTCCACTGCCCTATTGACACCGTCCACTGCCCTATTGACACCGTCCACTGCCCTATTGACACCGTCCACTGGCGTATTGACACCGTCCACTTCCCTACTGACAACGTCCACTTCCCTACTGACAACGTCCACTTCCCTACTGACAACGTCCACTTCCCTACTGACACCTTCCGCTGCCCTATTGACACAGTCCACTGCCCTACTGTCACTACCAACACACTGCCCACTGCTGTACTGACTAACACTGTCCACTGTCAAGGTAGGCTAAGTTTATATTTTTACATTGATATTTGATTCATTAAATTCTCATTTTTCATTTACAGTACTATGCTAGTTAATTTATTTAAAAAAAATAAGGGTGCCGAACCCTGGTGATCTTTGATGTCTTTCATGTTGTTTGGATAAATCTCCGCCTCCCAAAGGTTGCCTACCCATGGTTTAGAGATACAGTATGTTGATATTAGGGAGGCATTTAACCCACCATCTATCCAAATCAGAAATATCATTTATGGGTAGATTTGCTCTTCATTCGTTTGTCCACTTTATTTTTAGTATCCATTTATGAGTATAACATTTTTGCTTTAAAAGTATAAACTTTGCTTCACTTTTGCTAACAGGGACCAGCGGATGGTCTACTCTGTGGAAGAAATACGGATCCCGCTTGCCTCTGAACGATATGTGCCTGTACATCACAGCGGGCGACGTTGCGGACATGTTGAATTCAGTGGGCGCCAAGTACCAGAGTTACGACCTGCAATCTGATATGGACATCTCCGAGTGTTTTGTGGAAGGGAACCATAATGGAGAGCTGCTTCTGGACTTCTTAACAGAAACCTGTGAATTTAAGAAAAATGCCCCAGCTGACCTTAGAGAGGCGGTCATAGAGGACCTGAAGAGCTCTGGGTGCAGCTCTATACGGGACGGAAAAGTCATTTTTAATAACAATCTTAGTGTGATTGTGGTGGAGAACAAAGTGGCATCACCCCAACCATGATGTCCAACTCTATGGCAATTAGGAGGGACCCAGTGATGAAACATTCCTGGGCATTTACTGAGATTGAAGAACTCCAAATTACATAAGAAGACACTGCCCCTGTGCTGAGACCGAACATCCCGGGACTTTACATAAGTTTGAGATTGATAGGATTGAGAGTGACTTTCCCGGGACCTCTTTGTGGCACTGTAGCCTTTTATTGGTCAGTCTGTGCAAATGTTCCTAATGCCCCATACACACGATCGGAATATGCTGTCTTGCATACACACTGTCACACCAAATTCCGACCGTCCAAAACGTGGTGACGTACAACACTACGTCAAGCCGAGAAAAATGAAGTTCAATGTTTCCGAGCATGCGTCGACTTGATTGTGAGCATGCATCTTTTTTTTTTCTCCGTCGGAGTTCCATACAGACAAAAGGAATTTCCGATTTTCATCGGAAAAAAAGAGAACATGTTCTATTTCTAAGTCTGTCGGAATTTCCGATGGGGCACACGCATGGTCGGAATATCCGATGAAAAATTCCGTCTAACTTTTTCCATCGGAAATTCCAATCGTGTGTAAGGCATAACAATTACCCTGCATTCTAGTGGTGCAACGGATCACAGTTGATCCGTGATCCGAACGGGTCACCCCCTTTGGATCGGCACACACTGTGATCCACGGATTGCAGCGGCTCCGGAGCTAGGCCGAAGCTGCGGCCTTTCTTAACGTTATGGCCGCGGCTTCGGCCTACCTCCGGAGCCGCGGCCATAACGTTAGGAAAGGCCGCGGCTTCGGCCTAGCTCCGGAGCAGCGGCAATAACATTAGGAAAGGCCGTGGCTTCGGCCTAGCTCCGGAGCCGCGGCCATCTTGGTACACCCGGCGGTGGCCCTCCTCTGTTTACACCCACAGAGGAGGAGCCCGCACTCGTGGGACACACCGTTGGGAGTGTCTGTACTACCTGAGGGGGGGTTTCTTGCCCGAGGGGAGGGGGTGTCTGTCGGTACTACCTGGGAGGGGGGGATCTCTGTACTGAGAGGAGGGGGGGGTCTCTGTACTGAGAGGAGGGGGGGTCTGTACTGAGAGGAGGGGGGGGGGGGCTGTACTGATGCGGGTGACACCATTTTTTTCTGCACTGGGTGACACCAGCCCTAGTGAAGCCACTGCAGTGGGGGAGATGTGGATATTACAGTGGGGGGGGGGGGGGGGTGGATATTACACAGTGGGGGAGATTTTTTTTTTTTTTGCCGATTCGAAAAATGATCCGATCCGTGACTCCTGATCCTAGGAACGATCCGAACCGTGAGTTTTTTGATCCGTTGCACCCCTACTGCATTCAGTACATCAAGCATTTGTAGCAGGGTTGGATCGAGATATGAACAGTTTGTTTCTTGTTTGATCATAAATTTATAAAACATTTGTGTGACTGTGATAAACATTTGCACATTTCAAATCAAAATCACCATATTTTCTCTAATATATGTAATTCCTAAATCTTTTGCGCCACCTATTGGCCACAATGAGTTGTTTTTTTACCATAAATACCTCAATCAGGAAAAATGCATTGTAGCCTCTAGGCGGCGCTGCTGATATGGGAACTACATACCATATTTGCCGGCGTATAAGACGACTGGGCGTAAAAGATGACCCCCTAATTTTCCAGCTAAAATGTTGGTTTCGGGATATACTCGCCGTATAAGACTACCCCCTTCCTACTAGTCATGCCTCGCCTCACAGTGCCACCATTACATGCCAGACTGTGCCACTACATGCCTCACTCTGCCCCATTACATGCCAGACTCACTGTGCCCCATTACATGCCTCACTGTGCCCCATTTCATGCCAGACTCACTGTGCCCCATTTCATGCTAGACTCACTGTGCCCCATTTCATGCTAGACTCACTGTGCCCCATTTCATGCTAGACTCACTGTGCCCCATTTCATGCTAGACTCACTGTGCCCCATTTCATGCTAGACTCACTGTGCCCCATTACATGCCAGATTTGCTATTCCCTTATGACATGCCTGACTGTGTCTTAACGATCCCTTACCTTATCCTAAGACATGCAGAATCGCGGCCGTCCGTTTTTCAAAAGCCGCGCCTCCTACTTCTTCTATTCCGTGATAGGCGGAACACTCAGCTTCCCAGGAGGCACTGTGTTCAGTGTTTGCCTATCACGGAGACCCTCTCGTCCGAGGACGAGAGGGCCTCCGTGATAGGCGGACACTAAACACAGTGGCCCGGATTCAAGAAGCAATTGCGTCTGCGTAACCATAGTTACGCAGTGCAATTGCTTACTTGCCCCGGCGTAACAAGTTCTCCTGATTCAGAGAGCTTGTTACGCCGACTACAGCCTAAGATATGCGTGGCATAACCCTCCTTATGCCTTCATATCTTAGGCTGCATTCTTGCGTTGGCCGCTAGGGGGCGTTCCCATTGTGGTCAGCGTATAGTATGCAAATTGCATACTAACGCCGATTCACAACGTTACGCGAGCCCTGCGTACACAATTTACGTTGTTTCCGTACGGCGTGTTTAGCGTAAGGGTGCCCCTTCTAATAGCAGGGGCAGCCAATGCTAAAGTATACCCGTCGTTCCCGCGTTGCGACGTTTGAATTTTACGTAATTTGCGTAAGTGATTCGTGAATGGCGCTGGACGCCATTCACGTTCACTTTGAAGCAAATGACGTCCTTGCGACGTCATTTGCCGCAATGCACGTCGGGAAACTTTCCCGACGGAGTATGCGCTCTACGCTCGGCGCGGGAGCGCGCCTAATTTAAATGATTCCCGCCCCCTACGGGATCATTTACATTAGGCGCCCTTACGCAGGGCAAGTTTGCACAGCTCACACGCAATTTACGGAGCTACTGCTCCGTGAATCGCGGGTAGCGCAGGAAATTTAACAAAGGGGCAAATCTACCTGAATCCGGGCCAGTGTCTCCTGGGAAGCTGAGTGTTCCGCCTATCACGGAAAAAAAGAAGTAGGAGGCGCGGCTTTGAAAAATGGACAGCCGCAATTCTGCATGTCTTAGGATAAGGTAAGGGATGTTAGGTTACCGGCGTATAAGTCGACCCCCTGACTTTTAAGAAGATTTTAAGGTGTTTTAAAAGTTGTCTTATACGCCGGAATATACGGTATATTAGAGAAAATATGGTGATTTTCATTCCGTTTGTCGCATCCGCACAATGAACATTCTAAATATAGACTCCTTAGTGCGTATTAAATGTTAAAGTAGAATCAATCTGATTACTTAAATCTGAGATCTTTGTAATCGACAAAAGCCAACTTCCAAGGAACACCCTGTTTATGGGTGTTTATATATATATTTGTGGATCTGAGGTGCACAACTTCCTCTCTCCTTTTCTGATTTTTGTTACCAATCAGATTTAACCTTCCAAAGCAGATTTAAATTTTATTTGAGACTTTCTATATAGAAGAGGAGCAATAAGCTTGCAATGAATGTAGGAATCTTTTTTCTGTAGTACAAGCAAGGGGTTCCCAGATAATCAGATTACAGGTAATAGAGTAAGCTGGTGCCCAGCTTTGTTCACTGCATACATTTTAAGGCTTAGGGGGTTTATTTAAAAAATAAATAAAAATGACAGCTCTATTTGTCCAGCAAAACTGAATGTTACAAAGCTATTTTCTCTACAGTTTGGGTGTTCTTCATTCAGACTAACATAAATCAAGAAAATACAGGGTTATGGCCACTAGATGGAGCTGATGATCATAGAAAATAAGTATTTATTTCCTATGATCATCAGCTCCATTTAGCAGCCATAATGCGGTATTTTCCTGAATCGCGCTATGAAGAACATCTGACCTGTAGGGAAAATAAGCTTCGTAGGATTTGATGTTGCTTCGTCAGATGAATAGCTCGGTCAATTTCTTTTTATAAATACACCCCTAATTTATTTATTTTTTAACTGGAGGATACCCAGTAAGATATTTACACTACTAAAATGTATTATTTTGGATGGTAGAATGGGAACATTCCCTGACCCGCACATTGCCCTGGCCTGGGAACATCTGAAGATAATATCGCTACAGGGGTGAGGACTGGTGCAAAGATTCAATGCTGCAGTTCATTAACCTCTGTACCATGTGACTGAATTGTAATTTTTAATATAACTGTATTTCTAAGATTAAAGTGCACCTGAACCCCAAACACTTTAACCAGATATGGTTCTGTAATTTGAAAAGGACGTATACTTTTTTTAAGTGCTCAGCTTTAAAGCGGAGTTCCGGCCACAATTTCACTTTTTAAATATAAATACCCCTGTAATACACAAGCTTAATGTATTCTAGTAAAGTTAGTCTGTAAACTAAGGTCCGTTTTGTTAGGTTGTTACAGCATTTAGACACTTTATAAAATAGAAATTGACTGGGGCCATCTTAAGTGTGGGCATCATGAAGCCAGACTGTATGACTTCCTGGATTTCAGCCTTGCAAAACTCGCACATGCTCAGTGCTGCACAAGCAGTGTAATAGGTTTCAGATCAGGTTTCAGCACCTGTGCTGTCCAAGTCACATGATTCTTTGAGACTGGGGAATGCACAGACTCCTGGAAAGTTACACCCACTACATTCCCAGGAGTCTGTGCGGTGTAGGTTAGGAAGCTTAAGCACCTAGGTGCAGGAAGAGGGAAGATTAACTATTCTGCCTAGCAACAACACTTTGAAGGCATCTATAAAAAAAATTTTTTTTCGTAAAGGACTAATTTTTTAAAACTACTGATGTAATGTTATATTTATGGGTGGAACTCCACTTTAAGAGAAAGACGCTTCCTTTCCTAGGCTGACAACGCTTACTCAGTTCAGCTGCAATGTTGTCACCAATCTTGAGTTGAACTACAAGCAGCGTTGCCAGGGGAGGACTGGGCTTGTGTCCTTCCCACCAAGTGGCTCTTTCATGGTATGTTTCTGTGGGCTAAAGAAAGTCTAAAGCAGGGGTCTCCAAACTGCGGCCCGAGGGCCAGATGTGGCCCTTTGCCAGCCTTTATCTGGCCCTTGAGGCACAATTCCTCCTACTGACACCAACAATGGGACACTATATCATCCACCGATACCAATGATGGGATACTATTCCTCCTACTAATAGGGGGAATACTGCTCCTCCTATTGACCACCAACCCTGAGGCCATATTTGTTCTCACTGATGCCGGGCCCGTGACCTTTTCTTCCCCTGCTGGCCACAATCCGGCCCTCCTAAAGTCTGAAGGGGAATAAAGTGGCCCTTTGTTTAAAAAGTTTGGAGACCCCTGGTCTAAAGCCTCATACACAAAATTGTTTTTTCCGACAACAAATGTGCGATGGCAAGGTTTTGTCGGATAATCCAACCATTTGCACGCTCCATCGGACAATTGTTGTCAGAATTTCCGACAACAAATGTGGGATAGCACGCTTTCAAATTTTTCCGACAACCAATGTGTCTTGTCGGATTTTCCGATCGTGTGTACACAAGTCCGTCGTAAGAAAAAAATCCAAAGTACAATCTATGCATGCTCCGAACCAATGCTAACCATAAGACAACATTAGAAGAAGTTTCCCAAAGGGTGGCGCTAAAGAGCTGAAAAACCACGTAGTTTTGTGTTTGTTGGCTGAAGAAGTTCTGCCGTCTGTATGCAGAACAACGCCCTTCGCACAAAGTTCCACGGATTTGTCCGATGGAAATCCGATCGTGTGTACGAGGCTTATCAGGTAAAGTGTGCCGCAATTATTTTTGGGAATGGAGAAAGGCGAGGACATGGTTTATTGGGACACACCCTTCATATCTTTCACATCTTCTCAACGCGTTTTGTGCTTCCCAAGCGCTTGGCTATAGTCTTCATGATCTGGGTGTATTTCCATGTTAGGAGTGAAATAACAAAGGTCCAATTTATCGGAAATCCATATGGTCCCGCCCACATTTTAAAATAAAACCTGTTGATTTTTGGAATGAGAAAAAGACAGTGGGTGATATTATCATTAATCTAATGATGAATTAAAAATTCCTTGTATTAGGATGGAACCCTAACTGGATGTCATCTAATTTGCTAAAGCACTATAGCAGGGGTGTCCAAACTTTTTTCAAAGAGGGCCAGACTTGATGAAGTGAACATGCGTGAGGGCCGACCATTTTGCCTGACATTCTTTAAACACATATATCCTTATATGACAGCGTCGCGCACGTCGCCATGTCATCATCGCGGCGACGGCGCGACACGTCACCGCGGACGGAATTCCGCGGGGATTTTGATCTCCTGGCTAGTACAACCAGGAGATCAAAATCCGGACCGTATCCGCGGATAAATCCTCTTGTGTGTACCCGGCATAAGGCCCCGTACACACGACTGGATCTATCCGCTGGAAGTGATCCGGCGGACAGATCCGGTCGTGTGTAGGCCCAAGCGGACAATTGTCCGGCGGATCGGACAGTTTCCATCAGATAAAAATTTCTTAGCATGCTAAGAAATCTGTCCGCTGGAAACCTGTCCGTCGGACAAATCCGGTCGTCTGTACAGACTCACCGGACTTGTTCGACCGACCGCCATCCCTCGCATGCGTCAAAGTGATTCGACGCATGCGTGGAAGTATTTACCTTCCAGGGTCGCGCACGTCGCCGCGTCATGGTCGCGGCCACGTCGCGACACGTCACCGCATATGTTTTCCGCGGGGATTTTGGTCTGATGGTGTGTACAACCATCAGACCAAAATCCGGCAGCGAACATATCCGATGGAAACGGTCCGGCGGACCGTTTTCATCGGATAATCCGGACGTGTGTACAGGGCCTAAGGATGAGCGTGGGCGTATTATTTGGATATACCATATTTATCAGCGTATAACGCACACCTTCACTTTAAGAGAGAAGTTTCTGGATTTTTTTTTTATTTTAAATAAAGAACTGTGAAGCAAAATAAGATTCACTGATCATCAATGCAGCCTCACCATTGCCATCAGTGCAGCCTGATCCATGGCCATCTGCAGCCTCTGAGGGGCAGGGAGGGGAGTGGGACGAGCGCAAACAGATTACATACAGGAGAGTCTGTTTGCTTGGTGACCTCTTTAATACAAAGTCACGCCTCCTATGATAGACAGAACAGTCGTTGAATGCAGCCCAGAAGACGGGACTTCCTATTACAGACGCCGCCGAGTAAACAGGGGATTCTCCGATATGTAATCTGACGGCGCTCGTCCCCTCCCTGTCTCTTCCGAGGCTGCCAGAATCATAAATACAGTATATAGCTTTTGTGTCCCCCCAACAAATCCCAGTGGCGTTCAGGGATGCATTTGGGGCCACAAAAGGGATGCATTTGGGCCAAATTACCATTGGGGCCGCATTAAACTGGAACGAGGGCCGCAATTGGCCCACGGGCCTGACTTTGGACATGCCTGCACTATGGGGTCTATTTATAAAACATTAATTGTGCGAATGTCACAAGCATTCGTCAAGGCTGCATGAATTTTCTCTAATACTATTACTTCCTATGATTATCAGATCCACCTAGTGGCCAAAAATGCAATATACAGTAAAACCTTTGGTTTGAGAGTAACTTATTTTGCAAGACAAGCAACATTGTTTAACCACTTCCCGCCCGGCCTATGGCCGATTTACGTCCGGGAAGTGGTTATGAAATCCTGACAGGACGTTCTAGAACGTCCTGCAGGATTTCATGCCGCGCGCGCCCGTGGGGGCGCGCATCGCGGCGATCGGTGATGCGGGGTGTCAGTCTGACACCCTGCATCTCCGATCTCGGTAAAGAGCCTCCGGCGGAGACTCTTTACCACGTGATCAGCCGTGTCCAACCACGGCTGATCACGATGTAAACAGGAAGAGCCGCCGATGGCTCTTCCTCACTCGCGTCTGACAGACGCGAGTAGAGGATAGCCGATCGGCGGCTCTCCTGACAGGGGGGGTTAGCGCTGATTGTTTATCAGCGCAGCCCCCCCTCGGATCGCCACACTGGACCACCAGGGTGCCCACCCTGGAGCACCAGGGTGGGCAAAAAAAAAAAAAAGCTAAAAAAAAAAAAAAAGTCTAAAAAAAAAAAAACATAAAAAAAAAAGATGCCAGTCAGTGCCCACAAATGGGCACTGACTGGCAACAATCAGTGCTGCCACCCCAGTGTCCATCAGCGCCACCCCAGTGTCCATCAGCGCCACCCCAGTGTCCATCAGTGCCACCCCACAGTGCCCATCCATGCCCAGTGCCCACCTAGCAGTGCCCATCTGTGCCACCCATGAGTGCCCATCTGTGCCGCCCATGAGTGCCCATCTGTGCCGCCTATGAGTGCCCAGTGCCGCTCATGAGTGCCCATCAGTGCCGCCTATGTGTGCCCATCAGTGCCGCCTATGTGTGCCCATCAGTGCCGCCTATGTGTGCCCATCAGTGCCGCCTATGTGTGCCCATCAGTGCCGCCTATGTGTGCCCATCAGTGTCGCATACCAGCGCCGCCAATCAGTGCCACCTCATCTGTGCCCGTCAGTACTACCTCATCGATGTCCATCAGTGCCATCTCATCGGTGCCCATTAGTGCCGCCATATCAGTGCCCGTAATTGAAAGAGAAAACTTATTTACAAAAAAATTAACAGAAAAAAATACGTAATTTTTTTCCACATTTTCAGCCTTTTTTTAGTTGTTGCGCAAAAAAAAAAAAAATCGCAGAGGTGATCAAATACCACCAAAAGAAAGCTCTATTTGTGGGGAAAAAAGGACGCCAATTTTGTTTGGGTACAGTGTAGCATGACCGCGCAATTGCCATTCAAAGTGCGACAGTGCTGAAAGCTGAAAATTGGCTTGGGCGGGAAGCTGCGTAAGTACCTGGTATGGAAGTGGTTAATACATTTTGCCTTGATAAACAAGCGATGACTTGATATAAGAGTAGCGTCATGTCACATCTGAGTATAAAAAAGAAGAGAGGCGCCTCTAAGTGTAGCAATATTGTGAAATCGAATGAAGGTACAACATTTAGCAACTCACATGGTTGATGATTAAAACAGACGCATCCAAGTATGCAGGGATCCGGGGTAAAGCTGTCCACATAGACCGTCCCTTTCATGCTGCGCGCCACGAGTGGTTCAAGCCTCGCTTTCAGATCGCTCTACTGCAGGGTAGTTTTCCCGGTCACGATTGCAGACTGACAACGGTGAGAGCCGGCGGTGCGGAGGACGGTCTATATGTACAGCTTTACGCCGGGTGTCTGTTTTAAACACTTAAGGACCGCCTAACGCCGATATACGTCGGCAGAATGGCACGGCTGGGCACAATCACGTACCTGTACGTCCTCTTTAAGTGCCCAGCTGTGGCGCGTCCTGGTCCGAAGCTCCGTGACCGTGGCCGGGGGACCCGATCGCCGCCGGAGTCCCATGATCGGTCACAGGAGCTGAAGAACGGGGAGAGGTGAGTGTAAACACAGCTTCCCCGTTCTTCACAGTGGCGCTGTCATTGATCGTCTGTTCCCTGATATAGAGAAAGGCGATCAATGACGTCACACGTCCAGCCCCGCCCCCCCTACAGTTAGAAACACATATGAGGTCACACTTAACCCCTTCAGCGACCCCTAGTGGTTAACTCCCAAACTGCAATTGTCATTTTCACAGTAAACAATGCATTTTTATGGCACTTTTTGCTGTGAAAATTACAATGGTCCCAAAAATGTGTCCGAAGTGTCCGCCATAATGTCACAGTCACAAAAAAAAATCACTGATCGCCGCCATTAGTAGTAAAAAAAAAAAATATTAATAAAAATGCAATAAAACTATCCCCTATTTTGTAAGCGCTATCAATTTTGCGCAAACCAATCGATAAACGCTTATTGTTATTTTTTTTACCAAAAATGTGTAGAAGAATACGTATCGGCCTAAACTGAGGAAAAATAAAACATTTTTATATCTTTTTGGGGGATATTTATTACAGCAAAAAGTAAAAAATATTGCATTTTTTTCAAAATTGTCGCTCTATTTTTGTTTATAGCGCAAAAAATAAAAATCGCAGAGGTGATCAAATACCACCAAAATAAAGCTCTGTTTGTGGGGGAAAAAGGACGCCAATTTTGTTTGGGAGCCACGTCGCACGACCGCGCAATTGTCAGTTAAAGCAACGCAGTGCCGAATCGCCAAAAGGGGCCTGGTCCTTTTACCTGCATATTGGTCCGGGTCTTAAGTGGTTAATCATCAACCATGTGAGTTGCTAAATGTTGTACCTTCATTAAATGTAATCGTATTGCTACACTTAAGCCTCGTACACACGCTCGGTTTTCCCGGCAAGAACCAGCAAGAAAACAGCTGGCAGAGCTTTCTTGCCGAGTAAACCGAGCGTGTGTACGAGGCTTTCTGGTTTCTCGTCAAGAAAACTGCCTAAAATCTCGCAGAGAAAAATACAGGACCTGCTCTCTATTTTCTCGTTGTGATTCTTGGCCGTGTTTTCCTGCCGAGAAACCCGAGAGTGTGTATACTTACCTGTCGCCGTGGAAACCCGCGCATGCTCAAAATGACCGAAACATGCGTGGTAGCTTCCTAGGCATAGGTAGGGTGCAGCAAGATGGCGGCGACGGCATCCAATACGACGAGCGCATGCTCGTTGTACGCAATGACGTCACCGCGTTCTTGCCTTTCAAAAGAATTGCGGTTCTTTTGAATGGAGAGTCTGTACACTCGGGCGGCAAGATATTCTTGCCAAGAATCTCGTCAGGAAAAAACAAGGTTTTTTTTCCTGACGAGATTCTGGCCGTTGTGTACCGGGCTTAAGAGGCTCCTCTCTTCTCTTTTATACTCTTTTGCTCCTGCTGGATTTTGCTTCTAATCCCCTTTGGAGGCTTCCATTGGTGGATGGACATTTTATGGTTACACAACCAATCACATTGCTATAATCTTTTAATATGAACAGAAGGACTTATGAATAAATGGTTGTGGAACGAATCATCTGATTTTATATTATTTCTTATGGGAAAATTCGCTTTGATATACAAGTGCTTTGGATTACAAGCATGTTTCCGGAAAGGAATTATGCTTGCAATCCAAGGTTTTACTGTATTTTCTGATTGGGGTATTTCACGAAAAACACACTCCATTTTGGCCACTAGATGGCGCTGACTATCAAAGGATGTTGTAGCATTAGAGAAAATACTGAAAAATGTATCTGGTGTGGACAAATGCTTATGACATTCGTTGAATAAATGTTTTATAAATAGAACCCTGTGTGTCATAAATAATTTTTGTCCTGCCATCATCACTTTACTGCAGCTAGAGAGATCACATTTTAACCACTTCAATACCGGCCTATCGCCGTATGACGGCCACAGATGGGATCTCCCATCCTGGGTGGACGTCATATGACGTCCTGTGTTTGTGGGGGGATATCTGAATGATGCCCGCAGCTAGAGGCATCATTCAGATATCCATGTCTTTAGCCGGCGATACTGCGCACCATAAGAACGATCATAGCGGCTTGATTGTTCTTATAGGCAGCGGGACATCCCCCCCCCCCCGCCGCCATCCGGTGCTTTTCCGGGCTCTCCCGTGCCATCGGGGGCCCGGAGAAGGAATCATCCGGCACAGGCAGGAAGCATAGAGATGACTGGTGACCAGATGGTCACCAGTCATCTCTATGACCAGCGGAGGACCCGGGCGCGATGTGATGACATCACGCCCGGGTACCCGTAAGTAAACAAAGCCGCGATTGCGGCTAGTGAGCAATACTGATCATGAGATCGGTGATTTTTTTTTCACCGATCTCATGCTTTCCAGCCTGGAGGAGAGATGTGGGGTCTTATTGACCCCGCATCTCTCCATAAAGAGGACCTGTCACACACATTTCCTATTACAAGGGATGTTTACATTCCTTGTAATAGGAATAAAAGTGATAAAAAAAAAAAAGTGTAAAATAAATAAATTAATAAGTAAAAAAAAAAAAAAACAATAAAAAAAAAAAATTAAAACGCCCCTGTCCCCGGTAGCTTGCACGCAGAAGCGATCGCACACGTAAGTCCCGCCGACATATGTAAACGTCGTTTAAACCACATATGTGAGGTATCGCCGCGTGCGTTAGAGTGCCAGCAACAATTATAGCACAAGATCTCCTCTGTAAATCTAAACTGGTAACCTGTAAAAATGTTCAAAGCGTTGCCTATGGAGATTTTTAAGTACCGAAGTTTGGCGCCATTCCATGAGTGTGCGCAATTTTAAAGTGTGACATGTTAGGTATCTTTTTTACTGGGTGTAACATAATCTTTCATATTTTACAAAAAAATTGGGCTAACTTTACTGTTTTGTTATTTTTTTAATTTGTGAAACAATTTTTTTACAAAAAAAAAAGGCGTTTGAAAAATGATTGCGCAAATACCGTGCAAGATAAAACGTTGCAATGACCGTCGTTTTATTCCCTAGGGTGTCTGCTAAAAAAACATATATAATGTTTGGGGGTTCTGCGTAATTTTCTAGCAAAAGAATGATGATTTGTACATGTAGGAGAGAAGTGTGTATAAAAGCCCGGTATTGAAGTGGTTAAACTGTCCCTATCATCTTAGGTTACTGTATAGACCAGGCAGGGGAGGATAGGTTTAGAACCCAACGGCCGTTCAGGACCACTTTGAAGTAAGCTCCAGCTATGCTGATTCAGGTTTACTTTATTGATTAGTGTGGTCATGTGGTTGCTTGCCATTGTGAGAAATATGATGGAAACCAGCTCCAGGGCAGTGTACAGATCACTTCGCTGGCAGCAGGGGGCATCACGGTCCAGAGGGGTGGCCAGGTTATTTGTAGTAGCTCACCTTTTCATTTTTCGCACAAAGGTAAATTTACCCTTCACCAGACCTCAAGGGAGCAAATAAGAGAAATTAAGTCTTGGGGCCGGATTCAGAAAGAGATACGACGGCGTATCTCTGAGTGCGGTCGGTCGTATCTATGCGACTGATTCAGAGAATCAGGTTACGCATAGATATCCCTAAGATCCGCCAGGTGTAAGTGTCTTACACCGTCGGATCTTAGGCTGCAATTTCAGGCCGGCCGCTAGGTGGCGCTTCCGTATGTTTTACGCGAGCAATATGCAAATTAGGATTTACGCCGATTCAGAAACGAACGACCGCCCGTCGTTTTTTTTTTTTTACGTCGTTTGCGTTCGGCTTTTTCCGGCGTATAGTTACCCCTGCTATATGAGGCATAGCTAATGTTAAGTATGGCCATCGTTTCCGCGCCGAGTTTTGAAATTTTACGTCGTTTGCGTAAGTCGTTCGCGAATACGGCTGGACGTAATTTACGTTCACGCCGAAACCAATGACGTCCTTGCGACGTCATTTAGAGCAATGCACACTGGGATATTTTAGGGACAGCGCATGCGCCGTTAAAAAAAAAAAAACGTAAAAAACGCGGGGTCAAGACACATTTAAATAATACACGCCCCCAACATCCCCATTTGAATTACGCGGCCTTACGCCGCAACACATACGTTACGCCGCTGTAACTAAGGGCGCAAGTTCTTTCTGAATAAAGAACTCGTGAACAAAGTTAGAGCGGCGTAACGTTTCGGAGATACGTTACGCCGGCCGGACAGATACGCCATTGTATCTGAATCCGGCCCTTGGAGTTTACACACACTTGAATTTTCTAACCACAATGACAATTTTCCAAAGCTACAGAAACTATACAAAGTGTTGAGTCAAGGTGACCGGAATCAAGGCGGATCGTCTGTATGTAAGAGAAAACTTGCAAAGTCGTTACCGTGTTTTCTATCCTTGTGTATGCCAAAAGCCTTTCTTGTTATTTTGTTGCGGAGTGTAGATGTCTGGTAATGAATCACCCACCAGTATGTTCTGGCTTTTCTAGCAAAACTGAAAGGATAACAACATTTAATGGAAGCGGAGGGTCGCGCTGCGATGTCAAGTGCCTTAAGAAAGCCTTGCAGCCTATTCTATTCATTGTACTATTTCCTAAGAGATTCTTGCTTTTTCTTTAACTTTAACTTTGTGTATTGTTAATACACAGGTACTGATGTGAAAAAAAAGAAGAGTGACGGCAGAAAAGACCAAATGGTCTATTAAATCTGCCCATATTTTTTTTTTTTACTTTTGTCTGTCCCAAACATGTTTGTTAATATTCTTAGGCCTAGTACACACGAGAGGATTTATCCGCAGATACGGTCCAACGGACCGTTTCCGCGGATAAATCCTCTCGAGGATTTCCGCGGATTTTGATCCGATGGAGTGTACTCACCATCGGATCGAAATCCGCGCCGAAATCCCATCGCGATGACGTGTCGCGCCGTCGCCGTGATGATGACGCGATGACGTGCGCGACGCTGTCATATAAGGAATTCCACGCATGCGTCGAATCATTACGACGCATGCGGGGGATCCATTCGGACGGATTGATCCGGTGAGTCTGTACAGACCAGCGGATCAATCCGTTGGGATGTATTCAAGCGGATAGATTTTAAAGCATGTCTTCAAATTTGTATCCGCTTGAAATCCATCCCAGGGGATAAAAATCCGCGTAAACAGATCCGCTGGATTGTACACACCAGGGGATCTATCCGCTGGAGCCGGTCCGCGGATCAATTCCAGCGGATGGATCCTCTCGTGTGTACGGGGCCTTAGGCTGCATTCACATTTTTAGCTACATGGCCGCAACTTTGCGGCGGCGTAGCTTAAGGCATTTAAGCTACGCCTCCGTAAGTTAGCGAGGCAAGTACATGATTCACAATGTACTTACCTGCTAAGCTACGGCGATGTAGCCTAAATCGGCGGGGGTAAGGGCGCCTAATTCAAATGTGTGTTAGGGGGGCGTGTTGTATACTAATTGTGCTTGACCTCAGGTTTTTCACGTTTTTTTTAACTGCGCATGCACCGGGCGCCTACATTTCCCAGTGTGCATTGCGGCTAAGTACGCCGCACGGGCCTATTGATTTTGACGTGGACGTAAAAAATTCGAATTTCGACGCGGGAACGGCGGCCATACTTGACATTACTATTCCAATAGGGCCTAGCTCTAACTTTACGCGGCATATCTCTTACGTAAACAGCGTAAAAGTACTGCGTCGGCCAGGCGTACGTTTGTGAATCGGCGTATCTCCTCATTTACATATTCTACGCCGACCGCAATGGAAGCACCATCTAGCGGCCATCCAAAATATTGCAATCTAAGATAGGACGGCGCAAGCCGTCGTATCTTAGATATGTTTAAGCGTATCTCTGTTTGAGCATACGCTTAAACATAAGTCGGCGTAGAGTACTGATAAGCCGGCCTAACTCTTACTGAATCTACCTATATGTGTTTTGTAAACGTGCGCAAAATCATACACATCATTATGTTTTTTTTTTTTTTAACTGCACGGTTTTCCACGTTTGCAGTGCCACTAACAATGACAATACAAGCACGACAGGCGTTTTTGATGTAGCACCCTTGTCTTAAACAAAGGCTACTGGTAAATGTAGCTGTGCTAGGTGGTACCTAACCTGGCTGATTTGTAGTCTTTGGCCGGATTCACAAAGCACTTGCGCCGACGTATCTCCGCGTAAGTGCAAATATGCGCCGTCGTATCTATGCGCCGGACCCACATACTAAGATACGCCTAAAAACAGGCTTCATCCCACCGACGTAACTTGCCTACGCCGGCGTAGAGTGGGCGCATATTTACGCTGGACGCATGTGGCGCTCCCATTCCTTTTCTATTCAAATATGCAAATGAGGGAGATACGGCGATTCACGAACGTACGTGCGCCCGACGCAGTGCGCGTAAAGTCATACGTCCGTCGTAAAGTTAAGCCCCATAAAGGAGGTGTAACTCAGCAGCATCCATGCAAAGGGCTGCACCAGGGAACACAAGCCGTCGTATTTTACGTAGTTTACGTTGGACGTGAATATGGCTGAGCGTAGGTTATGTTCACGCTGTAGGTAGTGATTTGACGTATCTTAGGGAGTAGTTCCGACATGATTCTGAGCATGCGCACTGGGATGCGTCCACGAGACGGCGCATGCGCCATTCGTTATACGTATCTGTCTGGCGCTCGGCCCATCATTTGCATGGGGTCACACCTCATTTGCATGGCTCACACCCACTTCCACCTACGTCGGCTTACGCCTAGGAAACCCAGCCCAGTTTTGGGAGCACTGGCTTTGTGAATTCAGTGCTTGCCTCTCTGCGCTGCGTCGGCGTAGCGTACAGGAGATACGCTACGGCGGCATAAATGTGCGCCGCTGTCTGTGAATCCGGGCCTTTGTGTTTATTTGGGTTTTCTCCTAAGCCTGGCTTAACTGTGGTTCCTTACTTTTGTCAATAGGTGGCACTGTTGCCTTTGGCATTAGTGCGAGCAGTGAGACTGAGTTATGAATATGCATATCTCTTTTAGCCAACCAGTAGAAGTTTTTAGGCCAGTGAGCATGCTGGGAGAGAGTATATAATTAGAGAAAGTCAGGTGGTTGACGTCCTCACGCCCCCATACCTTGGTTTAGTGTGGATGTGTGAGGAAAAGCTGCATTGGGTGAGGCCTGGAGTCTAAGGCCTGGCCATGTGTTTGAGGCTCTGCCAGAAAGAGCCTGTGTGTTGCCTGGGGGAATAGGAGAGGCTCTGCCAGATAGAGAGACTTGTTGCCTGGAGACATAAGGAAAGGGTTAAAGTTTTGAGATGAAGAACCAGAGGTTACTCTTTATGAGCCGGGGACTGTGGAGAGGCTGGGAAAGCATCAAGAGAGACTCATTGAAGGAAACCCTGCACAATGTTGTGAGTTTTGGTTGCTATAGGAGACAGCTGTTGCTTAGCGGGTACAGAAGATTGGGTGCAGGCCTAAGGCCCTTGTTCTGTATTACTGTCTACCTGGTTGTTTTGTTTTCGGAGTCTGCTAATCTGTGTGGCTATCCTAGGGTGTCCTGTGCCCTAACCCTCTCTCCCGCATTTTTCTATTGTGAGCAATAAACTCACTTTTGTTCATTCTAAAAGTAACTGGTGCCCATCTTTTCTGCAACTGACCACACCCACCATGCCTAAGAACCAGACCCCTGAGGGGAAATGTCAGCCCTCCCTGATGCTGGGGGTTCAGGGGGGCGCTGCGTTCATGTTTCGTAAACAAGCACAAAATAAGCATGTTTTATATGTAAATGGATGAATGTCCAGACGAACCCTCTGCACACTGCTATATTCCATTTCTAGTAAACTCTGCAATAAAAAAAACAGGGTTTTTTAGTTCACCTACATTGCAATACATGTGTCTAAGTAATCCCTCTATGGCAGTGGCGGTTCGTCCATAGAGGGCGCTGGAGCGCCGCCCCCTCTGGCTCTCACCGCCACTGAGTCTAATTACATAGATTCATGCATTGCATAAATCTATGTTATTATCGCCGCTGCCGCTGTTCTATTCAGATGGTCGGCGCTCATGTCCGGCCATCTGAATAACGGCAGCTGGTTGGCTGTACGGAAGTGCCTATCAGAGCCAGTGGCTCTGATAGGCTTTTCTGAGTACAGCCCTCGGGTCCTGGAAGCTTATACAAGGAACGCACTGGGGATGCGCTCCTTGTATAAGACTGACAGGCGGCTCAGCCAATCGGGTTCACCGGTTCTGGTAACCTGGTAACCTGATTGGCTGAAGCGTCATCGAGGGCGGGAGAAGACATCGAGGGACGGTGGAAGCAGGATGGCTGACCCCAAAAAGGTAAGTGCCGGGCTGAAATGGGGAGGGGGCATTTTACAGGGCACAGTGGCAGAATTTAACAGGGCACAGTGGCAAGTACAATTGATGGGCACAGTGGTGAGTACAATTGATGGGCACAGTGGTGACAACACTTGATGGGCACAGTGGTGACAACAATTGATGGGCACAATGGTGACAACAATTGATGGGCACAGTGGTGACAACAATTGATGGGCACAGTGGTAACGTTTGATGGCATGGCACAGTGGCTGCATTTGGCATGGCACAGTGGTGACAACAATTGATGGGCACAGTGGTGACAATTGATGGGCACAGTGGTGACAATTGATAGCACAGTGGCTGCATGTAATGGCATGGCACAGTGGTGACAGTTGATTGGCACAGTGGCTGCGTTTGATGGCATGGCACAGTGGCGACAATTGATGGCACAGTGGCGACAATTGATGGCATGGCACAGTGGCTGCAATTGATGGGCACAGTAGCTGTGTATGATGGGCACAGTGGCTGCCTTTGATGGGCACAGTGACTGCAATTGATGGGCACAGTAGCTGTGTATGATGGGCACAGTGAGGCTGTAATTGGTTTTTCTTTTTTGCGCCCCCCCCCAAAAAAAATTTGGAGCACCAGCCGTCACTGCTCTATGGCCAGTCCCTACTCTGCTCTGTGAAATGCTCGATTGGATATAGTGCTGATGTGGAGCAAATAGGCACAAGTAGGAGGAGAGCTACAAGGTTCAGGTATGGTCACTGGCCTGCAATGCAATAGAAGTAAGATATATCTGTTCTCAAATCCCAATAGCTTGTACACATTTCAGCACGTTTCTCTGCAAGTCGGGAAAGGGAAACGATTTTACATGCATTACCGGCACACATAGATGTGAACCTAGCCTTATAACCCTTGTCAGTTTTATTTTTGCCATCTGTGGCCCATTGTGGAGATTTCCCATCCCATAGCCAAAATTGGAAGTAAGAGAGAATCCCCCCAAAGTGAGGGAATCACTGGTTGTCACTAGGATCACCATGACTAGTGTTACCTTTGAAAGATTTCCCCTCTATTCCTGTTCTGATGACCTAATATTTGAGAATTTCCTTCACTTTCACTCTCCATGATAATGGTTATTTATACCTTAAGGAGACATCAGGCGTAAATTAATCCCTCCTGGCTGCGACCAGTTGTTCTCCCTGGAGTCTCTTAGGCCTCGTACAGACGACCCAACATGTCCGATGAAAACGGTCCGCGGAACGGTTTCATCGGACATGTCCGCTGGGATCATTTGGTCTGATGGCTGTACACACCATCAGACCAAATTCCCCGCGGACAGGATACGCTGTGACGTGGCGGCAACGTTGCAGCGACGTGGCGGCGACGATGACGCGGCGACGTACGCGACCCCGGAAGTTCAATGCTTCCACGCATGCGTCTAATCACTTCGACGCATGCAAGGGATTTCGGCCGAGCGGACATGTCCGATGAGTCGTACTGACCATCGGACATGTCCGACGGACATGGTTCCAGCGGACATGTTTCTTAGCATGCTAAGAAACATTGGTCCGCTGGAAACCTGTCCGCTAGGCCGGGAATCCAGTCAGGTCGGCCCTACACACGACCGAACATGTCCGCGGAAACTGGTCCTTGCTCTTTCTTATGCCTCCGGTCTTTCCACCCCCAGCTGGGCTGACCCTGGGTATTTAAGGAGGCCTGCCCCCTGCCAATTCAAGTTGAGGATTTAGGAAAATACAGCGCTAGGAAAAATACTAAATTAACATAAGCTGCAACAACTAAGGCCCCATACACCCGACCGAACATGTCTCGGACATGTTCGGTCGTCTGTACAGACCTACTGTAAATGTCCGAGCGCCCGCCATCCCTCGCATGCGTCGAATGACTTTGACGAATGCGTGGAAGCATTGAACTGGCAGGGCCGCCCACGTCGCCGTGTCATCATCGCGGCGACGGCGCGGCCACGCCCCGCGTATTGTTTACGCGCGGATTTCTGTATGATGGTGAGTACAGCCACCATACAGAAATCCCCGGGCAGACATGTACGATGAAAACGGTCCGGCGGACCGGTTTCATCGTACATGTATGCTCGTCTGTACGCAGCCTAAGTGTTATACACACTAAATAATACAAAGAAAAAAGGTGAAGTTGCGCTATAAATTGTAACAAAACTAAACTAACACAGTGCATATATAAAGACCATATCAGATATAGAGTGGCCCTTATTGCAAAGGCTTCACCTTTTTTCTTTCAAGTTGAGGATTGGTCAGGGCTCCCTAGAATACCGCAGTTGGCTCCACCTCCCATCCCACCTCTTTTTCTAGAAAGCGCTAGAAGCTTTTGGAAAGAAATAGGAGGTTCTGATGACACCGCCTGTGAGTCATCCAGCCCTACCCTGAGCCACTTCCAGTCCAGAATGAAAACAAACATGCCTAACAACCAGCCAGGCCTGTTTAAATGTACCTATTCTCTCAAGCACGCTACTGGAGGGTGCTACAGTAATAAGAATACTTGCATGCACATGATCTCTTTCACAAATAAATCTATAAAACTCATATATTCCCTTTAAAAATATCGTCCTAATGCTTTTGTTCTATAGCAATCAGGGTGCAGAACAGACAATGGTAGATGGACTGATAAAACAACAAAAAATGTGATCTAATACACAGGGGTACAGAAGCAGATACAATGTTTCTTCCTCTCCTTGCTACTACATCAAAATGAGTTACCTCAGCAGTTGGATTTGTGCAAGAGATAAAGGCCTAAGTGAAGAATGGGTGTCTTCAAGGTGAATTTGATTTACAGAGGCTGTCAAAAAATCAGGCAGTGTGCCCGGGAGCCCTTGTTATCCATGCCGCAGACGGACCCAGAATAAAACAGTTCTCTAAAAAAAAAGGAAGGGCTAGATGTTTTAAATAAAGGTGTGATAGCGAGGACCGCGCTTATGGCAGGGGTAAAGTCGAGCACTAAAAAAGTGGCACGAATCTGTGTGAACAATAAATATACAGTACAGGTGGCTTCTTATATCATTAAATTAAAGCAACCTTTTCCTTTGCCAATGTTTCCAAAAACCATTGCTGAATATACAGGGTGGGCCATTTATATGGATACACCTTAATAAAATGGGAATGGTTGGTGATATTAACTTCCTGTTTGTGGCACATTAGTATATGTGAGGGGGGAAACTTTTCACGATGGTTGCTGACCATGGCGGCCATTTTGAAGTCGGACATTTTGAAACCAACTCAAAGGTGGCTCGCCCATTTCTGTGACATCGCAGTCTTCATACTAGACATGTGCGATTCGTTTTGTTACAAATACATATTTGTGTGATTTGGAGATTCGGATATATCCGAATCTCTAAATCACAATAATAACAAATCTCAACTAATCCTAACTAAATTATAAAAAAATATATATATTTGTATTGATTTGTTTTATTCGAATGACATGATGTGATAGTTTGGGCCTTTTGTTAACCACTTGCTTACTGGGCACATATACCCCCCTCCTGCCCAGGTGAAATTTCAGCTTTCGGCACTGCGTCGCTTTAACTAACAATTGCGCGGTCGTGCGACGTGGCTCCCAAACAAAATTGACGTCCTTTTTTTCCCACAAGTAGAGCTTTCTTTTGGTGGTATTTGATCGTCTGTGCGGTTTTTATTTTTTTGCGCTATAAACAAAAAAGCGACAATTTTGAAAAAAATACAATATTTTTTACTTGTTGCTATAATAAATATCCAGATTAAAAAAAAACAACACTTTTTTTCTCAGTTTAGGCCGATACATATTCTTCTACATATTTTTGGTAAAAAAAAAAAAAATCGCAATAAGCGACTGGTTTGCGCAAAAGTTATAGCGCCTACAAAATAGGGGACAGAATTATTATTTTTTTATTTTACTAGAAATGGCGGCGATCTGCGATTTTTATTGGGACTGCGACGTTATGGCGGACACATCGGACACTTTTGACACATTTTTGGCGCCATTCACATTTATACTGCGATCAGTGCTATAAATTTGCACTAATTACAGTATAAATGTGACTGGCATTGAAGGGGTTAACACTAGGGGGTGAGGAAGGGGTTAAATGTATTCCCTGCATTGTGTTCTAACTGTAGGGGGAGGGGGGTGACTGGGGGAGGTGACCGATCTGTGTCCCTATGTACAAGGGACAAAGATCGGTCTCCTCTCCAGAGACAGCACCGCTGTCTCTGTGTAAAACGGCAATAAGAGATTATCTCATATGTTTACATATGAGATCAATTGTCATTGGCCGCACAGATCGCATCGCAAACGGCCACTCTGATTGGCCGTTCGCGGGGAACTGTAATTGGCTGTGTCCAAGGGACACGGCCAACACAGAGTTTCCCAGCTGCGCGGTCTGGAGCGCGCGCGGGGAACGCCCAAAGGGGCGGACGTCAATTGACGTCCACTTGGATTTTCAGGTCCGCGCTGTAGCCGTCATTCGGCTATAGCGCGGATCTGAAGAAGTTAATGTTTGAAGCATCCAAAAAAATGTAACCACATAAGGAATGATCCAAATTAATTCAGATCCATTGGCTTTTATTCTAGTGAGGGTAGCGTGAATATTCTAAGATTCTTTTTGGATTGGGGTTGAACTTGAGAGTCCATTTGTTTAATTTGGATGTGCTCAGATCAACAAGCAAAGTCAGTTGGGAATAAGGAAATTAATTCAACTTAAAGCGGAGTTCCACCCACATTTATTTAATTTTCTTCTGTTCACTTACCTGATTTATGCCTATATCTAATTTCGCTTCCTCCTTTAGTCGACCATGGTGCTGTACGTCATTTCCGATTTTGCATTGGCTCCTGGGAGATCTTGGTCAGCTTGGCATGGCACGGCTCCAGTAACATTTAATATTGGCCTCTATGGAAAATCTTGGTCAGCTTGGCATGGCACGGCTCCAGTAACATTTAACAACTCTTCAGGCCCTGCCAACCAGCCTGGCTGCAAAAAACCCTTTCCACTGCCCTTCTCCTCAGTCCTCTCTCCATTGGTTCTGCACCCATCTCTCAAACTGAAATCTCCCTGTTCTCTCAGGCGTGCCTCCCCAGTCCTCCCGGCTGTGCACACTAACCAGCCCTCCTGGCTACAACCTATAGTTCTCCTGGAGACTTTTGGAGTGTTTTCTCCCACTGTCCTCCCTCTTGCTCTCTTCTCTCGTCCCGGATGCACCCGAGCCCCAGCCCGGGGTCATTCCTCCCCCAGACTGGGGAGCTCCCCGTGGACCGCCAGCCTCCACACCCTCTCAGTCCAGCTCTTCCACCCGACAGCCCCTTCCCAGCTGGGCTGCCCACAGGTATTTTAGGAGGCCTAACCATGCCAATTCAGATTGGGGATTGGTCAAGGCTCTCCAGATACCTCAGGCAACTCCACCTCTCCTCCTCTCCTTCTAGGTGCAAGGGGGAGGTGCTGGTGATGCCACCTGTCAGTCTCCCAACTTTCTACCTGAGCCACTCCCAGCCCAGAATGAAAAACAAGCAGACCTAGTTACCAGCTAGGCCTGCATAAATTTACCTACTCTGTCAAAAATCCTCACTTCTAGCACTCACTAACTAGAGGGTGCAACACCTACAATACCCAGGGGGTTCAGAGGACTTCTTACTGGCGGCAATCTGCAAGTTACAATCTGTTCTATTTGCTGCATTATCAACACTCATCATTAGTGCTCTGGTATTTTCAAAGTTTATTAATTCTTTAACCACTTCTCTACTGCCCGCCGTCAAATGAATGAGAGAGGAAGAGCCTGTTATTCTGGGCGGACGTCATATGAGGTTGCGCCTTCCAAAGCCACTTGGGGGCGCGCCCGGTGCGTCACTGGGGACCCGATGCGTGCGCTCGGTGGCCGCCGGCCATGCGCGATTGCCCAGTAACTGAGCAGGACTGTGGATCTGTGTGTGTAAACACACATATCCATGTTCTGTCAGGGAGAGGAGACCGATGGTGTGTCCCTTGTACATAGGGACACAGATCGGTCACCTCCCCCAGTCAGTCCCCTCCCCCCCACAGTAAGAATCACTCCCTAGGGAACACATTAACCCCTTGATTGCCCCCCAGTGTTAACCCCTTACCTGCCAGTCATATTTATACAGTACTCAATGCATTTTTATAGCAGGGATCGCTGTATAAATGTAAAATGGTCCAAAAAATGTGTCCGATGTGTCCGCCGCAATATCGCAGTCACAATAAAAATCGATGATCTCCAGCATTACGAGTAAAAAAAAAATGCTATAAATCTATACCCTGTTTTGTATCCGCTATAACTTTTGCGCAAACCAATCAATATACGCTTATTTTTTTAAAAAAATATGTAGAAGAATACGTATCGGCCAAAACTGAGGAAAAAAATATATTTATTATAGCAAAAAGTTAAAAAATATTGTGTTTTTTTCAAACTTGTCCCTATTTTTTTGTTTATAGCGAGAGAAAAACCGCAGAGGTGATCAAATACCACCATTAGAAAGCTCTATTTGTGGGGAATTTTTTTTTAAAAAATGTCATTTGGGTACAGCGTTGCATGACTGCGCAATTGTCATTCAAAGTGTGATGCCGCGTACACACGATCGTTTTTCGGCATGAAAAAAAAACAACGTTTTTCAGCATGTCCAAAAAAAGAAGTTTTTCCAACTTCATCATTAAAAACGATGTTGCCCACACACCATCGTTTTTGAAAAATGATGAACAAAGCGTGGTGACGTACAACACGTACGACGGCACTCTGAAGGGGAAGTTCTATTCGCCTTTGGGCTGCTTTTAGCTGATTCCTTGTTAGTAAAAGACGATTTGCGCTTTTCTGTCTGTTACAGCGTGATGAATGTGCTTACTCCATTATGAATTTTACCAGAGGGCTTTACCAGAATGAGCGCTCCCGTCTCATAACTGTTCGAATTTTTTTTCTGTCGTTTTTCAGAAGCCGAAAAACGATGTGAAGCCCACACACGATCATTTTAACCACTTAAGGACCCGGCCAATATGCTGCTAAATGACCCAAGGGGTTTTTACAATTCGGCACTGCGTCGCTTTAACAGACAGTTGCGCGGTCGTGCGACGTGGCTCCCAAACAAAATTGGCGTCCTTTTTTCCCCACAAATAGAGCTTTCTTTTGGTGGTATTTGATCACCTCTGCAGTTTTTATTTTTTGCGCTATAAACAAAAATAGAGCGACAATTTTGAAAAAAATTCAATATTTTTTACTTTTTGCTATAATAAATATCCCTCAAAAACATATATACATTTTTTTTTTTCCTCAGTTTAGGCCGATACGTATTCTTCTACCTATTTTTGGTAAAAAAAATCGCAATAAGCGTTTATCGTTTGGTTTGCGCAAAATTTATAGCGTTTACAAAATAGGGGATAGTTTTATTATTTTTTTTTTTTTTTACTACTAATGGCGGCGATCAGCAATTTTTTTTGTGACTGCGACATTATGGCGGACACTTCGGACAATTTTGACACATTTTTGGGACCATTGTCATTTTCACAGCAAAAAATGCATTTAAATTGCATTGTTTATTGTGAAAATGACAGTTGCAGTTTGGGAGTTAACCACAGGGGGCGCTGTAGGAGTTAGGGTTCACCTAGTGTGTGTTTACAAACTGTAGGGGGTGTGGCTGTAGGTCTGACGTCATCGATCGAGTCTCCCTATAAAAGGGATCACTCGATCGATGCAGCCGCCACAGTGAAGCACGGGGAAGCCGTATTTACATACGGCTCTCCCCATTCTTCAGCTCCGGGGACCGATCGCGATGGGGCGGCTAGAAACGAATAGCTGCGCCCTCGTCACGGATCGCTCCTGAAGCCACGGGAACCGCCGCATGTACGGGGGGGGTCCCGATCGGACCCCCGACCCACGTCTAGGCAGGGACGTACAGGTACGCCAATGTGCCTGTCCGTGCCATTCTGCTGACGTAAATGTACATGCGGCAGTCCGGAAGTGGTTAAATTACGTTTTTAAAAAGGTCTTTTTTTTCATGCCGAAAAACGATCATGTGTACGCGGCATGACAATGCTGAAAGCTGAAAAAGTATTGAGGTGGTTAATCTACCCAAATATCCAACTAACTTCTACATTCAAATTTTTAAAAGTAAACTAGAGCCATCCGCAGCACAGAAATAGCTCAATGCAAGCGTAGATTGCGAGCTGGCTTCTTCCGCAGGCAGCTATTTCAAGAAGGCGCTCTCCGCTTTTCCGCTGGAAGATTGGACCCGGTTAATGGAAGAAAAAGGACAGCCAAATGAAACCTATTCATTTAAACAATTAATATGATTGAGCCAATGCCTGGACACTGAATACACCCCACAGAACACGCTGATTACCTATTAAATGAGATACTTTTATATACATAGCAATTTTCAACTTTGACAGATAGAAACAGCTTGCCCTCCTCCATTCCTATTTTCTTTCTTTGGATATGTTCATAGGAAATATAATTTAGGTAAATATAGGATGTCATTTTTTTTGTGTGATGAATGGTGTTTTTTTTTTACAGAATAGTGCGCCATTAAAAGAAGCCTAAATGGAAATGCAAATGTTATTATAATATAAGGAACTGCACTCAAAATAATAAATATAATAAACCAGTGATGGTGATAAAAGAGAATAATTGACCACTAAAAATAATTAGAAAAGGTAAATAGGCCCAGATTCACAAAGGAGATACGAAGGAGTATCTCAGATACACCGTCGTATCTCTCAGAGTATCTATGCGACTGATTCATAGAACCAGTTACGCATAGATATCCCTAAGATCCGACAGGTGTAATTGTTTTACACTGTCGGATCTTAGGATGCAGTACCGCGGCCACCGCTGGGGGGAGTTTGCGTCGTAAACCAGCGTCGGGTATGCAAATTAGGAGTTACGGCGATCCACGGCGGTTTTTCGCGTTCGCTACGTCGCCGCTAGTCTAGTTTCCCGTCGCAAAGTTAGTCGTCGTTTTGGGTGCCTTAACTTTAAACAGCAAACGTATTGCTGTCTAAAGTATGGCCGTCGTTCCCGCGTTGAAATTTAAAATTTCACGTCGTTTGCGTAAGACGTCCAGGAATACGGAAGTACGCTACGCACATCGCCGATCGCAAAAATGACGTCAGTTCGCGCAAAGCACGGCGGGAATTTCGAAACGGAGCATGCGCAGTAGGTCGGGCGCGGGAGCGCGCCTAATTTAAATGGTACCCGCCCCATTCAATTTGGACCGCCTTGCGCCGGACGTGTTTACGATACACCGCCGCAAGTTTCCAGGTAAGTGCTTTGTGGATCGGGCACTAAAACTGAAAACTTGCGGCGGTGTAACGTAAACGGCTTACGTTACACGGGCGCAATTGTACCTGAATCTGGCCTATAGTTCTCAAGGGTTCTATGGGGTGATTCAATAGTCCATAAGATAAATTGAAACTTAATCGTGGGTCACCACTAGTTGGATAGATGTAGGAAAAGTGAGTCACTCTATAATGACACCACCAGCAAACGTGCACCTCCACCACGTAGTTTGCACACTTAACCGAAAGACAAGCTCAATGTAGCCTGTATAGATGATCTCTCTCCAGGTCTGCATCCAGCAGCAGCTCCCAGGGGTAGGGAGGAAGGCGGACCAGATTAGCTCAAATCTCTGAGGTAAACTGTCAATCATGTACCCAAAAAGATGAAAAAAACCTCTCCATAGTATAATTCAAACTTGGTAAGAGACCTATAAAAGAGAAAAAATTACACTTACAGGAAAACAAAGATTAAATCTTCCATAGAATTATAGCCGGCCGGCTTGCAAACACTTGTCCGCTCACAAGGTACACCGCGATGACGTCAGAATGTCAACCTCCCGACGCACGTTTCGTCACAGAATGATGTCGTCTTGGGTAACGGGGGACGCACTGACTCATCGCATTAAATACTAAAGCGCAGAACAACTCCTCAATGTGAATCCTAGGCGGCAGAACCTAATCGGAACCTCTGAGCGGAGCAAAAAAACGACAACTGCAATTTTTCTCCATCTTCGGGAAATGTAAACATTTGGATATTGTGATAATGTTTATGTCACACAGGGCCATTTGAAGACATTTGGGGGCCCCAAGCAAAAAAAAAAAAGTGACTTTTCAAGTTGAGAAGTGGGGGGGGGGTTTGGGGCATTACCTCTATCCTCCGCCTCACACGCACGCGCACGCGCCGGCATATGTTGGTGTCCGCACAGGGGCCACAGCAGGGAGGGCCCTTGCCGCATCGCTGCGTCCTCCTGCAGTCCGGTCGGCCGTGTACCATAACTGCGCAGGTGCAGGGGATTCAGTTTGCTGTTCCCGGGGCCGGACTGAAAGGAAGTGAACACTCAGTGTGTGCACTTCCTGTCAGTCCGGCCGGGATTTGATCAGTTTCACTGCCTTAGTAATCACCACAGCCGTTTCATCTGAGGGAAATCCTGAAAACATGACCTGTTGGTGTGCCTTGAGGACTGGAGTTGAAAAACACTGCACTAGATTATAGTTAGGGGTATTAGAGTAAAGGGGGCTGAATACAAACGCACGCCACACTTTTCACATATTTATTTGTCAACATTTTTGAAAACCATTTATCATTTTCCTTCTACTTCACAATTATGTGCCACTTTGTGTTGGTCTATCACATAAAATCCCAATAAAATACATTTACGTTTCCGGTTGTAACATGACAAAATGTGGGAAATTTCAAGGGGTATGAATACTTTTTCAAGGCGCTGTATTAACCACTTGCCGTCGCCGCACCGTCGATATACGTCCACAAGGTGGCTCTCCTAGGCGAGATCACGTTATATGACGTCCTGCCTATTAGCCGCCACTAGGGGCGCACGCGCGCCCCCCGCTCGCCCCCGACTCCCGTGCGTGTGCCCGGCGGGCGCGATCGCCGCCGGGCACACGCGATTGCTCGGTACAGAGCGGGGAACGGGAGCTGTGTGTGTAAACACACAGCTCTCGTTCCTGTCAGCAGGGGAAATGCTGATTTTCTGTTCATACAATGTATGAACAGAAGATCAGTGTTTCCCCTAGTGAGGCCACCCCCCCCCCTACAGTAAGAACACACCCAGGCATACTTAACCCCTTCCCCGCCCCCTAGTGTTAACCCCTTCACTGCCAGTGGCATTTTTATAGTAATCTAATGCATTTTTATAGCACTGATCGCTATAAAAATGCCAATGGTCCCAAAAATGTGTCAAAAATGTCCGAAGTGTCCGCCATAATGTCGCAATACCGAAAAAAAATCGCTGATCGCCGCCATTACTAGTAAAAAAAAATATTAATAAAAATGCCATAAAAATACCCCCTATTTTGTAAACGCTATAACTTTTGCGCAAACCAATCAATAAACGCTTATTGCGATTTTTTTTAACGAAAAATATGTAGAAGAATACGTATCGGCCTAAACTGAGGAAAAAAAATTTTTTTTTATATATTTTTGGGGGATATTTATTACAGCAAAAAGTAAAAAATATTCATTTTTTTCAAAATTGTCGTTCTATTTTTGTTTATAGCGCAAAAAATAAAAACCGCAGAGGTGATCAAATACCACCAAAAGAAAGCTCTATTTGTGGGAAAAAAAGGACGCCAATTTTGTTTGGGAGCCACGTCGCACGACCGCGCAATTGTCTGTTAAAGCGACGCAGTCCCGAATCGCAAAAAGTACTCTGGTCTTTGGGCAGCAATATGGTCCGGGGGGTAAGTGGTTAAAGGTCAGCAGGTACAGTATTTGTAGCTGCTGACTTTAAATTTTTTTCTGAAGGAGCCTGGAGCTACTCTTTAACCTCGTACATCTGAGTGTTCTATGGAGAATGCAGGAAGTCATCCCTGCGCCCCCCACCCTGCGCCCCCCACCCTGCGCCCCTCATCCTGCGCCCCCCACCCTGCGCCCCTCACCCTGCGCCCCCACCCTGTGCCCCCCACCCTGCGCCCCCACCCTGTGCCCCCACCCTGCGCCCCCCACCCTGCGCCCCTCACCCTGCGCCCCCCACCCTGCGCCCCTCACCCTGCGCCCCCCACCCTGCGCCCCTCACCCTGCGCCCCTCACCCTGCGCCCCCCACCCTGCGCCCCCACCCTGTTCATCCCAAATACACTCCGTTTTTACCAGGGAACTGTTTACAGCAATTCAGCACATGATTAATATTTGCCTCAACTCCCCGCTGCAGCCTCCTCACCCTCTCCTGGGCACACATTTTAAAATTGATCAGGTAATTTCTTCCTTATCAGATGATATGTCAAGGCAGAAAAAGAAGGCATCTGACCTCCTTCTAGCCCAGCATTTCAATGTATAAGCGATTCAAGGGCTTAGTTTACAGATAAGTGTACAGCCTGACAAGTATGGATGGCTTTCGGGGACAGACGGTTGCGGAAATCTATCTAGAATTGTATTAATTCCTAAAGGAGGATTCCAGGAAGAACTGTTGGCATCTACAATAGACAAATACAATATCTGCATTACTTATTGTGCAAAACCTGCAACCATTTCTGTTAACCACTTCAGCCCCGGAGGATTTGGCTGCCCAATGACCGGGCCACTTTTTGCGATTCGGCACTGCGTCAATTTAACTGACAATTGCGCGGTCGTGCGACGTGGCTCCTAAACAAAACTGACGTCCTTTTTTTTACCACAAATAGAGCTTTCTTTTGGTGGTGTTTGATCACCTCTGCGGTTTTTATTTTTCGCGCTATAAACAAAAATAGAGCGACAATTTAGAAAAAACAGCAATATTTTGTACTTTTTGCTATAATAAATATCCCCGAAAAATATATATAAAAAAAATTTTTTCTCAGTTTAGGCCGATACGTATTCTTCTACATATTTTTGGTAAAAAAAAAAACGTGTTTATTCATTGGTTTGCGCAAAAGTTATAGCGTCTACAAAATAGGGGATAGATTTATGGCATTTTTATTATTAATTTCTTTTTTTCTAGTAATGGTGGCGATTTGCGATTTTTATTGTGACTGCGACATTATGGTGGACACATCGGACACTTTTGAGACTATTTTGGGACCATTGTCATTTATACAGCGATCAGTGCTATACAAGTATGTTATACATACTCATACTCATTTTGTCACAATTTATTATTTACTATTCACCGATCATTAGCGCGGTTTATTTTTCTTTTTCAGTGCTATACAAGTGCACTGATTACTGTATATATGTGACTGGCAGTGAAGGGGCTAACCAGTAGGGGACGGGAAAGGGGTTAAAGTGGAAGTAAACCCTCCTATCGTTTAAAACCAAGGAAGCTGCCATCTTGGCCTCTGTTTAATTTGCAACTGCCATGATGAGGCACATGTGATCAGTTATGACACCAGCCATTGGATGGTTTGACAGTTTGGATGAGAGCATAAGAAAATGTGACAGCTAGCATTTCCGGCATGCCGAGAATGTTAACTGTTTTTTGAAACTATCAAATCGATGGGTTCACTTCCGCTCTAAGTGTGTCCTAGGGAGCGATTCTAACTGTGAGGGGGCATGGCTTACTTGACACGTCACTGATCGCTGCTCCCAATGACACGGAGCAGGCGATCAGTGCTGTGTCACCAGGCAGAACAGGGAGATGCCTTGTTTACACAGGCATCCCCCCTGTTCTGCCGTTTGGTTACATGATCGCGGGACACCAGCGGCCCCCGAGTCCACGGGTCCTGCGGGCACGGCCATGGAGGCCGCGGCGAGCTTGCCCGGCCTAGGTTTAAAGCAACATATATATATGTTGCTTTGCCCGCCCGTGCCATTCTACTGACATAAATGTGCGTGAGGCAGTCGGCAAGCAGTTAACAAACGCATTATTCTAAAGTGAGCCAAGCATCTGATATATTTTAACATGCTAAATAAATATGTAAGTGTAAGGACCCGATAACATCTGGCGATTTGGGATCGCAGGCAGAATGTGGAGTGCACATGGCCACATGCAGCCCAAGTGAATGCACATGCGGCATATTTGACATGTGGGCAGGAGTGCACCGATTGGATATTTTTACTTTATTCAAATGTTACAAAATGACACTTTATTCAAGTCTTTTGTTTCATTAACTTTTCATTTTTTCCAGAAATTAGAAAATTCATAAATTAAAAAATTCGGAAATTCGAAAATTCGTGATTTGTAAATTCGAAATTTGAAATTTAGGAATTTGCAAATTCATAAATTCTAAAATTTGTAAATTCGAAGATTTGAAAAAATTTGGAATTTGAAAAAATTCGGAATTTGAAAATTTGAAATTCGTGAATTTGAAAATTGGAAATTCGACAATTCCGAAATTTGAAAATTCTAAAATCCGAAAATAAGAAAGGAAAATCCGAATATAAAAAAGACCAAAAATCCCCAAATTCTAAATAATAACTAACTAATAATAACTAACTATTAAATTATACGTATTGGAATTTCCATTCAAATGTGTCTGTAAGCGAACATACGAATTTATCTGAAGTTATGAATTATCCGAAATAAAGAATGCCGCATCTAAACAAATGGAATGGCGCTACAATAATAATGAATAATAATAATTATTATTATTAATATTATTATTATTTTTATTGCTATTTATTGTTATTAATTCTTTATGTTCCATTCGTATAGATATGGCATTCGTTATTACGTATAATTTGTAACTTTGGATAAATTTGTATTCGTTACATTAACAGCCAAATTTAAAAGAAAATTCCACTAACTATAATTTAATAGTTAGTAATAGTTAAGTTATTATTAGTTAGTTATTGTTTCAGATTTTCGGATTTTCGTTCTTTTGAATTTTTGGATATTCATTCTTATTGTTGAATTTTCGAATCTCTAAATTTTCTCATTTTTTATTTGCAAAATTTCAAATTTTCGGATTTTCGAATTTCCGAATGATGGAACTGTCTAATTTCCAATTTATCAAATTATCAAATTTCCGAATTATTGAATTGTCGAAGTTCCGAATTATCAAATTTCTAATTTTTGGATTTTCAAATATTAAATTAGCAAAATTAAGAATTTTCAGATTTTGGAATTTTCCAAATTATTGAATTATCTAATTATCTAATTTCCGAGTTATCTAATTTCAGAATTATCGAATTATCGAATTTCAGAATGATCGAATTTTCGAATTTCGAAGTTCCGAATTATCGAAGTTCCGAATTATTGAATTTCAGAATTATCAAATTTTTGATTGATTGCTATAGGTTTTGGCTCGCAAAGATTAGTTCTAGAGTGTAAAAACTCTATATCTGATAAGGCCAAAATAGGCATAGCCACCAAAAGGGGAACTAAACCCTCCTACCCTTTACAGCCAAGGAAACTGCCACCTTAGCCTCTGTTTGATCTGTAGTTGCCATGGGTACTGTCAGGGCTTTTTTTCTCAGAGAAAAGGTCCAGGAACCCCCCCTTTCAAGTCACCTCTTGTCTCCACCCCCTACCTACCTCCAAGTACCACCCCTTTTAGAAAGTAAAGAACTAAGCACCATTTTGTAGTAATTTGTATGGAATTTGTTAATGATAAGCTGTAAAATATATCACTTGCAGCCAGGGCAGGACTTAGGGTGGTGGGGGCCCCTGGGCTGGAGTCACTTTCGGGCCCTACCTTCTATACATTACTTTAAATTGAACAAAATGATACATACACAAGCTATGTATTAGAGCTACACAATTGTGGATAAACTGAGATTAAAAATAGAGATCACGATTCTGAAGTAAACCCCGGCGGATTTTTGCAGTTTTTCAATTATTAAGTTATAACAGATCATCGCAATGCAATACATATATATATATATATATATATATATATATATATATATATATATTAGGGCTGTGCAAATTAACTTTTAAGTAATCGACTAATCTTTAATCTTTTTGATCGATTAAAATTCTTTTGATTGGTACTCGCCTCTCCCCCAGCTTCTGGACCTTCAGGGAGTTCCGTCGGAGATCCAGTAACGTCACGGACACCAGCAGGGCTTGCCGTGTCCATCTGAAGGGCTCCTTTGCTGTGCCTTCATATCTGCATCCTGGCGGGACCTTACTATCTGCCACACGCAAGGGCTGTTATACTGCCCTCTATCACTTCCCTCTATCAACCTGGGATTCTACAACCATCCACTGGGAGTTGTGATAGTTCCCTTCACGGGACATCTACTGATGTTAACCTCTCCTCATCTGGATTCAGCAGTGGTATTGTTGTACACATTTTTATACCAGTATCATACTTAGCTACATGTTTTTATGACTGCTTTTGGTACCGTTTGGTATTACTCGCACCATTTTTACAGTTTATGTAGCTACATCGATTTTATCTCCAGTGCAATATTTATTTGGTTACCTACTTGAAGACTATAAAAGTTTTAATGCTATTCCCATCGAGCGCTGCCTTTGTGTGTTTTTTGTATCCTGCTATCCATTTTTCCAGTGGTTGGAAGCTGCACTGGGAATCAGTCTGCAAGGAGATCAGCTAAAAGTAGTTGGATCTGTATGTGCGTTATAATTAATCGAAATTAGTCGATTAATCGATAAAAAAAACGATTAATCGAACAGAAAAAAATTTCAGTAACAGCCCTAATATATATATATCCCCCAAAAACGAGGCCTGCAAATGCCTTTTTTAGGATGGTTTCATTCTCTGTATTTCCAGGTATCTCAAGCGCCATTCGCACTGCTGTTATGTGATTCAAATTATGACGTTGCTTCCGCCCTTACTGTGTCCCTGTCGGTAATCTTGCGCATGCGCCGTTGCGCCATAACCATTCGTTGCTGTGTCTGCGGCTGCTGTTTTCTCACTCCCCTTTTGTGATGTCTTCTTTAGTCACACGGGGGAGTGTCAGGAAGAGTGAAAGGAGCTAAACACCGCGAGACTTCTCCTCTGTGCCGGACAGAGGGGAAGTTCTCACAGACTGCATTCCGGCAAGCTTTAAATGCTGGTTTAGAGGGGCTAATGTGCGTAAGCGCTGTGACGTCATGCAAATGATCAGCTGCCTGTGTTATGGGCTATTTTTTAAGACAATGTTGTGTCCGAGGATTTACATTACAACCACTTTAAAATGACTGGCATATTATTGAAAAAACTTAAACGTAAGGGGCCCATCTATTGGGCGGGGCCCATGGGCTTGAGCCCAGTCAAACCCAATGGTAAGTCCGGCCCTGCTTGCAGCCAGCAACAATAACCTACCCCCCCCTTTCCACAATAGTCCCCCCACAACAAAGTACCCTTGAAGCAACAATGGATCCATCACTGTATTAATAGAACCCGCCAACAACAATAGATCTCCTTGCAGCCAGCATTAATAGACCCTCGAGAAGCCAGCATTAGACCCCCTTCTCAACAAATTCCCCCCAGTGACAATAGACAAAACTGTGTTCCCACTAACAAAAAAGCCCTGGTTGCTGCACATGTGATCAGTAATGACAATGGCTTGACAGTTCAGTTGAGAGCACAAGCAACTGTGACAATAATCTCATGACATGCCTTGCTGGTAACTTCTTTGGGAAACAGTTAAATTGATGGGTTTTGTTCGGTTTTAATAAAAGACAAAGAGATTGAGGAAATGATAGGAACCTGAGCAGTGCTAACACTCCTGTTATCACTCCATAATAAGTGCTAATTGGTAAAATTTTATTGTAAGCAATAATTATTCGCAGAGCAAATCCTCTCTCCCAGTTAAAAAATAATTTTAAGGTATAGCTAAAGGCAATACTTTTTATTCTAGTTTTGGATAGAGGGGAAAGGGGTTAGAACACCTGTCAAGTGTTAGTGCTAACCACTTAGTCACTGGACTGCCTCCCCATTGTATAGCCCCCAACTGTCCCTGATTTCGAGGGACTGTCCCGGATTTCGAGGGGCTGTCCCTAATTTGGAGCAACGTCCTTCTGTCCCACTTTCCACGTCATTTGTCCCTCATTTTGGTCTGATCTATATAGTTTCATATGAAATGCACAATTTATCTACCAACAAGTATAACCTTTGTTAAAGCGGAGGTTCACCCTTAGAGAACACATTTTCCCCTTAGCTTCATGCTCGTTTTGTCTAGGGGAATCGGCTAGTTGTTTTAAAATATGAGCCGTACTTACCGTTTACGAGATGCATCTTCTCCGCCGCTTCCGGGTATGGGCTGCGGGACTGGGCGTTCCTTCTTGATTGACAGTCTTCCGAGAGGCTTCCGACGGTCGCATCCATCGCATCACGATTTTCCGAAAGAAGCCGAACGTCGGTGCGCAGGCGCAGTATAGAGCCGCACCGACGTTCGGCTTCTTTCGGCTACTAGTGACGCGATGGATGTGACCGTCGGAAGCCTCTCGAAAGACTGTCAATCAAAAAGGAACGCCCGCTCCCGAAGACCCATACCCGGAAGCGACGGAAGAAGATGCATCTCGAAAACGGGTAAGTACGGATCATATTTTAAAACAACTAGCCGATTCCCCTAGACAAAACGAGCAGGAATCTAAGGGGAAAAGGGCAAAAAATAAATAAATGGGTGAACTCCCGCTTTAACCACTTGCCAACCAGCCGCCGCAGTTTTACTGCGGCAGCATGGCTCGGCGGAACGACCTGTTACTTCACTTCGCCCTGCGGCCACTAGGGTAGGGTGACCAGACATCCCCAGTTTCAGGGGACAGCTCCCTGATTGAGGACACTGTCCCCGGACCAAGTCTGTCCCTGGTTTTCTCCCCAGATTGGATTTAATAGGGGGCAGGGGCAATTTCAAAGAAAGTCAGTGCAGAATTAAAATAAAAAAATTAGAATTACACACCCCTGCTCCGCCGTGCCGACTAGCATAGGGGGGTTGTATTTTTGCCATGATCTGTGCCCCTTTCTGATGATCATGTGCTGGTCGGAGCGAAGGGAATATTTCTTCGGTTTCGGGTGCATGCCCATTCAGCTTCGCTTGCATGTTATTCTGCCTTGGCTTAAATCCTGGCCAGCCACCTGCCTATCTCCTTGCCTTCCCTGGCAGAGTGATCTTCCTCCGCTCCCCATCCAGTAGTAGCCGGGGCCCGGAGAGTAAGACTTGAGAGGCTGTGAGGCGACGGGCAGAGAGTCGCTGATTGTTGCCATTACTAGTAAAGAAAAATATGTCCCCGGATTTCATTTGAAAAATCTGATCACCTTACACTAGGGGCGCGCACGCCGCCGGAAGCACGCGCCCGCTGCTTGCTTCCCGGAGCCAATGCGAGTGCCCGGTGGGCGCGATGACTGCCGGGCACCCGCGATCGTTTGTGACACGGCTAGATCCGGGATCTGTGTGTGTAAATACACAGATCCCCGTTCTCTCAGCAGAGAAATTACTGATCGTCTGTTCATACTTTGTATGAACAGCATACCTGCCAACTTTTTGAGATGGGAATGAGTGACATAGGACACGCCCCTTGCCATGCCCTCTTAAAGCAGAACTGTACAAAAAAACAAGATTGGTTAAACACACTTTTTTTTTTTCACCACTACTATTCCTTTATATTGGCTTTTGGAATGTACAAATGCAGCAATTTTGAAATCCGATGAAAGGTTTAGTGCTGGAAAACACTTTTTGAAAGATAAAAAGCACATTTTATATACAGCTATATAGATCAGACTAAAATGAGGGACAAATGAGGAGGAATGAGGGACAGAGGGACATTTCTTCAAATCAGGGACAGTCCCTCGAAATCAAGGATAGTTGGGAGCTATGTGAACAGTGATCTGTAATTTCCCCTAGTAAGTCCCATCCCCCTTCAATTAGAACATGCAGAGAGAACACAGTGAACCCCTTGATCGCCCCCTAGTGTTAACCTCTTCCCTGCCAGTGATTTTTTTACAGTAATCAGTGCATTTTTATAGCACTAATCGCTGTAAAATTGTCAATGGTCCCAAAAATGTATCAAAAGTGTCCGATGTATTTTTTTTTTTACCCACCTTGAAATGCCTGTTGCTATGCGGTCCCGCAAAATCTGCCAGTTCCCAGTACAGAGGAACACACATCGGTCTCCTCCCCTTGAGAGTCCCCTCCCCCCTACAGTTAGAACACACCTTAGGGAACATATTAACCCCTTCAGCGCCCCCTAGTGGTTAACCCCTTCCCTGCCAGTCACATTTACACAGTAATCAATGCATATTTATAGCATTAATCGCTGTATAAATGTGAATGGTCCCAAAAACGTGTCAAAAGTGTCCGATTTGTTCGCCGCAATGTCACGGTCACAGTAAAAAATCGCAAATCGCCGCCAATACTAGTAAAAAAATTAATAAGATAAAAATGCCATAAATCTATCACCTATTTTATAGACGCTATGGCCCAGATTCTCGTAGGAGATACAACGGCGTATCTCCAGATACGCCGTCGTATCTCTGAGTCTGAGCCGTCGTATCTTGGCGCCTGATTCAAAGAATCAGATACGCCAGAATTTGTATAAGATACGACCAGCTTAAGTCTCCTACACTGTCGTATCTTAACTGCAAATTTACGCTGGCCACTAGGGGTGTGTACGCTGATTTACGCCTAGAAATATGTAAACCAGCTAGATACGCCAATTAACGAACGTACGCCCGGCCGTCGCATTACAGATACACCGTTTACGTTAGGCTTTTCCCGACGTAAAGTTACCCCTGCTATATGAGGCGTAGATGAGGCATACCAATGTTAAGTATGGACGTAGAATTTTTCACTTTTACGTTGTTTGCCTAAGTCGTTCGCGAATAGGGCTGTGCGTCATTTACGTTCACGTCGAAAGCATTGGCTTCTTGCGGGTTAATTTGGAGCATGCGCACTGTGATACTTTTACGGACGGCGCATGCGCCGTTCGTAAAAAGCGTCATTTACGTGGGGTCACATTAAATTTACATAACACACGCCCACATCTTCCACATTTGAATTAGGCGGGCTTACGCTGGCCTATTTACGCTACGCCGCCGCAACTTTGGTTTGAGAATACTGCACTTGCCTGTCAAAGTTGCGGAGGCGTAACGTAAATAGGATACGTTACGCCCGCACAAAGATGCGCGCTTCTACGTGAATCCGGGCCTATAACTTTTGCGCAAACCAAGCAATATACAATTATTGCGATTTGTTTTTTTACCAAAAATATGTAGAAGAATACGTATCGGCCTAAACTGAGGAAAAAAAAAGTTTTTTTTTTTTTTTTTTTTTAATTGTGATATTTATTAAATAAAAAAGTAAAAAATATTGGGGCAGATCCACAGAGCAAGTACGCCGGCGTATCTACTGATACGCCGGCGTACTTTCAAATTTCCCGCGTCGTATCTTTAGTTTGAATCCTCAAACCAAGATACGACGGCATCTGGGTAAGATCCGACAGGCGTACGGCTTCGTACGCCTTCGGATCTTAGATGCAATACTTCGGCGCCCGCTGGGTGGAGTTTGCGTTGTTTTCCGCGTCGGGTATGCAAATGAGCTTTTACGGCGATCCACGAAGGTTTTCGCGTTCGTTACGTCGTCGCTAGTCGTTTTTTCCCGTCGCAAAGTTACGGCTGCTTTAACATGGCTTAAATTTAGACCAGCCATGTTAAAGTATGGCCGTCGTTCCCGCGTCGAATTTCAAATGTTTTATTTTTTGCGTAAGACGTCCGGGAATACGAAAGTACGTTACGCACGTCGTCGTTCAAAAAAATGACGTCACTTCGCGCAAAGCACGGCGGGAATTTCTAAACGGAGCATGCGCAGTGCGTCCGGCGCGGGAGCGCGCCTAAATTAAATGGTACATGCCCCATTTGAATTAGGCGGGCTTGCGCCGGACGCCTTTACGTTACACCGCCGTAAGTTTACAAGCAAGTGCTTGGTGAATCAGGCACTTGCGCTGAAAACTTGCGGCGGTGTAACGTATAGACGATACGTTACGCCGCCGCAGTTATATGTGAATCTGGCCCATTGTGTTTTTTAAAAAAATGTACGCTCTTCTTTTGTTTATAGCGCAAAAAGTAAAAACCACAGAGATGATCAAATACGAAAGCTCTATTTGTGGGGGGAAAAAACATAAATATTTAGTTTGCGTACAGTGTTGCATGACCACGCAATTGTCATTCAAAGTGCAACAGCGCTGAAAACTAAAAATTGGTCTGGGCAGGAAGGGGGTGAAAATGCCCTGTATGGAAGGGGTTAAGGGGTTAAACTGGGATAGTTGGCAAGTATGAGGCAGCTGCATTGGGCCCCACAACAAAGACAGGGCCCAGGGCAGCTTCCCCTTTTGCCCTGGGCCCTGCACTCCTCTACCAAACATCCTCTAACGGGAAGTTGGATCAAAGCAGAATAGAAAAGGAATTTGGAGATTTGGAGGAGGCTAAGAACCATAGAAGGAACTTTTTTGAGTTATGAATACATACTTAAAACCCGACTTTAGCGTCACTTTAAACTGACTGATGCAACGATATTATAAAAAGAAAGACAGATCCTCTTACAATTTGAATTAAAAAAAAAAAAAAAACACATATAATCTGAGCGAAATCCTTCCAGGCCCTCTGTCTTTGGCAAGTAGCGTCGCTTTGATGCCCTTTGAAGCCGTCGCACTCATACGGGCGAATTTCTGTTAACCGACAAGACCAGCAGGTGGCATATTGTCATGTATTAGATTTCACGACGTGACGCTGATCCCGGGCAAGATCAATGCCACAGACTGTAGCTGCAGCTCAAGCTGTCACTTTTCACCATTAATATTAATGGTGGAGAATTAAGATCAAAGATGGTGTGGGGTCTGATATATATTTTTTTTTGATGAAGGTTCATCGGGGGAACTTTCCTTTAAATGAACAAATTAGTGGAATCAAAGCAGTGTTGAAGCTTCGATAGAGGGGGGGGGAGGGGAGGGGGGGGGCTCGCCCGGTTTGGCAGTCGCTGCCGGTCTCGAATTCAGGACTTGTTACTCCACAAAGAGCAACCTGCAACAACTCCAGAGGCTGCGTGGAGCAGATAAGCCCATAAAACTCGCTATCTGCATGCGGTGAAGACTGCGCACACATGAAAGGCGTAATGATGATACAAATACGCTTAGGCTGTCTAGAAGAAGACAGCTCATTTTTCATACTTGAGTAATTTATGGAAACATAGTCAATTTTCTAAGGCCCTTGTTTTGTAAAATATTTTCTGCTCTCGGGGGACGGGAATGATGACTTTCACAATGATGTACGCTACAGGTTTTTTATTTATTCGTTTTTTGCCGTGTGGGTGATCAACACCTTTTCACATACTTTTTTTTTTTTTTGGGCATTTAGAGAAAAAATTCCTGGTATCAATATTTTTCCATAGCTACCTAGGTCCAGCATGGTGCAATGTACCTATGTACACTATACTGTCAAAAGTATTGGGACGCCTGCCTTTACACGCACATGGGCCCGGATTCAGATAGAGATACGACGGCGTATCTCCTGATACGCCATCGTATCTCTGAGTTTCGTTGATCGGATCTATGCGGCTGACTCATAGGGCCAGATTCTCGTACTTTTGCGTCGGCGTAGCGTAAGCCATTTACACTACACCGCCGCAACTTACTGGAGCAAGTGCCGTATTCCTCAAGCATTTGCTCCGTAGTTTGCGGCGGCGTAGTGTAAATGGCCCGGCGTATCCCCGCGTAATTCAAAGGGGGCGGCTTGTATTTAAATTAAGCGCGCCCCCGCGCCGATTGAACTGCGCATGCGCCGGGCGGAAAAATAGCCCAGTGCGCATGCTCCAGCTCACGACGGAAAACGTCAATGACGCCGACGTGTGCGTCATTGACGTAAAGTCGTATTCAAGAACGACTTAGGAAAACGACGTACCCGACGGGAAAAGACGACGCGGACCCGACGCCATACTTAACATGGGTTACGGCGGACTGGCGTAAGGTTACCCCTCATATAGCAGGGGTAACCTTATGCTTACGTAAACGACGACGACGCGGCGCAAATTCGTTCGGGAATCGGCGTATCAGGCTCATTTGCATAGTCAAATGAGAACTGAACGTAAACGCCACCTAGCGGCCAGCGTCGAATTACATCTAAGATCCGACGGTGTAAGTGACTTACACCTGTCGGATCTTCGCCGTATCTATGCGAAAATTATTCTAGGAATCACTCGCATAGATACCCGGGGCAAAAAACAGAGATACAACGGTGTTTCCGGAGATACACCGTCGTATCTCTTCTGAGAATCTGGCCCTATGTCTTTATGGACCTTGCTTTGTGCACTGGTGCGCAGTCATGTTGGAACAGGAAGGGGCCGTCCCCAAACTGTTCCCACAAAGTTGGGAGCATGAAATTGTCCCAAATGTCTGATAGCGTGAGGAGAAAAAAAAGCTGATCACCGGCTTATGTGCAAGGGACATCGGTCCCAAAGAGGGAGAAGCACATCTGCCTCATCTGTGCCCACAGTACCACCTGCCAGTGCCCACAGTGCCACAAATCAGTGGCAACCAGTGCAAAACATCAGTGACCACCAGTGGTGCCAATCAGTGCCAACTAGCAGTGCTGCCTATTAGTATCACCTTCCAGTGCCGATCAGTGCCCATCACTGCCACCTATCAGTGCCCATCACTGCCACCCATCAGTGCCTATCACTGCCATCTATCAGTGCCCATCTCTGCCAGCTATCAGTGCCACCTATTAGTGCCACCAATTAGTGCCACCTACCAATGCCCTTCAGTGCCACTCATTAGTGCCACCTATCAGTGCCCACTAGTGCCACCTATCAGTGTCCACTAGTAATACCTTATCGGTGCCCTTAAATGCAGCCCATCTGTGCCCATAAGTGCAGCCCATCAGTGCAGCCTCATCAGCCTACATCAATGAAGGAGAGAAATTACCTGTTTGCAAAATTTTATAACAAAATATAAAATGGTTTTGTATTTTTGTTTATTCTGTCCTTTTTATTTTTTTAACAAAAAATAAAAACCACAGAGGTGATCAAATACCACCCAAAAAAATCTCTATTTGTGTGAAAAAAAATGATAAAAATGTTATTTGGGTACAGTGTTGTATGACAGCGCAATTGTCATTCAAAGGGTGAGAGCGCTGAAAGCAGAAAATTGGTCTGGGCAGGAGCGGTGGTTTAACCACTTCCATATCGCGCCATAGGGTAATGACGGCGGCAGGAACCCCTCGCCGATCCGGGTGGACGTCATATGACGTCCTGTGTTCCCGGCGATCTAGGGCGCGGGTGCCCGGTGGCCGCGATTGCCGCCGGGTGCCCGCCATTGCCGGTAATTACGGCAGGAGTGTGGATCTGTGTGTGTAAACACACAGATCCACCCCCTGTCAGCGATGAGGAGACCAATGTGTGTTCCCAGTACATAGGAACACACATCAGTCTCCTCCCCTTGAGAGTCCCCTCCCCCCTACAGTTAGAACACACCTTAGGGAACATATTAACCCCTTCAACGCCCCCTAGTGGTTAACCCCTTCCCTGCCAGTCACATTTACACAGTAATCAATGCATATTTATAGCATTAATCGCTGTATAAATGTGAATGGTCCCAAAAACGTGTCAAAAGTGTCCGATGTGTTCGCCGCAATGTCACGGTCACAGTAAAAAATCGCAAATTGCCGCCATTACTAGTAAAAAAAATAATAAAATAAAAATGCCATAAATCTATCACCTATGTTGTAGACGCTATAACTTTTGCGCAAACCAATCAATATATGATTATTGCGATTTTTTTTTTACCAAAAATATGTAGAAGAATACGTATCGGCCTAAACTGAGGAAAAAATATGTTTTTTTTTTTTAATTGTGATATTTATTAAATAAAAAAGTTAAAAATATTGTGTTTTTTTTTTTTAAATTGACGCTCTTCTTTTGTTTATAGCGCAAAAAATAAAAAACGCAGAGATGATCAAATACCACCAAACGAAAGCTCTATTTGTGGGGGGAAAAAAACATAAAGATTTAGTTTGGGTACAGTGTTGCATGACCGCGCAATTGTCATTCAAAGTGCAACAGCGCTGAAAACGAAAAATTGGTCTGGGCAGGAAGGGGGTGAAAATGCCCTGTATGGAAGGGGTTAAGTGCCCAGTAAGCAAGGGGTTAAAGGGCTTCCAATGCACCAAAAATGTTTTAAAATTAGGTCTGCCAAAAAACGTTTGCAGCAGCACACTGTGGTGCATCGCCTTACTGCGTAGGGGTGCTACCGTGTTTCCCTGAAAATAAGCCCGGGTCCTATATTAATTATGCCAACAAAAGACACAGTAGGGCTTATTTTCAGGGTAGGTCTTACCATGTAATGTGCTGTCTTCTCTCCCCCTCTCCCTCCCTGCCTGTCAGGAATCCCCAGTGTGAACTGAGTTAAAATGCTTGTACAATCCTATAATCCACTCTATTACAGTGGTATATAATGTACAATGTGTGTTTCTGTAATATAATTGTGCCAAATACATTTGTTATAGCGCCGCTCTGCACTTCTGTTACCCGCCGGAGCTCTCTTCCCCGCAATTATATTACAGAAACACACACATTGCACATTATAAACTACTGTAATATAGTAGATTGTAGGATTTTACAAGCATTTTTAACTAGGGCTTATTTTCAGGGTAGGGCTTATATTGCAGCCCTCCTGGAAAATAACGCTAGTTCTTATTTTCAGGGTAGGTCTTATTTTTGGGGAAACAGGGTAGTCAAAAGGAAAGGCTGCATTGCTGCGTGTTAACGCATTTGTGTTCCCATCACACATAAATGTAAATGATCCCTCAACGTTTTCAATGTTTTTCTTTTTATGTATGATTTGACATTTCTATTTTATTTTAGATGGCACCAGGTGCATAGAATGGCCCCACAAAGCATGGCACAAAGCGCTGTGCGTTGCTGTATAAAGCCCGCGTCCCAGCTTGTTACCGCAGTGCATAGCCCCGGAGGGGGCCCTCAATGCTGTATTTGTGTGCAGTACCCCAACCGAATTCACACCGTCCAATTAATTAAAATTATTTATGGCAAATAACTTGTGGCGGTTCATTGAGTCAGCCCTTGAAAAAAGAAATTAAATAATGAAAAAAAAAAAGATCATCTTTTTAAATGAATTGAGCCAACTGCTGCTATGAATGGCATTACCTATATTAGCCATACAGGAGGTAAAGTGTTTTCATAAATATGCAAATATCCCCCACTAAGGTATTGCGATGTATCCAGCTACTATACAATATGCTGCGTTTTAAATGAACCTGTCATATCTGAGCGTTTGTAAATAATGAAAGGCTTTTTTTGGGGTTTAACCTCTTCATTGCCTAATATAATTACCGTATTTATCGGCGTATACCGCGCACCTTTTTGCCCTGAAAATCAGGGCAAAATCGTGGGTGCGTGATATACGCCGATACCCGCGTTCCTGCGCCGAGTTTGAATACTGCACCGGCATTAGGGACTCTCGCGCTCACGTCCTGGACGTACAGGACGTGAGCGCGAGAGTAGCCGAGCCTGCTCGACTATACACGAGTGTACTGCGCTCGGTATATGCCGGCGCAGTATTCAAACTCGGCGCGGGAAAGCGGGAAACGAGCGGGGAGGACGCCGCAGAAGGACGCCGGACCCGACGAAGAGGACACCCGCAGACGGACGCCAGGACCCGACGAGGCCGCCGATGGAAGCCGCGCAAGACACCAAAACTGTAAGTACAAAAAATATTTTTTCCACAGGAAAGCGGGTCCACTTTAGGGGTGCGCGCTATACGCCGGAGCGCGCAATACCCCGATAAATACGGTAACCAGCTAAAGGACCCGGCCAGTTTTTGCGATTCGGCACTGTGTCGCTTTAACTGACAATTGCGCGGTCGTGCGACGTGGCTCCCCAACAAAATTGGTGTCCTTTTTCCCCACAAATAGAGCTTTCGTTTGGTGGTATTTGATCACCTCTGCGTTTTTTATTTTTTGCGCTATAAACAAAAATAGAGCAACAATTTTGATAAAAATTCAATATTTTTTACTTTTTGCCATAATAAATATCCCCCAAAAATATATAAAAAAAAAATGTTTTCCTCAGTTTAGATGGATACGTATTCTTCCACCTATTTTTGGTAAAAAAAATCGCAATAAGCGTTTATCGATTGGTTTGCGCAAAATTTATAGCGTTTACAAAATAGGGGATAGTTTTATTGCATTTTTATTAATTATTTCTTTTTTACTACTAATGGCGGCGATCAGCGATTGTTTCCGTGACTGCGACATTATGGCGGACACTTCGGACAATTTTGACACATTTTTGGGACCATTGTCATTTTCACAGCAAAAAATGCAATAAAAATGCATTGTTTACTGTTAAAATGGCAATTGCAGTTTGGGAGTTAACCACAAGGGGTTAAGTGTGACCTCATCTCTGTTTCTAACTGTAGGGGGGTGTGGCCGTAGGTGTGACGTCATTGATTGTGTTTCCCTATAAAAGGGAACACACGATCAATGATGCCGCCACAGTGAAGAACGTTTACACACAGCTCTCCCCGTTCTTCAGCTCCGGGACCGATCGCGGGACTCCAGCGGCGATCGGGTCTGCGAGTCCCGCGGCCTCGGAGCTTTGGACCGGGTGGCGTGCACGGGCCGGCGGCACGCACGCGCAACCCCACGGCTGTGCTTAAAGGGCAACGTACAGGTACGTTGATGTGCCCAGCCGTGCCATTCTGCCGACGTATATCGGCGTGAAGGGGTCCTTAAGTGGTTAAAGGAGAATTCCAGGTACAGATATTTTTACATAGTTACATCCAGGTAGCCCAGCTTGGACCAGTATAACTCTGTATATACAGCCTTTGGGCAATACTTTGTTGAAGCTCCTTTGGCACAAATTACAGCCTCAAGTCTATTTGGGTATGATGCTACAAGCTTGGCACACCTATTTTTGGGCATTTTCTCCCATTCTTCTTTGCAGGACCTCTCCAGCTCCATCAGGTTGGTTGGGGAGCGTCGGTGCTCAGCTATTTTCAGATCTCTCCAGAGATGTTTAAGTCTGGGCTCTGGCTGGGCCACTTAACGACACTCACATAGTTGTCCCCATAGCCACTCTGTTATCTTGGCTGTGTGCTTAGGGTCGTTGTCCTATTTTAAGATGAACCTTCGCCCCAGTCTAAGGTCCAGAGAGCTCTGGAGTAGGTTTTCATCAAGGATGTCTGTACATTGCTGCATTCATCTTTCCCTCGATCCCGACTAGTCTCCCAGTTCCTGCCGCTGAAAAACATCCCCACAGCATGATGCTGCCACCACCATGCTTCACTGTAGGGATGGTATTGGCCGGGTGATGAGAGAGGTGCCTGGTTTACTCCAGACATGACACTATTTAGGCAAAAGAGTTCAATCTTTGTTTCATCATACCAGAGTCCTTCAGGTGACTTATGGCAAACTCCAGGTGGACTGTCATGTGACTTTTATCGAGGAGTGGATCCGTCTGGCCACTCTACCATACAGGCTTGATTGGTGGAGTGCTGCAGAGATGGTTGTTCTTCTGGAAGTTTCTTCTCTCTCCACAAGAAACGCTGAAGCTCTGTCAGTGAGGAGAGGAGAGCGGATCTCTGCAGCCGGCCGGTGATCAGTGAGTATGAGCTGTTTTTTTACATCCTTTTACACACTGATCACCGGCCCAGTGTCCCGACACATGTCCCCACACAATGTAAACACACAAAGTCCCCAAAATAGTGTCCCCAAAACACTGTCCCCACACAGTAAAAACACCTGTCCCCCACAGTAACAGTAAAATCATGTTCCAATGATCATCTGCACACATCTGTACATGATCACATAGACCAGGGGTCTCCAAACATTCTAAACAAAGGGCGTGTTTATTGTCCTTCAGACTCTTGGAGGGCCGGACTTTGGCAAGCAGGGCGTGGAAATTTTCCTGCCATCAGTGGGACTTAACATATGGTATTAGGGGGAGAAATAGTGCCCCATTGTTTGTATCATAGGGAGGAATAATGCCCCATTAGTGGTGTCAATGGGAGAAATGGTGCTCCACTGTCGGTGTCAGATGTCAGAATAGTGTCTCGTATCAGTGGGAGGGATACTTTCCCAAGGGCCGGATAAAGGCAAGCAAAGGGCCTCATCCGGCCCTCGGGCCGCAGTTTGGAGACCGCTGACATAGACCAATTATTATACACTTAACTGGATTTTGTTTACCAAAAACATGTAGCAGAATACATTTTGGCTTAAATTCGATTTTATTGGATTTCTTTTAAAATAGAAAAAGAAAATATATTTTTTTCCCAAATTTCTGGTAGTTTTTTGCTTAGCTCGCAAAAAATAAAAGACGGAGTCGTGAATAAATACCACAAAAAGAAAGCTCTATTTGTGCAAACGAAATGATAAAAATTTAATTTGGGTACATTGTTGCATAACCGCGCAATTGTCATTGAAAATGCGAGAGCGCTAAAAGCTGAAAATTGGCCTGGGAAAGAAGGGGGTGAAAGTGTCCAGCATTGAAGTGGTTAAACGTGAAAACGACCTGGTGATGTATGGATAATACATGCTGGTACTTACATGGTTAAAATACATGTACCAGGAAGATTCACCTGCAGTGAGTGTTTGGTGAAAGTCACATTAACTGCTTAACCACTTGAGACCCGCACTATTGACAAAAGACGTCAACAGCGCGGCTCTCAGGTGCCAACTGGACGTCTTTGGACGTCATTTAAAGTGCATTACCCGCGCGCGCCTCTGGGGGGCGCGCAGCGGGTAAACACTGTCCCGGCGCATTGCTCAGGAGCCGATGCGTGTACCTGGCGGCCGCGATGTCCGCCGGGTACACGCGATCGTCGGGAACACAGCAGGGACGTGGAGCTCTGTGTGTAAACACAGAGCTCCACGTCCTGTCAGAGGAGAGGAGACGGATCTGTGTCACTTGTACATAGGGACACAGCATCGGTCACCTCCCCCAGTCACCCCCTTCCCCCCACACAGTTAGAACACACCCAGGATACACGTTTAACCCCTTCCTCACCCCCTAGTGTTAACCCTTCACTGCCAGTCACATTTATACAGTAATTAGTGCATTTTTATAGCACTGATCGCTGTATAAATGTGAATGGTCCCAAATTTGTGTTAAAAGTGTCCGATACGTCCATCGCAATATCGCAGTCCCAATAAAAATCGCAGATCGCCGCCATTACTATTAAAAAAATAAAAAATAAAAAAAAATCATAATTCTGTTCCCCATTTTGTAGGCGCTATAACTTTTGCGCAAACCAGTCGCTTATTGCGATTTTTCTTTTTTTTTACAAAAATACGTCGAAAAATACGTATCGGCCTTAACTGAGAATGAAAAAATATTTAAAAAAAAAAAAAAAATGGGATATTTATTATAGCAACAAGTAAAAAATATATATATATTTTTAAAATTGTCGTTCTTTTTTTGTTTATAGCGCAAAAAATAAAAGCCGCAGAGGTGATCAAATACCACCAAAATAAAGCTCTATTTGTGGGGAAAAAAGGACGTCAATTTTGTTTGGGAGCCACGTCGCACGACCGCGCAATTGTCAGTGAAAGCGACGCAGTGCCGGAAGCTGAAATTTCGCCTGGGCACGAAGGGGGTTTATGTGCCCAGTAAGCAAGTGGTTAATAAATAAACCCAATAGAGGGGAAGTGTATTGGTTCCTTTCTGTAGTTCAATCACGAATGTATTGTTTTTTTCTTACTTTGTAACCAATAAACAGTTAAACCGCATCTGACATCCCAGCCTGCCCCCTAAAGATGTGTATGATTATGCTGTTTTCTAGTCATATTAATTCTGCTGACTTTTTCTGAATCTGGGCTCCTTGTGGGCCAATGTTAAACTGCGCATATGAAATGAGCTTAGTTTAATGTTGTGTTACAAAAGGATTTGGTCTCCGGGGCCTGCCGTCCCTCTACAATAAGCCATCATACTGTCTATCTGGATTTTATGACATTGCATCCCGAGCAGAGAGGCAGCATTGTCTAATGAAAGACAACTGGAGGCAAAGCCTGAACTTCGGAGAGAAATCCGTTAGCTCCATACAGTGCCTTGAAAAAGTATTCATACCCCTTGAAATTTTCCACATTTTGTCATGTTACAACCAAAAACGTAAATGTATTTTTTTTTTTTTTATTATTATCTGTAAAACAGGGACAAGGCCGCGCGGGCCCACAAGCATAAAACACAATAGTACACACAGTACACACAATGCATACAATTACACAACAACAGAACACATTGGGCTGGATTCAGGTAGATTTGCGCTTTTTTTACGGAGGCGCAGGGCAACGTTTTTGCCCTGCGCCCCCGCAAATTTACTGCGCTGCCCTTGATTCACGGAGCAGCAGCTCCGTAAATTGCGTGGGCGCGCCGGCAAAATGCCCGGCGTAAGCGCGCGCAATTTAAATGATCCCGTAGGGGGCGGGAATCATTTAAATTAGGCGCGTTCCCGCGCCGATCGTAGAGCGCATGCTCCGTCGGGAAACTTTCCCGACGTGCATTGCGGCAAATGACGTCGCAAGGACGTCATTTGCTTCAAAGTGAACGTGAATGGAGTCCAGCGCCATTCACGAATCACTTACGCAAACTACGTAAATTTGAAATTTCGCAACGCGGGAACGACGGGTATACGTAACATTGGCTGCCCCTGCTAATAGCAGGGGCAGCCTTACGCGAAAACCGCCGTACGGAAACGACGTAAACTGCGTACGCAGGGCTCGCGTAACGTTGTGAATCAGCGTTAGTATGCAATTTGCATACTATACGCTGAGCACAACGGGAACGCCACCTAGCAGCCATCGCAAAAATGCAGCCTAAGATAGGCGGGCATAAGAGTCTTATGCTGCGCATATCTTAGGCTGCAGTCGGCGTAACGAGGTTCCTGAATCAGGAGCATTCGTTACGCCGGGGCAAGTAAGCAATTGCGCTGTGTAACTATGGTTACACAGGCACAATTGCTTCTTGAATCCAGCCCATTGCATTAAAGCCATTACTAACTTCCCCTCGGGAACCCCCCGCGGGACCGCCAGCGCCAAAGGGGGCCGTGCCCCCGGGGTGCGCCCGAAGCGCGTAAATTTATTTTATTGGGATTGTATGTGATGGACCAACACAAAGTGGTACATAATTGTGAAGTGGAAGGAAAATGATAAATGGTTTTCAATTTTTTTCCAAATAAATATCTGAAAAGTGTGGTGTACATTTTTATTCAGCCCCCTTTACTCTGATACCTCTAACTAAAATCTAGTGGAACCAATTGCCTTCAGAAGTCACCTAATTAGTAAATATAGTGTCATTTAATCTCAGTATAAATACAGCTGTTCTAATGAAGCTCTCAGGCCCCGTACACACGACAGAGGAACTCGACGTGCTTGGCACGTCGAGTTCCTCGTCGAGTTTTGGGATGAAGCCGCCGAGGAGCTCGGCGGGCCGGCTTCTCCCATAGAAGAACGAGGACAACGAGAAAATAGAGAACATGTTCTCTATTTTCTCGTCGAGTTCCTCGGCGGCTCCATCGAGCCAAAACTGTACAGACGACAGAGATTCTCGGCAGAATCCGGGTTTTGAACGAGTTTCTCGGTGAATTCTGCCGAGAATCTCTGTCGTGTGTACGAGGCCTCAGAGGTTTGTTAGAGAACCTTATGCCGCGTACACACGATGACACGATCGATTTTCGGCATGTAAAAAAAACGACGTTTTTCAGCCTTGGGAAAAACGACGCTTTTTCCAACTTCATCATTAAAACGACGTTGCCCACACACGATCGTTAAAAAAAAAAAAATGCTCTAGCAAAGCGCGGTGACGTACAACACGTACGACGGCACTATAAAGGCGAAGTTCCATGCGGATGACGCCACCCTTGGGGCTGCTTTTGCTGAACGGTGCAGTGTTGTTTGTATTAGGGGTACTTCACATGTATATTTTTCTCTCCTTTTCCCTCGTCATGTTTTATTGCCCTCACCTTTTCTGAGATCTGTGGAATTACCTCTGGAATCTGAATACCCTCGATGAGAACACCCCTGTTCAGGGCCGCCATCAGGAATGATGGGACCCTTACACAGCTTTAGGCCTGGGCCCCCTGGAGCAGAGAACCGGGGGGGGGGGGTTGCTGCAGTCTGAAATTGAGAAGCGAGGGGGCCCTTTAAAAAAAAAAGAAGAAATAAAAAATATATTTATAATATAATAAAAATAAAAAAAATATATATATATTTTTTTAAAAGGGGGGTTGCCATCTGGGGCCCTCGGGACCTCTGGGCCCTTTAATAATAATATATAATAATAATAATAATATATATATATATATATATATATATATATATATATATATATATATATATATATATATATATATATATATATATATATATATATACACACACATACATACACACAAATAATTTTTAAAAATAAATTACAAAAAAAGGGGGGTTGCCATCCGGGACCTCTGGGCCCTTTAATAAAAAAAAGAAACCTCTGGGCCCTTTAACAAAAAAATAAATAAAAATATATATATAAAAAAAAAAACATTTATAAAAAAAAAAATTGTCCCTTTAATAAAAATTAAACAAAAAATATATTTAAAAAAATATATATTTTTTATACAAAATAAATAAAAAAAGGGGGGGTTGCCAACCTGGGCCCTGGGGGCCTCCGGGTAACCCCCTTTTTTTTTAAAGGGGGTTGCCATCCGGGCCCCTCTGGGCCCCTTACATGTGTACTGCCTGTACCCCCCTGTACTGCCCCTGTTACCGAGACTGTAAAATCAATTTCTGGTGAGTGAGGCCACTAGAGGGCAGACCATCGAGTTTGATACCTACATTCACTAATATCCATCATTTGAAAGCACTTTGTGAAGAGTTTATTTAATTTATTTGCATATAATATATTATGTGGTAGCACAGTAATTTTGGATAGCACTGGCAACTTTTGAATTTGGTTGGCGACAACCCATTCTTTGATAAGTTCACTATTTAGACATATATTTTTCTGGTTTGCACTTATAGCACACATTCCACTAGTGCTTTTATAGGTAGATTCAGAGAGATTGCCGCAACTTTGCGGCGGCGTAGCTTAGCGTGTTTAGGGTACGCCGCCGTAAGTTAGCGAGGCAAGTACTTGATTCTCGAAGTACTTGCCTGCTAAGTTACGGCGGCGTAGCCTAAAGCGGGCGGGCGTAAGGGCGCCTAATTCAAATTTGTCTGAGGGTGCGTGTTTTATGGTAATGAGGCTTGACCCGACGTGATTGACGTTTTTTTTTAACTGCGCATGCACCGGGCGCCTACATTTCCCAGTGTGCATTGCGGCTAAGTCCGCCGCACTGGCCTATTGATTTTGACGTGGACGTAAACTACGTAAATCCCTATTCACGGACGACTTACACAAACGACGTAAAATTTTCGAATTTCGAAGCAGGAACGGCGGCCATACTTTAACATTGTCTACACCCCTAGGGGTCAGCTTTAACTTTAGGCGGTCTATCTCTGACGTAAACGGCGTAAATGTACTGCGGAGGCCGGGTGTATGTTCGTGAATAGGCGTATCTACTGATTTACATATTCTACGCCGATCGCAATGGAAGCGCCACCTAGCAGGGCAGCCGAAATATTGCAACCTAAGATAGGAAGGCACAAGCCGTCGTATCTTAGATATGTTTAAGCGTATCTCTGTTTGAGAATACACTTAGGCCCCGTACACACGAGAGGATCTATCCGCTGGAATTGATCTGCGGATCAGTTCCAGCGGATAGATCCGCTGGTGTGTACATCCCAGCGGATCTTTTTCCGCGGATTTTTTTCGGGCCGACCGATTTCCAGCAGATAAAAATTTCTTAGCATGCTAAGAAATCTATCCGCTGGAATCGGCTTCAGCGGATCGATCCGGTGGTCTGTACAGACTCACCGGATCGATCCGTCCGATTCCCTCCCTCGCATGCGTCGTAATGATTCGACACATGCGTGGGTATCCTTATATGACAGCGTCGCGCACGTCGCCGCGTCATCATCGCGGCGACGGCACCACACTTCATCGCGATGGGATTTCGGCGCGGATTTCGATCCGATGGTGAGTACACTCCATCGGATCCAAATCCGTGGAAATCCCCGAGAGGATTTATCCGCGGATACGGTCCGGCGGACCGTATCCGCGGATAAATCCTCTCGTCTGTACCCGGCATAAAACATAGGTCGGCGCAGATTCTGAGTTAGGTCGACGTATCTACTGATATGCCGGACTAACTCTACCTATATATATTTAAATTATCTAGGCCGGAAGTTTCATCTTCCTCCTGACAATACCCCACAGCTTCTCTATGGGGTTTAGGTCAGGTGAGTTTGCTGGCCAATGAAGCACAGTGACTTCATGATCGGTACTTTTGGCAGTGTGGGAGGTGCTGGAAAATGAAATCAGGATCTTCATAAAGCTGGTCAGCAGAGGGAAGCATTAAGTGCTCTAGAATTTCCTGGTAGAGGGCTGCGCTGACTTTGGACTTGATAAAACACAGAGGACCGACACCAGCAGATGACATGGCTCCCCAAATCATCACTGACTGTGGAAACTTCACACTGGACCTCATGCAACGTCTCTTCTGTGCCTCTCCACTCTTCCTCCAGACTCTGGGACCTTGTTTTCCAAATTAAATGCAACATTTTCCACAGTTTGTGATGATGGCAAAATTGTCACTTTCAAAAATAAACTAATCAGAAAGGTCACAATTAAGTGAGTAATTAACCCTAAATAGATGATTATTATACACGGGATATATATAACACCAACAGTTTTTCACAGCGCTTTGCAATTACATAAAAGGAGACAATACAGTTACAATACAATTTGGTACAAGAGGGTTAGAAAGACCGTTTACAATCCAACAGGAAGGGGAAAGTGGTAAAATAAATAAATAAATAACTGTGAAGGATCAGATGGTGAAAAACTAAAACTTTTCTTTTTCAATTTTTCAAGTTTCCTAAAGCAGGATTTGGAAGATACACCTATAAAATATGCATTTGATAAATACATTGATAAATACTAAGGACTGTACATTGGGTACCTGCAATATCATGTCAAAAAAGATATGCTTGATAAACAAATTGGTTGATATACAGATATTTATGAATGTATTTATCAAAGGTGAAATTTCTACAGGTTTACCCTTCATGTGCACTTAGCATTAAAGGTGATGGGTAGGGTGGTTGTCACGTCTTTCTTGTTGGGCGCCAAGCAAGGGTCACATGAGAAGACTACACCAGGGTGGGTTCTTCTGGGCTACGCTAGGCACTTTGTATACGGTCACTTCACTACAGAAGGGGTACTTTTGCTTTGTGCCATTTTCATCAATACTCTGGGACAAGGCTGAGACTGCTGTGGGGAAACACTCGTCCTTAAAGTGGCTGTAAACCCTTTACAACCACTTTAACCTACAGGTAAGCCTACATTGACCACTTGACCACTGGGCACGTAAACCCACTTAATAACCAGACCAATTTTCAGCTTTTGGTGCTCTCACAATTTGAATGACAATTACTCAGTCATACAACATTGTACCCAAATGAAATTTTCCTCCTTTTTTTCACACAAATAGAGCTTTCTTCTGGTGGTATTTAATCACCGTTGGGTTTTTTATTTTTTGCGCTATAAGAGAAAAAAGACTGAAAATTCTGTAAAAAAAAATGATTTTTTTCTTTGTTTCTGTTATAAAATTTAGCAAATTTAGTATTTTTTCTTCATTCTTTTGCATAAATGTGAAAGATGAAGTTACACCGAGTAAATAGATATCCAACATGTCACCCTTCAAAATTGCACACGCTCGTGGAATGGCGCCAAACTTCGCTACTTAAAAATCCCCATAGGCGACGTTGCAGAGTATTGTGGGGTATTGCAGAGTATTGTGGGGTATTGCAGAGTATTTTGGGGTATTGCAGAGTATGGGGGTATTGCAGAGTATAGGGGTATTGCAGAGTATGGGGGTATTGCAGAGTATAGGGGGTATTGCAGAGTATTGGTGTTATTGCAGAGTATTGCACAGGGAGGGATGGATGGCTGGATCTGTGACTGCATTTGTCACAGATCCAGCCCACAGCCACAGCCCACAACCCACAGCCCTGCTGCTGCTTCCGCTCTCCCCCCTCTCCTCTCTCACACTGTACCGTTCGGTACAGAGAGGGGAGGGAGGAACCGGCGTCATCACATGACGCCGGTTTGTTTACAAGTGATCGCTCCGTCATTGGACGGAGCGATCACGTACTAAACCGCCGCTATCAGCGGCGATTTACCGTGCTCCGTGATCCGCCGGGTCCGATCACGGACATTCCCGTGTGCGCGCCCCAGAGGGCGCGTGGGAGCGCGATTCTGGGAGGACGTCCATTGACGTCCTCCCAGAGTTAAGCAACCGCCTTGTAGACGTATTTCGTCTATAGGGCGGCTGTTAACTGGTTAAGGCTTACCCGTAGGTGCTTGAATTATCTCCCAGACCTGCACGGTCTAGGAGATATTTGCAAATCGCCACACATCAATTTGTTCTGCCCATGCGCCAGAGTTAGAAAGGGTACGCTGTGCCCTTTCTAACTCTGGTAAGGCCGTGAGTGGAGGGAGTGAGGTCACGCGACGTTATGCGACATCATGCGACTCCGGCCACTCACAGAGCCGGAGTTTGCGACCCTGGAAGGAAGAGGGGTGAAGAATGGCCGCTCGCTGGGTTTTTGCCAATCGGGGAATGGCAAAACCACAGCTAAACCACCTGCTTCTTAATGGCTAATAGTAAATGAGCCCTTGGGGTCAGATAATGTCACTGGCTGATTATCAAGCACCACGGTCTCTAATAACTTTAGCGTTCACCCCCTAAGGGGCCAGCTGAGCAGTCCCAAGGTTCTTTTCCCAAACTTGTGTATTTGAAGTTGAACAACAAAGTGTCAGTCTCTCTCCTGGCTCAGTGAACAGTCAAGGGGTATGTTTTCTTGATGTTTTATTAAAGTTAAACTTGGACAAGGTGTAGGGAAGTTGTAGGATACTCCAGTGACATAAAAAAAGTAACAGGGGGCACTTCTCAGGCCCCGTACACACGACCGAGTTTCTCGGCAAAAACCAGAAAGAAACTTGCTGGGAGATATTTTTTTGCAGAGGAAACCGGTCGTGTGTACATTTTCGTCGAGAAAACTGTCGAGAAACTCGACGAGCCAAAAAGAGAGCATGTTCTCTATTTCCTCGACGGGAATGGAGAAACTTGCCTTGTCGAGTTCCTCGACAGCCTAACAAGTAACTTGACGGGGAAAACGATGTGTTTCGCCCGTCGAGTTCCTCGGTCGTGTGTACGAGGCTTTAGAGCTTTCTAGCACAGTCCTTGCAACAGCAACCAGGAAACTGAGCTACACTGGGGCATCATAGGAAATGTCCACATTTTGAGCAAAAGCTGATACTGACTCACAGGGACGCCATCAGGATTTGTGGGGCCCTTTACACAGCTTCAGGCATGGGCCCCCTGGAGCAGAGAACCGGGGAGGGGGGGGGGGGGGTGCTGCCACCTCAAATTGAGAAGTGGGGGGTGCCGCCGCTAATTGAGAAAATTGAGAAGCGGGGGGGGGGGGGGGGCTGCGTGGAGGGAAAAAAAAGGGGGGTAGCCATCCAGGGCCCTGGGGACCTCTGGGCCCTTTAATAAAAAGGAAAAAAAATATATATATATATTAAATAAAATGAAAAATGTATACATAAAACGGGGTGGTTGCCATCCGGGGCCCTGGGGACCTCCTGGCCCTTTAATAAAAACAAGAACGAGAAATATATATAAAAAAACACCCTTACACCCTTAAACACCCTTACAGGTGTACTGCCTGTACCCCCCTGATGGCGGCCCTGCTGACTCAGCAGGGATAGTAGCAGCACACAGTCACTAGGATCTCCCACATAGGATGGTACTCACAAATGTCCCTGTATACTTGGATGCCTTCCAATATCAGCCAGACATTTCTCCCCCAAAAAACTCCAGACCAGATCATTAGTAGAATTCCTCAGTCAGTTCCAGTAAAGCTCAGTAAATTAGGCCCCCAGCTCCAAACACATCTGGGACCTCCATGAACAAGTGTAGAAGCACAGCAGGACTTCCCAGAAGGGCAATATGTGGATATGATGAGCGCTATGTAGGTAACTGCTGATATGTGGCACAAGGGATAAAAAAGTTGGATAAGCAGCAAACAACTGTTTATGTTATATATTGTGTGTGCATGACAATCAGTCCAAAAAGAGAGACCATATAAAGGAATGTGGTGGAATAAAGCAGATAGGCAGCCAGCTTGTCAGAGTAAAGCCTCGTACACACGACCCAGGAACTCGACGGGCGAAACACATCGTTTTCCTCGTCGAGTTCCTTGTTAGGCTGTCGAGGAACTCAACAAGGCAAGTTTCTCCATTCCCGTCGAGGAAAAAGAAGACATACTCTCTTTTTGGATCGACGGGATCCTCGACAGTTTCCTCGTCTAAAAATGTACACACGACCGGTTTCCTCGGCAAAAAAAAAATCCCAGCAAGTTTCTTGCTGGTTTTTGCCTGAGAAACTCGGTCGTGTGTACGAGGCCTTAGAAGGCTCTCTGTGGACGTAAATGCAAGAAAGAGCAGCACCACTCTAAGTGCAGTATAAGGGTAAAATAGTCATGCTTTAATAAAATGAAATAAAACTATTAAAGCGTGTAACTCCTTATACTGCACTTAGATCGGCGCTGCTCTTTCTTGCCTTTATTGCCTAGAAGGGCAGCAGCCCTTTAGGCTGGGAATTTCTCCTCCTGGACAAGAACCCAGCTGTTCCAAGCTGCAGAATATTTATACACTCCCCAGCCACCTACTGGGAGCGCTCCCCCAGGGATTGGCCAAGACTACATACATATTTGGGATGCTTATCTTACTCTCCCAGCCTACTACATTCCAGAACCCTCCGATCACCGCCGAGCACCCGCGATTGCTCGTTACAGAGCGAGGACCGGGAGCTGTGTGTGTAAACACACAGCTCCCGGTCCTGTCAGGGGAGAAATGCCTGACCGTCTGTTCATACAATGTATGAACAGTGATCAGTCATTTCCCCTAGTGAGGCCACCCCCCCTACAGTTAGAACACACCCAGGGAACATACTCAAGCCCTTCCCTGCCCCCTAGTGTTAACCCCTTCCCTGCCAGTGGCATTTTTATAGTAATCCAATGCATTTTTATAGCACTGATCGCTTTAAAAATGCCAATGGTCCCAAAAAAGTGTCCGCCATAATGTCGTAGTACCGAAAAAAAATCGCTGATCACCGCCATTAGTAGTAAAAAATTAAATAATATTATTAATATTATTATTTATTATTATTATTATTTATTAATAAAAATGCCATAAAACTACCCCCTATTTTGTAAACGCTATAACTTTTGCGCAAACCAATCAATAAACGTTTATTGCGATTTTTTACGAAAAATATGTAGAAGAATACGTATCGGCCTAAAGTGAGGAAAAAATATGCTTTATATATATTTTTGGGGGATATTTATTATAGCAAAAAGTAAAAAATATTCATTTTTTTTTCAAAATTGTCACTCTATTTTTGTTTATAGCGCAAAAACTAAAAACCGCAGAGGTGATCAAATACCACCAAAAGAAAGCTCTATTTGTGGGAAAAAAAGGACGCCAATTTTGTTTGGGAGCCACGTCGCACGACCGCGCAATTGTCAGTTAAAGCGACGCAGTGCCGAATCGCAGAAAGTGCTCTGTTCTTTGACCAGCAATATGGTCCGGGGGTTAAGTGGTTAAGTTACCGAACCTAACTAGCAGCCTATCTAGAAGAGTGTGACACAACCAACAAAGCATTGTTTGAATATTTGGATAAAGGTAAAATAAGGGCATGTCTCTGGAAGGAGGGAATACCATTTAGACCCCGGCTTCCCTTCCCTAATTAACAAAATGAAATAATAAATTAAAGTAAAGGATCTCTTCAAATGCATTCCCTAAGCTCATTGCGTATATCATCCGATAAAACACTCCAGCGCTTAACATACAAAACGTTTCCATTGTTGATAAAATCTTGTTAAATTTCACATTAAATTTGCTTTGCGAAATACTAATGAGCCCGGCCTAATGTTCCCGATTTAAGCCCGAGTCCAAATATATTTCTCGGTGCCGCTAAACTATATTGTTGTGAGTGAAAATTTACATATCGCAGTGCGTTTGACATATTTTATTGCCCAGGGAAAGCCGCGAGCCCTGATTGGTTGACAAGTATATAAGCCCTGGTGGATAATTTCACGCAGTTGGCGATAATCACATTTGCATATGCAGGCGATAGCGGAACAGCTCTGAAGGCTTAATGACACCAAAACCAGCTGTGCAGCATTCAAACAATTGAACATACAGTTAAAAGATCTGGAAAGAGATTTAACTGTATGTAAACATTCTCATGTCGGGACACTAAGCAGAAATTAAATATGCTATTTTCTGTCCAGGCTTTGGAAGGACAACCGCTCCATATTGTACTTACCCGGCGACAGTGCCGAGGACCAGACAGAGCTGGAAATGGATAACAAACAAGTTAAAGCAAAGCTGTCACTTTATAAAGTCCACAAAAGTTCTTACATTAATTAACCGCTTGTTGACGGCCACCTGTACTTATACGTCGGCAGAATGGCACGGCTGGGCAAAGCAACGTGCCTGCCGCGAGCTCCGTGACCGTGCCCGCGGGACCCACGGACACGATTTCCGCCGGTGTCCCGCAATCGTGTCACGGAGCTGCAGAACGGGGGGATGCCTATGTAAACAAGGGGCCAGATTCAGAGAGAGATACGACGGTGTATCTCCTGATACACCGTCGTATCTCAGAGTTAGGCTGGTCGTATCTATGCGCCCGATTCATAGAATCAGTTACGCATAGATATCCCTAAGATCCGACAGGTGTAACTGTGTTACACTGTCGGATCTTAACTGCAATTTAAAAATGGCCGCTGGGGGCGTTCTCGCTGATTTACGCAGAGAATATGTAAATCAGCGAGATACGCCAATTCACGAACGTACGCGGGCCCAACGCAGTGTTTTTACAACGTTTACGTAAGGGTTTTCCCGGCGCATAGTTACCCCTGCTTCTATGAGGCGCAGCCAATGTTAACTATGGCCGTCGTTCCCGCGACGAAATTTGATTTTTTTACGTAGTTTGCGTAAGTCGTTTGCGAATACGGATGGACGTCATTTACGTAAGCGTCAAAACCAATGACGTCGTTGCAACGTCATTTGGAGCAATGCACGCTGGGAAAATTTCCGGACGGCGAATGCGCTATTTAATCGGCGCGGGGACGCGCCTGATTTGAATTGCACACTCCCCCTAGCCACGGCATTTGAATTCTGCCGGAGGAATTACGATCCGCTGCCGCAAGTTTGGAGGTAAGTGTTTTGTAAATTACCCACTTGCCTCTAAAACTTGCGGCGGCGGATCTTAAATCACATCTAAAGATCCGCTGATCTATCTAAATCTGGCCCACGGCCTTTCCCTGTTCTGCCTATTAACAGGACAGTGACCTACTGCTCCCTGTCATTGGGAGCAGTGATCAGTATCGTGTCACTGGTAGCCCAGCCCCCACACAGTTAGAATCACTCCCTAATGACACACTTAAAGGGGTTGTAAAGGTAAAATTTGTTGTCCCTAAATAGCTTCCTTTACCTTAGTGCAGTCCTCCTTCACTTACCTCATCCTTCCATTTTGCTTTTAAATGTCCTTATTTCTTCTGAGAAATCCTCACTTCCTGTTCTTCTGTCTGTAACTCCACACAGTAATGCAAGGCTTTCTCCCTGGTGTGGAGAAAGCCTCTTGAGGGGGGAGGGGGCGAGCAGGAGTGTCTCACCCACAGTAGGTTGTCATTAGAACAGAATTCCTGCATCAGCTATTCTGACCCCTGCTCTGCTGGACAGGAGTGACACTGTCATCAATTCTGCAAAGTCAGCAAGCAACCGGAGAATAAAGCCTAATGCCCACAGAGCAGGCAGCCTAAGTAAAAATCAGCATGTGGATTGCCTCCCACCGTGCTATGTCGAAAAAAAGTACTGCATGTAGCATTTGTTTTTCCAGCACATACCGCCTATGAAATACAGTATGAACCGGGCACAGAGGAGACAAGGCATTTTTCTTTGGCTTGTGGTGGAACTGTATTTGAATAGTCGCCCAACCCAGTCCCCACTGCTCCTGGTGTGAATGGACCCTAAGGCCGCGTACACACGGTCGTTTTTTGGGATGAAAAAAGACGAAATTTTTAAAAACGACATTTAGAGTGGAGTTCCACCCATAAATATAACATTACATCAGTAGTTTTAAAAAAAAATCATTAGTCCTTTCCGAATTTTTTTTTTTTTTTAGATGCCGTCAAAGTGTTGTTGCTAGGCAGAATAGTTAATCTTCCCTCTTCCTGCACCTAGGTGCTTAATGCTTCCTAACCTACACCGCACAGACTCCTGGGAATGTAGTGGGTGTAACTTTCCAGGAGTCTGTGCACTCCCCAGTCTCAAAGAATCATGTGACTTGGACAGTACAGGTGCTGAAACCTGATCTGACACTGCTTGTGCAGCACTGAGCATGTGCGAGATCTGCAAGGCTGAAATCCAGGAAGTCATACAGTCTGGCTTCATGATGCCCACACTTAAGATGGCCCCAGTCAATTTCTATTTTATAAAGTGTGTAAATGCTGTAACAACCTAACAAAACGGACCTTAGTTTACAGACTAACTTTACTAGAATACATTAAGCTTGTGTATTACCGGGGTATTTATATTTAAAAAGTGAAATTGTGGCCGGAACTCCGCTTTAAAATGACCGTGTGTGGGGAAAACGTTGTTTTATGTCTTCTGAAAAACGACAAAAAAAAAATTCGAACATGCTTCAATTTTTTATGTCGTTTTTTCAAAACGTCGTTTTTTGTGTCATAAAAAATGACTGTGTGTGGGCTAAAACGACGTTTAATACAACGTTTTTAAACCCGCGCATGCTCAGAAGCAAGTTATGAAGCGAGCTTGAATGGAACAGAGTGCCGCCGTACGTGCTGAACATGCTGGGATTGCAGATGAGGCTTTTTTCAGGCGCTATTTTTAACACTAAAGCGCCTGAAAAATGCCTCCAGTGTGAACGGGCAATGGACCATCTCCTGTACTATGTCTGCAGTCTCTGACCATCTCCTATACTATGTCTGCAGTCTCTGACCATCTCCTATACTATGTCTGTAGTCTCTGACCATCTCCTGTACTATGTCTGCAGTCTCTGATCATCTCCTGTACTATGTCTGCAGTCTCTGATCATCTCCTGTACTGTGTCTGCAGTTTCTGATCATGTCCTGTATTATGTCTGCAGTCTCTGACTGTCTCCTGTACCATGTCTGCAGTCTCTGACCATCTCCTTGCTATGTCTGTGGTCTCTGACCGTCTCCTGTACTATGTCTGCAGTCTCTGACCGTCTCCTGTACTATGTCTGTGGTCTCTGACCATCTCCTGTACTATGTCTGTGGTCTCTGACCGTCTCCTGTATCATGTCTGCAGTCTCAGATCATCTCCTGTACTGTGTCTGCAGTCTCTGATCATCTCCTGTACTGTGTCTGCAGTCTCTGATCATGTCCTGTATTATGTCTGCAGTCTCTGACCGTCTCCTGTACTATGTCTGTGGTCTCTGACCATCTCCTGTACTATGTCTGTGGTCTCTGACCGTCTCCTGTATCATGTCTGCAGTCTCAGATCATCTCCTGTACTGTGTCTGCAGTCTCTGATCATCTCCTGTACTGTGTCTGCAGTCTCTGATCATGTCCTGTATTATGTCTGCAGTCTCTGACTGTCTCCTGTACCATGTCTGCAGTCTCTGACCATCTCCTGTACTATGTCTGTGGTCTCTGACCGTCTCCTGTATCATGTCTGCAGTCTCTGACCGTCTCCTGTATCATGTCTGTAGTATGTCTGTAGTCTGTCAGTCTATCATGTCTGTAGTATGTCCCCCCCCCCCCCCCTCCAGGTCCCAATAAAGTACTCTGCTTCTCTTCCTGTATTTTGTTTATTGTTAAGAGATCATGTAAGGATACCAGGGTAATGAAGACTTCGTGGGGGAGCATCTCTGTGGTTGAGTCATTGTCATAGAAACATTTGTAAAGGGGAGGAGTTAGTAAAATGACCACGCCCATGTGAGGGCGCAATAAATATTTCTGCACCCAGGCGCCTGTGACCCTAGGATCAGCCCTGGTGCAATTCATTTTGAATGGCACACAATCATACAAAATCAATGCACCTTCAATGTACTTGCATTGAGGCCCATCACAATTTATGACAAGGTGGATGTGAAGGAGCCCTAAGGCTTTGCTCACACTGGGTGTACTATAATGTATACCAGGGGTGTCCAAACGTTCTAAACAAAGGTCCAGTTTAATATCCTCCAGACTTTAGGAGGGACAAACTGTGGTCATCAGTAGTAAAAACCTATGCTGAGAACTAGTTCTGGACGGACACAAACACGGAGAGAAGGAGGGAGGGGAGAACTCTGGACCTTCGGCGCCCCCACCCCTGCAGGCGTCTGGGTGCAAAGCACCGTGCCTAGGATCGGCCCTGAATTTCACACACACCATACTATAAGGTTAATTTACTGAAGGCAAATAGACTGTGCACTTTGCAAAGTGTAGTTTCTCTCAGCGGCCGCCCCCTCTGGCTCCACACCGCCACTGAAAATAACATACATTCATGCATTGCATGAATGTATGTTATTGTTGCCAGCTGCCGCTGGTCTATTCAGGTGGCCGGACATTGAGCGCCAACCACCTGAATAACGGCAGCTGGTTGGCTGTGCAGAAGTACCTATCAGAGCCAGCAGCTCTGATATGCTTTCCGAGTACAGCCCTCGTCTCCCGGATGTCTTATCCAGGGAACGTACGGGGTGCGTTTCTTGGATAAGACTGACGGCCGTCTCAGCCAATCAGGTCCGCCGATTCTGGTTATCGGTAACCTGATTGGCTGAAGTGTCACCAAGGCGGGAGAAGACATTGAGGGACGTCGAAGGATTAAGGTAAGTGCATTTTACAGGGCACAGCGGCGACAATGGGCACAGTGGCATCAATGGGCACAGTAGTGACAATGGGCACCGTGGCAACAATTAAAGGGCACAGTGACATGCACAGTGGCAACAATGGGCACAGTAGTGACAATGGGCACAGTGGCATCAATGGGCACAGTGGCATCAATGGGCACAGTAGTGACAATGGGCACAGTGGCAACAATTAAAGGGCAAAGTGGTGACATTTGGCACAGTGGCGACAATTGAGGGGCATTGTGGTGACATTTGGCACAGTGGTGACAATTGAGGGGCACAGTGGCTGCGTTTGATGTCATGGCAAAGTGGTGACAATTGATGGCACAGTGGCTGTGTTTGATGGCATGGCACAGTGACTGCGTTTGATGGCATGGCACAGTGACTGCGTTTGGCATGGCACAGCGACTGCATTTGATGGCATGTCACAGCGGCTGCGTTTGATGGCATGGCACAGCGACTGCGTTTGATGGCATGGCACAGCGGCTGCGTTTGATGGCATGGCACAGCGGCTGCGTTTGATGGCATGGCACAGTGACTGCGTTTGATGGCATGGCACAGTGATGCGAATTGATGGCATAGTGACTGTATCTGATGGCATGGCACAGTGGCGATAATTGATGGCACAGTGGCTGGGTTTGATGGCATGGCCCAGTGACTGCATTTGATGGCATGGCACAGTGGTGCGAATTGATGGCATAGTGACTGCGTTTGATGGCATGGCACAGTGGTGACAATTGATGGCACAGTGGCTGCGTTTGATGGCATGGCACAGTGGTGACAATTGATGGCACAGTGGCTGCGTTTGATGGCATGGCACAGTGACTGCATTTGATGGCATGGCACAGTGGTGACAATTGATGGCACAGTGGCTGCGTTTGATGGCATGGCACAGTGGTGACAATTGATGGCACAGTGGCTGCGTTTGATGGCATGGCACAGTGACTGCATTTGATGGCATGGCACAGTGGTGACAATTGATGGCACAGTGGCTGCATTTGATGGGCACAGTGAGGCTGCAATTTTTTTTTTTTTACGTTTGTGCCCCCCCAAAAATTTTGAGCACCAGCCGCCACTGGTTGCTCTCTGTAAGTGCAGTTGCTCCAGAGCTTAGTAAATGAGCAGAAGCTCTGCTGACTTCCATCATCCAATCACATGCAAGCAAAATTTTTTATTTTCCTTGCATGTGATTGGGTATTCTTTGCAAAGGGAAGTTGTACTTCATTTAATAAGCTCTGGAGCAACTGCACTTGCAGAGGACACGGTCTATTTGCCTTTAGTAAATCTACACCATATGTGTTTTGATTATGCTCATTACGCAGCACAAAATCAAACGTTTCAAGGTGCGGAGTTTAATACGAACAAAGACAATATTACTGCGATTTGGATTTCCTGTTGAAGAATAGGAAATTTGGATATTGAGGTGAAAGCGGAGAGTCTGGCTCACTTAGGTGGATGTGAACAGTGGGCATATTTTAGAAATTGAATTTTAAAGGGCAAATTCCCCAAAAAAAATTCCTATGGATAAAAAAACGATAGAAAAAATTGATCGTCGACGCATGTTCGGAAGCATTGAACTTTATTTTTCTCAGCACGTCGTAGTGTTTTACGTCTCCGCGTTGGACACGTCGAATTTTTAACCGATGTTGTGTAGGCAAGACTGATGAAAGTCAGCTTCATCGGATATCCGACGAAAAAATCCATCGGATTAGATTCCATCAGATATCCGATCGTGTGTACAGGGCTTTACAGTCTTCACAAATACATGACTAAAACAAATGTACCTGCCCTTTAGCCCTTTAACAACTTTGCTCTATTTTATTCCTTAAAAAATTCAGCAGCTTTACAATGTACACGACTCTCTCTGAAAGCTTTTTACGGGGGGGGGGAGGCGCATCTAACTCTCGCATTCTGTAATGTCAAGCGTTTTATAGCCTGTATTGATTTTGTAGTTTGCAATTTTATTACAAATTAAATCCTGTGTGTTTTTATATCTCAGTCAATGTACGCTAATTTAGACATCTATTTCACATTAAAATAGCTAACAAAATAAATGTGGATATTTTCTAGACATACCATGATTAAAATCGGAACACATACGCATCTGACAGAACCATGGAAAGTAATCTCCGAAAAAATCTGCGATGACAGAGTTGACAGGCTTTTGTTCCCTTCTCTTCCCATACAAGTCTATGGGGATGCAAAATGAGGGGGGAGGGGGCGAGCAGGAGTGTCAGGACGCCCACTAACACACAGCTCCTTTCTCTATCTGCAAAGTAGAGAGTGTCCTAACTTGCCTGCTCGCCCCCTCCCCCCTCAAGAGGCTTTATCCACACCAGGGAGAAAGCCTTGCATTACTGTGTGGAGTTACAGAAGAAGAACAGGAAGTGAGGATTTCTCAGAAGAAATAAGGACATTTAAAAGCAAAATGGAAGGATGGAGGACTACACTAAGGTAAAGGAAGCTATTTAGGGAAAAAAAAATTCCTTTACAACCCCTTTAATAAATGAGGGAGAGCTCTGCTAATATCCATCATCCAATCATGTGCAAGCTTAAAGAGGAGTTCCACCCAAAAATGGAACTTCCTCTTAACCCACTCCACTCCCCCTTACATGCCACATTTGGCATGTAATTTTTTTTGGGGGGGAGTGGGGGCTTCAGGAGAAGGGGACTTCCTGTCCCACTTCCTCCTTCCGCCGAGGGGCTGCTAAGGCGATACGTCATATCGCCTTTTGGCAGCCCCTCCCTGTAGGCGATCGCCTGGGACACGTGACAGGTCCCAGGCGATCGCCTGTCCAATCAAACAGCGCAGCGCCGCACCACGCCGCGCGCGCATGCGCAGTGCCACTCGCGCACGCGCAGTGGGTGCCCGGCCATGAAGCCGAAAGCTGTCACGGCCGGGTGCCCACAGTGACAATGAAGACGCTGGAACGCTGGAGCAGGTAAGTGTCAGTTTATTAAAAGCCAGCAGCTACACTTTTTGTAGCTGCTGACTTTTAATAAACTTAAAAAATGGGTGGAAAACCCCTTTAAATGCTGTGTTTTTACTTTCCTTGCAGGTGATTGGGTGTGCTTTGTAGAGTGAAGCTTTACCACATTTACTAAGCTCTGGAGTAACTTCAGAAGTGCACAGCCTATTTGCCTTTAGTAAATTAACCCCTAGAATTCTACTGCAGGCGTATGCAAGAAAGTTCCGGTGCCTGCCTCTTCAGACATTTATTTATTTTTTAATTGTGGCAGCCCTATTGGAAATTTTAGCACTATATAAATAATTACAATATTAAATCTTTACGTTCTAATTGTCAAATCTGTTCTTTTTTTAACCACTTTCGTACCGTAGGACGTCATATGACGTCCTGGATTTTAGTGGGAGATATCTGCATGATACCTGCAGCTACAGGCATCATTCAGATATCCTTCTCTTCAGGCGGCGTTTCTGCGCACCATAAGAACAGTCATAGCGGCGGCGGTTATAGGCCGCTTATAGGCAGTTACAGGCGGCGGGAGGGGACATTCACCCTCCCGCCGCCATCCAGGGCTTCTCTGCGCTCTCCCAGAGGCCCTCAGAGAAGGAATCGGCCGCCGCCGGATGAGGAGGATAGAAATTTCCGATGACCATATGGTCACCTGTCATGACTAGTGTAGTCCAGATATGACACAATAACCTTCGACCATTGAGACCCCATGTACTCCACCCCTTAATTGTCCCCCACTTACTATATAGTAAAGAGACCACACCTTTGCTTTGGAGTAAACTGGCCACAACAGCCTATTTTATTAAACATAAATTGCAATAAAACTCCAACTTAAATGAAACAGTAAATATCCAACGTCAAATGACATACAGTAAACCCCCACTCTGTTGGTCCTTTCTGGCAGCCTACCCATTCTCCACCATTTTACCATATACCAGATGAACAATGCACTGCGAGCAAACATTAAACTTTTTAGGCCTCCAGTCCGTGTAGTACGCTCGGAGACAACCCCCGCCCGCAGTGCAAACGTTACAGTATCCCAACTAACCTTTCGCTGGGATACACTTTAAGGGGCCCATATATTGATGAGCCCCCCACCCCCGTTTTCACACGTTTTCTACTGCCACCATAAAGGACCAACAGAACTAACCGCCAACCCAGCTGTCGTGACGACCGTCCAACACCGTACCTGTAAAAGAAAAAACACCGGCAACAACTGGTAATGCAATAAGGGAGGGAGGGTGGGAAAAGCTGCTTCCTCGTTGCTCTCCTGACTGCAAGTGCCCGCCTGGCCCCGCCCCACCCTTTTATAGGGTAACTCCCCTGACACCAGCAGCCAATCCTGCTCCTCCTCTGAACTTGCTAATACTAACTCCCCCGCCCCTCTCTACACCAATCCTGCTCTTCCTACCTCCAGCCCCCCTAAGCTTAACCCTTCCTGTGTCACTAGACACTCTGTCATGCCCGGCCCTCTGCTAGTCTTTGCTGTCTTTTGCTCCGGGCCTCCCTTGACTAGTGTAGTCCAGATATGACACAATAACCTTCGACCATTGAGACCCCATGTACTCCACCCCTTAATTGTCCCCCACTTACTATATAGTAAAGAGACCACACCTTTGCTTTGGAGTAAACTGGCCACAACAGCCTATTTTATTAAACATAAATTGCAATAAAACTCCAACTTAAATGAAACAGTAAATATCCAACGTCAAATGACATACCACAAAACCCCCACTCTGTTGGTCCTTTCTGGCAGCCTACCCATTCTCCACCATTTTACCATATACCAGATGAACAATGCACTGCGAGCAAACATTAAACTTTTTAGGCCTCCAGTCCGTGTAGTACGCTCGGAGACAACCCCCGCCCGCAGTGCAAACGTTACAGTATCCCAACTAACCTTTCGCTGGGATACACTTTAAGGGGCCCATATATTGATGAGCCCCCCACCCCCGTTTTCACACGTTTTCTACTGCCACCATAAAGGACCAACAGAACTAACCGCCACAGCCCGAAAGGATGACACCTCCACCTTTAAGGGCCCCCACCCAACCTCAACGCTCTCTGGATCCCTTCTTGAATCCCCATCGACCACAGCGCAATCCCCACATCAGTCAGGTGGACCCCGTCCCTCCTCAGATACATGCCTACATTAGTCTCCAATTCCTGGTGGCGTACCACTAGCCCCCCAAGGCGTGCCAAAAATTTACCCACCACCCGGTTAACCCGAGTCCTGGCTCTGTTGAGCTTCGTAACTGACCGAGCCTTGCGCCACTGTGTGCGGGCGACAATTTCCGACCACACCAGCACCGTCCCCGGAAAAGCCGCTCGCAGCCGCTCAAAGTCCGCTTTGATGTCCGTAATCAGAGCCCTGATTTTCCGCACACCAAAATCATTCCCCCCCGCGTGTATAACCAGAACATCGGGGGGCCTGTCCAGTCGGGCGTACCTCTCGACCTCTGGTAGCACCCTACCCCACATCATCCCAGGTATCCCCAACCACCTCAAAACCGCTTCCTTCCTGGAAATACCCAGCTGCCTGCCTTCCGGCTTCTCATCAGCCCTTCTTGCCCCCCAGCAAACGTACGAATGTCCGAAAATCCAGACGAGGCGTGTAGTCCCTCCATCTGAAATGAAATAACAATCCACAATGCTCACCAAACAGACACCAACCCTAGCAAAAAACCCCCCCCATTTCATCACTCCCTTCCCCATCAACCAACCACCAACTGAGGCCGCACGTATGACCGGAACCTCCGTGATTCCCACCTCCCGATCTTCCGTACTGCCGCCTCGTTCATCCCGCACCTGGCAGCTTCGGTAGCCGCCCCGATACGGAAGGAGTGAGACGAAAACTCGGACTTGTCCAAGCCCATTTCTTGTAAGCAACTACGAAAAACCGCCACAAATTGGAACTTTGACAAGAAAGACCCATCTTCGTGCCTAAGCAACGGCCCGCCCCCTTCCGGCCTGACCCCCAAAAATGCCTTGAGCGATGCCACCGGACATACTCTGGCCCCCGGCAGGGAAAAAAGAACCACGTCCACCCCCCTGCCACTCTGGTCGGTTTTTGATCTGCGCAATCGAATACCCACCTTATCCTCCGATATCCACACATCCTCCCTCATCAGCCCCCCAGCCCTCATGCGAGAAGGGCTAACCAATTCACTGATGCGGAACGCGCCGTAAAATGCCAGCGAGAAAGCCGCCGCGAATAACAGGCATTCATACTGCCCCGTGCACACCCCGTCCAAGGCCTCCCTGATACTTACCAAATTGGCAAAAGAGACTGGCCTCCTGGCATCCTGCACCTTACGACCTTTCCTGTAGCCCTTCACTGCCTGTCTGACCCAGAAGTCCTTGGTCCAATCCACCCCACCCATAAGTTTAAAAAAGAACGCTAAACCCGCCAACTTTTTCTCAATGGAGGACACAGACACACCTAGCTCCATGTTCCTAGATACAAAATAAATCACCTGCAACCGCTCCTCTGGCCCCCCGCTCACGACCCCAGCTTCGGCACCCAACTCCAACCATTCCTTCCATACCTTGGCGTAGGCCGACCATGTGGCCGTGCAAACGGACCGCTTAATCCACGAGGCGGCTAATCCAGCGCCAGCTCCCAAATCCAGCCTGGGCACGGGACCCCGACCGCCTCCGCGGCCGGGGCCAGCTCTCTGAACTTGTCCCACTGAAAACGAGACAATGAATCAGCCAGCGTGTTCTCGACGCCCGGGATATGCACGGCATAAATGAAAATGTTCAGTTGCAAACACCTCAACACTAAATGCCGCATGAGCCGAATGACCGGTTGTGACGACGCGGACATGCGGTTCACTACCTGAACCACTCCCATGTTGTCACAGTTCAGCCGGAGTTTTAGGTTGCTGCAGGCCTCCCCCCAAAGCTCAATGGCTAACACCACCGGAAAAAGCTCCAGCAGCACCAGGTTCCGGAGAAAGCCTGCCTCCACCCAAGACTTCGGCCAAGGCTCTGCGCTCCACCGCCCCTTGAAGAAAGCCCCATAGCCCGTGGACCCCGCTGCGTCCGTTACCAGTTCCACGTCGAAGTTACTCACCGGACTGGACTGCCACATCGACCTGCCATTGTAGGATGACAGGAACTCATACCATACCTTCAAGTCCTCCCGATGCTCCTTAGACAGACGAATGAAATGATTGGGGGCCTTTGCCCCCGCCGTAGCCGCCGACAGCCGCCGGCAAAATATTCTGCCCATGGGAATGATCCTACAGGCAAAATTAAGTTTTCCCAGCAGTGACTGTAAAGTCCTCAGCTGCACCTTCCGCAAGCCCTGAAACTCTCTAACTTCCGCTTTCAAGGCCTCGAGCTTATCCCTGGGAAGACGGCACTCCATTACTTCCGAATCGATCACTATACCCAGAAAACTAATCTCCGTCGTGGGGCCTTCCGTCTTGTCAGCCGCCAAGGGCACGCCAAAACGTCCCGCAATGTGCTGCAACGTTGACAGTAGAGTCGCACACACACCAGAGGAAGGCGGCCCCACGCAGAGGTAGTCATCCAGATAGTGAATGATCGAGTCCAGGCCCGACACATCCCTGACCACCCATTCCAAAAAGGAACTGAATGTCTCAAACAGTGCGCAGGAAATAGAGCAGCCCATGGGTAGGCACTGGTCAACATAGTATTGGCCCTGCCAGCAACATCCCAGCAGCCTAAAACAGTCAGGATGCACCGGCAACAACCGGAAGGCGGATTCGATGTCCGCCTTTGCCATTAAGGCCCCACGTCCGTACCGCCGTACCCACCGTACCGCCGCGTCAAACGACGTGTAGGACACCGTGCAAGCCTCCGGATCGATAAAGTCGTTGACCGAACCCCCTTTTGGGAATGACAGGTGGTGAATAAGACGGAATTTGTTCGGTTCCTTCTTAGGCACCACCCCCAACGGAGACACCACCAGCTCCGGCAAGGGCGGGGCCGAAAACGGCCCGCCCATCCGTCCTAGTGCCACTTCCTTGCCCAACTTTTCCCCCACCACCCCCGGATTAAGGAGAGCCGATTTCAAATTTCATGCCACCGGCGGCACCACCACCAGCGAACACGGTATCTTGAAACCGTCCCTGAACCCCGAGGACAATAGTTCTGCCGCTGCCTTGTCCGGGTACCTACTTAGGAAAGGTAGCATCCTTTCCCCCTTCACCGGAGTCGTCCCTTTTTTGAGCAGCGTCACCGGCACGCTTTCCTTTTTTGAAACACTTGGCCGCGGGGTGGGAGCCCCCACACCCTGAGCACTCGTGCTTGAATTTACATGATCCTCCGAATTTGCAGGCGTTCTCATTGAACTGCCAGCAAACTCCCCACTTCTTACCGGCCGACGGTCCTGAGGAGGATGTACCCCCGGCCCCCCCCGTGAAAAGACTGCGCCGGGGCCTTAGCCGCCGACATGAGCCGCATCCAGAGGCTGATATCTTTCTGATCCCAGCGCAGAGAGGGCCTAACTGCCCGCCGTTGCCGAAACTGCTCATCGTACCTGAGCCAAGCCGACCCCCCGTACACCCGATGCGCCTCCCCAATTGAATCCATGTACCCGAACAACGCCGAGCAATGTTCTGGGTTCTTTTCCCCAACGACGCTAGCCATAATGGCGAACGCCTGGAGCCAGTTCACGAAAGTGCGCGGAATCAACCTATACCGCCTCTTCTCCTCATCCTCCTTTTTAGAATCATCCGGCTTCACCCTGTCGAGGTTGAATTTCTCCAACGGCAACAGGGAGAATATCTCTACATATTCGCTCTTATAAATTTTTTCCTTCACCTCCTGCTTTAAATGACCCCCCAGAGGACACTCGTAGCATATATAAACCTCGCCCCTTGCCGCATCCGCAATACGTACCAGATCGGAACGAGTCACCACCTCCGGGGCCCCCCCTGACTTGTCTTTTCCCGTCCCCACCTGTCCTGCCACTGGGGCCACCGGGGGAAGCTGCGAAACCGCAACCCCCCCTCCGGCCGTAGCATCACCCCCAGTCGCGCCCACAGCCGCAGGTGCCCACGGAGCCACCTGTGGCGAAGGGCCCTGTACAGCAGCCACCCGGCCCAAAAGCTCCTTGAGGCCTCCCACCAATTCCGTCAACAGGGCGTCAGCCCCAGAGGCGGCAGGCGCAACGCCCGCCACCACCGGTGCAGCCACCGCCACTGGCGGCGGAGGTGCTGGAACCCCCCCCCTCCCCACTCCCAACAATTCACACAATGCGTCAGCTAAAGAGGATACATGTAAAGTAGTGGACTTACCAGGCCTGCCGGGAGACGCCCCCGCTGCCGTAGATTGGATTTCCACCGCTGCCTCCCTCTCTGGTTCCCCATCTTCTTCTTCCGATGGCACACCTTCTGACCTGTCCTCCCCGACTGGGATCGGTGCGGCCGACAGTCCCCCAGGAGAAGATGACCTGGAGGCCCCGGAGTCCCCCCTCCGTTCCGGCCTGCCTTTTTCTGATCCTCTGCCCCGCGTTGCTGCAGCAGGCAGACCACCCGACGATGACTCCGCGTTGACCGATGCCCCCCGCTCCGAGCCCCGCCCACCCGCGGAACCGCCGGCCCCACGTGTAGAGGGCCCCGCGGCCGTGCCAGGTGGGTCTGAGGCCTTCTTTTTCCCCTTTGCCGCTCCCGTTCCTGCCGCAGGTGGAGAAGGTGCCCCCCCCCCGCCGCCCGCATTTGGGGAAGCGGCGCCAGTACGGCCCGTGGCCCCGCCCACCGACGGAGGTCGGCGGCGTGAGTCCTGCTCTGTCCTCCCCGTTCCGCTTCTGGTAACCCGCTTCGGCGGGGGGGCCGACCGCCCCCCCGGGGGGCTCCGGGCCCCCCTTGCAGTCCTGGATGAGGGCCCCGGGGAATAGCGGGCCGGAGGCCGCGACCTCCGCCCGCGTGGGTCAACTCACCGCCGCCCGATCCTCCCGATCCGCCCGCCTGCTCCGCGACCCATTCTGCAGCGCGCCTCTCCAGCCAATCCGTGCCCCGATGAGCTGCCTCGGCCCGCAAGCGTGCGAGCACGAGGTCGATGGACGCCATCTTGTCTGTGTGAGAGCAGGAGGAAAAGCTGCTTCCTCGTTGCTCTCCTGACTGCAAGTGCCCGCCTGGCCCCGCCCCACCCTTTTATAGGGTAACTCCCCTGACACCAGCAGCCAATCCTGCTCCTCCTCTGAACTTGCTAATACTAACTCCCCCGCCCCTCTCTACACCAATCCTGCTCTTCCTACCTCCAACCCCCCTAAGCTTAACCCTTCCTGTGTCACTAGACACTCTGTCATGCCCGGCCCTCTGCTAGTCTTTGCTGTCTTTTGCTCCGGGCCTCCCTTTTCTATGACCGTCGGAGGCCCGGGCGCGACGTTATGGTACCCGGAAGTAAACAAAGCCGCAATCGCGGCTGAAAGCATGAGAGGGGTGAATTTTTTTGATTTCCAGCCTGGAGGAGAGATGTGGGGTCTTATTGACCCCGCATCTCTCCATATAGAAGACCTGTCACACACTATTCCTATTACAAGGGATATTTGCATTCCTTATAATAGGAATAAAAGTGATAAAAAAAAAATTGTAAAAATAAAAAAGTACGTAAAAAATAATAATAATAAAACGTTTTTTTTTTAAATGCCCCTGTCCCCAGTAGCTCGCACTCAGATGCGAACGTGGACGTAAGTCCCGCCCACATATGTAAACGCCGTTCAAACCACACATGTGAGGTATCTCTGCGTGCGTTAGAGCGAGAGCAATAATTCTAGCACTAGACCTTCTCTGTAGCTCTAAACTGGTAACCTGGACAAAAATTGAAAGCGTCGCCTATGGAAGTTTGGCACCATTCCATGAGTGTGCGCAATTTTAAAGCGTGACAAGTTAGGTATCTATTTACTCGGCGTAACTTCATCTTTCACATTATATAAAAAAAATTGGGCTAACTTTGCTGTTTTGTTATTTTTTAATGCATGAAACCGTTTTTTTTACAAAAAATGTCTTTGAAAAATTATTGCGCAAATACCGTGCGAGATAAAAAGTTGCAATGATCGCCACTTTATTCCCTAGGGTGTCTGCTAAAAAAAAATTATATATATATATATAATGTTTGGGGGTTCTGAGTAATTTTCTAGCAAACAAAAAAAAAGATTTTTACATGAAGGAGAGAAGTGCCAGAATAGGCGCGGTATGGAAGTGGTTAAACATGTTATTTTTCTAAGCAGTAGCCCTTGACTCAGCGCATTAAAAACAAAATCCCGACTTCATCCTTATCATCTCATAACCAACAGACACAAGCCCTAGGGCCAATATTATGCCCAGACATGAAATTACAACTGTCTTACATCTGGCGAGATTTGTGAGCAACGCATCCATTTGGTTAGCCAGATGGCCAGCCATTTACAACATTGCTCATTTCATCTACAAATAGAGTTTGGTTAAAATGAAGGGGAAACGCTGAACATTCTGGGAAAGGGTTGGTGGGACAGCGATGGTTTCCCGCACTAGCTGAGCTTCCCGCCGTCCCGGGAGATGGCAGTCCGCGCAATCTGCTTTTCCGTAGAACAGATTAGACGGCAGATTCTCTGCAGCGAATAGTGACAGCGATAGAAAGAAAGACATCAGCACATCTCGCTGTTCTGTTAATTCTTTGTCCCTGTTGGAGACCTTCTTGGCCAGATCCCTGACGCGGGGCCTGAAATTCAGCGCCGCATAATAAAACGTTAGCAGGCGAAGCAGGGCAGCTCAGCTTTCCCGTGCAGGACCGGCGGCACGAGGAGCCAAATCTTTTGGCAAATTCTGAGGAACCGATAAACTGCAGGGTTTTATGGTTGGTGTAGAGAAGCAATTACTACAAGGCGCTTGTGAGCCATATCTTCAGGCAGCAGGATAAAACTGCGTGTGCGTGTGTGTTGGAGGAAACTAAGCACAAAATTTATCATTTCTCTCTGGGACTCTAGCCAAGCAGTTAAAGAGAAAGTCCATCTTTTGCAAACATTGCATGCAGCAACATTGATCTAATGAATAATGTTCATTTAGTCATTTTTGCAACAGAGCATAGCACCTGTGATCAATGCATCATAGGTGCAGGGCCGGCCCTATGATGGGACCGGGTGGTACCATGGGTACCAGGCAGCACTTTTAGGGGGGAAGCATACTGATGCCCGCCAGTCCGTTCCGCCAGCTCCGCTACCCAAATAAAATTGATGTCCTTTTTTCCCCACAAATAGAGCTTTCTTTTGGTGATATTTGATCACCTCTGCGGTTTTTATTTTTTGTGCTATAAATATATATATTTTTTAACTTTTTGCTATAATAAATATCCCCAAAATTTTGAAAAATAAACAGTTTTCTTCAGTTTAGGCCAATATGTATTCTTCTACATATTTTTGGTACCAAAAAAAAAAAAACCACAATTAGCGTACATTGATTAGTTTGCGCAAAAGACATTGTGGCCGCCGGCAATTCACAGGTCCCTTTATACTCCTGGATACTTGTATAGAGCCATGGCAGGTCCTTTTTATACGCCTATATGCATGTATAGAGCCATGACAGGCCCTCTTTATACATCTATAGAGCCATGACAGGCCCTCGTTATACTCCTATATACATTTATAGAGCCATGGCAGGTCCTCTTTATATTCCTTTACATGTAAAGAGTCTCGACAGGTCCTCTATATACATGTATAGAGCCATGACAGGTCCTCTTTATACTCCTATATACATTTATAGAGCCATGGCAGGTCCTCTTTATATTCCTTTACATGTAAAGAGTCTCGACAGGTCCTCTATATACATGTATAGAGCCATGACAGGTCCTCTTTATACTCCTATATACATTTATAGAGCCATGGCAGGTCCTCTTTATATTCCTTTACATGTAAAGAGTCTCGACAGGTCCTCTATATACATGTATAGAGCCATGACAGGTCCTCTTTATACATGTATAGAGCCATGACAGGTTCTCTTTATACATGTATAGAGCCATGACAGGTTCTCTTTATACATGTATAGAGCCATGACAGGCCCTCGTTATACTCCTTTATACATGTATAGAGCCATGTCAAGTACTCTTTATAGTCCTATATACATTTATAGAGCCATGACAGGTCCTCTTGCAATTCCTTTACATGTAAAGAGTAATGACAGGTCCTCTATATACATGTATAGAGCAATGACAGGTCCTCTTTATACTCCTATACATGTATAGAGCAATGACAGGTCCTCTTTATACTCCTTTATACATGTATAGAGCAATGACAGGTCCTCTTTATACTCCTTTATACATGTATAGAGCCATGACGGGTCCCCTTTAGTTATCATGATATAAAATAATGAATGTGGGGGCCTTTTGGTTGGCGTGATTTTTTTTCTGGGGGGGGGCAGCATTTCATTCTTGGTCCCAGGCAGCACAATGTCTTGGGCCGGCACTGCATAGGTGCAATGCACAGGCTCCTGTGGAGCTATGGAGAGGGTGCACCAGCCTGGGGCATTTATTTTAGTGGACCATGATGATGGACCTCGAAACACGTAAGCTGAATAGATCCCGGTGGCTTCTTCCCGAGCCAAGGAGCCCGTGTAGTAGATCGAGCAACATTGTCTTTGATGATTTTGATGAGCTTGTGGTTTACAGTTTGTGAGAATACATCCATTGTGTCTTTATCAATAAATGGTTTTTTAACGTAATGTGCTAGGCTGGTGTGCCCTCTCTTTTAAAGGGGTTGTAAAGGTAAATGTTTTTTCACCTTAATGCATCCTATGCATTAAGGTGAAAAAACATCCGACAGTACCGCCCCCCCCCCCCCCCCGAAACCCCCGTTTTACTTACCTGACCCCTCGAAAGTCCCGCGCGCGTCCACGTGATCCTCTTCGGTTCCCAGCCTGGCCGTTGATTGGCTAGGCTTGACGGATGGATAGCAGCGTAGCCATTGGCTGGCGCTGCTGTCAATCACAGCGGATGACACGGCGTGCCGGGGGGCGGGGCCGAGTGATACAGTCGGCGGCTTTGCCCGCCGCTGTATCACGGGAGCATCCTCGCAAAAGCTTTCCACCATGCGAGCTTGCTCGCATGAAGGTGGAAAGCTTTTGCGAGGAGGAGTCGAGATAGCCGCCGAGGGACCCCAGAAAACAGGATTCGGGGACACTCTGTGCAAAACGAGCTGCACAGTGGAGGTACAGTAAGGCTGCTTTCACACTGAGGCGTGCAGCCGCGGTGACGGTATAGCCGCGCTATTTGTAGCGCGGCTATACCGTCGTATTTACCGCGATATTCCGGCGCTAGCGGTGAGGTTTTAACCCCCGCTAGCGCCCGAAAAAGGGTTAATACCGCGGTATTACCGCGCTTTCCCATTGATTTCAATGGGAGGGCGCGGTATAGGAGCGGTGAACACACCGCTCCTATACCGCGGTAAAGATGCGGCTAGCAGGACTTTTGGTGCGCTCCTGCTAGCGCACCGCTTCAATGTGAAAGCCTTCGGGCTTTCACATTGAACACTACAGTGCATGATTTTTCATGCGGTATAGCAGCGCTATTTTTAGCGCTGTACCGCATGAAAAACGCCCCAGTGTGCAAGGGGCCTTAGTATAACATGTTTGTTATTTAAAAAAAAAAAAAAAAGTTTGCATTTAGTGACCCTTTAAAGCAGGGGTTCACCCCAAAAAAATGTGATTCTCAATTCGTTCAGATCTCCGACCAGTCGTCGGACGTGTCGGCTGGTCACTCTGGCCCCCTCATCCCTCTCGCGCTCCATGCAGTACAACGGAACCGTTCTAATAGGAGCGACTCAAGTCACTCCGACTTACAAAAAGTTTCCTGTACTACTTGGGGGCGACTTCAGAGTGGCTTGCATTGACTTTTAAATAGAAGGCGTTTTGCAAGGCGCAATGAAATCGCGCTGTACGAGGTGGCTTCAGAGTCGGAAGGGAGTCGCGGGCGACTTTAAAGTCACCCCTGTGTAAACCGGCACTTAGCAATCTCATTATATTTTGCCCCTCTAAGAATATCAGGAACATTGTCATGGTTTTCTAATTTTGTATTCATTATGAATATTAACTACTTGCCGACCAGCCGCAGCAGTTCTACGGTGGCAGGTTGGCTCCCCTTTGTGAGAGCCCGTAGCTCTACGTCGGCTCTCGAAGCGGCCACTAGGGGCGCGTGTGCTGCCGGGCACCTGCGATTGCTCGTTACAGAGCGAGGACCGGGAGCTGTGTGTGTAAACACACAGCTCCCTGTCCTGTCAGGGGAGAAATGCCTGACCATACAATGTATGAACAGCGATCAGTCATTTCCCCTAGTGAGTTCATCCCCGCCTACAGTTAGAACACACCCAGGGAACATACTTAACCCCTTCCCCGCCCCCTGGTGTTAACCCCTTCCCTGCCAGTGGCATTTTTATAGTAATCCAATGCATAGCACTGATCACTATAAAAATCCCAATGGTCCCAAAAATGTGTCAAAAGTGTCCGCCATAATGTCGCAGTACCGGAAAAAAAAAACGCTGATCGCCGCCATTACTAGTAAAAAAAAAAAAATGCCATAAAACTACCCCCTATTTTGTAAACGCTATAACTTTTGTGCAAACCAATCAATAAATGTTTATTGCGATTTTTTTTTACGAAAAATATGTAGAAGAATACGTATCGGCCTAAACTGAGGAAAAAAATTGTTTTTTTTTATATATTTTTGGGGGATATTTATTACAGCAAAAAGTAAAAAATATTAATTTTTTTCAAAATTGTCGCTCTATTTTTGTTTATAGCGCAAAAACTAAAAACTGCAGAGGTGGTCAAATACCACCAAAAGAAAGCTCTATTTGTGGGGGAAAAAGGATGCCAATTTTGTATGGAAGCCACGTCGCACGACCGCGCAATTGTCATTTAAAGCGACACAGTGCTTAAAGCGAATCGCAAAAAGTGCTCTGGACCAGCAATATGGTCCAGGGGGTTAAGTGGTTAAAGGCATTTACAGTATACATAATCTGTACAGTTTTCCCATTTTATCAATATTTTTTCCTTACTTGTTTTATAAATACACATTTCCGTCTTCACCTGTAAAAATGTGCAATGCTAATAACGTTGATAATAAGATATAATAGAGTGGAAACAGAAGGTAGGAGTCTGGATTATGCTCCATCTGCCTTGTGATGCCCCTCAGGGGGTTTTTATCAGGTGACTATGATGGATGACGGGAGTGTTTCACGCAGATACAAATTACAACATCTAGAATGGAAGGGAATCCACAGCTCAGATTCTCCTTACTGATCAGATAACACTTCTAATTAACCCCGAATAAAAAAGCGCCAACATTCCTCACTGATGAAGTGGGAATAACATATGGGACACAGTACCCCTTACTGTAAATTCTAAGAATGTAGGTGTTATGAATAAGCTGCTTCACCTAATATATATCTCAGATCACACACACACATATATATATATATAATGTGAAAAACCGGATGGTAAATCCTATAATAATAACTGTGAAAGTCGACTGTTCCCTACTGTAAAATATAGAAAATATTAGGAGTTATCAAGAAGCTATTTGACCTAATAAGTGCATCAGGCCCTATCTATGCCATGAAAACGCCATGGTGAAGCCCATAGGTGTGCGCAGCCTACTGCATTAGGGTGTGCACCCTAAAGCTCAAACATACTACCGATCACTCACGATGAAAGGGAAGGAGTCGGTAAGTTACATATTTACCGACCCCTTCCCCCCATTCATCCTAAAAACATCCCTGCAGCAACAGCCAGAGGGAGAGAAGAGTAGGGAAGCCGGCAATGCTGCAAGGGGAAGGAGTGGGGGAACCTAGACAGTAGGGGGAATCTGTGCTGCACAGGGTGATTAGGGTGTGCCTGGGCACACCTGTCACACCCTGTGCGCACGCCTATGGTGAAGCCTATTTATTAATAATTGTAATTTCCTGCTGTTAATTCTTCAATTATTGGGAGTTAGCAAGAAGCTATTTGACCAAATAAATTTACTAAAACAGGATATAACCAAAAGCTTTTGGACACCACACCATTACACCTAGTCTATGGTGTAAACTTCCCTCCAAATTATTATATAGTTACATAGTTATATATACTGCTATATACTGTAGTTAGTCTGGTGGAAAAAAATACATAAGTCCATCCCGTTCAACCTCTAAAAGGGGAGGGGAGCTGCGGTGGCTCAACGCGATTGGCACTGCGCTGACAAGCCATTCACCTCTGCAGCTAGGGGTTCGGATCCCGGTCTCAGCTACATGTGAATTGAGTTTGGTGGTCTCAGCCCGGCTCCCGGTGGGTGTGCTATGCAAGGTAAGCCTGCGCTTAGTACGCCCACCCCCCTCCCACAAAAACCACCACACTTACACGCACTCTAAATTGGGTTAACATGCACGCACTTTGACCACACGGTCTCTAAAAAGAGAGGCGAAGGACTAACGGGGCTGGTTGAGCGGGCTAGATCCTCTCACTCCCCTATAGGGAGTCCCTCTGCCCCGTTGGGCTTCAAAGCGGAGCAGGTAGGGCGGGCTGTGTGGGAGGACCCCCTCACACACCCACCATTGCCACCCGGGGCATGGAGAAAGGTGGCAGATTGCCTCGGGGGGAGGCCTGCCTACTCCCAACTCCTGCAGTCTGGCTCCTCCCTCGAGTACACGCACAAAATACACTTTAAAAGGCAAAAAAAAATAAAAAAAAATAAAAGGGAAAGAAAAAATTATACAATCCTATATATACAATCCTATACCCAGAGGAAGGCTAAACATCCTGATAAAGCATGATCCAAATTTGCTCCAGCAGGAGAATAAAATCCTTCCTGATCCCCCAAGAGGCAATTGGATGTTGCCTTTACCTATACATTTTAGTATCCAGTTATCTTGGGCTATATTCTCAGTGAAGTTACGATGGAGTAAGTCAGGATACTCCATCGTAACTCCCTTTTTTGGCCAGTGTATCTATGCTCCTGATTCTTAGAATCATTTTTGCATAGATACACTTAAGATCCGCCATCTGTAAGTCACTTACACTGGCGGATCTTAAATGCAATGACGCCGGCCGCCGCTAGATGGCATTTACGTGAAGGAGTCATTTGCGTATGCAAATGATCCTTCTACGCCGATTCCCGAACGAGTTCGCGTCGCGTAACCTTCGCTAACGTCGTTTGCGTAAGCGGAAACTTACTCCTGCTATATGAGGGGTAAGTCTCGCGTAGGCCATGTTACGGATGGCGTCGGGTCCCCGTCGTGTTTTTTCGTCGGGTACGTCGTTTACGTAAGTCGTTCTTGAATACGACTTTACGTCAATGACGCACACGTCGGCGTCATTGACGTTTTCCGCCGAGAACTGGAGCATGCGCACTGGGCTTTTTGCAGCCCGGCGCATGCCCAGTTCTTTCGCATCGGGGGCGCGCTTCATTTGAATAGAAGCCGCCCCCTTGGAGATCCGCCAGGCTACGCCGGGACACTTACACTCCCCTGTCCCAACTTATGGAGCAATTGTTTGGGGAATACAACACCTGCTCCAGTAAGTTGGGACAGCGGAGTGTAAGTGCCCTAAGCGCAGCAGGCGGATATTTAGAGAGAATATGGCCCATTATGTTTATCTAAATAATCTAGGCCTATTACCGTGCTTATCGTGCTATAACGCACCTCGGCGTATAGAGCGCACCCCCGAACTTGAAGGAAAATTCCTGAAGAAAAAAAAAAAATACTTACACCTCGTCGGTGTCTTGCCCGTCGTCCATCGCGTCCTGCCCATCGTCCATCGCGTCCATCGGCGGCCTCGTCCGGCGTCCTTCTGTGGCCATCGTGGCGTCCTCCCCGCTTCGCGCGCTGTGTTTGAACCACTGCGCCGACATATATCATCATATATCACATATCTCGCGTAAAGGACGTACAGGACGCACAGGACGTGACCGCGAGAGGAGCCGAGCCTGCCCGACTATACCCGAGTGTACTGCGCTCGGTATATGCCGGCGCAGTGGTTCAAACACAGCGCAGGAAGCGTGTATCGGCGTATATCGCGCACCCACGATTTTGCCCTCATTTTCAGGGCAAAAAAGTGTGCGGTATACGCCGATAAATACGGTAACCACTTCCAAGCAGGGCATTTTCACCCCCTTCCTGCCCAGACCAATTTTTAGTTTTCAGCGCTGTCGCTCTTCGATTGACAATTGCGCAGTCGTGCGACGTGGCTCCCAAACAAAATTGACACCCTTTTTTTCCCACAAATAGAGCTTTCGTTTGGTGGTATTTGATCATCTCTGCGGTTTATTTTTTGCGTTATAAGCAAAAGAAGAGCATCAATTTTGAAAAAAAAAAAACACAATATCTTTTACTTTTTGATTTAATAAATATCATAATTTAAAAAAATAAATAAAACATTTTCCTCAGTTTAGACCAATACTTGTACCTCGCAAAAGCGCAAAAGTTTTAGCATCTACAAAATAGGGAATAGAATTAAGGCATTTTTATTTATTTTTATTTTTCTACTAGTAATGGCGGCGATCTGCGATTTTTTTTTTATTGTGACCGTGACATTGGATCTGTGTGTTTACACACTCAGATCCATGGTCCTGCCATGATTGCGGGCAATCGCGGGTGCCCGGCGGACATCGCGGACGCTGGGCATGCGCACCGGGTCCCGAGCAATGTGGCGCGCGCGCGCCCCCTAGTCGCCCGGGAATGCAAGGACGTCATATGACGTCCACTCTGAAGGAAGAAGGGTTCCCGCCGACGTCATTTTCCAATGACTCGGTAGGGAACGTGTTAAAGTGATATTAAAGGTTCCATTTTTTTAGATAACAAACATATGACACTTACCTTCACTGTGCAGTTCGTTTTGCACAAAGTGGCCCCGATCCTCCTGTTCTGGGGACCCACGGCGGCTCTCGTGGCTCCTCCCCGCATTAGAGGACTGCTAAAGTAGATAATCCAACTCATAGGTTTTGATTTACTAAAACGTGAGAGTACAAAATCTGGTGCAGCTCTGCATAAGAACCAATCAGCTTCCAGTTTTCTTTGTGTCAAGGCTTAATTGAGCAAGTTGAAGTTAGAAGCTGATTGACTACCATGCACAGCTGCACCAGATTTTGCACTCTCCGGTTTTAGGAAATCAACCCCATAATTATTAGATTTGGATAAAGCGTTGAGGAGTTAGAACATCTTTAAAGGGGTTGTAAAGGTTCCTGGTTTTTCACCTTAATGCATCCCACACAAAAATGGGACTTCCACTTTTCGGAACCCTCCCCCCCTCCAGTGTCACATTTTGCACCTTTCAGAGGGGAAGGGGGTGCAGATTCCTAAGACAGGTATTTGCACCCACTTCCGGGCATAGACTCCCGCATTATCTGCAGAAGTCTACGCCACGTCCGGCGCCCCCCCTGCTGTCTTCTGGGATATACACTGGTCCCAGGAGAGATCGGGGACCAGTGACGGCGTGCCCCACGCTACTCTTATATACAGTCAGCAACCAAATATGAACAGTGACTGAACTCCACCCACAACATGACACAAGGAGCCCAATACATATTTTTAGTCAGACTTTCTGGCACCGATATAAGATAATTAGCTACAGCTGACAAGTCAGACATCAAGACTCCAGCTTTTCTCACCTGCTATACAATACACATTTATCATCAATAGAAATTCACCCAAAACAGTGTTAATTAGCATCACACAATGAAAAGGTCTTTAGAAGCCAGACTAAAGCTAGTTTACATGACAGTAGCAGACTTAATTACCCCCTTAACAGTCTATGTTCCACATTGAATGAGTCACTCTCCTATTGACCTGTTGGTTTCAGAATCAACCACCTGTAATATTTCAAGATATCGTGCAATACATTGTGAATTATCATTACTGTCCCATCTCATATAATCTGAGATATAATTTCTCAGTCATCCTATGCCCCTAGTGGATGACCCTAGACACAAGAGTCATTGATGAAGCTGAAACAGGAGTACCCCACACCCTTCAAGAGCCTCTGGGTCCCACGGGCCATACCGTTACAGTTGCCATCTGTGGGCACCGTTTCTCTCAATGCTTGCAGAATAACCCAATGGCACTGGGTGCATGTGCAGCCCAGGACTTAGTTATGCAAATCATGTCTTGCCCAAGAGTAAAATGAACTGCAGGTTGCACATACTGAAAGGAGGGAGCTGCATTTAAAAGCACAGCACTAAAGGATGAGCGTTCAGATAAGATTCCAAGATTACCAATGGATTGCAACAGCTTAGCCAGGCAAAGAGGCTTATTCTACATTAATTCCTGCAACTACATTCAATTAATGTTAAACTTCTTTTGAAAGCAGTAATATAAGGGAAGATTGATAAAATGTTATCCTTTTTCCATTACGTCCAAACTACGATGGCGGATTAAAGGGTTTAAAAGGGCGTCTCTGATGGTCGCAAAATGAAAACAGTTCAGGCAGGTAGCCACACTTTCGAAACTGCCCAGCGTTTATATCAGCAGGAATTTAGGTCATCGCGAGTCAGAATTATAGGGACAGTGGCCCAGATTCACAAAGGAGATACGACGGAGTATCTCAGATACTCCGTCGTATCTCTGTTTCTATCTATGCGATTCATAGAATCAGTTACGCATAGATATCCCTAAGATCCGACAGGTGTAATTGTTTTACACTGTCTGGGCCAAATCTTCAAAGGAAATACGCAGGCGGAACTGCTGTTCAGCCTGCGTATCCCTGTGGCTATCTTTGGAAACGATCCTCAGAAGGATTTTTCCAAAGATAGTCAGAAGATCCGACATCTGTAAGACACTTACACTGTCGGATCTTAGGATGCAGTACCGCATCCGCCGCTGGGGGCATTTCGAGTCGAAATGCCGGCTAGCGTATGCAAATGAGTACTTAAGCAGATCCACAAAGCATTTAAGCTTTGTGTTTTCTGCGTAAGTTACGATTTGCACGCGTTAAATTAGGGCTGGTTTTACAATGTGTAAAGTTAGTACACCATGTAAAACCAGACCTTTTTTTCGATCGCCGCGATTTTTTTTTAAATTTGAATTTTTTTTCCCGGCGCGTATTTTTTTTTTCACCCTTCGCAACTTTATTGTCCCGTCGCAATCCACAAAGCCTGGCGTAAATTACGTTCGCGCGCTGCACGTCGGGAAAATTACGTCACACGCATGCGCAGTACGGCCGGCGCGGGAGCGCGCCTCATTTAAATTGTAATCGCCCCCCGGAGAGGAGGACCGCCTTGCGACGGAGGCACTTAAGTTACACGGCCTGAAATTTCTAGGTAAGTGCTTTGTGGATCGGGCACTTAGGTAGAAATTTAACGCCTGTGTAACTTAACTGCTGAAAGTTAAGTTAGGCGGCGTTTTTGAGAATTTGGCCCACTGATCTTAGGATGCAGTACCGCGGCCGCCGCTGGGGGGAGTTTGCGTCGTAAACCAGCGTCGGGTATGCAAATTAGGAGTTACGGCGATCCACGACGGTTTTTCACGTTCGCTACGTCGCTGCTAGTCTAGTTTCCCGTCGCAAAGTTAGTCGACGTTTTGGGTGCCTTAACTTTAAACAGCAAACATATTGCTGTCTAAAGTATGGCCGTCGTTCCCGCGGCGAAATTAAAAATTTCACGTCGTTTGTGTAACACGTCCGGGAATATGGAACTACGCTGGGCACGTCGCCGATCGCAAAAATGACGTCAGTTCACGCAAAGCACGGCGGGAATTTAGAAACGGAGCATGTGCAGTAGGTCTGGTGCGGGAGCGCGCCTAATTTAAATGGTACACGCCCCATTCGAATTGGGCGGGCTTGCGCCGGACGTGTTTACGATACACCGCCGCAAGTTTACAGGTAAGTGCTTTGTGGATCAGGCACTAACACTGAAAACTTGCGGTGGTGTAACGTAAACGGGTTACGTTGCGCCGCCGCAATTGTACCTGAATCTGGCCCATTGGGGTTATGGCATTGGGGTACAGGGTGGTCATCTTTAGATACAAATATACTTGGCAGATATTTTTTTCTATTGGTTTTACAGTCGTGCAAGTTTTAAAATAAATAATCGGTTACACAAGAAATGTAAATTTATATTTCCCGAGAAATGAACAAAATAGTTTTTTTTTCTTAATATGACAACTGGAGCTGAATACCGGTGCGGCGCATATCGCTTGTCACAACTAGCGTTCCCCAGACGATTGGCTGTAATCATTTCACAATGAGCGGAGCTGACTCCTATAATCACACGGGGAAACAGTAACAAATCTATATTTTGTCTTGTAATTGCTATAGAAAAAGGATTATGGATTACCATTCCGTTATAGTAACTGTCAGTCCGGCCTCTGGAACAAGGAGTGTAGAATCAATAGCGGCAGCTATTACATGCTACATACCAGAGCTAAGCAGATCCAATGATTGGGCCAGAGAGACAATGCAAAGGGAACTTACTGGAGAAGTTCTCGGTGGCGGCTCAGACCGAGATTATAATTATGTATGAATCACTCAGGAAGATAAAAAATAAAATGATGTCTGGTCAGTTGGGGAAGTTTTTCCTCTGGGGAGGACATTGTCGTAGAACTTGACATATACATCGCCGAGTGTTGCTGAATTTAAAAACAGAGTTTAGACTTTTTAATAGAGTTGGGAAAGTTTAAAGCTGAACCATAGGTGTGCGCAGCCTATTACATTAGGGTGTGCACCCCAAAGGTCAAACACACACGTGTGTATATATATATATATATATATATATATAGGGCAGTAGGGCCATGGACAGTGTCAGTAGTACAGTTGATGGTGTCAGTGGGCAGGGGCTGTTGTCAGTAGTTTCTTTTTATTTTATTATTTTATAATTTTTATTATTATTACTTTTTATTTTATTATTTTTATTATTATTACTTTTTACAATTTTTTTATTTTATTTTTTATTTTTTTTACAATATTTTTTTACATTTCTTTTTTTTTTTTAATTAATTTTATTATTTTTATTATTATTACTTTTTATTTTATTATTTTATTTTATTATTTTTATTATTACTACTTTTTACAATTTTTTTATTTTTTATTTTTTTTACAATATTTTTTACAATTCTTTTTATTTTATTTTATTTTATTATTAATTTTATTTTATTATTTTATTATTTTTATTCTTATTACTTTTTACAATTTTTTTTTTTTTTTTTTTTACAATATTTTTTTACTTTTTTTTTTATTTTATTAATTAATTTTATTATTTTTATTATTATTACTTTTTATTTTGTTATTTTATTTTATTATTTTTATTATTACTACTTTTTAAAAAAAAATTTTATTTTTTACAATTCTTTTTATTTTATTTTATTTTATTATTAATTTTATTTTATTATTTTATTTTATTATTTTATTTTATTATTTTTATTATTATTACTTTTTACAATTTTCTTATTTTATTTTTTATTTTATTTTACAATATTTTTTTACAATACATTTTTATTATTTTATTTTACAATCTTTTAGGAGCACCATTGGGGGGGAGGGGGGGGCTTTGGTGAGATTTCAGGGGCCTAAATGGGCCCCTGATATTTCATTTTTGAGACAGAGAAAGGGGCTGAGGACAGAGATTCCTGAGTCGCTTTCTCTGCAGCCAAGCAGCAGGGGGAATCTGTCCAGCACAGGGTGATTAGGGTGTGCCTGGGCACACCTGGCACACCCTGTGCGCACGCCTATGAGCTGAACTCCGTCCGGTCAGACTTGCACAGTTGTACAGTCTCCTCTCCTGCAATGCACACTCTGAGCTTCTCACAGTGTGCAGTAGAAGCTGCAGCAAGGCAGATAGAGCATGCTTCATTTCCTAGCTAGAGGACGTCCAGCATCATTTAGGTCAGGGGTCGATCGCAATCGACCTGTCGACCGCGGGCAGCAGGTGGGTGGATCGTGGACATGTCCCTGCTTTGGTAAGCGGCTGAGAGGAACGGAACGCGGTGGGAGGGTTAACCACTTCACCCCCGGACAATTTGACTGCCAAATGACCGGGCCACTTCTTGCGATTCGGCACTACGTCGATTTAACTGACGATTGCGCGGTCGTGCGACGTTGCTCCCAAACAAAATTGGCGTCCTTTTTTCCCCCACAAATAGAGCTTTCTTTTGGTGGTATTTGATCACCTCTGCGGTTTTTTCATTTTTTGCGCTTGAAACAAAAATAGAGCGACAATTTTGAAAAAAAAGCAATTTTTTGATTTTTTGCTATAATAAATATCCCCAAAAAATATATAAAAAAACAATCGTTTTCCTCAATTTAGGCCAAAATGTATTCTTCTACATATTTTTGGTTAAAAAAAAAAAAAAAAATCGCAATAAGCGTTTATTGATTGGTTTGCGCAAAAGTTAGAGGCCCGGATTCACGTAGCACTTATGCCGGCGTATCTCGAGATACGCCGTGTAAGTATTAATGTGCACCATCGTATCTGTGCGCCGTGCCCACAGAACTAGATACGCCTGAAAATAGGCTTCCTACGACTGACGTAAGTTTCCTACACCGTCGTATCGTGGGCGCATATTTACGCTGGCCGCAAGGGGCGCTCCCATTGATTTACGTTTCGATTATGCAAATGAGTGAGATACGCCGATTCACGAACGTACGTACTTGCGTCCGGCGCATTAATATACGCGGTTTACGTAAGGCATACGTCCGGCGTATAGTTATTCCCCATCTAGGAGGCGCAACTCATGCAAAGGTATGGACCAGGGAACAGCCGTCGTATTTTACGTAGTATTACGTGAATATGGATGGGCGTAGGTTACGTTCACGTCGGAGGCAGTGATTCGACGTATCTTAGGGAGTATTTTCGACGTGATTCTGAGCATGCGCACTGGGATGCGTCCATGGGACGGCGCATGCGCCGTTCGCTCGGCCCATCATTTGCATGGGGTCACGCTTCATTTAAATGGATCACGCCCACTTCCACCTACTTTGAATTAGGCTGGCTTACGCCTACGAATTTACGTTTTGTGCTGCCCTAGGCCTGACTAAACTTGTGCACCCCCTAATCTAAATATGACCCACCCCCTTCTGTCAAGGCCACACCCCTTGCGGTTTAAGACCCAGCCTGAAATTTTCAAGTGGGGACACTAGTTCTGATGGCCGGGGGGGGGGGGGGTACAATGGATTCCCTTAATTTGCATAGATTTACTCTAACTTCCTGGTTGGCTATGAGACAGGAAGTGAAGGAAAATTTCTGCAATGGAACAGGGATGGTAAAAAAATTGAAGCAACGCCCCCCCCCACAGTTGCAGAATGCCAACCGCCCACATACTGGAAGCAGTGTGGCCAATTTATGGGGGCGCTAAACTAATTTGCCTAACAGTGTAGCGCAAGCCGGCGCGGAAAACACGGTCCGTGCTGCCCCCCTGCAAAGTGCTGCAGGGGGGCTACAGCATTGACTCCAGTTACGGAAATCCAGTTTTAATATTTCATACTTATATGATCTTATTTGACACCCAGTCTGGCCAGTATTGGCATAATATCTGAGCACCTTTAAGTGGAGTTCCACCCATAAATATAACATTACATCAGTAGTTTTAAAAAAATGTCATTAGTCCTTTAAGAAAAAAACATTTTTTTTTAGATGCCTTCAAAGTGTTGTTGCTAGGCAGAATAGTTAATCTTCCCTCTTCCTGCACCTAGGTGCTTAAGCTTCCTAACCTACACCGCACAGACTCCTGGGAATGTAGTGGGTGTAACTTTCCAGGAGTCTGTGCACTCCCCAGTCTCAAAGAATCATGTGACTTGGACAGTACAGGTGCTGAAACCTGATCTGACACTGCTTGTGCAGCACTGAGCATGTGCGAGATCTGCAAGGCTGATATCCAGGAAGTCATACAGTCTGGCTTCATGATGCCCACACTTAAGATGGCCCCAGTCAATTTCTATTTTATAAAGTGTCTAAATGCTGTAACAACCTAACAAAACGGACCTTAGTTTACAGACTAACTTTACTAGAATACATTAAGCTTGTGTATTACAGGGGTATTTATATTTAAAAAGTGAAATTGTGGCCGGAACTCCGCTTTAACTAAAATAATAACAATAATCATCATCACAGCATTTTAGGACTCCCACACTGGCAGAAAAATGAATGAAAGACTAGATTTGGAGCCCCTGGTTACATTCCATTTCCCTGGGGCTACAAAAGCAAAAAGTGGGCATCAGGAGATGTCTGAGCCATACCGAGGATTACTCATGTGCGTATGATGTAACAACCCCCCTTGTTGTGCCATATGTTGCCGCAGAGTCACACTCCGCCAGGAGGATCCCCGGCGCTCCGATTTCCGCATTATTTGCACCGTGCGTCATATACGACACCGGCTCACTTCATTCCGTGAGCTGATGGTTCCTGACATATGTCACTTTCCCTGTTGTCACTGGAAATAAGATTAATGTTCAAGAATCAAGAATACCAGTAAACAACAAAAAAAAGTTTAATGCAAATTAACATCTTTAAATAGATTCTATGGCCCAGATTCTCAAAGGACTTACGACGGCGCAGCGCCATGTACGCCGTCGTAAGTCCTAATTTGGGCCGTCGTATCTATGCGACTGATTCTTAGAATCAGTTACGCATAGATATCCATTCGATCCGACAGGCGTAAGTCTCTTACACCGTCGGATCGTAACTGCAATTTTTTTTCCCAGCTAGGTGCCGCTTCGGTCGATTTCCGCATCGAGTATGCAAATTAGCTAGATACGCAAATTCCCGAACGTACACGCGGCCGACGCAGTAAAGTTACGACGTTTACGTTAGGCTTTTCCCGGCGTAAAGTTGCCCCTGCTATATGAGGCGCAGCCAATGTTAAGTATGGTCGTCGTTCCCGCGTCGAAAATTTTTAAAATTACGTCGTTTGCGTAAGTCGTCCTTAAATGGTGCTGGACTTAATTCGGTCCACGTCAAAACCAATGACGTCCTTGCGACGTCATTTAGAGCAATGCACGTTGGGATATTTTAGGGAAGGCGCATGCACAGTTCGTTAGGCGCGGGGACGCGCTTCATTTAAATGAAACACGCCCCCTACCCGCCGAATTTGAATTCCGCCGGGTGATTTACGCTACGCCGCCGCAACTTTACAGGCAAGTGCTTTGTGAATAAAACACTTGGCCGAAAAACTTGCGGCAGCGTAACGTAAATGAGATACGTTACGCCCGCACATTTTTACGCCCATCTACGAGAATCTGCCCCTATAATTCTAAAGAGTTCTATAGAATTGTAATTGACTTAAAGGGAATGTCATAGTACTTTTTCGGGCAGATCTCCCCACACATACCTCTTATACATACGTACCTTAACCACCCAGAGGCGATTCAATTCGCATGTGTAGTGCTATATAAATTTTTCACTCACTCACTTAACCCACGGACCATATTGCTGGTCAAAGACCAGAGCACTTTTTGCGATTCGTCACTGCGTCGCTTTAACTGACAATTGCGCGGTCATGCGACGTGGCTCCCAAACAAAATTGGCGTCCTTTTTTTCCCACAAATTGAGATTTCTTTTGGTGGTATTTGATCACCCCTGCGGTTTTTAGTTTTTGCGCTATAAACAAAAATGGAGCGTCAATTTTGAAAAAAATGAATATTTTTTATTTTTGCTATAATAAATATCCCCCAAAAAATATATAAAAAAACTATTTTTTTCCTCAGTTTAGGCCGATATGTATTCTTCTACATATTTTTCGTAAAAAAAAAAAAAATCGCAATAAACGTTTATTGATTGGTTTGCGCAAAAGTTATAGCGTTTACAAAATAGGAGGTAGTTTTATGGCATTTTTATTAATATTTTTTTTTACTAGTAATGGCGGCGATCAGCGTTTTTTTTTCGGTACTGTGACCTTATGGCGGACACTTCGGACACCTTTGACACATTTTTGGGACCATTGGCATTTTTATAGCGATCAGTGCTATAAAAATGCATTGGATTACTATAAAAATGCCACTGGCAGGTAAGGGGTTAACACTAGGGGGCGAGGAAGGGGTTAAGTATGTTCCCTGGGTGTGTTCTTACTGTAGGGGGGTGGACTGACTTGGGGAAATGACTGATCACTGTTCATACATTGTATGAACAGAAGATCAGCATTTCTCTCCCTGACAGGACCGGGAGCTGTGTGTTTACACACACAGCTCCCGATCCCCGCTCTGTAACGAGCGATCGCGGGTGCCCTAGTGGCCGCTTCGCGAAGGTGATGTAGAGCTATGTGCTCTCGCGCAGGGGAGCCGACCTGCCGCCGTATAACTGTGGTGGCTGGTCGGCAAGTAGTTAAAGTAGTTGTAAACCTCTGAAATCAAAAAGGAACAATGCATATTCCTCTATAGTGTGTACTTGCCTCAATCCAAAGCACTTAGAGCCGCAGAACAGCTGAGTTTACGATTAGCTGTTGTGTCACGTGGCCGAGGCACGTTCATGTAGGTGAGGGGCGGAAATTTACAAGAAGGGGTCAGATTTTTCAATGATGGACAGTGATAAGGGGCGCAATTTTTATCGATGGCCAACAAAATCTGCAAAATAAATCTCTATCTGCTATTTATTTTGAGCGCTTGCGGGGCGTGTTTAGTCAATTGAAGGGCGGCTTTTTCTATATCAGATAAAGATTTCTTTAGCAGATTTGTTTGGCCATCGATAAAAATTCCTCCCCCAGCACTGCCCATCATTGAAATATCTGACCCCTTCATGTAAATATCCGCCCCTCTCCTACATGAACGTGCCTCGGGAACGCGAGACAACAGCTGACCGTAAACTCAGCTATTCTGAGGCTCCATTCTGCGCATACGTGGCGCATTCGCAGTTCCGGCCGGGCAATTTTTTGATTGGGGGCATTTCTCGACAGGACACCTGCACCACAAAAATCCAAAGGGACTACCCCGTCCCCTCTCCAGCACACATACAGTAATTGACAACCTCAGCTGTGCATGTTTCCCTATGAGAGTGTAAATTCCCTCCACTCACGTCTCAGATTACCCTATATCGTCGGAATTGCTGCAGAATTCGGCCGCTAGGGGTGCTGTATTAACCCTCGCTAGCGGCCGAAAAATGGTTAATACCGCCCGCAATGTACCACTGCAGAGGCACATTGCCGGCTATATTACCGCGGTGTCCAATTGTTTTCAATGGGAAGGAGCGGTGAAGGAGCAGTATACACGCCGCTCCCCTCACCGCTCCAAAGATGCTGCTTGCAGGAGATTTTTTTCTCTCCCGCCAGCGCATCGCCTCAATGTGAAAGCCCTCTGGCTTTCACATTGAGAATGCTGGGGCAGGAGATTTTCAGGAGGTATTTAGGCGCTATTTTTAGCGCTAAACCGCCTGAAAAATTCCTCAGTGTGAAAGGGGCCTTAATCAACAAACAAATGCATTTATTACCAATCCAGACCCGCGCTATAGCCGAATGACGGCTACAGCGCGGACCTGAAAATCCAACTAGACGTCAATTGACGTCCGCCCCTTTTGCGCGTTCCCCGCACGCGCTCCAGAGCGCGCAGCGGGGAAACTCTGTGTTGGCCGTGTCCCTTGGTTAGATCAAACCTTCCTGTTTTCATTTTTTTACCTTATTTTAGACCCGGTGAGATCAGATGTAGTGGTGATGCCCATATGTGATTCTGGTAAAAAAGAAAAAACAAATTTACCAGCTTATTTACCAGCTAGTCTGCAACAAAACCAAATTGTCCCGTCTAACAGTTCACGTTAAAAACAAGAGGTTTAGTAGCACACATTTGTAAACACAGTGGGGTAGATCCACGTACCTCCGCTGCGCCCGGCGCAGATGTGAGATACGCTACGCCGCTGTAACTTACCTGGCATTGGTTTGAATCCCCAATGAATTTGCGCCGTAAGTTACGGCGGCGTAGTGTATCTCTCGCGGCGGATTTCAAATTGGGCGGGTAGGGGGCGTGTTTCATTTAAATGAAGCGCGTCCCCGCGCCGAACGAACTGCGCATGCGCCGTCCCTAAAATTTCCCTCCGTGCATTGCGCTAAATGACGTCGCAAGGACGTCATTGTTTTCAACGTGAACGTAAATGGCGTCCAGCCCCATTCACGGACGACTTACGCAAACAACGTAAAATTTTCAAAATTAGACGCGGGAACGACGGCCATACTTAACATTGAGTACGCCACCAGATAGCAGCTTTAACTCTACGCCGGAAAAAGTTGTTAAAATTTTACGTCGTTTGCGTAAGTCGTTCGCGAATAGGGCTGTACGTAAATTACGTTCAAGTCTAAAGCATTGACGATTTGCGGCGTAATTTCGAGCATGAGCACTGGGATTTTTTCACGAACGGCGCATACGAGGGGTCACAGTTAGTATACATAAAACACGCCCACATCATCCACATTTGAATTAGGCGGGCTTACACCGACACACATCCTTTACGCCGCCGTAACTAAGGGCGCAAGTTGTTTCTGAATACGGAACTTGCGCCCTAATTTACGGCGGCGTAACGTATCTGAGATACGTTACGCCACCCGGAAAGATACACCAATGTATCTGAATCCGGCCCACTGTCTACACTCTACTGTAACGTCAGCGTACAAAAATGGAAATTGCAAGTAACAAGATGAAGCTGTTTTTTTGGCAGAAGAGATACGCAAAGGCTCTACCAAAAAACTCAACCCCCTGGCAATTTTCTTCCGTAACTTTCCAATTCCACTTCAATTTCCAGTTTTGACTGTGAATGGTTTTAAAAAAAAGAAACATAATCATTTCTATAAGGTGTGTATCAGAAGATGATGAGTCAGCCTCTGCAGGAAAAATAAAATGGGTGTAAGTGTTCTGTAGTGTAACATTTTATCGAAGGCTCAATATCATTGTTAATACAAGAGAGGTGGAGCCGGCTTTGCCTCCAAGTCCTATTCAGGCTTAAATCTGCGCTTTATGATAGACATTAGGGAGCCTCGTAATAGATGACATCTCCTTTTTATATGTTACACCTTGAAGTAGACAACAGGGCTTTCAATCACCAGGTAACCTTGAAACTAGTGAGATACCAAATTGCTATCATGAATATTGTACAGCCACAGATATAACTCAGCCTACTCCCATTGTGCATGCTAATGGGGACAAATAAAACATCCAGGTGAGGTGAGAAGCAGCTGTGCATTCCTGTTCATTGCAACGCATCGCCAAACGCTGAATCATCAGTGGCTCATAACTGAGATTTAAAGGAAAATACAGTTTCAGTAAGGAAGATAAACCACATATAATTACTTGACAAGTCATTCCATAAGTTACTGTCATTTACAAATTGCCATTTCATTTCAGTCTGCACCCGGCTATCAATTCCCTCTAATTGGCTGTCATTCTGTTACTGTATAGATGCAGAAGTACCAGCCAAGTATGATCTTAGTTGTATAGTTATGTTGGTCTACCCAGTGGCGGCTGGTGCTCAAAATTTTTGGGGGGCGCAAAAAAAAAAAACATAAATTGCAGCCACTGTTCCCATCAAATGCAGCCACTGTACCATCAAAAGCAGCCACTGTGCCATCAAAAGCAGCCACTGTGCCCATCAAGCGCAGCCACTGTGCCCATCAAGCGCAGACACTGTGCCATCAAACACAGCCACTGTGCCATCAAACACAGCCACTGTGCCATCAAAAGCAGCCACTGTGCCCATCAAGCGCAGCCACTGTGCCATCAAATGCAGCCACTGTGCCATCAAACGCAGCCACTGTGCCATCAAACGCAGCCACTGTGCCCATCAAGCGCAGCCACTGCCCATCAAGCGCAGCCACTGTGCCCATCAAGCGCAGACACTGTGCCCATCAAATGCAGCCACTGTGCCCATGAAACACAGCTACTGTGCCATCAAGCGCAGCCACTGTTCCATCAAACGCATCCACTGTGCCCATCAAGCGCAGCCACTGTGCCATCAAATGATGCATGAATCATTTGAAACAAACTGAAAAAAAAAAAAACATAAATTGCAGCCACTGTGCCATCAAATGCAGCTACTGTGCCCATCAAACGCAGCCACTGTGCCCATCAAATGCAGCCACTGTGCCCATCAAACGCAGCCACTGTGCCATCAAACGCAGCCACTGTGCCATCAAATGATGCATGAATCTATCTATGGTGAGAGAGAGGTGGCAAATTTTTTTTTGGGGGGGGGGGGGGGGGCGCAAACAAACTGAAAAAAAAAATACATAAATTGCAGCCACTGTGCCATCAAATGCAGCCACTGTGCCCATCAAACGCAGCCACTGTGCCCATCAAACACAGCCACTGTGCCCATCAAACGCAGCCACTGTGCCATCAAACGCAGCCACTGTGCCATCAAATGATGCATGAATCTATCTACTGTGAGAGAGAGGTGGGGTTTTTTTTGGGGGGGGGGGCACAAACAAACTAAAAAAAAAACGCCATAAATTGCAGCCACTGTTCCCACTGTATTCTGTCCATCGGTTAAAAATCCACGCATGCTCAGAATCAAGTCGACGCATGCTTGGAAGCATTGAACTTAAATTTTCTCAGCACGTCGTTGTGTTTTAAGTCACCGCGTTCTGACACGATCGGTTTTTTAACTGATGGTGTGTAGGCACGACTGATGAAAGTCAGCTTCATCGGATATCTGATGAAAAAATCCATCAGTCCGTTTTCATCGGATGAACCGATCGTGTGTACAGGGCATTAGGCTGTCGGTGGGCTTTGAGGGAGCTCCCCAGTCTGGGGGTGGGTGACCATGGGCCTGGGCTCGGGTGTGAACGGGACCTTCCTACATCCAATGGAGGTGACCTGGACAGGAGGCATGGGAGCAAGGAGAGGACAGCAGGAGAACACTGCCAGGAAAGTTTCCAGGAGGAACAACTAGTTGCAGTCAAGAGGGCTGGTAAGTGACCCACAGTCAGGAGGACTGGGGAGGCACACCTGAGAGAACTGGGAGGTAGCAGTCTGGGATGGGTGCAGAGCCAGTGGCGAGGACTGTGGTGGTATGGGCATTGGAAAAAAGGCAGCTGAAGCTAGGAGGGCTGGCAGGGTCTGTAGAGGTGGTACTGGGATCAGTAGCCACGTGGGACAGCTAGCACTGGGACTACCATGTTTGCTACACCATAGGGGCCTGCCTGCAAAGGACATGTTTTGCTTTGAGCCTGGCAGAGCGTCAGGCCTGCAGTTCAGTGCTAGCTGGTCCTGGGAGTTGTAGTCCTACAAGCAAGTTTGTGCTGAAGGTAGAAGAGAGGGAGTTGTATATACCGGAGGTGTATATAGTTCTGAGTCCCTATTGCTTTTACAATCAAATGGGAATCCTAGATATCCCTCATCTCCATCCAAGTTACAATACCCTCAATAAAACAAAGTACTGCTTCTTGACTACCGAGTGTCTGAAGATTGGTGTGCCTGGCCGTGCAGGGTGAGAGGCGGACCACAATTACCAGAAGCCCCTACGGCGTTACCGCTACATAAAATTTCACTTTAAAGTGGAGTTCCACCCATTTTTTTATGTTTGTCTGTGCTGCATGCCCTAATCTCATAGTGTTCAGAATGGACAATTTTTATTTATTTTGTTGCTTGTAAATACCTTTATTTTGTAGTCCTTCATTACTTCCTCCTCCTTATTAGCCTAGGCTATTAAGTCACAAGGCTATTCGCAGGGGTTTCTGGGATTGGCATCATGTATCCCAGTAGTCCTTGCAAATAGTCTATTTGCATAGAGAAGGGGCGGCAACTTCCTCTGACACTCCCGTTGCTATGGAAACCTGACTGAAACCTATTACATCGCTTGTGCAGCACTGAGCATGTGCAAGATCTGCAAGGCTGAAATCCAGGAAGTCATACAGTCTGGCTTCATGATGCCCACACTTAAGATGGCCACGGTCTATTTCTAGATTATAAACTAACTAAATGCTGTAACAACCTAACAAAATGGACCTTAGTTTACAGACTAACTTTACTAGACTACATTAAGCTTGTGTATTACAGGGGTATTTATATTTAAAAAGTGAAATTGTGGGTGGAACTCCCCTTTAAGCTAGGCTACCATGCTTGTAAATGCATCAGATACACTCTTAAGTGTTACTAAACCCACAGGAGTAAAATCAATCTGTATATGCAGTAAGGCATGCTTGTTATACTCACTGTGAAACCTAAGGGGTTAATTCTCTGCATTGTGTGAAAAGGCTATTTGATCCTGTCTTCTCTGATCTTCACATACTTCCACTGGGCTAGATTCACATAGATCAGCGGATCTTTAGATCCGCGTGATCTATCTGATTTAAGATACGCTGCCGCAAGTTTGAGAGGCAAGTGGGTAATTCACAACACACTTACCTCCAAACTTGCGGCGGCGGATCATAAATCCCCCGGCGGAATTCAAATTCCGCGGCTAGGGGGAGTGTACTATTTAAATCAGGCGCGTTCCCACGCCGATTTAAATGAGCATGTGCCGTCCGCGAAATTTCCCGGCGTGCATTGCTCCCACTGACGTCACTAGGGCGTCATTGGTTTCGACGCTTACGTAAATGACGTCCATCCGTATTCCTTAACGAATTACGCAAACAACGTAAAAAAATTCAAAATCGACGCGGGAACGACAGCTATACTTAACATTGGCTGCGCCTCATAGAAGCAGGGGTAAGTATACGCCGGGAAAACCGCTACGGAAACGTCGTAACAACACTGCGTCGGGTCCGCGTACGTTCGTGAATTGCCGTATCTTGCTGATTTACATATTTCTGAATGTAAATCAGCGAGAACGCCCCCCGCGGCCGATTTTAAAATGCAGTTAAGATCCGACGGTGTAACACAGTTACACCTGTCGGATCTTAGGCATATCTATGCGTAACTGATTCTATGAATCAGTCGCATAGATACGACGGGCCTAAGTCAGAGATACGACGGCGTATCAGGAGATACACCGTCGTATCTCTCTGTGAATCTGGCCCACTGTCTCCAATCCATCTCCTGATAGTACAGAGGGCAGGGGACAAGCTGCACATGCTCAGTTTGGTGTGTATTGCTAGAGAGTTATTTTTATCTTGAGAGAGTGCATGTGATCAGCACAGGGCCAATCAGCACTGTCCAGACAGAGGGTCAGGGGCCCTGTGGTCTTATAGGACCATCAGAGCAGTATGAAAACTCCTCCTACAAGCTTTAACTAGACACTGATAGAAGTCACAAGACTGCTAAATACTGCTAATGAGAAAAGGTATTTAGCAGTTTATATTTACTTAAAGTGGTTGTAAACCCAAATGTTACACTTTGTATTAAGACATGTATATTTACACCCCCATGCGTCGCTCTCTTTGTTTTTTTTTCTTACCTCCTTCCTTCTCGGGATATCGCCGATATCCCGAGTGGTGACGTCACTCCGCGCATGCGCCGTCTGATAGCTAGACCGGCCAGCTGAGACCATGCCGGACAAAATCTCTGTTCATGTCGGGGCTGCGTCATTTCCTGCTGTTGACGTCAGCCCCGACATCGCGCGATGGTTTGCGGTGTGATCCCCCCCCTCGCAGAGGCTCATGGATGTTTACCTTGTGACTCCTACGTCACAAGGTATGAAGGAGGAAGACGGCGCAAGATTCCAGAGCGGGAAGCCTGGATTACCGATTAGCTGCTACACGATTGGTGACCCAGCATCTGCAGCATGCTCCGGAAGCTCTGATAACAGCTTCCTGGCATACGCTGTGAGGAGCTTCTCTTCGTTTCCATAGTAACCGGAAACGAAGAAGAGGCTTGAATATTTGCCGTGCGGGATTACAGCCATCGTAATCAACTGTGGGCGGAAGTTTTCACTGTAGAAGACGCGGAAGACCACAAGAACAATGGCGCCGGCATAGTAGAAGAAAGAGACTTCACAAAGGTAAGGATTTAAACCATAAAAAGAATAGTGACATTTACTAGATAAAGATCGATGGATGCAGCGGGACACTGGCTTTAAGAAGATGTTACTAGTTAGGGGAGTAGATGGGGGTTTACAACCGCTTTAAACTATTGCTTTTCCATGTTCTGTAGGAGACCAGCTATTAACTTAGTAACACTTTAAGCACACATTTCCTGATTTATTTTCCCATTTTGTAATTGTCATTAACCCCTTAACGCCCGCCGCACGACTATTTACGTCCGCAAAATAGCACGGACAGGCAGAAAGGCGTATATATACGTCCTTGCCTTCTAGCGGGTGGGGGGTCCGATCGGGCCCCCCCCCCCCCTGCGTGCTTAGGGTGGATTCCCGCGGGGAGCGATCCAGAGCTGAAGAACTGGGAGAGCCGTGTGTAAACACGGCTTCCCCGTGCTTCACTGTGGCGGCGTATCGATCGAGTGATCCTTTTATAGAGAGACTCGATCGATGACGTCAGTCCTACAGCCACACCCCCCTACAGTTGTAAACACACACTAGGTGAACCCTAACTCCTACAGCGCCCCCTGTGGTTAACTCCCAAACTGCAACTGTCATTTTCACAGTAAACAATGCAATTTAAATGCATTTTTTGCTGTGAAAATGACAATGGTCCCAAAAATGTGTCAAAATTGTCCGAAGTGTCCGCCATAATGTCGCAGTCACGAAAAAAATCGCTGATCACCGCCAATAGTAGTAAAAAAAAAAAATTAATAAAAATGCAAAAAAACTATCCCCTATTTTGTAAACGCTATACATTTTGCGCAAACCAATCGATAAACACTTATTGCGATTTTTTTTTACCAATAATAGGTAGAAGAATACGTATCGGCCTAAACTGAGGAAAAAAATGTTTTTATATATGTTTTTGGGGGATATTTATTATAGCAAAAAGTAAAAAATATTGAATTTTTTTCAAAATTTTCGCTCTATTTTTGTTTATAGCGCAAAAAATAAAAACCGCAGAGGTGATCAAATACCACCAAAAGAAAGCTCTATCTGTGGGGGAAAAAGGACGTCAGTTTTGTTTGGGAGCCACGTCGCACGACCGCGCAATTGTCTGTTAAAGCGACGCAGTGCCGAATTGTAAAAACGCCTTTGGGCATTTAGCAGCTTATTGGTCCGGGGCTTAAGTGGTTAAAGGTTGTGTTCAGAGCCAAGATATAAATAGAGAATTCCTAGCAGAAAACACTGAAAGGGCCTGACTTCTAAACGGAGGAACAGAATTAAATACCTAAGGCTTTATAAGTACTACCCTTCGCAATCCGACCAATTGTGCGCTAAGCATAGAACCGGAGGAAGAATGAAAGATGATATAATTCTGCTATTATGCTACAATTATTTGTCTGAGGAACAACAGGCATGAAGATTATTTAGGGAGGAATATAGAATTATCCATGACATTGAAGAAAAACGGCATGATTATTTTCTGCCATATTTGTCGCTATTGAAAAAGAACAAGAGGATCTAAGTAGGATAATTGATTGCCACTTAGTAAGGCAAAAAAACATGGATATTTTCAGAAGCTACTGCTGCTACACAAACACATGCACATATGTATATGAATATGTGTGTGTGTTTATATATATATATATATATATATATATATATATACATACATGCAAAAGTTTTAGGCAGGTGTGAAGAAATGCTGTAAAGTAATAATACATACGGGTTGAGCGCTACATGGTCTTCATAGAAGATAAGACTTTCATGGAAAAAGGGACTCAATTATGCATGAAAACATGGAACTGGAGTGCAGGAAATTGCAGCAGGTGTTCTAAAATGATGCCATTGGGACTACAGGGAGTTTCCCAGTGGGCCGATGGCTCAGTGGGCCAGCTTCAGTGACAGCAGACCGCCGCCCCCTCCGCTCCTTTGTCTCTCCCTTCCCGCAGCGCTCACCTCCTCTCCCTCCCCGCAGTGCTCACCTGGGGGGGAACAGAGAAGCAGGGGGAGGAGCAGGGATGACGACAGAGGAGCATGGGGGAGGGGACAGATAGCTGACTCAACAGCTATGGCCTGGGTGAGTTTCTCACTTCTGCCTAATCTTGTCCCATAAGGGGGGCACCAAACTGATTATTTTCCCCGGGTGAAATAATGTCTAGCTTCCCCACTGGTACTGCCTCTAATAAAGTAGAACGGCTAGTGGCTAGTGAAGGGGGAGAGGGGGCTTGGGTGGCGGGGGGGGGGTGCGGGAGTTGTCCGGCCGCCATGGGAGAGACCTGTCAAAGTGGGCCAGTCTGGATGAAGTCCAGGGCCAAATTTTTGTCCCAGTCCAGCCCTGAATATTTGGCTGTAGCAGGAGACAGTTTGGTTGTTGAAGGGCTGGAGAGCGGAACAATAATGAGTGTCTGTAGACAACAGTGAAGCATGGCGGAGATTTCGTCAGGATCAATGTTGTCCTGAATGCTGAGAAATACAGGCAGATCCTTATCCATCAGGGAGGCGTGTGATTGGCCACCAAATTTATTCTGCAACAGGACAACACCCCCCAAACATACAACCATTGTCATTAAAAAACTATCTTCTGCATAAAAAAGAACAAGAAATCTTGGAAATGATGGTTTTTGTCCCAACAGAGCCAAGGATGTGCTGTTTTATTTATTTATTATTGCTTTCTTTTTTTTTTTCTCCTTTTGAAATTTCACGCCCCTAAGAATTTGCGCCCAGAGCAACAGCCACTGTGGCCCCACCCACACTACACCACTGCACTGGGCTCTAGGGAGTGATAAGTAAATCAGCTAAAGTATTTGTAGCGTCCCCCCCCCTCCCGCCGCCATCCGGTGCTTCTCCGGGCTCTCCCGTGCCATCGGGGTCCCGGAGAGCGAACCGGTTGGTGCTGCCTGGGAAGCACAGACCATCGGAGGCCCGGGCGCAACGTTATGACGTCACGCCCGGTACCCGGAAGTAAACAAAGCCGCAATCGCGGCTGTCGGCATGAGATCAGTGAATTTTTTTTCACAATCTCATGCCTGTAAGCCTGGAGGAGAGATGTGGGGTCTTATTGACCCCACATCTCTCCATAAAGAGGACCTGTCACAGTGATTCCTATTACAAGGGATGTTTACATTCCTTATAATAGAAATAAAAGTGATAAAAAAAAAATGTAAAAAAAAGTGTAAAAATAAAAAAAATTAAGTAAAAAATAAAAAATCAAATAAAAAAATGTTTTTGTTTTTTTTCAAAACGCCCCTGTCCCCGTTATCTCGTTACTAAAACCATAACAGTAAAATCTGTCTGTGTATACAGTAAAGCATGCTTGTTATACTCGTTTTAAAAATACCAGCGCTACAGCAGCGCTAAAAACGCCATTTTTTTGCGTTTAGCCACGTTTTTATATTTGTGCGTTTTCCCATGTTTTTTGGTTTTAGTGTGTTTGTGCGTTTTTTTTTTCATTAAAAGCACTCTTTATAATGTAAAAACCTGACTAAACTTCAAACCCGACTAAACCCGACCAAGTTTTTTGTCATTTTTCTCTTTTACAGCTCCTTTTTACTGCTCCTGAAAGCACAGGCTGTTGTTTTTTTTTTCTAAACGCTTATGCCTCCAAACGCCTCTGATTTTATTTGTGCATGGACACATAGGCTAAAATGGAGGGGCTTTTAAAGACGGTAAAAAAAGCCTAACGCCCCTAACAGCAGCTGTAAAAACGTCCTGTGTGCATGAGCCTTAAGGGGTTAATACTCTGCATTGTGTAAAAAGGCTGTTTGATCCTGTCTTCTCTGATCCTTCCCTTCTTCCACTGTCCCCAAACCATCTCCTGATAGAACAGAGCATTGGGGGCAAGTTGCACATGCTCAGTTTGGTGTGTATTGCTAGGGAGTTTTTTTTATTTACTGCATGTGATCAGCACAGGGCCAATCAGCACTGTCTAGACCAGTGGTTCTCAACCTTTCGATTGCCGTGACCCCTTGATAAAATTTTACAAGGTGTGGGGACCCCCAACAGTAAAATTATTTTCGCAGCGTGGTTTGTCAGCACCCAAGGCAAGACAAGTAATTTGCGCCCCAACCCATAACCCATAGACATTTAGCGCTCCCTGAGTCCCTTCCACTCGTACAGTATTAAAACCCCTTATTATTTTAGGATGTACCACTCTTTGTTCTTCTTTCTTTCCCTTTTTATCTCTCTCTATCATAATTTCTTGTTTTTTTCCCATCCCTCTCTCTAGCCATCTTTCTTGTTCTTTCTCTTATTCTTTCTCTTCATTTTTCTTTGTTCCTCCCCCTCTTTTCCTCTCCCTTCCATGTATTCTCTATTTTTATTCTTTCTCTTACTCTTTGGTGGGGGGGGGGGGTTGGGATGAGTGGCAGTACTGGTGGAGGGGTTCTGATCAGCCAACATACCGTATTTATCGGCGTATACCGCGCACTTTTTTGCAAAATCGTGGGTGCGCGGTATACGCTGATACCCGCTTTCCCGCGCCGAGTTTGAATACTGCGCCGACATATACCGAGCGCAGTACACTCGTGTATTGTCGGGCAGTCTCGGCTCCTCCCGCGCTGATGTCCTGGACGTACAGGACGTCAGCGCGAGAGTAGCCGAGCATTGCCGACAGTACACGAGTGTGCTGCGCTCTGTATAAGTCGGCGCAGTATTCAAACTCGGCACGGGAAACGAGCAGGGAGGACGCGAGGACGCCGCAGAAGGTAGCCGGACCCGACGAAGAGGACACCCGAAGCCGCAGACGGACGCCGGACCCGACGAGGCCGCCTATGGACGCCGCGCAAGACACCAAAACTGTAAGTACAAAAAAAAAAAATTCCACAGGATTCGGGCCAAATTTAGGGGTGCGCGGTATACGCGGGAGCGCGCTATACCGCAATAAATACAGTTGCTCTTGATCAAGGTCATCTGCTGATCTGAGAACTGTAGTGGGGACTTTTAATGGCAACTATAATCACAGGTAGTGTTACTCACAGTGTCTCCGGCTTCACTGTGTCTCTGACTTTGTGGCGTCTCGTAGCAGTGACACCTATGCTGAAATCAGGAGATGGGGTCTCCTCCAGCCCCTCCCTCTTCACGTTCCTCACCAGTCAGCTGACCTCTAGTCTCTGCCCTCCAACCATCCCGTGAACTAAATGGGCGGCTGCGAAGAGGCTGAGTGGGTGGCCACAGGCTCCAGGAACAGCCCAACTGGGCAGACACGAAAAGGCTGGAAAAGCAGCGTGGGCTTCAGGAACAGCCCAGGATTCAGTGACCCCTGGCAAATCGTCATTCGACCCCCGAGGGGGTCCCGACCCCCAGGTTGAGAACCACTGGTCTAGACAGAGAGTCAGGGATCCTGCAGCCTCATAGGACAGTCAAGGGAAAATTAAATCTCTGCCTACAAGCTTTAACCAGACACTGATAGAAGTCACAAGCCTGCTATATATTGCTGATGAGAAAAAGTATTTAACAGTTTGTATTTACTAAAATAATTGCATTTCCATGTTCTGTGTACTGTGGGAGACCATATATAGTGAATGCATGGTCCTGGGTTTACACTTTAAGCCCTCTGTTGAACTGTTGTGTTAACAGACCATATAACAGAATAATGCCTTGTTCCTATCTGACAATCCCTGTTGAATATTCTCAGTGGAGACGTGAGCTGGAATATTTTATTAGGAAGAATAAAAATGAGCATTATACATAAAGCGCTCAGAATAAAATATATTACTTGTAACAGCGCTGAGCTCTTTTCTACGTCTAGACTCGGGGTCCGCGGTATTTTCCAAAGGAAAGCGGCACTGTGAAGTCTTCAGGTAAAGGGAATATTTAATGAAGGATGTTCAAACCATAAACTCAGGACCAAAGGCAAAACTTGGTATTTCAAGCAAATGTGGAAATATATACGGCTTCCTAAGCTGGTAATTAATTGTAACATTTCCAAGTTAAAGAGGAGCCGTCGCGTATATTCAAGGAACAGTCTCCGAGTTCTCTTTGTAAAGTTCATCTTAACCTCATGCCACCGAAGCTGTGAGACTGGTATACAAATGACTTCTAAGTGAACCTGTCACAGGCAACACAGTTGTGTCATCTCTGAAGCAGATTCTGACTCCTGATGGTATCAATGGGGTTTAATGGGTTTAACCACTTCAGCCCCGGAAGGATTTACCCCCTTCAAAAGAAGAGGAATCTGCTGCTCCAGGTGTGTGCAATACCTTGATTGGAACCAAGTAGGAGTGCTAGCCCCAGCCCACCTTCGTAAAAACATATTGGCCCGGATTCACAAAGCACTTACGCCGACGTATAACAAGTTACGCCGACGTAAGTGCAAATGTGCGCCGTCGTATCTGTGCGCCAGACCCACAAACAGATATGCGCCTAAAAACAGGTTACACCCCGCCGACGTATCTTGCTTATGCCGGTGATCTGACATGCTGGTTCCATGTATCATGGAAGTTCCAGCGCATGCGCGAACTGATGCGCTGAGATGGTTCCAGCCATCGGGAAAGTTCCTTCAAGCACTGCGCAGGTGCAAACTTGCTGACGGAAATCCCCGAACGGCAGCCGGCATCCAGGGCGACGTGGATTTTGAGGTAAGTGGCCAGTCGGCCTCAAGTCCTCGCTGCGCTCGGACGGCTCGCTTTGCTCGCTCGGCCTCCTGGCTCTTTTTTAACATCCTCCAATCCACGGGGATGTTAAAGAATGAGCCTGGATGCCGGGCGAGGTTCAGGGATTTCCGTCGGGAAGTTTGCGCCTGCGCAGTCAGTGGAGGAACTTCCCCCATAGGGGAACATTGAGGACAAGTCACCGGCGTACATTTAGGCTGGGAGCATGGTGCCGCTCCCATTGATAGCCATTCAAACATGCAAATGAGGGAAATACGGGGATACACGAACCTGCGTGCGCCCGACGCGAGGTGCGCGTAAGTTGTACATCCGGCGTAAAGTTATTCCCCATAAAGGAGGTGCAACCCAGCAGCAGACATGCAAAGATCTGCACCAGGGAACACAAGTCGGCGTATTTTACGTTGGACGTGTGTCTGGCTGGGTGTAGGTTACGTTAGTGCCGTACGCAGTGATCCGGCGTAGTTTAGGCAGTTGTTTGGACGTGGTTGTGAGCAGGCGAAGGGGGATGCGTCCACGTCACGGCGCATGCGCAGTTCGTAATACGTATCTGCCTGGCGCTCCGCCCATCATTTGCATGGGTCACGCCCACTTCCATCTACGCCTGCCTACGCCTTCAAATCCTAGGCCACGCTGGTGCAGCGTTGGGAGCACTGGCTTGCTGAATTCCATGCTTGCCTCTCCGCGCCACGCCGGCGTGGTGTACGGCGTTTGCGCTACGGCGGCGTAATGTGCTCCCACACTCTGTGAATCTGGGCCATTGTCGACGGTCAAAATACACCAGGGACACCAGGTGTTAGTCACGTAGACGCGTTTCACTCATCTGATCTGTGCTTAATCATAATGATTAAGCACAGATCAGATGTGTGACATGCGTCTACGTGACTAATGCCGCGTACACACGATCATTTTTCGGCATGAAAAAAACTTTGTTTTTCAAAAACGTTATTTAAAATGATTGTGTGTGGGCTACACATCATTTTTCAGGTTCTGAAAAACGACAAAAAAAAAATTCGAGCATGCTGCATTTTTTAACGTCGTTTTAAACAATGTCGTTTTTCGGATTGTAAAAAATGATCGTGTGTGGGCTAAAACAACGTAAAAACCCGCGCATGCTCAGAAGCAAGTTATGAGACGGGAGCGCTCGTTCTGGTAAAACTACCGTTCATAATGGAGTAAGCACATTCATCACGCTGTAACAGACAGAAAAGCGCGAATCGTCTTTTACTAACACGGAATCAGCTAAAAGCAGCCCCAAGGGTGGCGTCATCCGCATGGAACTTCCCCTTTATAGTGCCGTCGTACATGTTGTACCTCACCGCGCTTTTCTAGAGCTTTTTTTAAAAACGATGGTGTGTGGGCAACGTCGTTTTAATGATGAAGTTGGGAAAACTTTGTTTTTTGGACATGCTGAAAAACTACGTTTTTTTTCATGCTGAAAAATGATCGTGTGTATGCGGCATTACACCTGGTGTCCCTGGTGTATTTTGACCTTCTGCAATAAAAGGCACTTTTGGAAACTTAGGATTTGCCCCCTTAATGACCAGGCCAGTTTTTGCAATAAGGCACTGCGTTGCTTTAACTGACAATTGCGCTTTCATGCGACTTTGTACCCAAACAAAATGTATGTCCTTTTTTCCCCACAAATAGAGCTTTCTTTTGGCAGTATTTGATCACCTCTAGGTTTTTTTTCTTTTTTTTGAGCTATAAACAAAAAAAAGACGGACAATTTTGAAAAAAAACTAACAATATTTTTTACTTTCTGCTAAAATACATATCCAAAAAGAATATATATATATATACCGTATTTATCGGCGTATACGTGCACTTTTTTGCCCTGAAAATCAGGGCAAAATCGTGGGTGCGCGATATACGCCGATACCCGCTTCCCGCGCTCAGTTTGAACACCTGCGCCGACATATACTGAGTGCAGTACACTCGGCTACATTCGGCCAGGCTCGGCTTCGCTCGTGCTCACGCATAAACGTCACAGAGCGTGAGCACGAGCGAAGCCGAGCCTGGCCGAATGTAGCCGAGTGTACAGCACTCGGTATATGTCGGCGCAGGTGTTCAAACTGAGCGCGGGAAGCGGCGATTCGACGGGGAGACATCGTGGGAGAAGCCGGGAGGACACAACCGAAGGTGCAGACGGACGCCGGACCCGACAAGGCCGCCGATGGACACCAAAACTGTAAGTACTAAAATGTTTTTTTTACAGGAATTGCGGGTCCACATTAGGGGTGCACGCTAAACGTCGGAGCGCGCAATACCCTGATAAATACGGTATATATATATATATATATATATATATATATATATATATATAAAATGTCTTCATCAGTTTAGGCCAATATGTATTCTTCCACATATTTTTGGTAAAAAAAAAAGTGCAATAAGCCTATATTGCAGGGATATGCAATTAGCAGACCTCCAACTGTTGCAAAACTACAAGTCCCATCATGCCTCTGCCTCTGGGTGTCATGCTTGTGACTGTCAGTGTCTTGCTATGCCTCATGGGACTTGTAGTTCTGCAACAGCTGAATGTCTTCTAATTGCATATTTCTGATGTATTGATTGGTTTGCGCAAAAGTTATGGCGTCTGCAAAAAAGGGGATAGATTTTGGGACTTTTATATTTGTGATGTTTTTACTAGTAATGGCGGCAATCAGCGATTTTTAGCGAGACTGCGACATTACGGGGGACAAATCTGACCCTAGGTGACACTTTTTTGGGGACTAGGGACATTAATACATTGATCAGTGCTTTCAGGTGCCATTGTCATGAAATAATAAATGTTATTCACGTTACCTGTCAGTGATCATAATGGTATGGCTGATTGGTGTTTGTGCTGCTTTTGCAAATATTCCCTCAAGACAGAAGGTGATGGGAAATCTCTCTAAAGCCTCGTACACACGATAGGATTTCCATCTGACTTTTCCGTGGATTTTGGTCCGAAGGGCGTTGGCCGTTAAACTTGTTCTGCATACACACGGCAGAACATTTTCAGCCAACATTCACCAAATCACGTGTTTTTTCAGCTCTTTACCGCCACCCTTTGGGCAACTTCTGCTATTGTTGTCTGGTGTTTAGCATTGGTTCTGAGCATGTGTGTTTGTACTTTTGGATTTTAGTCCGATGGACTTGTGTACACATGATCGGATGATCCAACGAAACACATTTGTTGTCAGAAAGTTTGAGAGCAACAATTGTCTGCAGGAGCATACAGACAGTCGGATTGTCCGATAAAACATGTCCGTCAGACCGTTGTTGTCGGAAAGTCCGATCGTGTGTATGGGCCTTAACCACTTGAATACCGCGTCATGTAAAATGACGGCTTCACAGTGGCTCTGGAAACTCAACAGGACGTCAATTGACGTCCTGGATTCCTCCGGCCACTAGGGGGCGCGCGCGCTGCGGCGCGTCCCCGAGATGCCGATGCGCGTGCCAGGCGGTCGCGATGTCCGCCAGGCACCCACGATCAGCAGTGACAGAGCAGGGACGTGGAGCTCTGTGTGTAAACACAGAGCTCCACGTCCTGTCAGGGGACAGAGGAGACCGATCTGTGTCTCTTGTACATAGGGACACAGATCGGTCACCTCCCCCAGTCACCCCCCCTCCCCCCACAGTTAGAACACACCCAGGATACACATTTAACCCCTTCCTCACCCCCTAGTGTTAACCCCTTCAATGCCAGTCACATTTATACAGTTATTAGTGCATATTTATAGCACTGATCGCAGTATAAATGTGAATGGCGCCAAAAATGTGTCAAAAGTGTCCGATGTGTCCGCCATAACGTCGCAGTCCCAATAAAAAAATCGCAGATCGCCGCCATTACTAGTAAAAAAAATAAAAATAAAAAAAATAATAATAATTCTGTCCCATATTTTGTAAGCGCTTATTGCGATTTTTTTTTTTTTATTATTTTTTTTTTTTTACCAAAAATATGTAGAAGAATACGTATCGACCTAAACTGAGAAAAAATTCGTTGGAAAAAAAAAATTGGCTATTTATTATAGCAACAAGTAAAAAATATTGAATTTTTTTTCAAAATTGTTGCTTTTTTTGTTTTCTAGCGCAAAAAAAAAAAACGCAGAGGTGATCAAATACCACCAAAAGAAAGCTCTATTTGTGGGGAAAAAAGGACGCCAATTTTGTTTGGGAGCCACGTCGCACAACCGCGCAATTGTCAGTTAAAGCGACGCAGTGCCGGAAGCTGAAATTTCACCTGGTCAGGAGGGGGGTATATGTGCCCGGTATGGAAGTGGTTAATGGAGACTTAGGGCCAGATTCTGAAAGAATTACGTTGCTCCACGGCAGCGTAACGTATCTGATTTACGTTACACCGCAGCAGGTTTACAGCGTAAGTGCCTGATTCACAAAGCTCTTACCTGTAAACTTGCGGCGGTGTAACGTAAATCCGCTCGGCGCAAACCCGCCGAATTCAAATGGGGCGGGCACCATTTAAATTAGGCGTGTTCCCGCGCCGAATGTACTGCGCATGCTCCGTCGGGTAAATTACCCGACATGCATTGCGCTAAATGACGTCGCACGGACGTCATTTGTTTAGCCGTTAACGTAAATGGCGTCCAGCGCCATTCACGGACGACTTACACAAACGACGTGATTTTTTAAATTTCAACGTGGGAACGACGGCCATACTTAACATGGCTTAGAACACCTAGGGCTCAGCCCTAATTTTACGCTGCGTATCTCGACGGAAACGACGTAAAGTTAGATCGACGGGCAGCGCGGACGTTCGGGAATCGCCGTAACTAGTCATTTGTATATTCTACGCCGACAGCAATGGCCTCGCCACCTAGCGGTCGGCCTAGAATTGCATCATTAAGATCCGACAGTGTAAGTCAATTACACCTGTCGGATCTTAGGGCTATCTATGCGTAACTGATTCTATGAATCAGTCGCATAGTTAGGACGGGCGGATCACAGAGATACGACGGTGTATCAGGAGATACGCCGTCGTATCTCTTTTGTGAATCTGGCCCTTGGATCGCAGTAAAAACCTGGCAGGGGTTCTAACACTCACTCATTCTATCTAAAACTCGAAAAAAAATTAAGCTGTCCACATTTTTTTTCAGAAAGTTGAAAATCAATGGTTTAATCGAAATCTAGAAGTACAATATATGATAAAACCATTCTATTCCATGGTAATGGATCATTGTATTTTACTATTCAGTCCACAGAACAAAGGATAAAATATGGTGACATTTCCTTTGGACAGTTTCACCACGGCGTGACGCTTACGAATTTTTAAAAGATGTTTGCCGCAGGGAAGGAGGCTAAAGGCGAGCGTTCCTGCTTCACAACCGTTGGTATGCTTCAATGGGTTTACACCGGATTTGGTCTTTGGCGTTGATTGCATTGCTCTTGCAAGAACACGAAGGTCATTTAAAAGGCAAGACAAGGAATAGGCTATGCAACAATATGCCCAAAAGCAACACGTTAATGTCAGGACTCAATTATTGGAAAAAAAAATAAAAAATAACTTTTATGTTGATCATATTCAAAACTTGACAAGGGTGATGCCATTTTAATGAAACTTCTTGTAAAGTCGATTTTCACAGCTTTGTAACTGCATTAGAATTGATTGTTAGAATTTGCTCTAATGATATTTATGATAAAGTAGACGGGGCTTGTATAAAAATGACTACATTGAACATGTATGAAAGGAGGAATGCTTGAAAAATAACTATTGTGTTCTATTACAAAATATACATATGTAGCGCCCTCCTAGTGAAGGATGGTAGGTAAATCTAGTTCTTGCCTCCTTCTGTAATCAGGGGAGCAGTAATCGTTTGCTTTGGCTTCACAGGTAGTGTTGAGCAGAATACGCCATATTCGATTTCGCGATATATCACGAATATATAGCCGAATATTCGAGAAATATTCGCTAAATTCGAATATTCGTGATATTTTATCGAAATTAAATGTTTGCGAAATTTTGCTATTGCGAATGCGAAAATAATTGCGAAATTTCGACAACTGCGGTAGGAGCCCTCTGATTGGCTCAGAATATTCGTGATATTTTATCGAAATTTCGCAAAATGCGAATGCGATATTTATTGCGGAATTTCGACAACTGCGGTAGGAGCCCTCTGATTGGCTCAGAATATTTGTGATATTTTATCGAAATTTCGCAAAATGCGAATGCGATATTTATTGCGGAATTTCGACAACTGCGGTAGGAGCCCTCTGATTGGCTCAGAATATTCGTGATATTTTATCGAAATTTCGCAAAATGCGAATGCGATATTTATTGCGGAATTTCGACAACTGCGGTAGGAGCCCTCTGATTGGCTCAGAATATTTGTGATATTTTATCGAAATTTCGCAAAATGCGAATGCAATATTAATTGCGGAATTTCGACAACTGCGGTAGGAGCCCTCTGATTGGCTCTGATGCAAAAGAAGGGCGGAGAAAATAATCACGCAATATTCCTATTGCCGAATATTCGCATTGCGAATATTCGGCAATATAAAATGATCGCTTCAGCTACTCGGCCCAAGGTCTCTAATCATACCAGCAATGCTTTTAGACGTCGATGGAGATCACTAGGATGTGATCTGTTCTAAAAATAAAATTGAAAAAATCTGAATATTCGGAATAGCGAATATTGACCGCGAAATTCGAGATATTCGCGAATACTCGAATATGCCATATTCGAGCCGAATATTCGCAATACGAATATTCGTGAGCAACACTATTCACAGGCTGGGAGTTTGATTGTTTTCCCTGTGTCTGGGAGAAGCTTCCAGAACTTAGGGCAGGGTATTCAAATAGCTGGCCTGTATATTTAGTATGCCCTGGCCAATTCCAGGGACGTGGTCTAGGAAGTGTTAAATAGCCTGGAGCCCTGAGGAGAAGGTTCTGAGAGCTTCAGAGGGCAGCTTTCCCAAAAAACACCTTTTGGACTTTTCTGTGTTTTCCTGGGTTTCAGCTGTGGAACCCGGGACTTGTTGGGTTTCAGCTGTGGAACACAGGACTTGTTGGGTTTCATCTGTGAAAAAAGGCCTACAATTTTGAAAAAAAAAACAATATTTTTTACTTTCTGCTATAAAACATATTCAATACATTTTTTTTTAGAAAATCTAATTTCTTCATAAATTTAGGCCAATATGTATTCTGCTACATATTTTTGGTTTGGGAGAAAAGATATAGGCCCGGATTCACAAAGCACTTACGCCGACGTATCTCAAGATACGCCGCGTAAGTGTAACTATGCGCCGTCGTATCTGTGCGCCATGCCCACAAAACTAGATACGCCTGAAAATAGGCTTCTTACGACCGACGTAACTTGCCTACGCCGTCGTATCGTGGGCGCATATTTACGCCGGGCGCATTTGCCGCTCCCATAGATTTTCTATGCACATATGCAAATGAGGGAGATACGCCGATACACAAACGTAGTTGCGCTCGACGCATCATATACGCGGTTTGCGTAAGTCGTACGTCCGGCGTAAAGTTATTCCCCATATAGGAGGCGCAACTCATGCTAAGGTATGGACCAGGGAACAGAGCCGTCGTATTTTACGTCGTTTACGTAGTATGTTGTGACGAGATCCTTCCTCGCCCAGGTCCTGCTCTCCCGACACTCCTCTGATACCAGTGAGTCCGCTTGCAGATTGCAACATCTGATGGTCCAGTCATCCAAGGTTCCGGGATCCGAATTACAGCTATGTGCCATTCGGACCCATTAAGAACAAACACCAGGCAGGCTGTATGTAAGTTCCAACAGGACTCTTTATTTCAAGTACACAGCACACTTTTATACAGAATTTTGGAACATCCCACTCCCAACAACCGCTTTCCTATTGGTCAATTGTAAAGTATATCCAGTCTTCACTCAGGTCCCCCTTGACCATGCAAATGAGGACTTGAAATTGTCAACAGGGATTGGTCCAATAGCTTGGATAGAAAGACTTGTGTATTGAGACAGAAGCCCCAGGGGGTAATCAATGTACACAATAACCTGGTTCCAGCTAGACGGCCTGACTCCGACACCCGCTCTTAACCTGCAGAACACAATAAAAGGTATTTCGCAAGCTGGTTCCACTTAGCATTTCAAAAGCCTTGCATTGAATGTCCCTCTCCTGTGTAACATATGTCAAGTAGAAACACTTTAATATCTCAAGGTCCATGACATTACTTCCCCTGGGAACCAGTCCAACAGCCGCAGTGGGACCCAAACGGGTCAACTCGAGGATGTTGGAAAAGTAGTCTTAAAGTTCCAGGACTGTGCTGGGATGACCCATCTGCCTTCCTGTTTTGAGGTCCTGGCCCATAATCGGACGGCAAGAGGCTCACATTCAGTCCTCTCCAAAAGCCCCTGTCCCGGCTAGGTCTGTCACACATCTCCCCCTTTGGCAGGAGACTAACACTGGGAGAGACCCCAATTTCGGTACCCACCCAGTACCCCAGATACCTTGTCCCAAACAGAGCATTACTCACCCAGCCCATCTCTGCCTCTCTCAGAGAACACGCCTGCCGCTGGGGAGAGGCCTGGACTGGCCCTTCTCCCTGGAGTCCTTTCAGCCGCTGGAGAGAAGACAGGGTGGCTGGGCTCAGTTCATCATGCCATTGGGAATCTGGGCCAACTGGCCACCATTCCTGGGGTATACCAGTGGAGACTGCAGTCCCATCCACTGATGCTAGGTAAAAATCCCCCGGTGCTTGCAAAGCAAAGCCGACATCCTCCTGTCTCAGTGCCGCACCATTTTCTGGGGTTGTGTCTGTGGAGATCGGAGTCCCATCCACTACCACAGGAACCCCCTCTTCTGTTAGTTGAGAGCAGAGGCCCGGGGCACTCTGCTCTGTTGCCAGCTCTTCCGCTGGGTTGCTGTGAGTGGGGACCACAGTCCCATCCACCGATATCCGCTCAAGCTGTAGTTGTGTGCAGCAGCCAGTAGCATCCTGCCCTGCTGCCAGTGATTCAGCTGGGAGTAACAGCTTTACTACCTCAGCTTGTTGCTGGGGAGGGGGGCCAACCGCCCCGGCTCCCTGGAACTCCACAGTTGGTCCCAGTGCTGGGCAGAGATGGCTAGCATTCTGCCCTGTTGCCAGCACTTCTGCTGGGGGTGCATAATCCATAACATCCTCTGAACAGTCCATACATTCTGTAATCTGTGGCTGGGGAGTGATTGCCATCTTCTCACCCTGAGCCTCCGGAACTGCCACGGGGGTGGGGCAGAGGTCTTGATCCCTCTGTCCTGTGACCAGCGCTTCAGCTGGGGAAGTTCCTTGTAACTCCACAAATACTGCCCTTGGTGCTGGGCAGAGCACAGTGAAGTTTGGCCCTGATACCAGCTCTTCTGCTGGAGGCTCCCCAGGTTGTTCTTCCTCAGCAGAAAAGTCTATCAAATCCCCTGTCTCTACAACTGGTGTCTGGGGATAGAGGTTCACCATCTCCTGTCCATGGAACCCAGAAGATGCTATGGGTACTGAGCAGAGGTTAGCAGAGCTCGGCCCTGCGGTCAGCACTTCAGCTTTGGGAATGGCAAGCTCCCGATTTTCCACTGCTGATTCATCAGCCAGGATTTCATCACTGTCAGCTGATATTTCCTCATAGTCCCAGGTAAAGGGAACCTCACCCTGCTGCTGAGCGGAGTCTAGCAGCTGTTTGTAGGCGATTTCCAGTTCCCATTCTTGAGCGGCCAGGAATTCCAAATCTTCCTGTAACCAGTGCACTTCCGGGACATTCAGTCTTCGCTCTCTGTGCTCCATTATTTCCTCCCAACGCCACTCCCGATCGCTCCCAAAGTTGGGATCCCTGGACATCCTCCAATACAACAATCCCAGGCCATCATAGTCAAAGCCTTCCGTGGGGCTGTCATCCGCTGACCACGGGCACTCTTGGACTACATACCACCGGAGGGCTCTGTAGCTCTCGTCCAACCGCATCTCTTCCCGGATCAGCCTGCTTAACTCTGCTGTCCACTCCTGCTTTGGTTGTTCCCCCAATAACAGCATCCGTACTTCATACTGTGACCAGTACCTTACATGGATGGAGGGGAGAGCTTTTCCCTGGTGTCGCTGCTCGCGGGCTAGCGCTTCTTTCCAGAGTTCGCAGCGGATCGAATCAGACCATCCAAGCAGGACCTCCTCTGATACTGGTCCTCTGCGCTGTATCTGCTTCTCTCGCAACCTCCTTCTGAATTCCTCTTCCATGGTTACTGATATCTGTACCTCTCCTCTTCTTTCATTTGGTGCTGCTTCTTTAGGCGTTGTCACCGATCGCCGTATTTCTGCAATTCTCAGCTCCTGTTGCCGCTCTCGTTCTCTCTGTTGTCGCTCTCGTTCTCTCTCATCCTGCCGCTGGAGGTCTCTAATGGTATTCTGTATGGCGGTCTCTGATGGGTTCGCACCATATAATGCCAACCGCTGTTGAACTCGCTGCTGGAACAAGTCTTCAACTGACCGGGGTCCTGCATCACCATCCCTCTGATCCATCTCTGCTAGCGCAATGATCAGGGTGGCCTTGTTCTTCCCACCGGTCCCTCCACGGCTCTCAAGCAAGTCTTTTAGCATGGTTCTCCTCCAGGCTGCATAGCTGGTCATTCATGGTGGTGGTTTGGAGTTGTCCCAGTAACTGGAGAGCAAATCCCACCGCTGCCACCAATGTGACGAGATCCTTCCTCGCCCAGGTCCTGCTCTCCCGACACTCCTCTGATACCAGTGAGTCCGCTTGCAGATTGCAACGTCTGATGGTCCAGTCATCCAAGGTTCCGGGATCCGAATTACAGCTATGTGCCATTCGGACCCATTAAGAACAAACACCAGGCAGGCTGTATGTAAGTTCCAACAGGACTCTTTATTTCAAGTACACAGCACACTTTTATACAGAATTTTGGAACATCCCACTCCCAACAACCGCTTTCCTATTGGTCAATTGTAAAGTATATCCAGTCTTCACTCAGGTCCCCCTTGACCATGCAAATGAGGACTTGAAATTGTCAACAGGGATTGGTCCAATAGCTTGGATAGAAAGACTTGTGTATTGAGACAGAAGCCCCAGGGGGTAATCAATGTACACAATAACCTGGTTCCAGCTAGACGGCCTGACTCCGACACCCGCTCTTAACCTGCAGAACACAATAAAAGGTATTTCGCAAGCTGGTTCCACTTAGCATTTCAAAAGCCTTGCATTGAATGTCCCTCTCCTGTGTAACATATGTCAAGTAGAAACACTTTAATATCTCAAGGTCCATGACATATGTGAATAGGGCTGGGCGTAGGTTACGTTCACATCGTAAGCAGTGATCCGTCGTATCTTAGGGAGTAGTTCCGACGTGATTCATGCGCACTGGGATGCGTCCACGGGACGGCGCATGCGCCGTTCGTTTTAAGTACTTCTATGATGCTTGGCCCATCATTTGCATGGGGTCACGCCTCATTAGCATGGCTCACGCCAACTTCCACCTACACTGGCTTAGGCCGAGGAAACCCAGCGTATATTTAACAGCAAGTGGGAGCAAGTGCTTTGTGAATCCAGTGCTTGCCTCTGTGCGCTGCGCCGGCGTAGCGTAAAAGAGATACGCAACGGCGGCATAAATATGCGCCGATGTCTGTGAATCTGAGCCATAGAGTCTACAAACTATGGGATATTTTTATTCATTTTTATGTATTTATTTATTTTACTAGTAATGGCGGCAATCAGCCACTTAGGCCGGGTTCACACCATAGCGAATTGGATCTGGAGATCTCAGCATCCAATTCGCAATAGCAGGAGATTTTCACCTGCTCTCTATGAAGCTTGTTCACATATCTCCACAGTGGGTCTGGTGCGTTTTTGCACAAAAACGCTGTGCGTCTTTTGGTCCGTTTCAGGTCTGAGCTCAGTCCAAAATTCAGTCTGAAATTGGACCTGAAACAATGAACCAGGATGCACTCTGCTGTGAGTCGCATGCGGCTCATATGTGAACTGAGCCTTGTTTTGGGACTGTGATATTGCGGTGGACATTTGGATACTAACTAACGCTTTTTGGGGACCAGTGACACAGTGATCAGTGCTAAAAAAATATGCACTGTCACTGTACTAATGACACTGGCTGGGGAGGGGTTAACATCAGGGGAGATCAAAGGGTTAACTGTGTGCCTAGCCAGTGTTTTTATAAACTGTGAGAGGTGCTTTTACTAGATGAAGACATGGATCCTAGTCTCTGTATTGCAGAGACACAGGATCTGCCTTGTTTACATAGGCAGACTGCTGTTCTGCCTCTCCGCCTAATTATCGGTGGGTGCTGAAGGACACTGAGTCCATGGTACCCGCCGATGGGGTCCTTCTGTGTGTGATCACAGCAGGAGCGAGCGGCCAGCGCCCTCTACCCGGATGAGCTGGATCATTTATATATATGTGATCTGGTGCCGCCCTTTAGCCTATTAGCCAAGAAAATGGTAAATTTTTACTTTGACAAATTCAACTCCTATTGATCTTCAGTGGTGTTGGGATTCAGCTTCCCAATCAGTGGCGGCTGGTGATAATTTTTTAGGGGAGGGGGGAAAACAGTAACAACCCCCTCCTGGTCGTCGGTCGGTCGGGTGGGTCTGGAGCACTTACCACATCTATGGTGGGCAGCGTTTCCCCCCGGGCTTCACTGGCGGTTCCCTTGCTCGGCGGCGGTGGCTTTCCCTTCCCCTGCTCTCCACGGGCATTGAGACGGCTTCCGTTTCCTCCCTCCTCCTCGGCGGCCAATTGGGATTCTTCTCTTTTTGGCCAATCGGAAAACGGTTCTCAGACCTGCTTCTGATTGGCCGGATTGAGGATCAGTGTTTCAATAGCCAATATTCATTCGCTGTTGTAACACCTGAGTGGGCTCTTGCAATGCTCTACCCAGCCTATTAGAGTCACTGGCTCTAATCAGGTGCTTAAAAAAACACCCCCGCCACGGTAATTAACGTGCCTGGCGTCCTGAAAGGGGCCAGACGCATGAATAGTGGTCTGCGGTGTCCTGTCAAAATAGCGGCTGGATAGAGCATGGGGGTGGCGGCCATGGATAAAGGGGGAGGCGCTCCAGTGCCCCTAATGGATGGGCCACTGCTCCCAATTACTTTGTTTGTCCAACCACCCTGCTGGAGCCAAACCCAGTGCAGTTCGGCTCATCACTTCTTGACAGCACTTGCTAAGCAGCAATGGAGGTGTGGATCTCTGATGAAGGAGGAGTGGTGACACCCCCTGAAACATGTTGGATGTTTTTATATGACTTTTTTCCATCAATAATTTAAATGATCTTGGGCTCTTTCATTCGTTTTGGTCTGGCGCTCCTTTTTATGGTTTGAACAACAAAAACCTGACAGAGTCTAACCCCTCCCTACTCCAGGGCTCGACAAATCCCGGTCGCCAGGTCGCCATGGCGACTAGAAATAGGGTCCTGGCGACTTGGCTTGGAAGGGGGGGCAAAAAATAAATATATATATATATTTTTTGTGATCTGGCGCCATCTGGTGGTGAGCCGTTGGTATTACAAGTTATTACCACCAGATGTGTAAGCTGGTGCCATCTGGTGGTGGCCGTTGGTATTACAAGTTAAGCATTACAAGTTAAACAGCAATTCTAATGTAATTTTTCACAATTTTCACTGCCATCTTCTTCCCTCTAATTATAACCCCCAAACATTATATATATTTTTTATCCTAACACCCTAGAGAATAAAATGGCGATCGTTGCAATACTTTCTGTCACGCCGTATTACACTTTTTTTAATTAAAAAATAAGACAACAGTAAAGTTATCCCCATTTTTTTATATTATGAAAGATAATGTTACGCCGAGTAAATTGATACCCAACATGTCATGCTTCAAAATTACGTCCGCTCGTGGAATGGCGACAAACTTTTACCCTTTAAAATCTCCATAGGCGATGTTTAAAAAATTCTACAGGTTGCATGTTTTGACTTACAGAGGAGGTCTAGGGCTAGAATTATTGCTCTCGCTCTACCAATCGCGGCGATACCTCACATGTGTGGTTTGAACACCGTTTACATATGCGGTCGCTGCTCACGTATGTGTTCGCTTCTGCGCGCAAGCTCGTCGGGACAGGGCGCGTTTTCTGGCTCCTAACTTTTTTAGCTGGCTCCTAGATTCCAAGCAAATTTCTCAACCCCTGCCCTACTCTATCCAAAATGAAAAACACAAAAAGTTTTGCCTTCAGATACATTTTATTTGGCAGTTCAAAACCAGCCGAAAAGCATATTATATGCCATGGAAATAAGTCAATTAAACATTCCTGGCTTTTAAAAAATGTATATTTATGCTCCTACATAAATCATTATACAGGACTAATGATAAGGATCATTCCCATTACATGCAAAGCAGAGAGTGAAATGTGTGAAAAGAAAAAAAAAAGTGTTTCAAAGACAGGAAACAAGTGTAGTAATTATATTTAATTGCCATCACCTCCATGAAGTGATAGGATCAGGAACAAATGTCTGAGAATAAAACAGACGATGAAAAGGGGGGGGGAGTCACGGAAGTGTTATAAGTGTCAAGATCACAGGTCACAGAAGTACAGCTGTAATACTGTAAGTCACAAAACTCTGACTCTGTATAGAAATAAAATAGATATTCCCTTAGGCCCCTTTCACACGTGCGGACCATATGTCCGCTGAAAAAGGGACATACATTGGTCCCAATGAGATAAACATCCGCTGACACCCGTAATCGTCCGCCTCCGCAAACATCCGACTTTGCAGACAGAAGAAAACCCTATTTTTTCTTCCGTCTGCAGAGCGGATCGGATGAACACGGACATACGGTCTGTGTTCATCCGATCCCCCCATAGGGGAGAGCGGAGAAAAGACAGGGCGGTCCCTGCACAGTGTGCGGGGACCGCCCTGTCAGCCGCCGGCTCAGCGGGGATCTACGGAGCGATCCCCGCTGAGCTTACGGAGCACACGGAGGCGGATCATTACTGATCCACCCCGTGTGAAAGGGGCCTTACTCAGTAGCGGCTGGTGCCCCAAATATTTTGGGGGGTGCAAACAAACTGAAAAATTCTGAAAAAAAAATAAATAAATTGCAGCCTCACTGTGCCATGAATTGCAGCCACTGTGCCCATCAATTGCTGCCACTGTGCCATCAAGCTCCGCCACTGTGCCCATCAAACGCTGCCACTGTGTCCATCAAATGCTGTCACTGTGCCATATCAAATGCTGCCACTGTGCCCATCAAATGCTGCCACTGTGCCCATCAAATGCTGCCACTGTGCCATCAAATGCTGCCACTGTGCCATCAAATGCTCCCACTGTGCCATCAAATGCTCCCACTGTCCCATCAAATGCTCCCACTGTGTCATCAAATGCTCCCACGCTCCCACTGTGCCATCAAATGCTCCCACTGTGCCATCAAATGCTCCCACTGTGCCATCAAATGCTCCCACTGTGCCATCAAATGCTGCCACTGTGCCCATCAAATGCTGCCACTGTGCCCATCAAATGCTGCCACTGTGTCATCAAATGCTCCCACTGTGCCCATCAAATGCTGCCACTGTGCCCATCAAATGCTGCCACTGTGTCATCAAATGCTCCCACTGTGCCATCAAATGCTGCTTCTGTGCCATATCAAATGCTTCCACTGTGACATATGAAATGCTCCCAATGTGCCCCTCCCCCCACCCCACCTGCCGGCTGCCCGGCACTTACCCTGTCTCGGTGGGGCAGCGGGTGATGGGTACAGGCGCCGAGCAGTGTCCGGTGTCCTCCATGCTCCTCGATGTCTTCTCCCGTCCTCTCTTCCCCTCCTCTGCTATGCTTGGACGCTTGATAGGTGTCCAATCACAGTGCCTGTCGTTTCAGCCAATCAGGTGACGGGTAACAGACCCAAGCACCTGATTGGCGGAGAGGCGGTTCAGTGTTAAGAAAATTAATAGTGCAGTTTCATCAGTGCCCATCAGTGCAGTCTCATTAGTGCAGTCTCATTAATGTGTAGCCTCATAAGTGCAGCCTCATCAGTGCGGCCTCATCCGTGCAGTCTCATCAGTGCCGCCTGATTAGTGCAGTCTCACCAGTCAGTGTGGCCTCGTCAGTGCAGTCTACCAGTGCCCAGGTCAGGGTTTCTCTACTACTCTGGGCTAGTGAGGGAAAGGGCCTACCTGGTCCTGGCCAGCCAAGTTCTGCTCACCTTCCGCTGGATCACCAGGGCTGCCAGCTCCCACTCTGACATCAGCTGCCTCTCCACGTGTGATCCTCACTCAATGGGCTGGCGTGATAACTCTCAGCTAGCCACGCCCCCACTCGCTAGTATTTACCAATCGGAGGAGTTTTAGTAAATCAAGCCCAATGTCTGATTTTTGTTTAATTAGTACGTATTTTTTTTACAAAAAAAAAAAAATCGTAAGGGCAAGACTACATATTACATCACTTTTGAAGTTGTTTTCTGTCATATGAGAAATTTGGTATGTTAAAGCGGAGGTTCACCCTAATAACATGTATAACTGACCAACTTCCTTATATTCGTAACAAGTACAGTCCGCAATTTTTATTTTATTTTTATGCTTTACATACCTTGTTATCCATCTTTTCAATCTACTTCTCCCCGCAGGAGTAGGCGTTTCTATGTGTAGGGGGATTGTCATCTGGGAGGTCGCCCAGATGACTGACGTCTGTTCCCCCTGGCGGATAAGGCCCCGCCCCCTGTATTGCGTAGGCGTGCACGAGTTGCGGGGTTTTCCCGAAAGAAGCCGAACATGCAGAGATGTGAATCGGCTCTATACGGCGCCTGCGCTCTGCATGTTCGGCTTCTTTCAGAAACCCCGTAACTCGTGCGCGCCTACGCAATACGGGGGGCGGGGCCTTATCCGCCGAGAGGAAGAAGAGAGAAAAGATTGGGAGAAGTAGATTGAAAAGATGGATTACAAGGTACGTAAGGCATAAAAAAAAAAAAAATTGCGGACTGTACTTGTTACGAATATAAGGAAGTTGGTCAGATATACATGTTATTAGGGTGAACCTCCGCTTTAAGTAACCTCTTCACTTTCGATATGAGACTAGCAGCATCTAAAAACGGATGCAAATTTGTCATATGTACCCGATCTAAGACTGGGATGCCATTAAAGTTTATGGGGCAGATCCACAAAAGAATTACGCCGGCGTATCTATTGATACGCCGCGTAATTTTAAAGTTCCCACGTCGTATCTTTGTTTTGTATCTACAAAACAAGATACGACTGCATCTGGGATCGATTCGACAGGCGTACGTCTTAGTACGCCGTCGGATCTTAGGTGCATTTTTCCGCCGGCCGCTAGGTGGCGTTTCCGTGAAATTCCGCGTTGAGTATGCAAATTAGCTAGTTACGGCGATTCACGAACGTACGTCAGGCCTGCGCATTTTTTTACATCGTTTGCGTTCGGCTTTTTCCCTGCTATTATGAGGCGTACTCAATGTTAAGTATGGACGTCGGGCCAGCGTGGAATTTTTCGTTGTGTACGTCGTTTGCGTAAAACGTTCGTGAAAGGGGCTTTGCGTAAATTACGTTCACGTCCTCTAGGCATTGAGCGGGCGTAATTTCATTTGAAAATTCGACGTGATACTGAGCATGCGCGCGCATGCGCCGTACGAAAAAAGCGTCATTTACGCGGGTTTAGTTTACATAAAACACGCCCCCCCTGTTCATCATTTGAATTCCGCGCCCTTGCGCCGGGAAATTTAAGCTAAGCCGCCGTAACTTTAGAGGCAAGTGCTTTGTGAATACAGAGAGTCCCAGAGCCGAGAGTGTAACGTTAGGAGGAGGAACGGCATGACAGGGGGGGACCGCTCCTGGGATGGTGATAATTTGGTCGGAGATGGTGGGGAGGACAAATTGGCGGTGGGCTTGGTCTGTAGATAAAGTGAACAAGGCCCGTGTCAAAGTGAACAAGGAAGTGGGGCGGTTTGTGGTCAGGAATGGGGGTTTGGTGGTGAGGCACAGGGAGCTAGAAGTGGATACTTGGCGGTATCTGAGGAGTGATGGGGTCCACCTCAATGCAATAGGCATTGATTTGTGGGCCTTGGGTTTGCAGGAGGGAGTACAGAGGGCCCTTAGGGTGTGGAGGTGCGCGCAAGGGTAAGGTTTTGCCCTTGCGTGCGGTGGCGGTGTTTGGGGTTTCTGGAGAGGGAAAAGGCAGGAAGTTTGATTTCAAACGGTTGTACCCATAGGTATATGGGGGATACGGTTACCTTTCGGTCAACGTGGTTGACCAGGAAGGAGTTAATGTGTAGGTCACTGTGGACAGGTGTACTGCCTCAGAGTCTGGGGTTTGCGACTGAGGCCGAAGTTAAAAACAGTTATTGTCCCAGTGGTCAGTTGGAGTTGTGGTCTTTAGACCACCAGGTGGTTTAAAGCTGTGTAAAACGTTATTTATTGAAAATGGTTATTTATGTTAATTTTAGTTTTGTTAAATAAAATAGGCCGTAAGGCCAACTTTACTCCACACTTTACTCCACACCGGTGTCAGTCGTTAATTTTGGTAAAGGGGGAAAAGGGTAGCAGTCATAAAAGGGGTGGTTTATAATGCAAAGTCGGTCCTTAACATGTCAAGCACTTGCCTCTCAAAGTAGCGGCGGTGCAGCGTGACTACGATACGCTATGCCACGCCTGCCTAAAATGACGACGCACTACGTGGATCTGGCCCAATGTGTATAAAGGCAGGTGTCCCAATACTTTTGACAATATAGTGTAGTTTTTTCCTTCAAACAGAACTGACCAGTTGAGATCTGATTGCCTGCTATGGAGTAACACAGACAGTGCTCAGTACAGACTGTTTGATGAACGAGGCGCGGTGCGTACAGCAGCATTTAATGGGATGATCTTTTTACGATAAGAAAGTGTTTTCCATTGTTGCACCTGAAGCCATTCTGCTACAACCACAAGGCAATTAATTTAGGCTGCCAGACAGAGGCAAGACATAATGCTTTTTCAAATATCAAGTCCAATTTCATTAAGACTTGAATGATTTTCCTGCTCTCTTTTCATGTAGATACCTCTGCAGTCAATTAGCATTGTCACTTTTAATCTCCACAACTCTGAAGCTGGTTATTTTCTATTACAGTCTTATTAAGCGAGATCTTTATGGCGAGAGAAGGAAGGGAGGAAATGGTTATTATCAAACTGACATTTGTGAGAAGGTTACAAGTGACTGGCTTCTCCGCTATTAACAGAAAAATGCAGTTAAGATACTTTGCAGTAAATGTTTAAGGGTCATTTTTGGAAATCGTACTGCGGGAACATTTACATTGCGTTTACAAGAGGGCTAAAGTGTCTCGGTCTGGCCACACCCACAATTTTATTAGACTACTTCTTTCAGTAGCGTTAGTATTTAGTCGTGGGTGTGATCAAACATTAGGCCACACCCACATGGTTAGGATCTATACCAGGGATATGCAATTAGCGGACCTCCAGTTGTTGCAAAACTACAAGTCCCATCATGCCTCTGCCTCTGGGTGTCATGCTTGTGGCTGTCAGTCTTGCTATGCCTCATGGGACTTGTAGTTCTGCAACAGCTGGAGGTCTGCTAATTGCATATCGCTGATCTATACCAACCCTTGGTGCTAATAACCACTTGAGCCCCGGAGGATTTGGCTGCCAAATGACCGGGCCACTTTTTGCGATTCGGCGCTGCGTCGCTTTTACTGACAACTGCGCGATCGTGCGACGTTGCTCCCAAACAAAATTGACGTCCTTTTTTCCCCACAAATAGAGTTTTCTTTTGGTGGTATTTGATCACCTCTGTGGTTTTTATTTTTTTCGCTATAAACAAAAAAAAGAAATATTTGTTTAAGCCGGGTACACACTACAGTTTGGATATTGGATGTGACTTTATGTTGCTTATCTTTGTTATTGGATAATTTCTAATTAAAAAAAAAAGCTCTGTTTGCAAAAAAAAAACATGAGGGGCGGACAGAGGGAAACCCCAAATTACATAAGTAAACAAGTTATAGTGGCCTAAAACCACCACCACTAGATGTTGGCATACAACATAAAAATAAGCTGATAAAGTTCAATACAAATAAAAAAAAATAGTATAACATAAAACAAAAGTAGAAATGTAATCCATGGCAACTAATCAGATTGCTTGTTTCATCTGTTTTTATTGAAGGTGGTAGGCAGGGCCGTCTTTTCTTGGTCCCTCCCAAATCCACTTATCAACTATTTTCGGAGAGTGCGGGTACAAAGGGCAGCTGCTTTGGGCTCCACAACAATGACTGGCCTGAGGCAGCTGCACTTTTGCCCCACGTTAAAGAAGGTCCTGGTGGTAGGATAAAGTCTGCTTTGGGTTATAGCTCCATATACTGTACATCAAAGTTGTAATGATCAGGGTTGCCAACCGCCAGTATATTTACTGACAGTTTGTAAAATTCTATTATTTTTTTACAACTGCCAGTAAATATCTGGGGCTGATAATTTCATGCTGTGTTGACATTTAAGGTGTAAATCAAGCAAATGACTTTGGTATAGGTATTTTCAGTGTTTCCATATCATGTTTATACTGTTCAAATATTCACTGTGTTAGTTTTCAATAGGAGTTCTGTAATTTCTCAGGTTGGCAGTGTAGCGCCCCCTTTACTTTCAGTAAGGGCACTACGCTAAAGTTAGTGGGGGAATGAGAGAGGTAAGTTGCTCTCATTCCTGATTGTGTTAAATTTGGCTGTCGCCAAATCTGTATTGTTCTGTGGGTCAGACTGCGTTCTAGGGATGCGGTACCATCCCTGGGCGGCAGGTGGCACCAGAGAGGTCCAGGCGGAGCCGCTTCTTCTCAGCAGCCAATTGGAGGAGTTTTCCCTCGCGGGGCATGCTGGGGAGGAGTATTTCTGTGGCGGAGGCCGTTGTTCTTGGTTCTTCGCGGGTTCCAGGTGCGGCACCCACCTTTAGGGTATGCGCACATCGCGGGCCCCACCACTATGGCCTTCCTGGCCTGGGGTCGTGGAGTTCCTGACTATGGGCCCTCCTGGCCTGGAGCAAGTGATGCCACAAAGGGGCCCCAGTGACTGACTGGGTCCCCCATCTACCGAGGAGATCCCAGGCTGTATGCCGTTCGGTGGGCGATCGGCATGAGGAGAACCCGGAGGCAGGTTGTCCAAAAGGGCTTGAACGAACCATCGGGGATCTGGTGACCGGGACATTGACAGGTACACTTCCACTGTCAACTGGTGACCCTAGCGCAAATTTACTGGGAGGATAAGCCCAACTACTTAGCTCATCCAAGTTCTAGGCCTGTGGCAGAGGCCCCATCAGAGCCAGGTCTGTGGCAGAGACCTGCTCCTCCCAGCAACCTTAAAGTGACACTTCGGCTGCCAGGCCTGTGGCAGGGGTCTGTCCGAGGTAGGCATGTGCAAACGAATACGTTTTCCGTCAATTTTCGTTATTTTAGTTGATTCGTTAACATACGAATGAACGAACGGTTTAGCGCAATTAATAACGAATAACGATATTTTCAAAATAACGAATATGAAAAACAACGAAGATACGAAAGATGAAAGAAACGAAAACATAGAAACAACGAAAATACCGAACCCCCAAAAAAAAATAATTACGAAAAACAAAATGAACGAAAATGCAAACTTACTAATATTCGAAGACCGAAAAGAAAACAACCGAAATGCAGAACAAAGAATAAAAAACTAAAATCAAAACTAACGAAAAATAAATTACGAATCTTCGGAAAACGGAAATGAAAACAACGAAAATACGAAATAATGTAAATTAGCTTTCGTTAGTACTGAAATATTTCTGGACATTGACCAATAGCCACTGAGCGCTGTCCCTTTCCTCTGAAGAGGTTTGTTCCTTCCCCCAATGAGCTTCTTTCTCATTACCTCCTGGCTCCTTGTGTCCTTTTCTGTGTTAGACTGCAGTGCATCTAATTTCTAGATTTGTATTTGTAATATCTGACATATTTTAGTTTTCTTCTACGTCAGACTTCATTCTAGACAGGATGTGTGTGCTAACTAAGACAGTCAAGTCAATCACAGTAAAGTACGAATTACAAAATTACGACGAGTAGTGTGTCGAATAAACGTAAAATGTATTCTAACAGAATTACGAATGCAATAAAATCTACAAAAGTAAGTTTTTACAATCAAAGGAAATTAGACACGAAAATACGAATGATCATAAAGCAACGAAAATATATTTTTTACGAAAATACGAACGCGGCATGATGGAAAATATAATGTAAATACGAATAGCAAAACAACGAAAATTAAACTAACGTAAAAACGAAGGAATGAATAAAATCATTTTAAAAATACGAACGCGGCAGAATACAAAATATAACGAAAATACTAATCTCGATTCAACGAAAAATAAACTAACAGAAAAAAACGGAAACGGAAAAAAAAGTGTTCCGAAAATACTAAAGAGTACGAATACGATATCTAACGTCTTACGAAATTACGACTCGTTATGAATCACGATAAACGAACAGAAACGAAACAGAAATAAACGAAAAATGTTGCTGTGCACATGTCTAGTCCGAGGGCACTTCACCCACTCTGGCTGGAGTGGCGACGAACGGTACTACTATTGCTGAAAGCAGGATTGCTTTCTTCTTCATCCAAGCCTGATACCGCAAAGTTCTTCACTTCATCAACCTTTTCTGTCTACCTCCAGTTGATGTTGGTCGTGTTGGGCCAATAAATAAAGCATTCAGAAAACATTATTTACGGATTGGACATTCGCTTATTGCTCTACCCCTAGACAACACATAGAGGTAACTTAATACACCGATCCCAAAACAATCAGCGGCTCCTCCGGGGGTAGCGCTACAGCAGTAAAAAAATCTGCTCCGCCAATAAATTTTCCATGTTTGTCAGTAAAAAATGCTGCGGGAGGTTGGCAACCCTGCTAATGATGTCTTATTCGTCATAGTAACCAAATAAATTCCAAATGTCATTCTAGAAAAGGCAAATGAATCTGATTGGTGGCAATGGGTAATACAGACATTTTACATTTCAGACATTTTTAGGAGTGAGGATGAATGAGAGGAGACCTTGATCTTGCATGCTAGGGGGGGGGATTGGCTGTGCTGATACAGAAAGTCGTATCAGGAGGAAGAATTCTCTGTTCTTTTTCATCCCGCTAAGGATTAGCGCCTCTCCCCCGCCGTCACCGTGTAATACCGAGTCCTCCCATCATGTCCCTGGACACGTTTTTCCCTTCGCTTTTCCTGAAATGTTAAAATTAAACCAGCTGCAGCTGCTCTGTCAGAGACTCGCTGCGCGCTGCAGCTATTGAAGCAATTAAAAAAAAAATTGCACAGAAGGTAATTAAAAGCCTTACTGGTTCTTGCTATTAAACTGACATTTTAGATGTCTCTGGATGCTTTATTGTGCCAATATCCTATTCCCCTCGTCTCTGGGAGCAGCACAACTGACAATCCGTCATTCCCCAAAATTATCTCCAGGTAATGTTTTCTACCAAAGAATAAGAGGTATTTAGTCAGCAACACTCCGCAGGAAATCTGCAGAAAGAAGAAGAGTTTTACAAAAAGTAGAACATCACATAAAAACCCATTTATGGAGGGACCGGTCTTCCTTCCTGTCCAAATCATCCTATCTATCGTTCTTCTGGGACTGTTCCTCTTCTGGGTAATATTTCAAGGCAGATGTAAAAGACACAAATTAAAGCCTCAGTTTAGTTAAATATGGAGAAAAAAAATCAGCACAAGGGACAGTACTGACATTCAATGACAAGAGTCCCTTGTGCTGATGCTGATGTCTTAGTTGAAATCCCCCAGTCCTCTGCCCTACCACATCCCCACAGCAGTAATCTTCAGCACAGCCGAGGTTAAAGAGGAACTGCAGTCTGCTCACATAATTTGTAATACAAATATCTTTGCCATTCTAAAGCTTCCCTCCAAACACTTTGCATATTATTTTATATACTGTATACTGTGATCCTGTACTTGCCAAATATGCTGCAGAAATCTCTCTACACTGAGTCTGGCTGCAGCCATTTTAACTGTGGGCAGCTGAAGCTGCTTCCTGTTCACTTCCTGGATTTACACAGACACACAGAGGCACACCTCCAGCTCTGCAGCTGTCATTGGCCCTCTTATGACTCACCCCCCCTCTCTTCCTGGCAAACTCTCATGAGAGAGAGCTGTGCATGATGTCATAAGCCTAGGCTTTTTACCAGACAGGAAATCAAGAAACAGGAAGTGTATAAGGTATTGACTGGCAGAAAAAATAATGTTTTACTATCCAAAGTTAAAACAACAAGGGCAGAAGATTTAATAGACGGAAAGTTGAAAAAATGACTGAAGTTCCGCTTTAACCACTTGCCGACCGACTCACTATACGTCGACAAAGTGGCACGTTCCCACAAAACAACGTATGGGATTGTTGTCCCCTTAAGAGTCGCTATAGGCACACCACGGCAGGGGACCCGATGCGCCACCTGCGATCGCAGGCACGTGAGCCAGAACAGGGATTTGTGTGTGTAAACACACAAATCCCTGTTCTGTCAGTGAAGAGAAGACAGATCATTTGTTCCTAGTAAGTTGAAACAGCGATACGTCTCCTCCCCCAATCAGTCCCCTTCCCCCACAGTAAGAAACACTAACTAGGGAACACATTTAACCCCTTGATCGCCCCCTAGTCTTAACTAATTTACACAGTAATCAGTGCAATTTTATAGCTCTGATCGCTGTATAAATGTCAATGTCCGATCTGTCTATTATTTAATTTAATGCATTCATATATTTATTATCTAAATGAATAATTGCAGATGAATTTAATGTAATGAATTCAGGATTAAAACTAAATTTTAATCCTCAGATACATTTTCAGATTTTATATGTACTGTATATATATATATATATATATATATATATATATATATATATATATATATATATACAGTTATATATATACACATGTGTAGCACTACCCTCGAAGGAGCTGCTGGTTTGATTTGGCTGGCATGTTACCTCTTTCTTCCTGCCGTCTAGGGTACTGGATGTCTTTTCTGTGCTTTATTACCCAACGGGGTAAAATGGTAAAGATAGTAATAGGAGAAGGGATAGAAGAAATGGAAGATGGTGGATTCAGGGTTAACTGGTTACTAGAAGCAGTCCTGCTTCCAATGACAACTTTATTTGCCATTCTAGCCAGAGTGGGTGTTGTGCACCTGGATAGGCCTCTCTCACCAGCCTAGCAGCCAGGGTGTCACTCGGAGCTTTAGCAAAGTCCCTGCCATGGACCTTCCCAAAGAATGGAGATATTCTTGGTCTGAAATCCTTCTCAAACTGGATTTAACACCCGGATCTCCTTCAAGCAGCTTTAGTGATTCCAGGACTGATAGGCGACCATCATTCAGCCTCTCAGAACGATGTGTTCTTTGATGAAGCAACAGGCCTCTCCTGAGATACCAGCCGCATGCTCAGTATTCTGGACAGGTTCCTCATCAGTCGGCTTCCTCCCTCGGGACGGACAGCCCAGGACCACTTGTAAATTGCAGACTCGGTCTACCCACCGGGCATACAAGTAGATTAGTTGCTCTGGACCAACGTGGTTCCAGAGCCAGGAACACTCTAACACACACCCCGGCCAGGAGGGCCACATACGGGGTGGTGAGACGTCTGCCCAGGTGGATGGCGGCGGGAACGATGACTTAAACCAGGGATATGCAATTAGCGGACCTCCAGCTGTTGCAGAACTACAAGTCCCATGAGGCATAGCAAGACTGACAGCCACAAGCATGACACCCAGAGGCAGAGGCATGATGGAACTTGTAGTTTTGCAACAGCTGGAGGTCCGCTAATTGCATATCCCTGACCTAAACCAATGGCGTCTGCCCCCTAAATATTCCTCCCCAGCATTGACAGCGAGGCGATCAACCCTCCTGATTGACTGCCGAGGAGAAGCATCCACACGACCCTGAACTAACTGCTGCCACCTGTCGTCTGGGGGTGTGAGGTTCCCCAGACAACAAGCATGGGCACACAGTACAGCCAGAGCTGGAGCAGAGGCCATTAAATTTAACCAAATAAACATTCACATATTTATTATTTCATTTAATTAATTCATATATTAGTTGCATTATAAATTCAATTGAATTTTGCGTCACTGGTCACGTGACTTCCTCAGGGATCTTGAGGAAGTCGTGGGAAAATAAAAATTGCGCTTATTCAGTGGATATCAAGCAAGCAACTAAAAGTGTTATACTACACAAATGCAAGAAAAGGAAAAACAAGCTGCGCTGGTAGGGTTAAATACATATATACATGACAAATATGTAGCTCTGCCAAACAGGTGAATACCAAAAGTGAATGTATATAAACCATAAAAATAAATATAATATATAATCGGACACTCTTGATATTTTAAACGAAGAATGTGAATATCAAAATGAACGTGATAAACCAATAAAAAGTCCGTAAGGGTGAAATATCATAGGTGAATACATCCCATGTAGTCCAAAGAAATAATTGAAACTTCAATCTCCAAGTGATGAGGAAAATAACAGTAACCCGGAATGTGATGATAGGGAAACACCTCCACCTTAATGATATACTGCCTCTTACCAGCTGGTATTGATCTCTTGTTACAGGAGATCAGAAAAAGCATGTAAGCTGGTTAGATGTCCAACGTGAACGGCATCAATGTGATACAGCCTCAATCAATATGTAATGCAGGATGCGCCATGAAAGAGAAAGGAGCTCGCATAGCATAAAATTCAACGTAAATTTATTCAAAGATAAAAAAAATGCGCACTTACAACATGTCAAATGCAATGTGCATGTAAAAGATCGAGCCGGGCCGGCTCTTCGATCCGCCTGCCCGTGTCTTCCGGGTACAGCTAAGCGCGGTGACGTCAGAATGTCGCTTGCCCAACGTTTCGTCACAAAAATGGACGTGGTCACGGGATACTCTTGAGGAAGTCACATGACCAGTGATGCAACGTGTCAGGAGGAGCCTTGTGACGTCAGTTCCAGTGGTGTTTTACGGGAAGTATGGTAAGGAGGCGAGTGTGTCACTACTCCCATTGCTTTTTATTGCGATTTTTACCCTTACTTGATGTAAGCAGTTTCTTTTACTAAATACATTTATTTTTCATTTGGCAATATTGCACTTTGGCTGTTCTTTGTTTCCTTTGAGTGCCATTTATACAAGAAGTGCCATTCCTTGGAGCGAGCTGTTTCCTCTATATATGGAATTACCCAAGATGTTTTGATGCCAAGTTTTGGACGTAGTTCTTCGTCTTCTCCTGGGACCTGGATGCCTTTACAGATCCATCAGCAGGATTCCTTATCTGATGAGCCTTGTTTGACCCTTGAGTCATTTTTGGAGGTGAGCGGCCAATTCATAAATTTAACAGTCGATGTTTGGATTGATGTTTTGTCAGTTTTTTCTTCTATCAAGTTATCTCTATGAGATTTTTACCTTTTAGGCCCTGTACACACGAGGGGATCTCCGCTGGAAACGGTCCGCCGGTGACGTGTCGCTCCGTCGCCACGATGATGACGCGGCGACGTGCGCGACGCTGGAAGGTAAGTACTTCCACGCATGCGTCGAATCATTACGACGCATGCGAGGGAGGGGATCGGAAGGATTGATCCGGTGAGTCTGTACAGACCACCGGATCAATCCGCTGGACCCGATTCAAGCGGTTAAATTTCTTAGCATGCTAAGAAATTTATATCCGCTTGAAATCGATCTGCCCGAGAAATCTCCGCCGATAAATATCCGCTAGGCCGTACAGGCGACCGGATTTGTCCGCTGGAACGGATCCGCGGATCAATCCCAGCGGATAGATCCGGTCGTGTGTACGGGGCCTAATATGAACTGACTCCTACCGTTGGGCTTTTATTTACATTTATTTATTTGTATGTTTGGATACTCATCATATTCATCCTTTGAGTATATTACTTTATGTCACATTATTGAATAAGCGCACCATTCTTATCTTTTTCTTTTACATTTATTACATTTATTACGCAGTGTTTTTTGAGTACACTACTAAATGGTTGCAGCTCATTCACCGTCACTATACATGTACTATATATTTTTTTTCTGAGTTTATTTTCACTGGAGGCTGATGGTTTATATTTGCTTAAAAATTAGAACATAGTAGCGTGCAAGTTTTTTCCCTTATAACATATATATATAGATTTATACCATATACAGTAAAACCTTGGATTGCGAGCATAATTAGTTTCAGAAACATGCTTCTAATCCAAAGCACTTGTATATCAAAGCAAATTCCCCCATAAGAAATAAAGGAAACTCAAATGATTTGTTCCCCAACCATTTATTCATATGAACTTCAGTTTATAGCGCAGGAACAAAAATTGGACTCTGAAAAAATTGTAGCCTTTATTATAAAAAAGGACAGCACTACAAGTCACAGCAACATAAAATAAAACCAGACGACTGACGCGTTTCGCACTGAAACTAGTGCTTAGTCATAGCTCAGTTTATAGCTCATAGAAAAAGATTAGAGCAATGTGACCAGCCTGTGTAACCATAAAATGTCCATCCACAAGAGGATAAAAAGCCAATTCCGGCAGGAGCTACAGAGTATAATAGAGAAGAGAGGCGCCTCTAAGTGTAGCTGTCACGATTAGGCATCAGGCTCAAAGGCCAATAGCTATAGCAGTGGCAGGACAGGTATACAGGCAGTCACTTCTGGCAGATAATACAGGCTCCCCTGAGGTGCGGAGTCTAAGTACTAGCTGGTTTTCCCCAGAGCTCCTGATGGTGGAGATGGATTTAGCTGCAAGCTAGTACCAGCTTGCGGTCCTCAAGTTTGACCCACCAGGATGTGAGCAAGCCGGGGTACAGTAGCGGATGAGCAGACAAGGATGAAACAGCAGCATGGTCAGTAAACAAGCCAAGGGATCAATCACAAGTGGCTGCAGGATGGGATCAGGCAGAAGAGTAGTCAAAGAACAGGCCGAGGGTCAAACACGGGTGGTTACAGATTGGGATCAGGCAGAAGAGTAGTCCAGGAACAGGCTGAGGGTCAAACACGGGTGGTTGCAGGTACAAATAGCAGCAGAGCAGACAAATCGCAAGGCACTGGCTGGGAAGGCACAGTAACCTGGCAATGGGGAAGTGCTGAGACAAGGAGCTGTCTAGCATCCCAGATAGCTCAGTGGGAAGCGTTAATGCCAGACACAGAAGAGGTCCCAGGTTCAAGCCCAGGTCCTGACAGTAGCAATAATTTGCTAAATGCTGTCTCTTCATTACAAATGTAACCATATTGCTACACTTAGTGCCGGTGACTTGTCCTTAAGGTTCCCCTAACGGGGAAGTTCCTTCAAGGACTGCGCAGGCGCAAACTTGCCGACGGAAATCTCTGAACCTCGCCCGGCATCCAGGCTCATTCTTTAACATCCTCGTGAATTGGAGGATGTTAAAAAAAGAGCCAGGAGGCCGAGCGAGCGGAGCGAGCCATCCGAGTGCAGCGAGGACGTGAGGCCGACTGGCCACTTACCTCGAAATCCACGTCGCCCTGGATGCCGGCCAAGGTTCGGAGATTTCCGTCGGCAAGTTTGCGCCTGCGCAGTCCTTGAAGGAACTTTCCCGTTAGCCGGAACCATCTCGGCACATCATATTGCGCCTGCGCAGGAACTTCCACGATAGCTGGAACCAGCTCGACAGATCACCGGTTCACACTACAGCACCTTGGGATCCGACCTGTGTCGCCCCCAAGTCACGCGACATAAGAAATTCCATTAAAGTGAATGAGAGCTGTCTTAATGCACACTACTGAAGTCGCTCCGACTTCAGAAAAGGTTCCTGTACTACTTCAAGGCGACTTGTAGGCAACTTGTATCCATTGATTTCAGTGGAAATTGCCTCCAAAGTCGGATCACCGTCTTAACTGAAGCAACTTTACAGGAAAAGAAAATCGTTTTTTCAAACCCCTCCCTCCCACAGAGCTGATTATTCTGTGATTGGCCACAACCAAAGTCGCCTGTCCTGGAGGCAACTTTAAGTCGCATTGTAAGTTGCTCCAAGTCGCGCTGTAAGTTGGGTTACTCCTGTGTTAACTGGCACTTATGCCGCGAACACACGATCATTTTTCGGCATGAAAAAAAAACGATGTTTTTCGGCATGTAGAAAAAACTACGTTGCCCACACACCATTGTTTTTAAAAAATGCTCTAGCAAAGCGCGGTGACGTACAACACGTACGACGGCACTCTAAAGGGGAAGTTCCATGCGGATGACGCCACCCTTGGGGCTGCTTTAGCTGATTCTGTGTTAGTAAAAGACGATTCGTGCTTTTCTGTCTGTTACAGCGTGATGAATGTGCTTACTTTCGTAGTTTTATCAGAACGAGCGCTCCCGTCTCATACCTTGCTTCTGAGCATGCGCAGGTTTTTAACGCCGTTTTAGCCCACACAAGATAATTTTTTACAACCCGAAAAACGACATTGTTTAAAACGTCGTTAAAAAATGCAGCATGTTCGTTGCAGAACCTGAAAAATGATGTGAAGCCCACACATCATCATTTTAAATTACATTTTTTAAAAACTACATTTTTTTCATGCCGAAAAATGATTGCGTGTACGCGGCATTAGAGGCGTCTTTCTTCTCTTGTTGTGACATGACGCTACTCTTATATCAAGACATCGCTTGTATATCAAGTCAAAATCTATAAACACAATTTAGCTTGTCTTGCAAAACGCTCTCAAACCAAGGTTTTACTGTATATGACACAAGAAATAGTCAACTAGTGCCCTGTTTTTTCACGGGTGATGTAATCAATAGCAAACTGATCGGTCCTGTGTAGCGCTAATGAAAACTGAGGTTTGATCGTTTGTTTGGCGTTGTTATTCAGTTTCGCCTACAGGAACCTGGTGAATGTTTTCAATACTCCCTTGGGAAGATTCGATAAATACAGTCTTCACCAATAAAAAAACGGCAACAACAGCGGGCTAAATGTATTTATTGGGGATGCATTAACATATTTAGCGGCCCATCCATCTCATAACTGATACAGTCTCCAGTGAAATATTATCTTCTTCCTCTATAGGGCTGATTTATCACATGCAGAGTCATTTTCGACACCCTAATGAATCAGCCCTATGAAATAACATACCCTGTTGAGATATCTCACCTAAGATCATATCACATGTTTGATTAATACTTTATTTGTGTTTCCAGAGGAAAAGGGTTTTGGCTGTGGAAGATGGAAGCAGAGATTTCCCCCCCGCACCTCACACCGCCAGCTCGCCAGACGGAATAGATGACTCTGCCCTGGTCTCTGTGGGATATCTCAAAGAATACACTTTGATATCCTTTACCATATATATACACAAGATTCCCATCTTAAAGGAGGAATAATGTATTCTATGGGCTCCTGATGAATATATTCTGCCTATGTTTCCATTTTGAGACTTTTGAATAACTAAAACTACATTGAGATGTCTTTGTTAATATTTATTTACACCCCCCTGCCAATTCAAATTTTTCTGTTTTGATATTTTTCATTTGTCATACATTTATATCGCATTGACAAATTCCCCAATGCTTTACAGAGGTCATTGAACCATTCAGTGTCTGTGTGTCTTATTTATAAGGTCAATCTACCCAAAGTTTTCATTTTTGAAAGGCGCTGCAGAGTTTAAGTGGTAATAATAAACCCAAAGCCAAAAACATAACATAGTGCAGCTTACCAGTCATTTGGATGTGATGGCTGCATTACTTTTCTTTTTTAGGCCTTTCCCCTCTGTTTGCACCTGTGATCTGGCCAATAACACACCCCCTGTATTAGAGCACCCCCCCCCCACACACACACACTCACACACACTCTGAAAGAAGGACTTGCTGTGTACATACAACTGCTTTTAAGGGGTTGTAAAGGCAGGAGGTTTTTTATCTTAATGCATTCTATGCATTAAGATAAAAAAAACTTTTGTGTGTAGCAGCCTCCCTAATTACTTACCTGAGCACCTTCTCCCTCCAGCGATGTCCACGATCCCCTCAGCCATTCAGTACACTCCTCCTGATTGGCTGAGACAGAGCAGCGGCGCTATTGGCTCCCGTGGCTGTCAATCAAAGTCAGTCAGCCAATCAGGGGGAAAGGGGGTGGGGCCAGGTCAGGGAGCTTTGACTCCTCTTTGGGTGACCCCTCTAGTGGTTATCTGGTCAGGTAATACAATATGCATCACAGAGTCCATTCCATGTGAAAGGGCTCTTATACTTACCTGAGCCCCATCTTGATTCAGCGTTGTGCCAGAGAGCAGAAGCTCTCTCCACTCACTCCCTCCTCATAGGCTCAGAGACAGCAACAGGAACGGGTGCAACCCCCCCAAAGCTAGTCACCAAAAAAAGAAAGGCCCAAAAAAAAGGGTTCTCTAAGTGTACTGTGTACAGGCGCTGGACACAGATGTCTATGGGCAACGTGACGTCTATGCAATCATGTGATTGCAAGTGAGATGCTTAATTTGCCTGCTTTTGTGAGTACTTGTGGCTGAGCTATACACCCTGATCTGTGAGGCTGAGCTATACACCCTGATCTGTGAGGCTGAGCTGTATACCCTGATCTGTGAGGCTCAGCTATATACCCTGATCTGTAATGCTGAGCTATATACCCTGATCTGTGAGGCTGAGCTATATACCCTGATCTGTGAGGCTGAGCTATATACCCTGATATGTGAGGCTAAGCTGTATACCCTGATCTGTGAGGCTGAGATATACACAATGATCTGTGAGGCTGAGCTGTATACCCTGATCTGTGAGGCTGAGCTATATACCCTGATCTGTAATGCTGAGCTATACACCCTTATCTGTGAGGCTGAGCTGTATACCCAGATCTGTGAGGCTGAGATATACACTGATCTGTGAGGCTGAGCTGTATACACTGATCTGTGAGGCTGAGCTATACACCCTGATCTGTGAGGCTGAGCTATACACCCTGATCTGTGAGGCTGAGCTATATACCCTGATCTGCAATGCTGAGCTATATACCATGATTTGTAATGCTAAGCTATATACCCTGATCTGTGAGGCTGAGCTATATACCCTGATCTGTAATGCTGAGCTATATACCCTGATCTGTAATGCTAAGCTATATACCCTGATCTGTGAGGCTGAGCTATATACCCTGATCTGTGAGGCTGAGCTATATACCCTGATCTGTGAGGCTGAGCTATATACCCTGATCTGTGAGGCTAAGCTATACACCCTGATCTGTGAGGCTGAGATATACACCCTGATCTGTAAGCTAAAGTATATGCCCTGATCTGTGAGGCTGAGCTATATACCCTGATCTGAACTAATATATAACTAGTGACATAAATACATCAATTACTGTTATGGTCTCATGACAATTGATTGAATTATTAATATAGTTGTGACCCATGAGTGTGATTCAAAAAAAGTCCCTAAATAATACAGTCCATAAATTATAAATATTTGTGAACGCCAAATAACAAACAACAGTGCTCAGTGCAAAAAGTCCATAAGCTGATAATTATCGTGTCCAAAAACATAATGAATCCTCCACCAATCAGCAGAAATTACTTCTTACTAAGGATGAGCTCTGGCGTGTTCACATGCTACACGTGCAGAGCCCGCCAGGAAGTGTGCACGGCGCTGCGCTAATCACAGCCAGGGAGACATTGTCCTGATGCTCGGCTGAAGAGATCGGGAAATGTATCCCTGGCTGTGATTAGCGCAGCGCCGTGCACACTTCCTGGCGGGCTCTGCGCGTGTAGCATGTGAACACGCCAGAGCTCATCCTTACTTCTTACCAGCTTGCCATGATCCCCTATGACAGAGGATCACTATGTGCATGTAATTAAGATTCTCACTCCAGAAAACAGCTCAAACAAATCCGATCCTTTAGCAGTAACTCTCATCCAATGCGGACATGAATCATCAGCAGATATACCCGATATGTAAAAGATAATGATTGCACCACATTAAGTGCATTAAACGAATAAAAATATTTATTAAGAAGGTTGGTAATAAACTTACAATGTTGCAGGAAAAATAGGCCTTAAAGTCTGGTGTGCCGGCCGGTACACAAAACACAGACACCCGTCCTACTGGGGAATCGTATGGATCTCGAGGTGACGTCAGTACGCCACTCCATATGATTCCCCAGTAGGACGGGTGTCTGTGTTTTGTGTACTGGCCGGCACACCATTTGTGTGTTCATTATTTGTCTTTCACTAATATTAATCATTTATGGACTGTATTATTAGGGACTTTTTTGAATCACACTCATGGGTCACAACTATATTAATAATTCAATCAATTGTCATGAGACTATTGTAATAACGGCAATTGATGTATTTATGTCACTAGTTATATATTAGTTCATTACTAGCCTGTTTTGGGGTATATTTATAATTTTTGGTGATTTCATTTTTCAAATTATTATTTATACCACATGGGGGTCAGCGCGATTTATTTTTCTTTCCATGCTTTTTTCTGTACCAATTGTTTACATGCTAATCGCAGCTCCCATTTGAATAAGCTGCGACTTGGTTTTTGCAGCAGTTCCTTTTTTCTAGTACTTTTAGCGCAGTTTTCCTATTTTTCCATATACCCTGATCTGTAATGCTGAGCTATATACCCTGATCTGTAATGCTGAGCTATATACCCTGATCTGTAATGCTGACCTATATACCCTGATCTGTAATGCTGAGCTATATACCCTGATCTGTAATGCTGAGCTATATACCCTGATCTGTGAGACTGAGCTATATTCCCTGATCTGCGAAGCTGAGCTATATACCCTGATCTGTGAGGCTGAGCTATATACCCTGATCTGTGAGGCTGAGCTATATACCCTAACCCTGGTCTGTGAGGCTGAGCTATGTACCATGATCTGTGAGGCTGAGCTATATACCCTGGTCTGTGAGGCTGAGCTATGTACCATGATCTGTGAGGCTGAGCTATATACCCTGGTCTGTGAGGCTGAGCTATGTACCCTGATCTGTGAGACTGAGCTATATACCCTGGTCTGTGAGGCTGAGCTATATACCCTGATCTGTGAGGCTGAGCTATATACCCTGGTCTGTGAGGCTGAGCTATGTACCATGATCTGTGAGGCTGAGCTATATACCCTGGTCTGTGAGGCTGAGCTATGTACCCTGATCTGTGAGACTGAGCTATATACCCAGGTCTGTGAGGCTGAGCTATATACCCTGATCTGTGAGGCTGAGCTATGTACCCTTATCTGTGAGACTGAGCTATATACCCTGGTCTGTGAGACTGATCTGTATACTTCTGTTCTGTAATTCTTGGGCTGTATACTCTGGCATGTAATGCTGAGCTGTATACTCCTGACACCACGGTGGAAGAAAGTGGAATACAGGAGACGGTGTGGGTGGATTCTATAAGGGGTTGTGCTTATGAGTAGTTGGAGGGGTCAAAAAGGAAGGGCAAGGTCTGGTGCCCCACCATCTTAAACTGCCACTGGAGGCTGCTCTGTGAAAAACAATTGCACAGAGTAGGTAAGAAAAATGTGGGGTTATATTCATTTTACCTGTCCTGCGCGCCCGCAATGTCGTCACCCGAAGCTGATCTACCGCTCGGCTCTCAGATGCTGCAGCCGCCATCTTTGGTAAAGGAATAAGGAAGTGACGCCTTGCAGCTTCACTGCCTGGTTCCCTACTGCGCAAATGCGATCATAATGGTCCCTGCTGACTTCTGGGACCTGTGTGTTTCCCAGAAGACAGCAAGGGGGTGCCGGACGTGGAGTAGATACCCGCAGATAATGCGGCTATCTATGCCCGGAAGTGGGTGCAAATACCTGTCTTAGACAGGTATCTGCTTCCCTCTCCCCTGAAAGGTGCCAAATGTGACACCGGAGGTGGGGGAGGAATACGGACAGCGAAGGTTCCATTTTTGTCTGGACCTCCGCTTTAACAGTGATGGAAAGTTATTTTTCGAAAATCACAATTCTAAAGGAGCAACGCAGAAGTTCTAAATACAAGAACAATACTAAGAATTAATACAGATATATCTGTCAGCGTAAGCTTGCTTTGTTACAGAATTATAATAATCATATTTGCAACTCATTATGTTTTTGGTAAATACTTTCTATCATTGTTTAACACAGTTGGTCTGGTAAAGTTTTTCCACGTAAGCCCTAATAACAATTCCAAGGTACACCTTTATTTCTATATAAAATGATATTATTAAGATTACAGTTTCTACATTTTTATCTTTCTATATGCAAGGACACAACTACCATGGGGCTCAAACCACAGAAATACAGAAAAGGAGCGCCAGACCAAAATCGGATAAAAGAGTCCAAGATCATTTTAATTAAAAAAGTTATATCAAAACATAGAGGGCCAGATTCACAAAGAGATACGACGGTGTATCTACAGATACACCATCGTATCTCTGACTTACACTGGTCCTATCTATGCGCCTGATTCATAGAATCAGTTACGCATAGATAGGGCTAGATCCGACAGTGTTACACTGTGTTACACTGTCGGATCTTTTTTTAAATTTAAAAATGGCGCCGGGGGCGTTCCCGCTGATTTACGATAAATAATATGTAAATCAGCGAGATACGCAAATTCACGAACGTACGCGGACCCGCTGCAGTCTTCTTACAACGTTTCCGTAGCGGCGTACCCGTCGTATACTTACCCCTTCTTTTATCAGGCGCAGCCAATGTTAAGTATAGCCGGCGTTCCCGCGTCGAATTTGAATTTTTTAACGTCGATTGCGTAAGTCGTTCTCGAATATGGACGGACGTCGTTTACGTAAGCGTCGAAACCACTGACGTCCTAGCGACGTCAGTGGGAGCAATGCACGCCGGGAAATTTCGCGGACGGCGCCTGCGCATTTAAATCGGCACGGGAACGCGCCTGATTTAAATAGTACACTCCCCTAGCCACGGAATTTGAATTCCGCCGGGGGATTTAGGATCCGCCGTCGCAAGTTTGGAGGTAAGTGGTTTGTGAATTAGCCACTTGCCTCCTAAACTTGCGGGAGCAGATCTTAATTCACGTAGATCGAGCGGTTCTATAGATCCGCTGCGCTACGTGAATCTGGCCCTAAATGCGTTGTGGCGGCAACACTACTCCCCCTTCATCAGGGCTACAAGGATAAGCAAAAAACAAAGATAATGGGCTAGATTCAGAAAGAATTTACGACTGTGTATCTATTGATATACGCCGCGTAAATTCAAATCTGCGCCGGCGTATCTTCTTTCTGTATTCAGAAAGCAAGATACGCCGAAATTTGCCTAAGATCCGACTGGCGTAAGCCTCTTACACCGTCGTATCTTAGTTGCATATTTACGCTGGCCGCTAGGTGGCGCTTCCGTAGATTACACAAGGAATATGCAAATTAGGTAGATACGCCGATTCACAAACGTACGTACGCCCGGCGCATTTTTTTACGTCGTTTACGTTAGGCTTTTTCCGGCGTAAGGTTACTCCTGCTATATGAGGCGTACGCAATGTTAAGTATGGGCGTCGTTCCCGCGTTGAATTTTGAAATTTTGACGTCATTTGCGTAAGTCGTTCGCGAATAGGGCTGTACGTAAATTACGTTCATGTCTAAAGCATTGACGATTTGCGCGTAATTTCAAGCATGCACACTGGGATTCTTTCACGAGCGGCGCATGCGCCGTTCGTAAAAAACGTCTAATACGTGGGGTCATGTTTTATTTACATAAAACACGCCCACCTCTTCAGAATTTGAATTTGGCGCGCTTACGCCGGCAGATTTACGCTACACCGCTGCAACTTACAGAGCAAGTGCTTTGTGAATACTGCACTTGCCTCTCTAAATTGCGGCGGCGTAGCGTAAATACCATAAGCTACGCCCGCACAACATTACGCAGGGCTATCTGAATCTAGCTCAAAATGTGCAAAAACATACTGAAAAATAGACATGTGAACTGCCGAAAAATTTGTTTGTTTTCTTTCCATTCATTTTTTTTTTCAGTTTTTGGGGCATTCGTTATGATCGCAATTTGTAGATTCGTAAATTCGAAAATCTGAAAATAAGAAAGAAAATCAGAAAATTCTAAAGAATAAATAACTAACTAATAATAACTAACTATTCAATTTATCCGAAGTTACGAATTATCTGAAATAAGGAATCTAAACAAATGAAACCTTAACGAATTAATATTAAATAATAATAATACATTTTTTTATTATTGTTATTTAATATTATTAATTTGTTACGTTCCATTCATTTAGATACGGCATTTGTTATTTCGGATAATTTGTAACTTCGGATAAATTTGTATTCACTAGCAACCAAATTTGAAAGGAAATTCCAATACCTATAATTTAATAGTTAGTAAGTTATTATTAGTTCGTTTTTATTTCAGATTTTCCAATTTTCAGGTTTTTGGATTATAAAATAAAAAAGGTACGAATTTAAAAATTCTCAAAATTAGGAATTTTCAAATATTCTAATTTACAAATATTCAGAAAAAAACTGTTTTTCGTTAATTCTGATATTTTCGAATTAATGAATTTGTTGACATTTGTTAAAAAACGATTTCGGTCTGAAAAATCTGACTGCTAAAATAGAAATGATTGGCTATTAGAGCAAGTACTGAAAGTAGGACTGAAGAGTCGTACACGCTATAAGAAAATTGGGCGAACACTCGGGAGCCAATGCGTGTGCCTAGTGGCCGCGTTGTCCACTTTGCAAAGAACAGGACAGATTGTGTGTTCTTTGTATATAGGAACACCAATTGGTCACCTACCCCAGTCAGTCCCCTCTCCCCACAGTTAGAATCACTCCCTAGGTAACACATTTAACCCCTTGATCGCCCCCTAGTGTTAACCTCTTCCCTGCCAGTGACATTTATACAGTAATCAGTGGCTATTTTTAGCTCTGATCACTGTATAAGTGTCACTGGTCCCAAAATAGTGTCCGATGTGTCAGCTGCAATGTCACAGTCCTGACACAAATCGTAGATCGCCGCCATTACTAGTACAAAAAAAATAATATTAATAAAAATGCCATAAATCAATAACTTATTTTGTAGATGCAAATCAATCAATATACGCTAGTTAGAAGCATACATATCGGCCTAAACTTAGGAAGAAATTTGTTTTTTGTTTTTTTAAAAATGGGGATATTTATTATAGCAAAAAGTTAAAAAAAAAAAAAAAATTCAGAATTGTCACTCTTTTTTTGTTTATAGCGCAAAAAATAAAAACAGCAGAGGTGATCAAATACCACCAAAAGAAAGCTCTTTCATATGGGTAAAGTGTTGCATGACTGCGCACATACTGATATATGGTCAGCGACCCTATTGGGGATTTTCATTCAAAAATTTACAACGCTGAAAGCTGAAAATTGGCCTGGGCAGGAAGGAAAGTGGTTAAGATAAAAAAATTATGCCTTTACAACTCCTTTATTGTATTACCTGACCAGATAACCACTAGAGGGCGCATTTATAAACCTCTAAATGAGATAATATTATGAAAATATGGTACAGCAAGAAAGTAAAATAGTCATATAAACACTACAATAAAAACTCAAAGGGCCAGATTCAGAAAGATCAGCGGATCTTTCTGCTTGCGTAACGTATGTCATTTACGTTACGCCGCCGCAAGTTTTTCAGGCAATTGCTTTATTCACAAAGCACTTGCCTGTAAAGTTGAGGCGGCGTAGCGTAAATCACCCGGCGGAATTCAAATTCGGCGGGTAGGGGGCGTGTATCATTTAAATCAAGCGCGTCCCCGCGCCGAACGAACTGCGCATGCGCCGGCCGCGACTGAATTCCAGTGCGCATGCTCCAAATGACATTGGCAAATCGTCATGCTTTCGACGTGAACGTAAATTACGTCCAGCCGTATTCGCGAACGACTTACGCAAACGACGTAAACATTTCAAATTTAGTCGCGGGAACGACGGCCATACTTAACATTGGCTGCGCCTCATAGACCCAGGGGTAACTATACGCCGGAAAAAGCCGAACGTAAACGACGTAAAAAAATGCGCCGGGCGGACGTACGTTTGTGAACCGGCGTATCTACCTAATTTGCATATTCTACGCTGAAATCGACGGAAGCGCCACCTAGCGGCCAGCGTAAATATGCAGCCTAAGATACGACGGTGTAAGAGACTTACACCTGTCGGATCTTAGGGATATCTATGCGTAACTGATTCTCTGAATCAGGCGCATAGATACGACCGAGCGCACTCAGAGATACGACGGCGTATCTCTTTCTGAATCTGGCCCAAAATGTGTACAGACTATAAATCCTCTGTCTAATGCCGCGTACACACGACCGTTTTTCATGATGAGAAAAATGCCATTTTTTTAATTGATCGTGAAAACAGTCGCGTGTAGGCTCCAGAGCAATTTTTCTAGGCGGAAAAAAATGTCCGATTTTTTTTTTAGAACCTGCCGTATTTTTTTCTCTTCGTTTTTCACAGCGTCGTTTTTCTCGGCGTGAAAAACGGTCGTGTACACGCTTTAACGAGGGGGAAAAAACGTGCATGCTCAGAAGCAAATTATGAGACGGGAAATTAGCATAATCAGTCCAAAGGGTGGCGTCATTCGAATGGAACTTCCTGTTTATAGTGCCGTCGTACGTGTTGTACGTCATCACGCTTTGCTCGAGCATTTTTTTCACGATCGCGTGTGTAGTCAAGGCAGGCTTGAGAGGAATCACGTCGAGAAAAACGTTGGGCCAGATTCACAGAAAAAGTACGCCGGAATATCTGCTGATACTCCGGCGTACTTTTAAATTTGCCGCGTCGTATCTTTATTTGTAATTCACAAACAAAGATACGACGACATTTGGCTAAGATCCGACAGGCGTACGGCTTCGTACGCCTTCGGATATTAGGATGCAATACTTCGGCGGCCGCTGGGTGGAGATCGTGTTGTTTTCCGTGTCGGGTATGCTAATTAGCTGTTTACGGCGATCCACGAAGGTACGCACGTTCGTCGCATTCTCTTATGTCGTCGCTAGTCAGGTTTTTGCGTCGCAAAGTTAGGGCTGCTATTTTGGTGGTGTAACAATAGACAGCCCATGTTAAAGTATGGCCGTCGTTCCCGCGTCGAATTTCAATTGTTTTTGTTTTGCGTAAGTCGTCCGGGAATACGAAAGTACGTTACGCACGTCGCCGTTCAAAAGATTACGTCGGGGCGACGTCATTTCGCGCAAAGCACGGCGGGAAATTTCAAAACGGAGCATGCGCAGTACGTCCGGTGCGGGAACGCGCCTAATTTAAATGGTCTCCGCCCCATTTGAATTAGGCGGGCTTGCGCCGGACGGCATTACGCTACGCCGCCGCAAGTTTACACGCAAGTGCTTTGTGAATCAAGCACTTACGATGAAAACTTGCGGCGGAGTAACGTAAAGGACATACGTTACGCCGCCACGAAGGTATGTGAATCTGGCCCGTTGTTTTTTGCCATGACATAAATAACGGTCGTGTGTACGCGGCATAAGGCTGACATCGCTTGCTTTCTCCTGTCCCTTTATTCCTTACAACCACCCCCAGCCTAGGTATCCCCATATCAGGATATATTCGATGTTTTAGCTGGCATGGCAGGACAGCTGCTTGTGATAATCCCCTATTTTCACAGCTAAAAGCTACACCATTCAGATTAATTAAGCAGATGATTAATTACGGGCGGCCGATCAATTATTGCGCGCGCTTCGGATTCTTGGGAGTAATTCCGCCGGAGCCTTTGATCTCTCAGGTGTTGTAGCCAATGTATAATCAAGCGGTTTGGGATTATCTCTAGGAACCCACACTTCATAAGCTATTCTTCACTTGTTTTGCACTACTTAATCCATTCTTTGTCACCGTATTTAATTTGATTCATTCTTCATGAGAGAACAGAAGTCCGTTTACCGCTGTGAGATTGATAATAGGAAGTGTTATCAATCCCCGAGCTCTGATACAGGACACAGGCTTCAACTGAAAGATTCCATTTACGCTATCAATCTCCGAGGTTCCAGCAGCTAGCGAGTTTAAATCAGTCGGATCCTTGTTTTTTTTCCTTTTTTTATTTATTTTTTGGCTGCTATATGCTACAGTCTGTCTATAAGGCTACATACACATTTAAAAGGGAAAAAATCCTCTTTTGTTAGGAAAAAATATAGAAAAATATATATTTGTTACAGTAGCCATTTTGTAATGTAATGTTAGAAACTGTAGCTTCCCGTTTTAATCTCTAGCCAGCTACGGTTCACTAAAGTCAAGAAGAATTTAAAGGGGAGTTCCAGCCATTTGTATGTTTATTAAAAGTCAGCAGCAACAAAAAGTGTAGCTGCTGTCTTTTAATAAACAGACACTTACCTGCTCCAGCGCTCCAGCGACGCGCCGGCCGGGGCTCCGCTCCTCTCCCCCCCTCCCCGGCCGGCGTCTTCATTTTCAGTGTGGGCACCCGGCCGTGACAGCTTTCGGCTTCACGGCCGGGCACCCACTGCGCATGCGCGAGCGGCACTGCGCATGCGCGAGCGGCGCGGCCCGGTGCCGCGCCGTGTAATTGGCCAGGAGATCGCCTAGGACCTGTGACGTGTCCTAGGCGATCGCCTACAGCAGCCCCTTCCTGAAGGCGATTAAGCTTAGTCGCCTACAGGAAGGAGGAAGTGGGACAGGAAGTCCCACTCTTGCTGAAGCCCCCACTCCCCCCCCAAAAAAATGACATGCCAAATGTGGCATGTAAGGGGGAGAGGAGTGGGTTAAGAGGAAGTTCCAAATTTGGGTGGAACTCCTCTTTAACCACTTGCTTACTGGGCACATAAACCCCCTTCGTGCCCAGGCGAAATTTCAGCTTCCGGCACTGCGTCGCTTTAACTGACATTTGCGCGGTCGTGCGACAAGGCTCCCAAACAAAATTGACGTCCTTTTTTCCCCACAAATAGAGTTTTATTTTGGTGGTATTTGATCACCTCTGCGGTTTTTATTATTTGCGCTATAAACAAAAAAAGAGCGACAATTTAAAAAAATATATTTTTTTTTACTTGTTGCTATAATAAATATCCCAATTTTTTTTTTAAAAAAACTATTTTTTTTCTCAGTTAAGGCTGATACGTATTTTTCAACGTATTTTTGTAAAAAAAAAAAAAAATCGCAATAAGCGACTGGTTTGCGCAACAGTTATAGCGCCTACAAAATGGGGAACAGAATTATGATTTTTTTTAATTATTTATTTTTTTACTAGTAATGGCGGCGATCTGCGATTTTTATTGGGACTGCAATATTGCGGCGGACGTATCGGACACTTTTGACACAAATTTGGGACCATGCACATTTATACAGCGATCAGTGCTATAAAAATGCACTAATTACTGTATAAATGTGACTGGCAGGGAAGGGGTTAACACTAGGGGGTGAGGAAGGGGTTAAATGTGTATCCTGGGTGTGTTCTAACTGTGTGGGGGGAGGGGGGTGACTGGGGGAGGTGACCGATGCTGTGTCTATATGTACAAGAGACACAGATCGGTCTCCTCTCCTCTGACAGCACGTGGAGCTCTGTGTTTACACACAGAGCTCCACGTCCCTGCTGTGTTCCCGATGATCGCGTGTACCCGGCGGACATCGCAGCCGCCAGGTACACGCATCGGCTTCCCAGCGATGCGCCGGGACAGTGTTTACCCGCTGCGCGCCACCCAGTGGCGCGCGGGTAATGCTTTTAAAAAGACGTCCAAAGACGTCCACCCGGCACTTGAGAGCCGTGGCCATCGCAAGAATGCAGCCTAAGATATGCGGGCATAAGAGCCTTATGCCGCGTATATCTTAGGCTGCAGTCGGCGTAACGAGGTTCCTGAATCAGGAGCATTCGTTACTCCGGGGCAAGTAAGCAATTGCGCCTGTGTAACTATGGTTACACAGGCAAAATTGCTTCTTGAATCCAACCCCCTGTGTTTACATGTAAATAACCGTCATACATATGTATTAAAAAATTAAAAACTTAATTTTTTACAACCCGAAAAACGGTCGTGTGTACGCGGCATAAGAATGCAATATTTCATGGATGGCCATTCCTGTTGGAGAGGAGTTGATCTAGAGATCGCCTCCTGAATGGGACTATAGGTATATTTTCACTCGATCAGACCTTGTTGCCAATCAGCTGCAGTGCTGATCAAGTGTATTTTGGTAGTGGAAATGTCCTGTTGTGTTCCTAGAATGTGTAGATGGGGAATCGTTTTTTTTTTTGATTAGTCAAAATAATGATTTATCTATGGCTACCTTAAAGCCAGCCATACATGGATTACAATTTAGCCGGTTCGGCAGGGACCAGACAAATTTTGATCCATGTATGGGCTCCCTGGTTGTACACAAGTGGATCACTGGCTTTTGCTGCTGTCAATCAGAGAAAGTGGGTGGCGGCCCTAAGTACCACGGTGTAAGTCTATGGAGTGCGGCTCCGTAGACACACAGCTCGGGAGCGTGGAGACTCTCTCCTCATAGTCAGCGGCTGACTATGGTAGTCCTGCAGAAGAAGAGGAGAAGCCAAGATCGCCGCCGGGGGCCCCAGAAGAGGAGGAACGGGGCCGCTCTGAGCAATACCACTGCACAGAGCCGGTAAGTATAACATGTTTGTTATTTTAATAAGAAAACAATTATGGGCCCGGATTCAGAAAGCCCGGCGTTACTTTGTGCGGGCGTAGCGTATCTCAGATACGCTACGCCGCCGTAACCTAGTGAGGCAGGTTCTGTATTCAGAAAGAACCTGCGCCCTAAGTTACGGCGGCGTAGCGTATGAGGGCCGGCGTAAGCCCGCCTAATTCAAAATAGGAAGATGTGGGCGTGTTTTATGGTAATTCAGTGTCACCCCACATAAATGACGTTTTTTACAAACTGCGCATGCGCCGTCCGTGGACGTATCCCAGTGCGCATGCTCCAAATTACGCTGCAAAGCCTCATTGGTTACGTGAACGTAACTTACGCAAAGTGCTATTCGCGAACGACTTACGCAAATGACGTAAACAACGCTAAATTCGACGCTGGCCCGACGTCCATACTTAACATTGGCTACGCCTCATATAGCAGGGGTAACTTTACGCTGAAAAAAGCCTAACGTAAACAACGTAAAAAAATGCGCCGGGTGGACGTACGTTTGTGAATCGGTGTATCTACCTAATTTGCATATTTAATGCGTAAATCTCCGGAAGCGCCACCTAGCGGCCAGCGTAAATATGCAACTAAGATACGACGGCGTAAGAGACTTACGTCAGTCGTATCTTAGCCAAATTTTGGCGTATCTTGCTTTCTGAATACAGAAAAAAGATACGCCGGCGCATCCTAGAATTTACGCGGCGTATAAATAGATACGCTGACGTAAATTGTTTCTGAATCCGGGCCATTGAGTTTAGTAACACTTTAAAAGCAAATTAAATTTTGAAGTTCTTTCAAACCACATACAGTAAAACCTTGGATTGCGAGCATAATTCATTCCGGGAAACATGCTTGTAATCCAAAGCACTTGTATATCAAAGCAAATTTTCCCTTAAGAAATAATGGAGATTCAGATGATTTGTTCCACAACCATTTAGTCCTAGGTCCTTCAGTTTATAGTCCATATAAAAAGATTATAGCAATGCGATAGGTTGTGAAACCATAAAATGTCCATCCACAAATGGAATCCTCCACAAGGGGATTAGAAGCAAAATCCAGCAGAAGCTCCAGAGTATAAAAGAGAAGAGAGGCGCCTCTAAGTGTAGCAATATGGTTACATTTAATGAAGGTACAACATTTAGCAACTCAAATTGTTGATGATTAAAAGAGGCACATCTAAGTATACAGACATCCGGGGTAAAGCTGTCCACATAGACCATCCTCCTCACCGCCGGCTCTCACCGCTGTCAGTCTGCAATCGTGACCGGGAAGACTACCCTGCAGTAGATCGATCTGAAAGCGAGCCTTGAACTGCTCGTGGAGCGCAGCGCTGAAGTGATGGCATCGATGGCAGTGAGGAGGACGGGCTACATGGACAGCTTTACCTCAGATACCTGCATACTTAGATGTGCCTCTTTTAACTGCTTGCTGACCACCTCCTAGACATATATGTCGGCAGAATGCGCAAAGCAACGTACCTGCCGCAAGCTCCGTGACTGCGCCTGCGGGACCCGTGGACTCGATGTCCACGTCATGATCCACTACCACAGTTTTTTTGTAGCATGGCACCTCTAGTAACACTGCATTACTCTGCTATTTGCATTGTTTGTGGTAATGGCACCTATACATTGTGGCATGGGTGGCTTTGTCTGCCCATAACACGTTCTGCCTGCAGAGACAGTGCCACCCATGCCGCCAAATCGCTTATCCCGTAATGTGCTGCAGACAGTGCCACCCATGACGATAATGCCATAACGCATGTGCTGCCTGCAGAGAATGGCGGCATGGGTGGCAGTGTCTGAAGCACAATATGGCACTGTCAGCAGGTAGCACATGCATTATGGCATTAGCGTCATGGGTGGCACTGTCTGCAGCACATTGCGGAACGGGAGACAGTGCCACCAATGCCGTAATGTGCTGCAGACAGTGCCACCCATGCCGCTAATGTCATAACGCATGTGCTGCCTGCAGAGACAGTGCCACCTATGCTGCCAGTAGAATTATGCCATTGGCAGCATGAGTGGCAATGTCTGCAGCACAATATGGCATTGGCCGCATGGGTGGCACTGTCTGCAGGTAGCACATGCGTTATGGGCCATAACGCATGTGCTGCATGCAGAGACAGTGCCACTCATGCCGCCAATGCTGTAATGTGCTGCAGACAGTGCCACCCATGCCGCTAATGTCATAACGCATGTGCTGCCTGCAGAGACAGTGCCACCTATGCTGCCAGTAGAATTATGCCATTGGCAGCATGGGTGGCAATGTCTGCAGCACAATATGGCATTGGCCGCATGGGTGGCACTGTCTGCAGGTAGCACATGCGTTATGGGCCATAACGCATGTGCTGCATGCAGAGACAGTGCCACCCATGCCGCCAATGGCATTATGCCATTGGTGGCATAGTGAGCACTGTCTACAGCACAATATGGCATGGGTGTCACTGTCAGCAGGCAGCACATGTGTTATGGCATTAGCGTCATGGGTGGCACTGTCTGCAGCACATTACAGCATTGGCAGGCGGCATGGAATGTGTGGCACTGTCTGCAGCACAATATGGCATCTGGGGAGGGGCCAGGGGCGGAGCCAGGGTGGGGCTGAAGGAGGGACAAGGGGTGGAGCTGAAGGGGGCCCCGCCAGGTAGGCTGTACAGGGCCCCATGATTTCTATCAGCGGGCCTGGACAGGACACTGATCTACTGCTCCCTGTGATCAGGAGCAGTGATCAATGTCATGTCACTGGTAGCCCAGCCCCCCCCCCCACAGTTAGAATCACTCCCTAGGACATAGAGAGAAGATAGTCACCGCTCCAATAGGGTATGTGGATGAATCCGTATCCTCTCAGAGAAACTCAGGTGTCGGCAATGCACGAAGCAATAGTAGAAAGAAATGTTTGGACAGCCGCACTCTGGAAAAACCTTCTTGGTTGCCTTTTATTCATAAAAGTTTTCAAACACCACACATCACAGCAAAGACAGGGGCATACAGCTGACGTTTCGCACTACAATCAGTGCTTACTCATAGCTCACTCCCTAGGACACACTTAACCCCTTCCTCGCCCCCTAGTGGTTAACCCCTTCCCTGCCAGTGTCATTTACACAGTAATCAGTGCATTTTTATAGCACTGATTGCTGTATAAATGACAATGGTCCTAAAATAGCATCAAAAGTGTCCAATGTGTCCGCCATAATGTCGCAGTCACGATAACATTCGCAGATCGCCACCATTTCTAATAAAAAATAATTAATAAAAAAATGCCATAAAACTATCCCCTATTTTGTAGACGCTATAACTTTTCCGCAAACCAATCAATATACAATTTTTTTACCAGAAAATATGTAGAAGAATACATATTGGCCTAAACTGAGGAAAACATTTTTTTTTTATATATTTTTGGGGGATATTTATTATAGCAAAAAGTTAAAAATATTGGGCCAGATTCACATACATGCGCTCCGGCGTAACGTAACTCATTTACGTTACACCGCCGCAACTTTTCAGCGCAAGTGCTTGATTCACAAAGCACTTGCCTGTAAACTTGCGGCGGCGTACCGTAAATCCGTCCGGCGCAAGCCCGCCTAATTCAAATGGGGCGTGTACCATTTAAATTAGGCGCATTCCCGCGCCAAACTTTCTGCGCATGCTCCGTTGCTCGTGCTTTGCGCGAAATTACAGGGCCCCAACGTGTTTTTTTGAATGGCGAAGTGCGTTACGTCCTTTCGTATTCCCGGACGTCTTACGCAAAAAAATAAATAAATAAATTCAAATTCGACGCGGGAACGACAGCCATACTTTAACATGGATGGTCTAATGTTACACCACCTAAATAGCACTCGTAACTTTACGACGCGAAAAGACGACGTAAGCGAATGCGACGAATGCGCGTACCTTCGTGGATTGCCGTAAACAGCTAATTAGCATACCCGATGCGGAAAACGACGAGGACTCCACCCAGCGGGCGCCGAAGACTTACACCTACGATCCGAAGCCGTACGAAGCCGTACGCCTGTCGGATCGAAGCCTAAAGCCGTTGTAGCTACAACGCGGCAAATTTGAAAATACGCCAGAGTATCTGTTTTCGCTCTATTTTTGTTTATAGCGCCAAAAAATAAAAACGGCAGAGGTGATCAAATACCACCAAAAGAAAGCTCTATTTCTGGGAAAAAAAGGACGTCAACTTTGTTTGGGTGCCACGTCGCACGACCGCGCAATTGTCAGTTAAAGCGACGCTGTGCCGAATCGCAAAAAGTGGCCCGGTCATTGGGCAGCCAAATCCTCTGGGGTTGAAGTGGTTAATCATCATTAATGTGAGTTGCTAAATGTAACCATATTACTACACGTAGAGCCGCCTCTCTTCTTTTTTATACTCAGTTGTGACATGATGCTACTTGTGTATCAAGACATCGCTTGTATATCAAGTCAAACTTTATTTATAAATGTTGCTTGTCTTGCAAAACGCTCTCAAACCAAGTTACTCACACGGATTCTCGCTCTTCTTCTCCCCTCCGCAGTTTATTCGCACTCTGATTTAGCACTGATATACACTGATATAGCTTTCTCTTTAAAGACTTCTCGCAAAGGATTTTACAGCTGGAATTTATTATCCCTGGTGTTTCGAATTGTTAAGTTTTAGCGAGCTTCCTTCCGCCTAGAAGTAATTTGCGCACAGTGTGAAGATGAACCCAGATAGAAAAAAAAAAAAATTCTCATCTGACTTTAACTTAATTATGAAATGACAGCATCAGACATAAATATACTTACACTTAACATCAGCATGGCACAGGATAAAACCTTTCAAAGAGGCTTGTGTGATCTGTCAGAAAGCTCGGTGTTTATCGGAAAGATGTGTAATTATGAACACTTCTGTGCCGCTGCGTTTTAAAGCGTAGGAGTTTACAGGGAGACATGTAACATGTAGATTTACACAGGTTGCGGAGATCCTTAAAGGGGTTGTAAAGGTTCTTTATTTATTTTCTAAATAGGTTCCTTTAACCACTTTTTGTGATTCGGCACTGTGTCGCTTTAACTGACAATTGCGCGGTCGTGCGACGTGACTCCCAAACAAAATTGGCGTCCTTTTCCCCCCACAAATAGAGCTTTCTTTTGGTGGCATTTGATCACCTCTGTGGTTTTTATTTTTTGCGCTATAAACAAAAATAGAGCGACAATTTTAAAAAAATTCAATATTTTTTACTTTTTGCTATAATAAATATCCCCCAAAAACATATAAAAAAAAATTTCCTCAGTTTAGGCCGCTAGGTATTCTTCTACCTATTTTTGGTAAAAAAATTTATAGCGTTTACAAAATAGGGGATAGTTTTATTGCATTTTTATTAATTATTCTTTTTTTACTACTAACGATCAGCGATTTTTTCCGTGACTGCGACATTATGGCGGACACTACGGACAATTTTGACACATTTTTGGGACCATTGTCATTTTCACAGCGAAAAATGCATTAAAGATGCAATGATTACTGTGAAAATGACAATTGCAGTTTGGGAGTTAACCACAAGGGGGTGCTGAAAGGGTTATGTGTGACCTCATCTGTGTTTCTAACTGTAGGGGGGTGTGGCTGTAGGTGTGACGTCCTTGATTGTGGTTCCCTATATTAGGGAACACACGATCGATGACGGTGCCACAGTGAAGAACGGGGAAGCTGTGTTTAGACACAGCTCTCCCCGTTCTTCAGCTCCGGGGAGCGATCGCGGGACTCCAGCGGCGATCGGGTCCGTGGGTCCCGCGGCCACGGAGCTTCGGACCGGGTCGCGGGCACACACCCGCGACCCACGGCTGGGCACTTAAAGAGGACATACCTGTACGTGCTTCTGCCCAGCCGTGCCATTCTGCCGACGTATATGTGCAGGAGGCGGTCCTTAAAGCGGGAGTTCACCCATTTAAAAAAAAAAAAAAATCTCCCCTTAGCTTCCTGCTCGTTCGGTCTAGGGGAATCGGCTATTTATATTAAAATATGTGCAGTACTTACCCGTTTTCGAGCTGCATCTTCTTCCGTCGCTTCCGGGTAAGGGTCTTCGGGAGCGGGCGTTCCTTCTTGATTGACATTCTTCCGAGAGGCTTCCGACGGTCGCATCCATCGCGTCACTCGTAGCCGAAAGAAGCCGAACGTCGGTGCGGCTCTATACTGCGCCTGCGCACCGACGTTCGGCTTCTTTCGGAAAATCGTGACGCGATGGATGCGACCGTCGGAAGCCTCTCGGAAACCTGTCAATCAAGAAGGAACGCCCATTCCCGAAGCCCATACCCGGAAGCGACGGAGAGGATGCGTCTTGTAAACGGGTAAGTACTGCACATATTTTAAAATAAATAGCCGATTCCCCTAGTAATAACGAGCAGGAATCTAAGGGGGAAAAGTGCCCTCTAAGGGTGAACCCCCGCTTTAAGTGGTTAAGCTGGTACATTGTTGGGTCACTTACCTTTTCCTTCCATTTCCCTTCTAAATGTTTTTTTCTTTGTTTTCTTTGTCTGAATTTCTCACTTCCTGTTCCTCCTGAGTAAACTGTTCAGTAAGCTGTTCTGGCTGACTAACCACCACTCGGATGATGGGGGGCAAGCTTACTGAGGAGAAACAGGAAGTGAGAAATTCAGACAAAGAAAAAAACATTTAGAAGGAAAAGGTAAGTGAACCAACAATGCACTAGCTTAAAGGAACATATTTAGAAAATAAAAAACGAACCTTTACAACCCCTTTAACTGATGTAATTTCAGTAAAAGTTGCGAAATCTTTACTTCCATTCTATGTGGGCACCGAAAACAAGACAAATGTTATCAGATATGGGAAGAGGTTTGTTACAAATGCCCTCGATTGACAAAACTGGCAGGCCATACACTAGTAGATTTTTGAACCAGTGTCTGCGTGAACGTTCGTACAAAAAATCGAATGCCCTGTACACTAGATCGTTTCGTCTGATGAAAACGGACCGATTTGTACTGCCCCCTTTGGCAAGTATCACAGCTTGTAAACGCTTTTTGTAGCCAGCCAAGAGTCTTTCAGTTCTTGGTATCTTTGCCCATTCTTCCTTACAAAAGTCTTCCAGTTCTTTGAGATTTCTGGGCTGTCTGTCACGCACTGCTCTTTTAAGGTCTATCCATAGATTTTCACTTATGTTGAGGTCAGGAGATTGTGAAGGCCATGGCAAAACCTTCAGTTTATGCCTCTTGATGTAATCCCCGTGGATTTTGAGGTGTGTTTAGGATCATTATCCATTTGTAGAAGCCATCCTCTCTTTAACTTCAGCTTTTTCACAGATGGCATCAAGTTACCATCCAAAATTTGCTGAAATTTTATTGAATACATTTTTCCTTCTACTCGTAAAAATGTTCCCTGTGCCACTGGCTGCAATATAACCCCAAAGCATGATTGATCCGCCCCCATGCTTAACAGTTGGACAGAGGTTCTTTTCATTAAATTCTGTGCCCTTTCTTCTCCAAACGTACCTTTGCTCATTCCGGCCAAAAAGTTCTATTTTAACCTCATCGGTCCACAGAACTTGTTTCCAAAATGCATCAGGCTTGTCTATATGTTCATTTGCAAAGTTCAAACGCTGATTTTTGTGGTGAGGACGTTTTCTTCTGATGACTCTTCCATGAAGACCATATTTGTACAAGTATCTCTTTATAGTGGAATAGCGTACCACAACTTCAGTGTCTGCCAGATCTTTCTGGAGGGATCGTGCAGTCAAACGTGGGTTTTGAATTGCTTTTCTCACAATCCTGCGAGCTGTTCTGTCTGATATTTTTCTTGGTCTTCCAGATCTTGCTTTAACTTCCACTGTTCCTGATGACTGCCATTTCTTAATTACATTCCGAACAGAGGATATTGACATCTGAAAACGCTTTGCTATCTTCTTATAGCCTTCTCCAGCTTTGTGAGCGTCAACTATTTTCAGTTTCAGTTTTCTAGAAAACTGCTTAGAAGAACCCATGGTGCTGATTGTTGGGGCAAGGTCAGATGAGTCTGGGCATTTAAAACCTTTGAGAGTGACATCACCTGGTCTTCCCAGACGATGATTGAGAACAATCCATGACACTGGCAGGTCTCAGCTTTGCAAAGGGGGCAGTGCATGCTATAAATTCTGCAGGGTGCCCAAACTTTTGCAGATGCCATTTTTTTGTTTTCTGTAATTTTGAAAGTGTAAATGATGGAAATAAAATCTACGGGCCAGATTCATGTACCTGCGCTGCGGCGTAGCGTAACTCATTTACGTTACACCGCCGCAACTTTTCAGCGCAAGTGCCTGATTCACCAAGCACTTGCGTGTAAACTTACAGCGGTGTAACGTAAAGCCGTCCGGCGCAAGCCCGCCTAATTCAAATGGGGCGTGTACCATTTAAATTAGGCGCGCTCCCGCACCGAACGTTCTGCGCATGCTCCGTGTGAAAATTTCCCGCCGTGCTTTGCACGAAATCACGGCGCCCGACGTGTTTTTTTGAACAGTGACGTGCGTAATGTACTTTCGTATTCCCGGACGTCTTATGTAAAAAAAAAAAATTTGAAATTTGACGCGGGAATGACGGCCATACTTTAACATGGCTGGTCTAAATCTAAGCCATGAAATAGCAGGCTTAAGATTGCGACGGGAAAAACCGACTAGCGACGATGTAAGAGAATGCGACGAACGCGCGTACCTTCGTGGATCGGCGTAAACAGCTAATTTGCATATAAGTAGGTTGAACAGCTAATTTGCATACCCGACGCTGGAAAACAACGCAAACTCCACCCAGCGGCCGCCGGAGAATTACACCTACGATCCGAAGGCGTACGAAGCCGTACGCCTGTCGGATCTATGCCAAAAGCCGTCGTATCTTGGTTTGAGGATTCCAAATCAAGATACGACGCGGCAAATTTGAAAATACGCCGGCGTATCAGTAGATACGCCGGCGTATTTCTGCTGTGAATCTGGCCCTAACTTTTTTTGACATATTATAAGAATGTCTAATCTGTAATTTGATGCCTTTTGGAGATTTTTCCATCTTTCCTTGGCTTCGTTATGCACATTAATATAAATTTTTACCTGGGGTGCCCAAACTTTCGATCCCCACTGTAGGTAAGGGGGGGGGGGGGGGTCGTTATTAAATAAATGGAGGGTGGGTGTGAATTCATCTTTCACTGGAGCAATGACACACGTATCTAAAAAAAGAGCATCAAAATTGCAATGATTTCCCTTTAAGCAATTTCTGTACAATGCAATGGTATTGATCCATGATTCCAGGGAAACACCGCTATGGGTTATCAATAAAAAAGAAAAAAGAAAAATGTCAGTGATTAATGGATGACATTGACCCCGGGGACGTCACCTCTGCCCACTGCTGTTTTATGACACGCCAAGCTGTGTTTGATTTAACACTCATCCGTCTTTAAAGTGGATCTGAGCTCTCTACTTACCAGCCAATTACCTTTTATTCCACCTGATTCCCTTTTTCGAATTGATGATGTCAGACTCTGCTGCAGTTTACAGGGCAGCCCCTAATAACTAGGGACGCTCTCACCGGCATGCATTTAAAAATGAAGCTGACAGGGGACATAAAGAAGGCCATTATCAGACCCTCTTTAGCACGGCGATAATTTGAAGCCGGCCTGACCTGCTGTGTCACCTTTTTTAATACTTAAACATAATTTTGCTGCTTGCCATTACTCATTTTCAATTAAATTCTCAATAAAAATGTTCCTATTCACCTGGAATCTGCCGCGATCAATGAGAGATGTGATATACGGAGACGTTGGGGAACTGTGGTCGTAATTCCTCACTAACTGCAGCTGTGGGAGCCTTAAAAAGATAAGGCCTGACAATACAGAATAACAGTTAGAGAAGTGGGCCGCGTTCCGCTGCCTGTACTCCCAATATGCCGCTATTTTAAATTAGTCATGTGAGGAGTCTGGCTGTCTTTAATATACGGGGCCTCACACAAAAGAAATGTATTTTTGCAACATAATCGATACTTGAATGATTGGTCTTCAGGACAAATGGAAAGGATCAGTCCACCCAATGCAAATACACACGTAGGGCCAGATTCAGAAAAGAGATACGACGCGTATCTCCTGATACGCCTTCGTATCTCTGAGTCCGGCCGTCGTATCTATGCGGCTGATTCATAGAATCAGTTACGCATAGATATCCCTAAGATCCGACCGTTGTAAGTGTCTTACACCGTCGTATCTTAGGCTGCAATATCACACTGGCCGCTAGGTGGCGCTTCCGTTTGTTTACGCGAGGAATATGCAAATTCGTTGATTACGTCGATTCAGAAACGAACGACCGCCCGGAGCTTTTTTTTTAAGTCGTTTGTGTTTGGCTTTTTCCGGCGTATAGTTACCCCTGCTATATGAGGCGTACAGATTCGTCTCTGCTCGTCACTTAATCATAGCATCCTATGATTAAGTGACGTGGTGTCATGATACGCGTGAGGAGGAAGTAGGAGGATTGCTGGTGACGTCATCCGCTCGCGTCCGCAGAGCGGAGACGAATCTGTCTGTTTTACATGCTGATGATTCAGCGCTGTTTGTAAGTGCTACCTATTTTTAATTTAAATAAATTGTTTACGTTTTTACGCTATGGAAGCATCCCTGTTTTATATTTGAGCACCATTGCTGGGACCCTGTGAGCCGGTTCGTGTGGGAGTGAAGCAGCAGGTTGGCTGGGAAATACTCTTTTGGCAGCAATACAGGCTTTAATATAGCCTCTGTGAGGTAAGGGGCTTGTATGAACGCTGATCCATACATCTACACTGTGGAAAGCCTGGTGGTTGGTGGAGCACTTATGCACCATTCAAGTTTATGATTGAAGTATTCATTGAATTTATTTTTTCTGCATGTTTGTGCACTGGACACATTATTGGATTTTATCCATTGGTTTTTGCACGTTGGTGCACTGGACACTTTTTAAAATTTTTAAAAAATATTTTCTTATTTATATTTATATTATTGCATTTTTTATATATATTTTTTATGACACGTTTTTTGTGTTTTTCACGTTTTCTGAAGTTTATGGGACATTTTCACTTCGGCTTAATTATAGATTGGGTTTTGTTAACCCATGCATGTCATTAATTTCACTCATAAGGACGTTTATTCTCAGGACTTATATTGGACTACAGTTATCTGATTGCACAAATGCACTTTTAATGAAATAAGCACTTTTTTGGATTTTTTTCACTTATTATTATTTATTTATGGTATTTGAATTTTGATTTTATTCCTCTATATTTATCTTTATACTATTTATTGGCACGTTTGCTCATTATTAGGAAATTTCACCTTTATTGCCCCTCACATTATTTATTAAGGTCTGGGTGCTCTCCTTATCCCGGGTTTTGAGGATTGATTATGTTCATTGTATTTACATTGTGCTTATATAGGCACGTGTGTATATTTTAATAAGGATATTCGTATTATTATTTTCTCACTCTTATCACCCTCCACATTATCTCATTGATGCTGGATGGTTGTTACAACTGCATTTGGAGTGGAACACTTCTAGAAACACAGGAAGTGGTGGATTTTTTTACCTTGATTGAAATTATGTTCCATCAACAGGAATTGTTTTAATAGAGTTTTTAGTTATTTATTGCAAGCGCCATTGCACCCCCCATATATCACACACCAAACTGAGCATGTGCAGTCTGACTCTAAAGGCTCTGTCTTATCTGAACCTGTTTTGGAGTCAGTGGAAGAAGAGGAGGATCTGTGCATACAGGATCAAACAGCCTTTTTACACAATGCAGAGGATCCACAGTCAATATAACAAGCACGCTTTACTGCATATACAGGGCCAGATTCTTGTACACCCGCATATCTTTGCGCGGGCTTAACGTATCCGATTTACGTTACGCCTCCGCAACTTAGACAGGCAAGTGCTGTATTCTCAAAGCACTTGCTCCGTAAGTTGCGGCGGCATAGCGTAAATCGGCCGGCGTAAGCCCGCCTAATTCAAATTTGGAACAGGGGGGCGTGTGTTATGTAAAATAACCATGACCCGACGTGATTGACGTTTTTCACGAAATCTCCCAGTGTGCATTGCTCCTAATACGCCGCAAGGACGTATTGGTTTTGACGTGAACGTAAATTACGTCCAGCCCCATTCACGGACGAGTTACGCAAAAGACGTAAAATTTTCAAATTTCGTCACGGGGACGACGGCCATACTTAACATTGTTACGCCGCACTTATGCCACCATATAGCAGGGGTAACTTTACGCCGGGAAAAGCCTAATGTAAACGGCGTAACTGTACTGCGTCGGCCGGGCGTACGTTCGTGAATTCGCGTATCTAGCTGATTTACATATTTCGACGCGTAAATCAGCGTACACGCCCCTAGCGGCCAGCGTAAATATGCAGTTACGATCCGACGGCGTAAGAGACTTACGCCTGTCGGATCTAAGGGAAATCTATGTATAACTGATTCTAAGGCCGGGTACACACGGACAAACATGTATGGTGAAAGCGGTCCGTCGGACCGTTTTCACCATACATGTCTGCCAGAGGGCTTCTGTACGATGGTTGTACACACCATCGTACAGAAGTCCGCGCGTAAACAATACGCGGGGCGTGTCCGCGGTGTCGCCGCGTCGATGACGCGGTGTCGCCGCGACAATGACGCGGCGACGTGGGCGGCCCGCCTTTAAAATGCTTCCACGCATGCGTCGAAGTCATTCGACGCATGCGAGGGACGGCGGGCGCCTGGACATGTACGGTAGGTCTGTACTGACGACCGTACATGTCCGAGCGGGCTGAATTCCAGCAGGCTGTTTTAAAACAAGTCCAGGAATATTTGCCCGCTGGGAAAAGGCCCGGCGGGCAAATGTTTGCTGGAATTCGGCCCGCTCGCGCCCACACACGAGCAAACATGTCTGCTGAAACTGGCCTGCGGGCCAGTTTCAGCAGACATGTTTGCTCGTGAGTATGGGGCCTAAGAATCAGGCGCATAGATACGACGGCACAACTCAGAGATACGACGGCGTATCTGGAGATACGCCGTCGTATCTCGGTTGTGAATCTGGGCCACAGTTTTTACTGTTGTGGGTTTAGAAACACTTTAAGGATTTGTAAATTGCAATAGATTACATTTCTGCCTTAGGCCCCTTTCACACTGGGGCGGGGCACTATACCGTCGGGATTCGGCTGCTAGCGGTGCGGTATTAACCCCCCGCTAGTGGCCGATAAAGGGTTAATACCGCCACAATGCGCCTCTGCAGAGGTATTGCCGCGGTTTCACATTGTTTTAAATGGGAAGGAGTGGTGAAGGAGCGGTATACACGCCGCTCCTCTCACCGCTCCAAAGATGCTGCTGACAGGAGATTTTTTTCTCTCCTGCCAGCGCATCGCCTCAGTGTGAAAGCCCTCCAGCTTTCACATTGAGGTTGCTGGGCAGGAGTTTTTCAGGTGGTATTGCAGCGCTATTTTTAGCGCTGTACCGCCTGAAAAACTCCTCGGTGTGAAAGGGGTCTAAGGGTTTAGATCTGCTTTAAATAATAGCAACATAAGCTGCTATATTTTCAATTTCTTCTAGGGGAAAAAAGTCCTGCTCATTTGGATTCACTGTATGTCTTTTTTTTTGTATCTTTTTTTTTTCCACGCACAAACACGGATAAATCTCACATGCTGCTTTTTGTGTAGTTTTCAAATGCAGGATGTTTCCGCCAGATAAAACATTTCATCATGATAAAAGTGCTTTTCGCAAAGACGAGTGTCCCAGGTGGTACTGCCAACCGCTATAATCCCTTGATTAAGAATATATATTTGGCCCGGGATGCTGTTAGTCCTGAATGTGGAGACAGTTGTAAACGTTATTCTTTTAACATCACCCCTAAAAAAAGGAAAAAAAAAAAGGCATATTTAACGGTACGCGCTAGCCACAGATAATACGATTTTACTTATTCACCAAGCCTTTCAAGGAGACATCCAATTTAGATAGCGCACCGCAAGGCACCGCGTCCCCCAAAGAATTGCTTTGGGAATATTTGTAATATATCCGTTTGCCGTTCTCTCACAGCGGCGCACAAATCTACGGAGGTAAAGCTATTTTGTGTGTTCAGCATGGATTCTCGACACAATATAATATACTTTTTCATTTCCTTCTGTTAAAAAAAAAAATATGTAACGTCTGTATTTTTTTTTTTATCATTATGAGTATACATTCATTCTACTCATTATACAGAACCTACTGAAGTCACAAAGTTTTCTGATGGCGTTTCAGATTATTTTTGTCTGCTCCTGTCTGCCTTTTTTTCCTCAAAGAGAACCTGTCACTGTAGCATAGCTCCTAACTGTCACCTCTTTTGGAAGGGAAGATCTTTTTTTGTAATGAAGTCTACCTGTCCTTTTCGTATACACTCTCTGGACACTTTATTAGGTACACCTTGTGTAACGGTCAACACCGTTTACGATTTCCCATTCCACCAACCCAAGACAGCTTATCCGACACTTCAACAATCCAGCAGACACGATCCATAAGAATTCCCCCAGAAAGACGAGACACAAGCTCTGTTCTCTCTGGTTCAAACGAATGAATACTTTTAATGGTAACTCAGCCTTGTTTAATACAGTTTAGAAACCAAGTGAACAATGAATCAACTCCACCCACCACATTACACAAGGAACTTCAATACACATTTTTTAGATAATGACATTCAGATGAGTTAATTATTAGTCATTACCCAGATATTCTGACTCCACGACAAGCTATACACAATACACATTCCTATGTCAGACGTTCTGGCATCAAATCTACAGGAGTTAATTACTACAGCTGACAAGTCACATTCCACATCTATTATCAATAGTATTTTCACACAAAACAGTGTCATTAGCATACACAATGAAATATCTTAGGAGCAGACTTAATTAGCACAATAGACAACAGAATGCAATCACATCAAGCCCCATCACTACAGCCAGGTAGACTTAATTAGCACCTCAACAGTCTATGCTACACATTGAACGAGTCACTCTATTGATCTGTTGGGGTCAGAATAAACAAACAACTTGTAATATTTCAAGATATCCTGCAATACATGAATTATCATTAATGTCCCATCTCATGTAATCTGAGATATAATTTCTCAGTCATCCTATGCCCCTATCGGACATAGGATGACCCTAGACCCAAGAGTCATTGATGAAGCTGGCACAGGAGTACCCCGCATCCTTTAAAAGTCTCTGGGTATCACAGGCCATTCCGTTACATCTTGTTACCATGTTTTCCCGAAAATAAGACTGGGTCTTTTATTAATTTTGGGAACAAAAAACACACTAGGGGAGTGGCGGCTGGTGCTCAATTTTTTTGGGGGGGGGGGGGGCGCAAAACAAACTGAAAAAAAAACCAATCAATTGTAGCCATTGTCCCCATCAAACGCAGCCACTGTGCCAATCACACGCATCCACTGTGCCCATCAAGTGCAGCCACTGTGCCCATCAAGCGCAGCCACTGTGCCCATCAAGCGCAGCCACTGTACCCATAAATTGCCACCACTGTGCCATCAAACGCAGCTACTGTACCCATCAGTTGCTGCCAGTGTGCCCATCAATTGCCGCCACTGTGCCCATCAATTGCTGCCACTGTGCCCATCAATTGCTGTAATTCAGATGCCCGTCGCCCGACAAGGGGCCGGACACCTGAATAGGGGGCGGCAGCGGCGACAATAAATAGATTCATGCAATGCAGGTGCAAAAGAGAGGGGTGGCGCTCTTGCGCCCTTTATGGACACACCGCCACTGCACTAGGGCTTTTTAGGGATTTTTAGGGTATGTCTTATTTATTTATGGTATGTACAAAAAAGTTCCTCCCCCTGTCAGCTTAGGAGTCAGCATTGTGAAATTCTGTAATACCATTAACAAACCTTAGTTAAAGACCTTGTAAAATCATGTAATCCGTTCTGTAAAAAAAAATATATAATGTGCAGTGTGTCTCCTTGTGTAACTTTATTGTGTAAAATACCTTATTTACAACACAGCGGGGCGCTCACGTGACGGTGCTTTTCTTACCCGCTACAAATACTGCAAAGGATTTTACAAGGTCTTCAACCAAGGTTTGTTTATGGGATTACAGAATTTCACAATGCTGACTCCTAAGCTGACAAGGGGAGGAACTTTTTTGTACATACCATAAATAAATAAGACATCCCCTGAAAATAAGCCCTACCTCAAAAATAAGATCTAGAGTGAGTTTCTGGGATGGCTGCGATATAAGCTCTACCCCAAAAATATGACCTAGTTAGAGTTCTTGTAAAATCATGTAATCCGTTCTGTAAAAAAGATTATATAATGTGCAGTGTGTCTCCTTGTGTAACTTTATTGTGAAAAATACCTTATTTACAGAACGGATTACATGATTTTACAAGAACTTTAACTAGGTCTTATTTTTGGAGTAGGGCTTATATTGCAGCCATCCCAGAAACTCACTCTAGGGCCCCATACACACGAGAGGATCCATCCGCTGAAAAATCTCAGCGGATCGGTTTCAGCGGATAGATCCCCTGGTGTGTACGTTCCAGCGGATATTTATCCGCGGATATTTCCGATTTCCAGCAGATAAAAATTTGTAGACATGCTAACAAATCTATCTGCTGGAATCGGCTCCAGCGGATCGATCCGGTGGTCTGTACAGACTCACCGGATCGATCCGTCCGAACCCATCCCTCGCATGCGTCGTAATGATTCGACGCATGCGTGGATATCCTTATATGACAGCGTCGCGCACGTCGCCACGTCATCATCGCGGCAACGGCGCGACACGTCACCGCAATGGGAATTCGGCGCGGATTTTGATCCGATGGTGTGTACACTCCATCGGATAAAAATCCTCAGAGGATTTATCCGCGGATACGGTCCGGTGGACCGTATCCGCGGATCAATCCTATCGTGTGTACCAGGCCTTGGTCTTATTTTTGAGGTAGGGCTTATTTTCAGGGGATTTGTCTTATTTATTTATGGTATTGGTATGTACAAAAAAGTTCCTCCCCCTGTCAGCTTAGGAGTCAGCATTGTGAAATTCTGTAATCCCAGAAACAAACCTTGGTTGAAGACCTTGTAAAATCCTTTAATACGTTCTGTAAAAAGATTGTATAATGTGCAGTGTGTCTCCTTGTGTAACTTTATTGTGGAAAATACCTTATTTACAGCGCAGCTGGGTGCTCACGTGAGCCGCCGGTGCTCTTCTTCCCCGCTCCAAATACTTCACAGGGTGGGTCCGAGATCCCCGCTGACGCCAGCCCACTCCGAGCATTGCAGAGGGAGGGGCCGCTGACATCAGCCGGGAGGAGAAGAGAAGACTCAGACGGGTGGCGTGAACGCCCAGCGGCGCTGTAAATAAAGTATTTTTCACAATAAAGTTACACAAGGAGACACACTGCACATTATATAATCTTTTTACAGAACGGATTACATGATTTTACAAGGACTTTAACTAGGTCTTATTTTCAGGGTAGGGCTTATATTGCAGCCATCCCAGAAACTCACTCTAGTTCTTATTTTCGAGGTAGGGCTTATTTTCAGGGAAACAGGGTAGTACCAGGTGGGACCCCCTTTTGCCTTCAGAACTGCCTTAAAATTATTATAAATTATTGTTTAAAAAATAAAATAAAATAATAAACATGTATACTTACCTCCTCTGTGCAGTGGATTTTCACAGAGCAGCCTGGATCCTTCTCTTCTCTGGTCCCTCTTTGCTTCTCCTAGCCCCTCCCTCCTATCAAGTGGCCCCAGAGCAAGCAAACAAAAATAGACTGTAAATTGACCATTCTGGTTATATACTACATACCATCTGTATGCTGGCGAATTATCCTCGACATAGAGAGAAAAGATTAGACATTATAGAGACATGAAGATTCGACGAAGCAGCTAAAAAAATACGATCACCGCAAACGGACATTTATGGTCAAATGCTCTGCCCATAGGCTATAGTAGAATTCTAATGTTGGTTGACTAGTAATAATAATTAATAAATAGAATTATTACTAGTCATACATCATTAGAATTCTACTATAGCTTGTGGGCGGAGCATTCGACCGGAAATGTAGGATTGCGGCGTCATACAGTTTAGCTGCTTCCTCGAATCTTCTTAGAACATTCGACAGACACCATAAGCCTTCAATTGAAAGATTCAACCTTAATTTAGATTTTCGGATGAATGCGTTTTTTGAAACAAAATAAATAACAATGAATTTCGGAAGTAACTAAATAAAATAAAAAATGGACGAAAACAAAATTCCGAAATGAAATATTTCAGTGTGCACATGTCTAGTACACTGTAGTCATAAAGGGATGGACATGGTCAGCAAAAATACTCAGGTAGGCCGTGGCATTTAAACGATGCTCAATAGGTACTAAGGTGTTGTGACATCACCAGGTGGTCCCGTTTCTTACCTATTTAAGAACTGTCAAATGACGGGGCAGCCATTCCGTTGTCAGTCTTCCTCGTGGGCAGAGCGTTTTTCTTTTTTCGGGTCCAGGGGTGTTTTTGACGATGGATCTACATCGGGGGATTATATTTATTAATAAAAGAATTGTCAAAAACTGTGGTTGTGTTTTTTTTTTCCTTATCGACACTTTTTTTAGTGAATGAGTAGGGGTATAATGTACCCCATACTCATTCGAAATTAGGGGCAGGGTGTGATCTGGGGGACCCCTTTTTTAAACAGGGCTTCCAGACTCCGATTAGCCCCCTGCCCACAGACCCTCACAACCACCAGCCAGGGTTGTGGGGAGGAGGCCCTTGTCCCCATCAACATGGGGACAAGATGCTTTGAGGGCATGTGGCATGGTATGGTTCAGTAGGTTTTTTTTGGGGGGGGGGGAGGGGTGGTTCAACTGCCAATGATCACCAATGATTATGGATTTTTTTTTCAGGGGAGAATTTTGAGTCAAAAGTGCCACTGACCACCAATGATTGTTGAGGGATCTAGTAGTAAAAGCAGCACACTGTACACACATTACATGCAGTTAGGCACATTTTTAACCACTTGATCACAATAGATGTTAACCCCTTCCCAGCCAGTGTCATTATTACAGTGACAGTGTACAGTATTATCACTGCATTAATCTCACTGGTGATGGTTAGTCAGTTCTCCCAGCTTCAATTATTGTCAGATTGACCGCCGCAGTATCGCAGTTCAATTATAAGTTTTATTAAAAAAATAAAAAAATTCTGTATATATAATATAGTTTGTAGGCTCTATTAGGTAGATTCACAGAGATCGGCTTTAACTTACGGCGGCGTAGCTTAGTGTGTTTAGGCTACGCCGCCGTAAGTTAGCTAGGCAAGTACATGATTCTCAATGTACTTGCATGCTAAGTTACGATGGCGTAGCCTAAATCGGCGGGCGTAAGGGCGCCTAATTCAAATTTGTTGGAGGGGGCGTGTTTTATGTCAATGAGGCTTGACCTCACATTTTTTATCTTTTTTTAAACTGCGCATGCCCCGGGCGCCTACATTTCCCAGTTTGCATTGCGGCTAAGTACGCCGCACGGGCCTATTGATTTCCACGTGGACGTAAATGACGTAAATCCCGATTCGCGGACGACTTACGCAAACAACGTAAAAAATCGAATCTCGCGGCGGGAACGGCGGCCATACTTTAACATTGTTATTCCACTAGGGCCTAGCTCTAACTTTACGTGGCCTATCTCTTACGTAAACGGCGTAAAAGTACTGCGTCGGCCGGGCGTACTTTTGTAAATCGGCGTATCAACTCATTTACATATTCTACACCAACCGCAATGAAAGCGCCACCTAGCGGCTATCCGAAATATTGCAATCTAAGATAGGACGGCGCAAGCTGTTCTATCTTAGATATGTTTAAGCGTATCTCTGTTTGAGCATACACTTAAACATAAGTCGGCGTAGATTCTGAGTTAGGTCGACTTATCTACTGATAAGCCGGCCTAACTCTACCTGAATCTACCTATATAACTTTCACGCAAACCAATCTTCAGAATGGCAAAGATGTTTTTAATACAAATGATATGAGCAGACTGCAGTTCCTCTTTAAGAACATGTGATGGGGTATGACAGCCAGGGGACAGCAATACAATTCAAGCAGAATCATCTTTCTGATTTTAGCACAGTTGCATTGTTTTGTGGATAACATCCGTATCCTTATCCCTTACACACTGTAATCAGCCACTAGTGTCCTTCAATACATGTGCTTTATTGCTCTGTGTTGCAGCTCCTATAAAAGGCGATATTTTGTTTCTTTACGCCTAACCATTACTTATGTCTCTGTGAAGATGTTGTTTTATGGTGCATGATATCGCTGCAATATAATTTTTCATTGCCCGGATTTTGGGAGAAGAGAGCAAAGCTTGCAGTGACTTTATGTAACTTTCCGGGCTTGAGAAATACACGGCATGATTCCTCCCAAACTATATATATATTTTTTTTCACATACCTCCAACTGCATTTTTTCCCCTCTTTTGACAAAATGATATAAAGAAAAACTAAAAGAGAAGAGAATAAAACAGTCATAATCAGTTGTACTGCTAACCAAAGCTAGTTTCTTCTTTTTTGTTTTTTAACCACTTGCCGACCGCTGTACGCCGATGTACGTTGGCAGAATGGCAGCGTTGGGCAAATGGGCATACAGGTTAGTCCCCCTTTAGAAGCCGTGAACCCACCGAACTCTCCATGACTGTGCCCGCGGCCATAGTGTGCCAGGCTCTTCTGTCCTTCATGCCTCCCGGAGCTTGCTTAAAGGGGTTGTAAAGGTACATTTTTTTTTTTTCTAAATATCTTCCTTTACCTCAGTGCAGTGCTCCTTCACTTACCTCATCCTTCCATTTTGCTTTTAAATGTCCTTATTTCTTCTGAGAAATCCTCACTTCTTGTTCTTCTGTCTGTAACTCCACACAGTAATGTAAGGCTTTCTCCCTGGTGTGGAGTGTCGTGCTCGCCCCCTCCCTTGGACTACAGGAGAGTCATTGCTCTCTACGTTGCAGATAGAGAAAAGAGCTGTGTGTTAGTGGGCGTCCTGAAAAGGAAGCTATTTAGGAAAAATAAATTGTACCTTTACAACCCCTTTAACTTCATGTTCATTGTTCCGATGATGCTATTTATCCATCTTGTTTTCTGTTGTCCTCTTCTCCTTCTTTCCTTTCATGTTTCCCAGCATCAGGGTCTTTTCCAATGAGTCTTCTCTTCACATTAGGTGTCCAAAGTATTTGCGTTTCAGGTTCCAGTGAATATTCAGGTTTGATTTCCTTCAAGATTGACTAGTAAACTTGTGCATTTTTTTTAGTTCCGAATTCGTTTTTGACGAATTTTTACAAATTTGTTAATTCCGAAATTTCCGATTTTGTTTATTTCCGAATTTTCGGATTTTTGGATTTCCGAAATTTCCGATTTTTGGATTCCCGAAATTTCAAATTTTTGGATTTCCGAAATTTCGAATTTTTGGATTTCCGAAATTTCGAATTTCCAAATTTTCGAATTTAAGAATTTTCGAATTTACGAATTTTTGGATATTTGAAAATTCTAAATTTCAAAATTTCGGAAATTCTAAATTTAAAAAAATTCGGAAATCTGTAGTTTTTTCAGAAATTGTAATTTCTGAATATTTAATTTTCGAAAAATTCGAAAAAACTAAAATTTCAAAATCGGACATTAGAAAATCGAAAATTCGAAAACTCAGAATTCAAAAATCGTAAAGTTGGGATTTTTGAATTTCTGAGTTTTGGAATTTCCAAAATTCCGAATTTACAAAATTCGAAATTATAGCAAAAGGTAAAAAATATAGCTTTTTTTCAAAATTGTCACTCTTTTTCAGTTTATAGCGCAAGAAATAAAAACCACAGAAGGGATCAAATACCACCAAAAGAAAGCTCTATTTGTGGGAAAAAAATTTGAGTACAACGTCGCACAAACGTGAAATTGTCAAAGCGACGCAGTGCCGTATAGCAAAAAAGTGCTCTGGTCAGGAAAAGGGTAAATTCTTCTGGGGCTGAAGTGGTTAAAAACAACCACAGCGTCATTTTGGAGAACAGCTTGTATTTCTCCTGAGGTTACCTGTGGGTTTTTCTTTGTATCCCTAATTTTCCTCTTCTTAATAAGTGATCAAAGGGGTTGTAAAGGTAAAAGTTTTTTCATCCATCAAAAACATCTGTCAATACTGGCCCCCCTGGCCCCCCCGTTAGACTTACCTGACCCTTCGAAAGTCCCACGCTCGCCCCCGACATCCTCTTCGCCGTTGAGCCTGGCCATTGATTGGCTACATTGGATGGATTGAAAGCAGCGCAGCCATTGGCTGGGCCGAGTGATACAGTCGGCGGCTATGGCCGCCACTGTATCACAGGAGCACGCCCGCAATAACTCAACACCATGTGAGCTTGTTCGCAAGAAAGTGTTGAGTCCTTGCAGGGGGGAGCCAAGACAGCCGCCGAGGGACCCCAGAAGACCAGGTTCGGGGCCACTCTGTGCAAAACGAGCTGCACAGTGGAGGTAAGTATCACATATTTGTTATTTAAGAAAAAATAATAATTATTTAGTGATCCTTTAAACAGTACTGACTGGCATATTCAAGGCTTTGGATATCTTTTTATGTCCTTTTCCATCTTTGTAAAGTTTCATTACCTTGTTACGCAGGTCTTTTGACTGTTCTTTTCTACCTCCTCATGGCTCAGTGTCTAGCCTGCTTAGTGCATCCATGTGAGAGCTAACAAACCCATTGACTATTTATACACAGACACTAATTGTGATTTAAAAAGCCACAAATGTGGGAAATTAACCTTTTTTGCCATGATCAGTCATATTTTCAATATTAATGGCAAATTTCACAATTTCTGCCAGGTAGACTCTAGGTAGATAGATAGCTAGATAGATTTTATTTTGTCTATTTCTATTTCACCATTTCTCAATTTGTAGAAGTAACGAGGATAAAAAAAAGCTGTAAATTTATTTCCTAGGCTAATGTAATTATTTCACCTGAATAAAGCCCCTTTTATTCAGCAGAGAGAACAATTCCATTATATGCAGAGTAATGCGTTCTGGGCCCCTCGGCAGTGCAGGGATTAAATATTGCGTTTAAAGGGACGTGTTTTATTGAATAATTAATGCACATGAAAAGCACTTTTTTTTTTTTTTTTTTTAACTCGTCTGACATGAAAACCCATTATATGCAAAATAATTAACAACTTTAATAAAGTGCGTTGTAGCCGGGCTAATAACTGGAGAGGAAAGGCGAGAAACATGCGCACATACAAATAATAGATTAAAATAAAAGTAACAGACTTGCAGCTTTTTTCAAGCACTGATTTAGGAAGGATGATCTAAACATTTTTTCCTCCAAGTTATTTGCACCTTCTCATGTTCGGCAGCAGGAACAGGGAGGCGGCAGACCAATTACAATGGCAATGGCGCTCAATTAAACTGAGGAAGATGTGCATTCACACAATAGTTTTCTTTTAGGGCCAGTTCACACTGGTCCGACAAGTCGCATGACATGTCAAAATCAATGCTTCCCTATGAGAGCTGCCTTAAAGAGGAGTTCCACCCAAATTTGGAACTTCCTCTTAACCCACTCCTCTCCCCCTTACATGCCACATTTGGCATGTCATTTTTTTGGGGGGGGAGTGGGGGCTTCAGCAAGAGTGGGACTTCCTGTCCCACTTCCTCCTTCCTGTAGGCGACTAAGCTTAATCGCCTTCAGGAAGGGGCTGCTGTAGACGATCGCCTAGGACACGTCACAGGTCCTAGGCGATCTCCTGGCCAATTACACGGCGCGGCGCCGGGCCGCGCCGCTCGCGCATGCGCAGTGGGTGCCCGGCCGTGAAGCCGAAAGCTGTCACGGCCGGGTGCCCACACTCAGAATGAAGACGCCGGCCGGGGAGGGGGGGAGAGGAGCGGAGCCCCGGCCGGCGCGTCGCTGGATCGCTGGAGCAGGTAAGTGTCAGCTTATTAAAAGCCAGCAGCTACACTTTTTGTTGCTGCTGACTTTTAATAAACATACAAATGGCTGGAACTCCCCTTTAAAGAGGGGGTTCACATTTATTTTTGGGAGGTCATTTTTTTTTTTTTCTCTGTACATACCTTTATATCCTGATTTTGTCCAGGGCTTCTAGGTTCCAATGACTGCGGGACTGGGCGTTCCTATGCTTCGGTTCGATGATTGACACAGGAGGGGGACAGAGGCTGGGGACATGACACAGGAGGGGGACAGAGGCTGGGGACATGACACAGGAGGGGGACAGAGGCTGGGGACATGACACAGGAGGGGGACAGAGGCTGGGGACATGACACAGGAGGGGGACAGATGCTGGGGACATGGCACAGGAGGGGGACAGACGCTGGGGACATGACACAGGAGGGGGACAGAAGCTGGGGACATGACACAGGAGGGGGACAGAGGCTGGGGACATGGCACAGAGGCTGCAAATAATTTATCATATCACTTCTTCACATCATCAGTATGCTGTGTCTTCCTCCTGTGCCCCTTTCACCTCTCCACAGATCTGACCTGTGGAGAGGTGAAAGGGGCACAGGAGGAGGACACAGCATACTGATGATGTCTAGGTAGGATAGCACTTCACACTCTGCTGCTGGACTGAGGAGGACTCACCAGACAAGGCCAGGGCAGTGGCACTGAGGGCAGGCAGCAGGCGTCGCGAGGAGTCCTACTCCAACGAAGAGAGTGGAGACCAGGGTCCACTCCAGGTCCGGGCACCAGAATGGCGGCTGGCCGACTGCTACAGTCAGTCAGTCGGGCGGGCAGAGCAGGCAGGCAGGCGCACTGGTCGGTCTCCGTCTGCCTTCACTCAGTCCACTCCGTCACAGTGGGGGTGCGTCTGCAGTGTGTCCACTACATCTGCTGCTGTGTGCTATCCCGCCGGTGCCGCTCTCCACAGAGTCCACACATTCTACGATGTTCCTCAGTTTCCCCGCGCTGCTCTTTTGAATGGGCTGGCAGCAGTGTTGTTAGTGCGAAAATGCGCTTTGATAATTGGCTGCGCGGCGGGTGGTGGTGGGCTGGGCGGTCAGAGAGGGCGAGGCTATGCATAATGTAGGAGGACTAGACGCTGCCTGCGCTGCGGCTCACATTCGGATCTTTTTACGGGCACATTTCCCTTATTACGGACTTTTACGAACAGGGAAAAAGTGCTTTTTATTTACGTACTGTCCGTAATTCTACGGACGGTTGGCAACTAGGGTTGTCCCGATACCACTTTTTTAGGACTGAGTACAAGTACCGATACTTTTTTTTATGTACTCGCCGATACCGAATACCGATACTTTTTTTTAAATGTGTCCCCAAATACAGCCATGTCCCCCGTATAGCAGCCATGTCCCCCGTATAGCAGCCATGTCCCCCGTATAGCAGCCATGTCCCCAGTATAGCAGCCATGTCCCCCGTACAGCAGCCATGTCCCCCGTACAGCAGCCATGTCCCCCGTACAGCAGCCATGTCCCCAGTATAGCAGTCATGTCCCCCGTACAGCAGCCATGTCCCCAGTACAGCAGCCATGTCCCCAGTATAGCAGCCATGTCCCCAGTATAGCAGCCATGTCCCCAGTACAGCAGCCATGTCCCCAGTACAGCAGCCATGTCCCCCGTACAGCAGCCATTGTCCCCCTTACAGCAGCCATTGTCCCCCGTACAGCAGCCATTGTCCCCCGTACAGCAGCCATTGTCCCCCATACAGCAGCCATTGTCCCCCGTACAGCAGCCATTGTCCCCCGTACCTACTGTTATCACCGCGGCGGGGAACATTACAGACAGCGTTCGTTTGAACAGCTGTTTTCCCCGCTGCGCATAGACACTCCCCCTTGGACGGATCTGTCCAATCGCGAGCAAGGGGGAGTGTCTATGTGACTCCCCCTTGCTCGCGATTGGACAGATCCGTCCAAGGGGGAGTGTCTATGAGCGGCGGGGAAAACAGCTGTTCAAACGAACGCTGTCTGTAATGTTCCCCGCCGCGGTGATTAACGTCGCAGCGGCGACGGTGGCAGTTTCGGCGGCGGCGGGGGGGGGGCAAGTATTCTATTTTAGTATCGGGGGTATTAGCGGGAGTACGAGTACTCCCGCTAATACTCGGTATCGGTCCCGATACCGATACTGGTATCGGGACAACCCTATTGGCAACACTTCCCGGGGGCCGGATTAAAAGGTCCGCCGGGCCGTATACGGCCCGCAGGCCGTAGTGTGCCCAGGTCTGCCATAGATACATCTATGCGTTAGACAGAGTGCTTTAAAAGTGATTCTGTCTTTTACTGGTAACCAGTGAAGGGTTCTCAGTGAAGGTGAGATTGATTCCCAAGGTTTTTTCCCAGTCACAAGTCTAGCGGCCGTATTTTGAACGACTTGTAGATGAGCGATTTAGTACTTGGGGAGTCCGAGGTAAAGGGCATTTGCATAGTCCAATCTTGAGTTTACAATAGCTCCCACCATGACCGCTATGTCTTCCTTGGGAATAAAAGGAGTGAGTCTGCGTAGTAGGCGCAGCAGATGGTGAGATCCGCTGACTACTGACCCTATTTGTGCATCCATTGTCATGTAGGAGTCAAAGATGACCCCAAGACTTTTGACTTTGGCGCTAGGGGTGATGATTTTGCCCAGAATGGGCGGGGGGTCCAAGTTGTTGCAGGTTGATTCATACGTTTGGCGTGAAACAGGAGAAGTTCTGTTTTCGCTCCGTTGAGTTTAAGATAACTCTTTGTCATCCAGTCCTCTATCAAAAAGAGGCATGTCTCTAGATTGAGGTGATGATCCTGTTTATTGCAAATGCGGAAATATAGTTGCGTGTCGTCTGCATATGAGTGGTAGAGCAGTTTTTGACTGCTAATAATCTCAAAAAGAGGGCGAAGATAGATGTTGAATAACACCGGCGACAGGGGGGATCCTTATGGAGGTGTTTGTCACAGGGGCCATTGCTGGTTATACTTGTATAGTATCTCTCCTCATATAACATGGGAGTTTCATCTCAGCCTGATCTCAGCCTTTCTCATTTTTATTATCTATATTGATTATCATTTTATTCATTTTCATTAATTTCTTCTTTTTATTCATTTTTATTGATTTCCATTTTTTCTTTTCTCTTTCTCCTCTTTTTATTCTTTGTTCTGTTATTGCTGTCATTGTACACTTATTGTGTTTTCTATTTAGTATCCGGGACAGCCCATCATTGGTTGGGAGGAGTCCTGGTGGCCCCTGGGAGGTTCGTGCATATGTGTAGGTATATCTAGGTGAGGTTTATGGAAGGGTCTGTACTGCTGAGCTCTGATGAAGAGGCCTCTGTTGCCTTGAAATGCGTCAGCCGGCAGTGACACACCTCTTTCCCCCCTATCCAGGAGTGTGGCTCGAGGGGTATTCATCATCTTATCGTTGTTGACAAGTTTTTTATACCATTTTGTTTGTGAGTAGTTTTATTTTATCTATTTATTAAATTGTCAACGGTAATACACCAGGCTGGTGCGCCTTTCTTTTTCTTCTTCTTACGAAACAGGTCCCCTGTCGCACAACACGCGTCAACAGATTTCCGTAAATAGCCGAGCTGTGAGTCGGCACTATACGGCGCCTGCGCAGTCAGCTCTACACGGCGGGCGCAGGCGCCGTATAGTGTTGACTCGCAGCTCGGCTATCTCCGGGAATCTGGTGACGCGCGTTGTGCGACAGGGGACCTGTTTCACAAGCCGTCAATCATCGAACCGAAGGATAGGAACGCCCAGTCCCGCAGTCATCGGAACCCTGAGGCTGGCATAGGAACGCCTAGTCCCAGAGTCATCAGAACGCGGAAGCCCTGGACAAAATCAGGATATAAAGGTATGTACAGAGAAAAAAAAAAATTACCTGCCAAAAGTAAATGTACTTAGTATGCTGGCTCTAATGTTAAAAAATTGTTTTTAGGGTGAACCTCCACTTTAACATGTCTGACTTGTGTCGGTCCGACTTTGAAAAAAGGTTCCTGCACTACTTTGATCCGATTTTAGCCCATTGATTTGAATGGAAGTCACATCCAAGTTGGATCATCATCTTAACTGTCTTGTGACAACTGTGGACAGTCGGGGGGTCACTCTCATTGTCACCAATACAGATCTCGCTAAATCCCAGCGTTGTGAAGTGTGCGGCCAGGCACGCTCCTCTGGTTGCAGGTTCTCCAGGAGCCTGTTCCCGGGACATCCTATTCCTTTGATCCTTGGTGTCATTAGGATTGGTGAACGGGCAGAAGCCCACCCTCTGAGCAACCTACAAAGACACTACATGTAGACACCTTTATTCCATCTCTTTACATTAAAGCCTTAAAAGGAACACTTTGCACCTGCAATTCTCAGCAACTGGACCCCATGTCACTGCATCCTTGGGCCTTTTTTGAGCTAGCTGAAGACACTGGACATCTATCTCACCAGGATTTCTGCACCCCCCTACTTCAAAGACTCCTTGCACAATAATTGTACGCATGAAGGGGAACTCTTCTTAGAGATCAAGCATTTAATTTCCTATAACTTGTCCTGTAATTGTGCCACAAGTTTATTGGGCCTGTGGCACCAGGTTTTAAAAGGAGCAGCCTGACATACAAAAAGGGTCATCTTTTTCCCTTTTATACTGTACCTGGGCTCAGTGGCGTAGCGTGGGTTGTCAGCACCCGGGGCAAGGCAAGTAATTTGTGTCCCCCCAACCTGCAGAATTTTAGCACTCCTGAGTCCCTTCCATTAATACAATAGTACTGACCAACCTGATTCCTTTACTGAACATTACACACTACACTGACCACTATACTATACTGTCCATTACAATGAGAACTACACTGACACTACACCACACTGTCCACCATACTGTCCACTACACTACACTGACCACTATACTATACTGTCCATTACAATGAGAACTACACTGACACTACACTACACTGTCCACAATACTGTCCACTACACTACACTGTCCACTATACTGTCCACCTTACTATACTGTCCATTACACTGAGAACTATACTTACCACTATACTGTACACTACACTGACCACTATACTGTCCACTACACTACACTGACCACTACACTACACTGTCCACTATACTGTCCACTACACTACACTATGCTACACTGTCCACTATACTGTCCACTACACTACACTATGCTACACTGTCCACTACACTGACCACTACACTGTCCACTATACTGTCCACTACACTACACTGTCCACTACACTGAGAACTATACCTTCAACTATACTGTACACTACACTGACCACTATACTGTCCACTACACTACACTATGCTACACTGTCCACTATACTGTCCACTATACTATACTGTCCACTACACTGAGAACTATACTTACCACTATACTGTACACTACACTGACCACTACACTGTCCACTACACTACACTGACCACTACACTACACTACACTGTCCACTACACTACACTATGCTACACTGTCCACTATACTGTCCACTACACTACACTATGCTACACTGTCCACTATACTGTCCACTACACTACACTATGCTACACTGTCCACTACACTGACCACTACACTGTCTACCATACTGTTCACTACACTGAGAACTATACTAACCACTATACTGTACACTACACTGATCACTATACTGTCCACTATACTATACTGTCCAGTGCACTGAGAACTATACTTACTAACCACTATATTGTCCACTACACTGAGAACTATACTAACCACTATACTGTACACTACACTGACCACTATACTGTCCACTACACTGCACTGCCCACTACACTATACTGACCACTACACTGAGAACTATACTAACCACTATACTGTACACTACACTGACCACTATACTGTCAACTACACTGACCACTACACTGACCACTATACTACACTGTCCACTACACTGAAAACTACACTACACAGACCACTACATTACACTGTACTGTCTACTATACTACACTACACTGACCACTATACTGTCCTGCCTACCGTATTCCTATACTGACACTGACACTGACACTATCTCTCTCTCTCTCTCTCTCTCTCTCTCTCATCCCCCCGGGGCCAGTAACACAACTCTCACATGGGAGTCTCACTAACCTTCTTGTCATGGCCTGCATCAGTCCGGAGGATAGGAGGAGCGGAGGAAAAGATAGCGGCCATGGCGGCTCACATTTTGTATTCCTTGTCTCCCCTGCGTTTTGGCTGCCATGTTCAGTGTCCAGCTCATTGTGATTGGGCGTATAGGGGTCATGTGCAGGGGTGGGACTCCAGGAGCAACCGCGATCGCGGACAGGCCAGCCCTATGCCTCACATGACCCCCATACGCCCAATCACAGGGAGCCAGACACTGAACATGGCAGCCGGAGCTTGGGGGACACAGGAACTTAAAATTATGATGAGGCAGCCAGTAGTGACACACACTGGTGTGAAATTTCGCCCCCCTAAATGTTGCGCTCGGGGCCACAGCACCCCCCACGTTACGCCACTGCCTGGGCTCTATTAGGGTCTACTGGCTACTATTTGTTTGTGTTATTGTAATTGTATACCTTTTGCATATTTCTAAAGAGTACGAGTTTAACACTGAAAATTACTTGCCTAGCCATTCTTAGTTTTTTTTTCCTCTGCTTTAAGAACCTTAAAGTGACACTAAAGGTTCGGGGTTTTAAAAAAAATAACAAACATGCCATACTTACCTCCACTGTGCAGCTCGTTTTGCACAGCTCGTTTTGCACAGAATGGCCCTGATCCGCCTGTTCTGGGGTCCCACGGCGGCTCTCTCTGCTCCTCCCCGTCCATAGCTGTCGAGTGTATGACTCTGCACCACCCGAAAATGTCAGAACCCAGGGTGTCACAGATTTTGGGTGGCTTGCAAGGTCAGGGCAACCTTCAGGGTCAGTCATCTTCCTGCGTCCCTCACGGGGTGGCGCTACAGGTGTAACATGCAACATGCAGAGTGCTTGTGAAGGTTCATACTATAGCTACACTTTAAGTGAGGTTCTCCTTTAATACGAGAAGCTATACTCTTGAGTGAAGTAGCACACCTCCTCCTTTCTAGGCAGGTTCATGGCCTCTTGTTCCAGCTCGGCTGTGAGATCTCCTCCCCTCCAGCACTTACTGGGCATTTACATCAAGCAGCAGTAGATGAAAGTGCAATTGTGAGGACACATTGAGGTCCTTCTGTATAAATACTACATTCCCATGAGAGACAGTGCACACCTCGCTCTATGAATCCTCTCGTCATTTCTCAGCAAGCGAACCGACAAGCTATCTCCTTCTTTATGAACACCCTATCTGACAACAAGACAAATACCCAAGAAATTTCCTTCACTGCTCCAAAAAAAGAGCCACATCTAAATGATGAATAAGAGATAGCCAAAGCTCTTCTATACCCAACAAGAAAGATAGTCTATCAGTCACGGGCAACATTACAGCCTGGGATGGGGAGGACATGAAGAACACCTACGTGTATCAGGTGTAAATATCTGCAGCCGAAGTGACTCGGTACAAGGAATCTGGGGTGTCAGCTTCTAAAATCTTGGCACCTTTGTATCATAAATATTACGGCCAAAAGCACACATTATTCTAAAATGGTAGCAAAACAGGAAAGGGATTTGTAATACACCAGGTGGAGGTATTTTCTGGTCTGATTTTTCTTATTGCTGCACTATGTGCCAGGGGTCAGTCTACCCAGAAGGTGATTGTAAAGGCATTCTTAACCACTTAAGGACCGGACCAATATGCTGCTAAATGACCCAAGGGGTTTTTACAATTCGGCACTGCTTCGCTTTAACAGACAATTGCGCAGTCGTGCGACGTGGCTCCCAAACAAAATTGGCGTCCTTTTATCCCTACAAATAGAGCTTTCTTTTGGTGGTATTTGATCACCTCTGTGGTTTTTATTTTTTGCGCTATAAACAAAAATAGAGCGACAAAAAAAAAATGCAATATTTTTTACTTTTTGCTATATTAAATATCCCCCAAAAACATATATAAAAAAATCATTTTTCCTCAGTTTAGGCCGATACGTATTCTTCTACCTATTTTTGGTAAAAAAAATCGCAATAAGCGTTTATCGATTGGTTTGCGCAAAATTTATAGTGTTTACAAAATAGGGGATAATTTTATTATTTTTTTTTTTTTACTACTAATGGCGGCGATCAGTGATTTTTTTCGTGACTGTGACATTATGGCGGACACTTCGGACAATTTTGACACATTTTTGGGACCATTGTCGTTTTCACAGCAAAAAATGCATTTAAATTGCATTGTTTATTGTGAAAATGACAGTTGCAGTTTGGGAGTTAACCACAGGGGGCGCTGTAGGAGTTAGGGATCACCTAGTGTGTGTTTACAACTGTAGGCTGTAGGACTGATGTCATCGATCGAGTCTCCCTATAAAAGGGATCACTGAATTGATGCAGCCGCCACAGTGAAGCACGGGGAAGCCGTGTTTACATACGGCTCTCCCCGTTCTTCAGCTCCGGGGAGCGATCGCGAGGGGGCGGCTAGAAACGAATAGCTGCGCCCTCGTCCCGGATCGCTCCTGAAGCCACGGGAACCGCCGCATGTACCGGGGGGGGTCCCAATCGGACCCCCGACCCACGTCTAGGCAGGGACGTACAGGTACGCCAATGTGCCTGTCCGTGCCATTCTGCCGACGTATATGTACATGCGGCAATCCGGAAGTGATTAAAAAAAGAAAAAAAAATGTTACACTTACCTGCTCTGTGCAGTGGTTTTGTACATCTTCTTGGGTCCCCTGCTCCCCTCCCTCCTGCAAAGTGCCCCCATACCTAGAAGCTTGCAATGGGGCATCCAAGCAGGCTTGTTCCTGAGCCACAGCTCTGTGTGTCCATTCACACATGGAGCTGTGGCTTGGCCCCACCCCCTCTCTCTCCTCATTGGCTCACTTGCTGTGATTGACTGCTGTCTCAGCCAGTAAAGAGGGAGAGACCCTGGAGAGCCAAGGCTCTTATGCACATAGCTGCATCAAGATGGGGCTCAGGTAATTATTGGGGGGGGGGGGCTTCTGCACAGAAAAGGTTTTATTTTACCTAGAGCCTTTAGAACTACTTTAGTTTTGGCTAGAGAAAGAAACACCCCTGTTAGGTCACCTTTTGCTGCCTGAGTCTCACTGGGGAGGTTTTCTTTCACTTCTTGCCCTGGACACAACAGTAAAGTAAAATAAATGTCGCCAATTGACGTGATTGTAAAGGCTTGTTTAAAAAACAAACAAACCTGTTATAGTTACCTCCTCTGTGCAGTTGGTTTTGCACAGAGCAGCCCAGATCCTCCTCTTCTCGGGTCCCTCTTTACTGCTCCTGGCCCCTCCCTCTTTTGAGTGCGCCTCAGCCAGCAGCTTTCTACAGGGGGCACCCAAGCCAAGTCAGTGCTGCGTGTATTCATTCAGGCACAGAGCCCCGACCTGGGCCCTGCCCCCTCTCTCCCCTAATTGGCTGACTGACTTTGATTGACAGTCGCGGGAGCCAATGGCGCCACTGCTCTGTCTCAGCCAATCAGGAGGAGTGTACTGGGTGGCTGAGGGGATCGTGGACATAGCTGTAGAGAGAAGGAGCTCAGGTAAGTAATTAGGGGGACTGAGGGGGGCTGCTACACACAGAAGTTTTTTTTTTATCTTAATGCAGAGAATGCATTAAGATAAAAAAACCTTCTGCCTTTAAAACTCCTTTAAGGATGAGATTAAAGCTGAACTTTACCCATAACAACTTGATAAAACTAATGTTCTTTATCAAGGAACATACATTTCACATTAATAATGATGCCATCAAAATAAGTGTATGCTGTAAATTGCCTCCAGCATTGCTCGTGTTTCTTCTTGCTGAAAGCCGCCATTTTGCTGAAGCCCAGAGCCCCTAAGCAGCAGTAAATCTTTGAGCAGTCAGCAGATCGACCTCTAGTAGCTCTGATTTTTGTCACAGTGCCAAAATAGAGAGCAACTGAGCAGTGGCGTCTCCAGCTTTCATATTTAGGGGGGGCACATGGGGGGACAGGGACAAAAGTAGGGGGGCCAACTATAAAATGCAATTATATATATATATATATATATATATATATATATATATGTATATCCTGGGGCCCTTTACTACGATCCCACTATGGGCCCTTTCACATGTTCTGCAGTGAGCTCCCTTCCTACTATACTGGGGCCCCCCAGAGTGGCAGAAAACAAGAGATATATGTCACCAGCACACCAAGAAAATATAAGGGTCCAAAGCAGTGGGAGAACTATCATTGTTGCAAAGGTTGTCTTGCCACCGGGCCCTGGTGTTCTGCCACAGTGGGGATCCCCAGCTGTCCTGTCCCTGCTATTTACAGCGCTGGTCTGGCGTCTGTCTCCTTGGCAGCGGCGGCAGTCTATTAGGACCTAGTGCTGGTGACATTATGGGTGCATGCAGGGGAAAGCTGGCACTATTGGTTATAGAGAGCCGAGCCCCCAGCTGGTCACCTAGCAGCAGTAATGCTGTATAACCCTCTCTGTTGACATGCTGATCGGCATGTGATCCAGGTGATGCTCCCAGTCAGATCTAATAAACACAGTATTTATTAGCATCAAGAGTACAACCACATAAATATAATCAACCATATGATCAGCAGCCATGTGGGCTCTATGCCTGTAAAGTGTGGGCTTTGATCAATAAAATCTCTGATATTTATGACTAGGATTTGACTAAGAGCATCACCTGGATTGCATCCCGATCAGCATGTCAGAGAAGGGTCCACTGCTGCTAAGCAACCTGCAGGGAGCTCAACTGTCTACAACCAATAGAGATGGGCTCGGGTGTGTTTGAAATGCCACATGCCCGATCACGCCAGGAAGCCGACACTCCATAGTGCTAATCAATGTATGGGCTGCCTAAGAGCTAAGACCAGCCATAGACAGTTTAAATCTCAGCTGGTTCAGCAGAAACTGGCTGAGATTTATACCATTAATGAGCAGATTCTCTTATAATTATCACTAGTGGTTGCTGTATAGCCACTGGTAATAATCACTGTTTGTCGGGAGAATATAATTGCTGGGCAGGAGGGATATTCCCCTGTCAACACTGTCTGTTGATGGGGGAATCATGCAAGTTTCTTTCCTGCAATCTGTGGATGCAGGAAAGAAATTTGCACCGTATATTTTCTGCCTAACTGAAAGTGAAAGTAAATTGTGAATGTTTTGAAAGAACAGGAGAGGGGGAGGGAGACAGATGGGGGGGAGAGAAGGGATGGAGATAATGTAGTTCAGTGATTACAGTGTACTGCAGTCTGCAGTGCACACACTTAAACACGGTCCAGGCTAGAATATCTGGTTGTGTGAGCGCTCGTATTATGCAGTGTCGGCGAGCAGAGGGAGGGGGAGGAATTCCCCGCAGAGCTGACTGCTCTCCCTCTCGGGGAGCAAAATACAAAAATTGCAAAAAAATAACAAAAAAAATTGGGGGGGCACATGGTGGGGCACAGCATGATGTTGGGGGGTCAGGGCCCCCTCTGCCCCCCCCCCCTAGGGACGCCTCTGCAACTGAGCATGTGCGGAGCAGGGTGAGACAGCATATTACTGGATAGGCACTTATTTTTAATATTTTACGTAGCTATACCTGCAAAAGGAACCAGCCTGAAGTGATCTAGCAGGAGTTCATTTTCTGATTGAAGTTCCACTTTAAGTCTAGGGGTAGATGCAGGTCCAGCAGTCTTGCAATGTACATGCATGTGGATAGCGAGGGTCTGCTACTCATTCCAGGGTATCGGCATACCTCCCAACATTTGAGATAGGAATGAGGTACACCTATTACCAAACGTATGTAGGCATAGGACACGCCGCCTGCCACACACCCTTAAAGGAGAATTAACAGAAAAAAAAGGTTAATTAAAGTTGATGTAAACCCTCTATACACATAGTGAAGTGAACAGCCTCAGATGATACACAGAGATTAAACAAATCTCCCTACATAAGTTTTACATGTATATCTGATGTCTTCTGTACTGTTTAGAACAGGGGTCTCCAAACGTTTTAAACAAAGGGCCGGTTTATTGTCCTTCAGACTCTTGGAGGGCCGGACTTTGGCCAGCGGGAGTGAACATTTTCCTGGCATCAGTGGGAGTAAACATCTGGTATTAGGGGGAGGAACAGTGCCCCATTGCTGGTATCATAGGGAGGAATAGTGCCCCATTGCTGGTATCATAGGAGGAATAGTGCCCCATTAATGGTGTCAGTGGGAGAAATGGTGCTCCATTGTCTGTGTCAGAAGGCAGAATAGTGTCTTGTACCATTGGGAGGGATAGTGCTTCAAGGGCCGGATAAAGGCAAGTAAAGGGCCGCATTTGGCCCTTGGGCCGCAGTTTGGAGACCACTGGTTTAGAAAGTTCAGATTATGTTAGGAAATTTCCTCTTCCTGTTTAACACAGAGTGTGACGTCTGGGCATACAGCCAAAATAGCTAACATTGCTGATTGGAGGAAAGGCGCACACCCCCTCTCATCATAGTCAGAGACTCTCAGGCCTCGTACAGATGAGCGGACATGTCCGATGAAAATGGTCCGCGGACCGTTTTCATCGGACATGTCCGCTGGGAGATTTCGGTCTGATGGCTGTACACACCATCAAACCGAAATCCCCGCGGACAGAGAACGCGGTGACGTAGATGACACAGACATTCTCTATCGGGCGAGTTCAATGCTTCCACGCATGCGTCGAATCAATTCGACGCATGCGCGGAATTTCGGTCCGCTGGTTAGACGTACTAACCAGCGGACATGTCCGACGGACAGCTTTCCAGCGGACATGTTTCTTAGCATGCTAAGAAACATTTGTCCGCTGGAAATCTGTCCAATAGCCTGTACACACGATCGGATCTGTCCGCTGAAACTGGTCCGCGGACCAGTTTCAGCGGACATGTCTGGTCGTGTGTACGAGGCCTCAGAGGTGTTTTGTAACAGGGCCAGCTCCCTGTTAATCTATTTTAGCAACCTCTCCTGACAGAAATTTCAGGCTGCTTTTATCTGATGTGTCAGAGAATTTGTCAGGAGTTATCAGGCTGATAGCAGAAGAACGGTTCAGGAGAAAGCTACTGGACTTAGCTCTTTGAAGAGAGATAACAAAATACTGCAGATATGTGTTCCAAGCTCAAATTTCATGAATTCATTTATATTGGCTTTTAAAATTTACAAATGCAAGCAATTTAGAATTTGGATGAAAGGTTTAGCGCTGGGAAACACTTTTTAAAAGATAGAAAGTAAATTTTATATACAACTATAAAGTTCAGAACAAAATGAGGGACAAACGAGGAGGAATGAGGGACAGAGGGACATTGCTCCAAATCAGGGACAGTCCCTCGAAATCAGGGACAGTTGGGAGCTCTGGGTATCGGAGAGAACAGGAGCATGATAGGGGGAGCAAGGAATAAGGTAAGTAGTACAGCTCCTCTACCCCTAAACTTAACAAGCATTTAACCCTCGCAGTGCTTGGGAACCCCATACAAAGGCTTTTTCTTTTTTTTATATCCTGGAGTTCAGCTTTAAATCCAATATCAGTGTAAATGCTGGCTGCAGAAGTTTTCCTGAGCTCACCCAGAACATCAGAGAGAGGCCTGTGTGATCACCCTTATAAGGACAGGCGCATTTTCAAATCACTGACAGCTTGGTACAACCGCGATTGCCAGAAGGCATCCAAATATTGTAGCATCTGTTAAATTTTACACTCCGTAGTCACAAATCTCTCAAAGCCTTGATGCATTTTAAACTTTATTTTCTTTCTAAATGATTGAAGATTGATGGGTAATGCAATTGCACCTTCTACTTTACGACGCTTTCTAATTTAATAAAGCGTTGTAACCTTATCTTTTCATTTTTCTCCTACTGAGTGAGTAAAATCATTCATTTAGTAAAACTCATTAGCATTTCCATAAATCAGCCATTTAGCAAGACAATGGAATAGCTGGAGATACAGTTTCTTCATTTTCCGTACATTTGAAGCACTGGAGTTGAAACCATTAGGACAATTACCTTTATGTACTCAGCGGGCAAATTATTAGGAATGCCCATCTGGTACCTATAAGGCCTTCTTTACACCAGCCCAGTCTGCTGTAGTGCGTTAAACACTCGGGCCCGGATTGAGATAAGAGTTACGGCTTCACAAAGCACTTACGCCAACGTATCTCGAGATACGCCGCGTAAGTGTAAATATGCGCCGTCGTATCTATGCGCCGTGCCCACAGAACTAGATACGCCTGAAAATAGGCTTCCTACGACCGACGTAACTTTCCTAGGCCGGCGTATCGTGGGCACATATTTACGCTGGCCGCCTCATTGCAAATATGCAAATGAGGGAGATACGTCGATTCACAAACGTAGTTGTGCCCGGCACATAATATACGCGGTTTACGTAGGTCATACGCCCAACGTAAAGTTATTCCCCATCTATAAGGCGCAACTCATGCAAAGGTATGGACCAGGGAACAGCCATCGTATTTTACGTTGTTTACGTAGTAGTACGTGAATAGGGCTGGGCGTAGGTTACGTTCAAGTCGTAGGCAGTGATTCGACGAAACTTAGGCAGTTGTTTCAACGTGATTCTGAGCATGCGCACTGGGATACGGTTAACATACGTTAACCGTATCTTTATGACGCTCAGTCCATCCTTTACATGTGGTCATGCCTCATTAGCATGGCTCACGCCCACTGCCACTTACGACGAGTTACGCCAAGGGAACCCAGCGTAGATTTGGGAGCAAGTGCTTTGTGAATACTGTGCTCGCCGCTCTGCGCTACACCGGCATTGCGTATATTCGATACGCTACGACGGCATAACTATGCGCCATTGTATGTGAATCCGGGCCAAATTGTTCAAATAAACAATGTAACATAGAGCTATGACCAAATGCTATAACACCTGTTTTTATACAGAGAACTTGTTTTTTTGTTTCATCTCTTCTTTATTAAATTTTTTCTTTACATATAACATTTAACATGCCTTGACACTTAAAAGGCAGTTCAATACTACCTTCCGTTACTATATGGTGGTTTCTCCGGTCTTCCACCCCAAAGAAAAAAAAGGGGGGGGGGGGGAGAACGTAGGAAAGCGTTTGTGACTATAAAGAATGTATTAATATATATGTATTCCTAGTATACAGAGAACTTCTACACCGAAACTGCACACCTGGCACAACACCAATGGTAACTAGGCCCAGTTTTTTTCATACACTTTCATACCTCCAACTTTTTGAGATGGGAATGAGGGACACCTATCAGCAAAAGTATGCAGGTATAGGACACCCCCCCCCCCCGGCCACACCCCCTTAAAGGAGAATTGTACAAAAAAAACAAGATTGGGTAAACCCACAAGTTCTTTTTTTACCTCTACTATTTCTTTATATTGGCTTTTGGAATTTACAAATGCAGAAATTTAGAAATCAGATGAAAGGTTTAGCACTGGGAAACACTTTTTGATAGATAAAAAGTACATTTTATTTACAACTATAGAGATCAAACCAAAATGAGGGACAAATGAGGAGGAATGAGGGACAGAGGGACATTGCTCCAAATTAGGGACAGTCCCTCGAAATCAGGGACAGTTGGGAGCTATGCACTTTCACTAGCTTAAACAGTAAAAGGATCACTAAGAGTGCAATAAAGTTAGCTTGACTAAGGATGGTATAAACCTCTGGGGGCAACACTTCCATTTGACATTGATGTGGCCCTACAAGGTCTACGTCTACCTGCAGGACTTTTCCTATAAAAAAGTAAATAAGACAATCTCTGGGGGAAGAAGTAAAAAATTAATGATGAAATTAAGGAAAATACTGTGAGACAGAATGGAATGGTCTCAGAATGATTATCTCTGCCGGCTTTGTTCAGGCCCTTAGGGTGGTGGACAAATGGTGATACTTGGTGGTTTCCATCTGCTCTCAGTTCAAGAATACTAACAACTATTGAAGAGACATTTGATGAAAATACTTTGCAGAAGATCATAAACAATAGAAAAGAATGAAATATGTTCAGGGGAAAGTAATTAAAATGCAGGACTGTCCTGGGCAATCTGGGACATGTGGTCACCCTAGTAGTGATAAATACGGAGCACTGTAACAACACTGGTGAATGGGAGTGAACCACAACTGCGGATAGCAAAGATCTCAATGCACTTCTCTATGTTATGTAAGAATTCAGTATTGGACCCCAGGCGTCACTCCAATCAGAACACAGGAGTTTGGGGGTTTTCTACATCATCTCTCTCTCTCACATAAAGGAATGCGTTGAGCTTCTAGGGGTGGACGTATTACAACAATCGTCCTACGCCTAGCATTTTAAAAGGATATGATGCACGTGAAGATTCCAAAGCACTTCTATATGCAAGTGATTATCAGTACTGGACCCCAGGCGGTAGCCTGGACGTAGTGAAGGCGGTAGTCAGATGTCCATAAGTTGCTGGCTGGCTTTCTGTCCAGTGTGGGAGCAATGGTACCAGGATAGTAGCGTGGCTTACAATAATAGAACGGCGTGTGTTTATAGTGGCAAGGCATGTGTGCCGAATGCAATGCTGATTGCATTCGCCACTTCCACGTTCCAAGCTGGAACGCACACGGGGCCGGGCGATGACGTCATTGCACGGTCGCCGTTAGCGTTCTAGCATGGGACGCAATACGGCGACAGCGCTGTTTACAAGCACTCAGAATGGTCAGGGGTGGGTAATGGGGTCCCCCAGGGTTCTGCGCTGGGACCAATCCTGTTTAATTTATTCATAAATAACCTGGAGGATGGATTAAACAGTCCAATCTCTGTATTTACGGATGATACTAAGCTAAGCAGGGCAATAACTTCTCGCAGTATGTGGAAACCTTGCAAAAAGATCTGAACAAATTAATGGGGTGGGTAACTACATGGCAAATGAGGTTTAATGTAGAAAAATGTAAAATAATGTATTTGGGTGGCAAAAATATGAATGCAATCTACCTACTGGAGGAGAACCTCTGGGGGGGGGAATCTAGGATGGAAAAGGACCTGGGGGTCCTAGTAGATGACAGTAGATGATAGGCTCAGCAATGGCATGCAATGCCAAGCTGCTTCAAGCAAAGCAAACAGAATATTGACATGCGTTATAAAATGGATTATCTGCAGAGATAAAACGATAATTCTCCCGCTCTACAAGACTCTGGTCCGGCCAAACCTGGAGTATGCTGTTGAGTTCTGGGCACCAGTCCTCAGGAAGGATGTACTGGAACTGGAAAGGGTCCAGAGAAGGGCAACAAAGACATGTACGCAGCTGAAATGAAATGTGCAGGACATACATGACAGGGTGGAAGTAGCTACCAGAAAGGAATAGGTTAAGTTAAAGGGGGGTGTTTAGTGAAAAGAACTTGCTCTTACCGGATTGGAGGTAACGGAGAGATGGGGAGGAGTTGTATAGATGGTTCAATGGTGGGTGGAGCAGAGGCTCAGCAGTCAGAGGCCAAAAATTGTACTGGAACGTCTCTCAGGGAAAACAGTGGGACCCATCACAGGTATGGAGTTCTTCCGGTTGCTCTGGTTTCAGTCTAGACTACTGGGTAGTAAGGTGGTGGGGGTCTGTGGTCAGTTAGTGAGTCCTCGAGGCAGTTTTGGCCGCTGGGGACAGATGATAACTTAGAGGTATATATAGAAAAAATGATTAGCGCTATAGTCAAAAACATGCAATGTATAATACTAACACCATGTGACGTGATGTTGATATAATTAACAGGTAATAAACTACTACCATGTGAAATCAAACATTCATATCCATAAAAATAAAAAACATGAATAACAGATGTACAAGTGCTCCTGTGTAAATAAGTGATTGACCACAGAAAACGTGAACTGTTGCAATGCCACAACTCTAAATATAAGTGCAACACGTGCCTCCTAGACCATCAATGTCCGTGATGTGAATGGTTCAATAATGCAATCAAGAAAAAATAGGAAATAATGAGATTGTTCCCATGGATAGGAGGTTAAAAATCTCCTGACAGTCCAAATTTCGATCCACCCCTGGTTTAGTTGGAATATTGAACCATATTGGTGATCCTCCACCTGTCTCCCTAAACTCTCACCTCCCGACTCTGTATAATGGGCATATACGAGTAATCACAGCCTCCTTGTGTCTGTGGGGCGTCCAGATAAATGGTCCGCTGATCGCCACGGTATAGTATCCTAATGCAAGTAGCTGAAATGGGGAGGGGGCAGTGGGGGATCGCTCCAGCCAAAGCCCAAAAGGAAGAGAGGAAGCTACTATAGTGTAGTACTTTCGGTAAAAACTTTTAATGTGTAATAAAAAATTGGACTCTTACAATCAAACAGTAAAAAGCAGGCAGGGTATATTTGCAGTGTAATACACTGTCTTACTGTGACCTCCGCTGCTCCCGGTCTGCGGTCAGGGGAAGAAGTCACGTGGAGTGTGACGTAAAGCCGTAGGGAGATCGAGGCCGACAGCGCAGACCGGGAGCAGCGGAGGTCACAGTGAGACAGTGAAATGAGTGTCATTATTTCCCAGGAGGCAATGGGGTCTTAGGACAGGAAGTTCTACCACCTTGGACTAGGAACTAGGCAGATTACGAAATCTGCCTAGTAACAGCCATATAGAAGTGAGTAAAAAAAAAAATTTTAAGATTTTTTTTACATTAAATGCAAGCTGTTTATAAAAAGTTTGTTTTTAGGGTGGAACTCCGCTTTAACAACAGACACAGTGGGGCAGATCTGCCCCGGCGCACCGTATCTGAGATACGCTACGCCGCCGTACCTTACTGCACGTTTGGTTCGAATCCATAAAGATTTTGCGCCGTAAGTTACAGTGGCGTAGTCTATCTCTTGCGGCGTAACGGCGCGTAATTCAAATCAGCGAGTAGGGGGCGTGTTTCATTTAAATGAAGCGCGTCCCCGCGCCGAACGAACTGCGCATGCTCCGTTCCTAAATTTCCCGCCGTGCATTTCGCTAAATGACGTCGCAATGACGTCATTTTTTGTGACGTGGACGTAAATTATGTCCAGCCCGATTCACGAACGACTTACGCAAACAAAAATTTTTTTTTTAATTATACGTGGGAACGCCGGCCATACTTAACATTGAGTACGCCACCAAATAGCAGCTTTAACTATACGCCGAAAAAAGCCGACTAGAGACGACGTAAAGGACGTACGTTCATGGATCGTCGGAAATAGCTAATTTGCATATTCGACGAGGAAAACGACAGGAACGCCACCCAGCGGACGCCGAAGAATTGCATCTTAGATCCGAAGGCGTACGAAGACGTATGCCTGTCGGATCTAACCCAGATGCCATCGTATCTTGGTTTGAGGATTCAAAACAACAATACGACGCGGGAAATTTGAAAGTACGCCGGCGTATCAGTAGATACGCCGGCGTACTCTCTCTGTGGATCTGCCCCAGTATCTCCAATTAAAGTCCCATCACCTTTGAGAGAGCCTAGTCTCTCTTCTTTTCTCTTTTTATCAAATACCAAGGATTGGGAGATTTTTGTCTGTTTCTGGAAACAATCCAACTCCTTCACATACATTCAATTCATTTAGTTGCACCAAATGATCGACTGTATGACCGTATTGATATGTACGTAGCCGCTATTATATATAGTCAAAAACTAGGCGTCCAATAGGTCTACACTATAATTACAAATCTCACCAACAGCTTGTTCTGCTCTGATTAGCTTATTTGTTTATTCTGGATGGGGGAAGAGAGTTTTGGGGCATTGTCAGTTAGCTTAGTGGAAATTAGGGCAGAGAACGGCTTCAATTGTCTTTGCTCATTAAAGCATGGCTCTGCAGATGTTCTCCCTTCCACATTTTGTGTTGTGTACTGTTTGTCGGCCGCCTCCCTTTCCCCGCATTACCGCTCGTTGCAAATAGATGGCTTACAAATGACACAGGTAAATATTTGCGCACAGAAAATATCAAACAGACATTTAAATTGCCCAAACGCTTGCCTAAATCAACTTGTTATTTACCGTGGCAATAAAAACTAACACAGATTTCATTAAATGACAGCGCTGGGAGTCGTACGGGACCGCTGCAGAAATATACGCCGCGTGCTAGGAAGAGCGAGCAGGAATCCTCTGCTAATTACCGCCGTGTGTAATTATTCGGAAAGTGGAATGAAATGGTGGTTTAATGGTAACCTGGCAATTTATTAAGACAATACAAAAATAAAAGTTGCTTTAATTAAGGGTTGTAGTGAAAGACAAGATCAATGTTTTTGTCTTTTAAATGTCTTTAGGATATGTCTATAAATGTGTTATGATGTGTTATGTAAATGATCTCCTGTGTTTTCATGCTGACAATGACATAAAAACCTTTATGGTATATTACTTAATGCATATAAATGCATGCAATTATTTTCAATGGTATAATTAGCATTTACCTGAGTTCAGGTGCAGTCAATTTAGCTGTGTTTACAGAAAAAAAATATTCTGTGCATTCAAGGGCAGCGCACTCCCAGTATGGAGACTCAGGTGTCACTGACAGCCAGGGCAGCCATCACAAATATTGGGGCCCCTTACACAGCTTTAGGCAGGGCCCCCCTGGAAAAAAAAGTGTACCGTATTTGCCGGCGTATAAGACGACTTTTTGGATGCAAAAAAATGCATCCAAAGTCAAGGGTTGTCTTATACACCGGATCTGTCTCCGTCAGGCTGCGGACATCCATGTTTCAGGCTGCGGGCATCCATGATATAAAAGCCGCGCCTCTTCCTCAGACTGTTCAGTGATAGGCGGAACACTCATTTTCCCAGCAGGGCCTCTGTTCAGTGTTCCGCCTATCACGAATGCCTTCTCATCCTTGGACGAGAGGATGTCCGTCTTTGGCAGAACACTGAACAGAGGCCCCGCTGGGAAACTTAGTGTTCCGCCTATCACGGAACAGTCTGAGGAGGAGGTGCGGCTTTTGAATCATGGATGCCCACAGCCTGAAACATGGAAGTCCGCAGCAAAAAAATAAGGTAGGGAGATCGTCTTGGCCGGCACAGTAGAGGCATGTGATGGACAGTGGAGGCATGTGATGGACAGTGGAGGCCTGGAATGGCACAGTGGGGGCATGGAATGGCACAGTGGGGGCATGGAATGGCACAGTGGGGCATGTAATGGGACAGTGGGGGCATGGAATGGCACAGTGGGGCATGTAATGGCACGATACAGTGGGGCATGTAATGGAATGGCACAGTGGGGCATGTAATGGAATGGCACAGTGGGGCATGTAATGGAATGGCACAGTGAGGCATGTAATGGAATGCAATGGCACAGTGAGATTTGAAAAATGACTGTTTCTGTCAGCGGTTGCTCCTGTCAGCGGTTGTTCTGGCTACCCCTCAGCTTCCAGACAGACTAGTAGGAAGGGGGTCGTCTTATACGGCGAGTATATCCAAAAACCAACATTTTTCCTGGAAAAATAGGGGGTCGTCTTATACGCCGGCAAATATGGTAATTTCTTCTCTCCTGATATGAGGTAATAAGCAGGGGGGGAGGGGGCGGGGGACCATCGGGCCCCTTACAGGTGTAATGCAAAAAGTAAATAAATAAAAAAAAATGGGAGGGGGGCCAGCCGGGCCTGTAAGGGGCCCTGGGGAGCTGTTTGGTGCGGTGTGATTTTGGAGAAGGGTTGTGGACTTCTTTTCTATGTTTCTCTCATTGAAACCAATATGCGATGTGCAGCAACGTGCACGTGCCGTCGCACTTGCATGGTGTGAACCCAGCCTAAGCGTACTTGTTCAGGTACACTGTTTCATAGATCATTGCTGTTTTCTTTGTGGGATCTTCTTTAAAAAAAAAATGAAATTTTACTTTATAACCGTAAGGGCTGAGCAGAAATGTCAAAGAAGGGTACAAGTTTACATTTTTACATCAGGGTGTTATATTTTTATTATTATGGTGCATATTATATTGTAAGCTCCAATGCGGCAAAGACTGCAGAATATCTCATCACTCTGCGAATACAGGACATACAACGGTAGATATAAATACCCATCATTACTACTGTATATAGGGTTACCTTTATTCCATATATTTAAGCAACTTGACTTATTGTTATTCTGTAACAATAACATAAAAATTAAGCAAAATAATTGCCACTGCAGGGGCAATCCTAGAGCATTCATACAATTATTTGTGATATGTACGTGACGCATTTAATTACTGCACATATTTGTAGTCAGTTAATTGGATTTGTATTACCATTATAATATAAACTGTTTCCAAATGTAATATATATAACATATAGCTGTCTATCAATATGTCTAGCGTTGGTAATTCAGGAAAACGATTAATTAGTTTTGTGTCACCCCCCTTATCAAGATGCAGAACGGAGTAATTAATTAAATCAGTTAGTTCACAAATGCATTTGTTTAGCAATTCAACATCCATCTTTGTCACTCCGGTCACGTACAACTCCAGCAAGGACATGGAGAGAAGTTAGATTTCTATCTCAGTGAAGATTCCTTATAAACTTTTACGTTAAAGTGAAATTAACTTTTTGTTGAGAAAAATGTCATTCCAGGTTCTTACCTACTTCTTTTGCGTAGATACTAAAGCCCTGTACACACGATCGGAATTTCCAATGGAAAAAGTCAGACGGACTTTTTCCATTGGAAATTCCAACCGTGTGTGTGCCCCATCGGAGTAATTGAATCAGAAATTCCGATGAATTCCATCAGAGTTTACATAGAGAACAAATTCTATTTTACTCCGATGGAATTCCGTTAGAATTCCGATGTGAATTTGGTCAGACAAAGGTCTGATCGTGTGTACAGGGCATAAGGGAGGTTACTATAGTAACTTCCGTGATAGACTCACCCGGGACAGAGGCTTTTGGAAGGGACTGATTGCTAGCCTCTTGCCCCCCTTGGTGCTCTCCGAAGAATGATTTGCTTTTGTGTCACAATGTTGTATCTTCTCTTCACCACCTGCTTTAACCCCATGAACCCATCACTAGTGTGCAGCAACCATGTGCAATGCATGCAGTTGCAGGGCGCTTGCAGAGCGTTCCCATCAATTTGATTGGGTCATGATCAGAGGGCGGTAGCATCCACTGTAACCAAAAGGGGGTATAATTTGCAATAATGGCACCCAAAGGTGCATTTGGTGTTTTGCCGCAATTTGAAATCATGGAAAGGATCTCAGTGAATCTGCCAGAATTCCATATTGCCTAATTTGATTGGAGCCTCAGGCTTGGTTTCCACTTGTGTGACTTGTCATGCAACTTGGTGCTGAAAAGTCGGATGACAAGTCATACCCCATGATTTACAATAAGTACCGTTCATATCTGTGTGATTTCTAGTCGCTGCGACTTCAAAGTAGTCCCTGCACTACTTTGGTGCCACGTTGATGTTACTTGAGGTCCATAGACCTCAAGAATACACAGGCATTGCTTCAAGTGGCGGCAAAAAATTGCAGAAAAATCACGGCAAAAAGTCGCTGCAAAATTGCGCGACTTTGGGGTTGCAATAGTGGAAACAGAGCCTTATGCCACGTACACACGATCGTTTTTCGGGTTGTAAAAAATCTAGTTTTTCAGGCTCTAGAAAAAACGAAGTTTTTTTCAACCCGATCATTAAAAGGGCCTTGCCTACACACGATCGTGCAAAAAAAAAATGCTCTAGCAAGGGGAAGTTCAATGCGGATGGCGCCACCCTTGGGGATGCTTTTGCTGATATCGTGTTAGTAAAAGATGATTCGCGCTTTTCAGTCTGTTACAGCGTGATGAATGTGCTTACTCCATTACGAACGCTAGTTTTACCAGAACCAGCGCTCCCGTCTCATAACTTGCTTCTGAGCATGCACAGGTTTTTCATGTCGATAAAGCCCACACACGACCATTTTTTACAACCTTAAAAACGCTGTGAAAAAATAGAGCCTGTTCTAATTTTTTTTTGCCCATTTTTTAGAACCCGAAACATGCTCTGAAGCCCACACACGATCGTTTTTAACGACATTAAAAAAAACATAATTTTTTTACAACCCGAAAAACGATCGTGTGTACGCGGCATTACAGTTGAAATAAAGCATGTTGCAAATAACTGAACATTCTATGTAATTCAAGGCTGTGGTTGCTCAACTGCTCTGTATTATTTTATTTTAACTAAGAGTTTTCTTATTCATTTGTTTCTGCTGTTGTCATTTTAGCCTTTATTGGATTTATTTCTCAGAAGTAATCCTTGATTTTATATTCTAATCCAAAATATAATCCTAAATATGTAACAGTTGACCTCAATATTCAAACAGCAGTCACATACTTTAGTAAATTCCAGATCGCCGACACACATTTTAAGTTACATTTTCCATCATTTACTGAAATATCTATTTGTAAGAACTATAATGTCTTTTTGGTACATTTTGTTTTTTATTTGAACTAAAAGTTTGTCAACTGATGTATAATTTTTTTTTTTAAATGAGTGCAAAGAAAAAAAATGTTTTTTTGTATAATTAATAAAAATAACATATATGTAAGTATGTTTTATTTTACATAACATTTATTGCAGACTGCATCATGACACTCAGTACGAAAACATGGTGGTCTTTCCTAGAAGAAAGCCTAGCATTACCAAGAGCTTTTGGCTACAAGGTTTTAACACATTTTAATAGTTAGTTCCAGCTTCCAGGGGAATCCCATGGGTATGGTATATGCTCAGTTATATTGGTCCAAGCTGGACCAATGTAACTGTAAAACGATCAATATTGTACCTGGAATTCATAATTAAAAGAAACCTTTGCACACAGAAATAATCACATTGTCCTTCTGACCTCCTCTGAAACATGCTACCTAGTTGCCTGGATATAATTTTTAGAAAATTTCAACAATTTCAGAGTCTTTGACCCATTACCTATATACAGTGCCATGAAAAAGTATTCATAACCCTTGAAATTTTCCACATTTTGTCATGATACAATCAAACATGTAAATGCATTTTATTGGGCTTTTATGTGATAGACCAACACAAAGTGGCACATAATTGTGAAGTGGAAGGAAAATGATATATGGTTTTAATTTTTTTTTTTACAAATAAATATGTGAAAAGTGTGGCGTGGATTTGTATTCAGCCCCCCGGAGTCAATACTTTGTAGAGCCTTTCACTGCAATTACAGCTGCAAGTATTTTTTGGGATGTCTCTACCAGCTTTGCACATATAGAGAGAGAAATGTTTGCCCATTCTTCTTTGCAAAATAGCTCTAGGTCTGTCAGATTGGATGGATAGCGTGTGTGAACAGCAATTTTCAAGTCTTGCCACAGATTCTCAATTGGATTTAGGTCTGGACTTTGACTGGGCCATTCTAACACATGAATATGCTTTGACCTAAACCTTTCCATTGTAGCTCTGGCTGTATGTTTAGGGTTGTTGTCCTGCTGCAAGGCGAACCTCCACCTCAAATCTTTTGCAGACTCTAACAGGGTTTCTTCTAAGATTGCCCTGTATTTGGCTCTTTCCATATTCCCATCAACTCTGGCCAGCCTTCCTGTCCCCACTGAAGAAAAACATCCCCTCAACATGATGCTGCCACCACCATGTTTCACGGTGGGGATGGTGTGTTCAGGTCAAACAAAATTAACATTAAACACGCCCCCTCAGCCTATTTTGAATTAGGCGCCCTTACGCCCGCCCGCTTTAGGCTACGCCGCCGTAACTTAGCAGGCAAGTACTATGTGAATCATGTACTTGCCTCGCTAACTTACGGCAGCGTAGTGTAAACACGATACACTACGCCACCGCAAAGTTAGGGCGGGCTATGTGAATCTAGCCCAGGGTTGTCAACTGTCAGTAAAAATCATTGACTTTTAGAACTGTCTGTAATTATCGGGGCTGATAATTTGTCATGTTGTGTTGACTTTTGTGTAAACCAGGTAAATTACTGGTTACGTGCATTGTCAGTGTTTCCATATTGTGTTTATACTGTTTAAAGGGGTTGTAAAGGTACATGTTTTTTTCACCTTAATGCATTCTGTGCTCTTACGGGGAGGAGCCGCGAGAGCTGGACGTTCTGTGAAGAGGACGTTCTGGGTCACTCTATTATAAACAAACTGCACAGTGGAGGTATGTACTGTATGATATGTTTGTTATTTTATTTTTTAAACCACGAAAATTTACCATCACTTTAAATATCAATTGTGTTCGTTTTTTAATAGGAGTTCTGTCATAAAAAAAAAAAAGTGCTCCGTCAGTAAATTTCACGTGTTTAGTCAGTAAAAAATGCAGAGAGAGGTTGGCAACCCTGATAAGAGAAGGAGTTCTAATTTCACTGTAAACAAAATGTACTGTATGAGTTACCAAAGCGAGTATTGCTTTGGTAACTCATACAGTAAATTTTATTTTTAATTTCATCTAAAATTGGGTCAACTGATGTATCAATTTCAAAATTAAAATTTGTAAAAAGAAATAGCAAATAATTTGTATACATTTTTTTATATTACATAAAAAATTCAAAGCAAAAGTATTGCCATGAGCTTTTGGCTGCATTAATGCATTTTAATAGTTAAAAGAGACTTTTTACGTAGGTCTTGCTGTAAAAAGGTGAAAAATCTTCCTGTAAAAATAGATACATTTGATACAATATATTTGAAAACCTTGCATTAAAGCTTATCCCCAGGTACATATGAATAATACAAACTTGCATTATTTATTACATTTATTTTTTCAGTTACAAGCAGTATAAGTACCTAAATTTGATTTGGTATCAGCCTTTTGCTGTGCATGTACAGTGAAGTTTATACTGGGAGAGCGTGAAACAGCACCATCAACTGTGCTACAGTGTTTATTTGTTACTAAGAAGCATGCTTATAGGAGAACACAGCTGAGTGACAGAGATGAGCTCCTCAAGTCTACTGTGTTAATCTCAGAAAGGTAGATAAAATGTATGGCCCGGATTCACAAAGCACTTACGCAGACGTATCTTGAGATACGCCGCGTAAGTCTAAATATGCGCTGTCGTATCTGTGCGCCGTGCTCACAAAACTAGATACGCCTGAAAATAGGCTTCATCCCTCCGACGTAACTTGTCTACGCCGGTGTATCCTATGCGCATATTTACGCTGGGCGCATTTGCCGCTCCCATGGATTTTCTATGCGCATATGCAAATGAGGGAGATACGCCGATTCACGAACGTACTTGCGCCCAGTGCATAATATATGCGGTTTGCGTAAGTTGTACGTCCGGCGTAAAGTTAAGCCCCATATATGAGGCGCAACTCATGCTAAGGTATGGACCAGGGAACACAGCCATCGTATTTTAAGTCGTTTACGTAGTACGTGAATAGGGCTGGGCGTAGGTTACGTTCATGTCGTAGGCAGGGATCCGTCGTATCTTAGGGAGTAGTTCCAACGTGATTCTGAGCATGCGCACAGGGATGCGTCCACGGGACGGTGCATGCGCCATTCGTTATTCGTATCTTTATGGCGCTCGGCCCATCATTTGCATGGGGTAACGACTCATTAGCATGGCTCTCTGCGCTGCGTTGGCGTAGCGTATATTAGATATGCTACGGCGGCATAAATATGCGCCATTGTATGTGAATTCAGGCCTATGTATGTATTCATGTATGTAGCCCACACCATCGTCTGAAACAAAGATGGCCCCTGTAAGTCTGAAGAGTGCCATGTGCCAAGTACAGACGTCACAGGGGGCGTGTAATAAGGGGTTGAATTGTATGGGACTGACCAATGAGAATGCATATGTTTTGTGATGTCATGTTGTTTTTAAAAGGACCAATAAAGTAGGTTCGGTCTCTTTTGCTGGCTGGACACCGAAAGGAACAGAGCTCTCTCTCTCTCAGTTCTCTGTATGCTTTCATGAATTTGGGTCAAACGGCAGAAATGGATTTCGCCCTGAAATTGGGTCAGGGTTTCATCCTCATCAACCTTATGTGGATACGCAATTGTTAGGAAATCATGCCACGGAGGTGGAAGGAAAGTGAAAGTTTCTACTGCAGCTCGGCACTCGTAGACTCTCTCTGGGATACCCATTCGTTTGTACTACTCCAAGGATGAGGAGAACATCACGGCTAGTGGGACACCGGCATTCAAATCAAATTTCTACTAAAACGCTCTCTACCCCTGTGGGGGTGAGGCGCTCTGGTGACTGCATACACAGGAGGGGAGCACAGAAAAGTCATTGTGTCACTTTCTGGAGTTATTTATGGACATTTATTAGTTTTCTGTTAATGAACATATGGACATACTTAAATCGTTTTTTATTTACTTGTTTATAATTTTTCTGTTTTTTGCTTGCGTGCATCACTTTAGAGGAGCTTATTTATAGTATTCAATATTTATAGCACTTCAGAGAGCTTTATCATATAGCTCAGTACTAGGTATCTGTGTACTACTCTTGTAGAACAGTGCCACTTTCCCTTCCTTTGAGCTTTTAAAGGGTTAAGCATGCTTCTAGGGTGTGTTTTCGAACTGTGTGGGGGATGGACTGACTGGAGGAAGAGAGAGATCTGTGTTTCTGATTAGCAGGAACACAAGGTCTCTCTCTTTCTCTCTGACAGAACAGCGGTTCTACCTTGTTTACATAGACAGACCACTGTTCTGCCTCTCCTGCCAACCGCTGATTGGCTCCCGCTGTGTCCAATTGCAGTGGAAGCGTGGCTCTGTCAGCATGCATCCCCCAGAGCTCACTTCCTGTTCTTCTGTCTGTAACTCACCACCGTAATGTGAGGCTTTCTTCCTGGTGTGGAGAAAGCCTCTTGAGGGGGGAGGGGGCGAGCAGGAGTGTCAGGACGCCCACTAACACACAGCTCCTTTCTCTATCTGCAAAGTAGAGAGTGTCCTGACTCGCCTGCTCGCCCCCTCCCCCCTCAAGAGGCTTTCTCCACACCAGGGAGAAAGCCTTGCATTACGGTGGTGAGTTACAGACAGAAGAACAGGAAGTGAGCATTTCTCAGAAGAAATAAGGACATTTAAAAGCAAAATGGAAGGATGAGGTAAGTGAAGGAGGACTGCACTAAGGTAAAGGAAGCTATTTAGGGGGGAAAAATTCTTTACAACCCCTTTAAGGGCCGCCCATCCGCAGTGTATGTACGTGGAGCTGTCCTTAAATGGTTAAGCTGATTGGCAAAGAGGCGATTCCAAAAGGCACAGCTCCTTTTTCATAAATGTATTCTGGTAACTTATGTCTATACTTCCCAGTTACTGTACTGCAAGCGGCAAGGAGAAAACATTAAAAGAAAAATTCCATGATTTGTATTGAACTGCTCATCCCTGCAATACCTAAACTTGCATTAAAGCCCACGAGGTGAGACATTATCATTACAGAGTAAGATTTGTGGTGTTTTTAAATTTTAAATTGCTCCCTTAATGTCTTCGCAACTGACGTGAAAAATGGCGCCATTCTACGGTTGTTCGCACCTCTCGGTTAAAGGCATCTTCTATCTCCTGTTTGCTCGGCTTGAGAGTAAACACAGCGAGCGTCTGATTTTCATTTACCAATCTTTAAACTCATCTCCCAGGGGACCCTCAGGCTTAACCTGTTGTATTAAACATCTGTTGCTACAGAGACTTCATAATGGAAAGTGAGGAGAGAAAGTAAAATTTGTCTTGCCGAGATGGCTGGTGCACTTCCAGCTGTTGACTTGCAATTAAAAAGACAAAGTTTTGCTGTGGAAAAAAAAAAAATGATACACTTTAATGTCCCTCAAACATTGCAGTGTCTGTTCTCGGTGATGGAAGAACTGAGGGTGTAGGGCACAGGCAAAACAGTCATCCCCTGACATTACTATAACATGAGTTGTGCCCCAAGGTGTCACATACCCGTATACGGAGTCTGAGATTATGAGGGTGTCCTCTTACATAGTTCCTGTGTTAGCACCCCTGGAACTTGAGACAGGGCTTGCTGGGGCAAAGTAAAGGCACAAGTGCTAAGGTGTAGATACAGTGAGCAGGAATTTGGGAGCACTGGTATATGATGAGAAGAAATACAGCTGGTGATGAACCATGGAGATGCCAAGTCTAGTTAAAGGTGGAGTCAGGTCTAGTAAAACCTGGTCTAGTAATACCTGAGTGGAAGGACACCAGGACATAAAGAGAATCAGAGTAAGGAACAGGCAGAAGTCGGCAACAATCAGGCAGCGAGGTACCGATTCACCAGGTCCCCTATATTTGTGTCTTGGAGCGTGTGTCAATGAGAGTTGGGTATAAACCAACAAGTATGGGAACTACGGCACGACTGGAGGGGAGTTCTTTATAATAATAATTTTACTTTTTTTTACAAACTATTTTGATCTCGGTCTGTGGAAATCAAGTAAATCAACGACCTGTATTTTTTTCCATATTTTTTTTTACCCCAGATGAAGTCATTTATGACAAAACGCGTAATGTGGAGCTACGTGCTGACGTCATCACATTCTGGGAAGTGATGGTGGACTTGTTGTATTTGCTGGTTGGAAACGTTTTTTTTACTGCACATTTTAATTTGTATACACATGTATTTTATAGCATAATAAACAGTGTTTTGAGAATTTGACACTATGTGAGATGTTTGCTTTTATATCTCTTCATGAGCACAGCTCGGATGGTGATGAAAGGAAGATTTCTATCAGGATCACATACCCGGTGATAGAAATTGACGTGGAGAGGTAGATGTCTCTTACAACTCCAGCTCAGTATTCCTGGTAAAGTATAAGGAGGCAGAGGGTGTTTTTCAGGCATAGCATAAATCTATCCTTGGGCGTGGCCACCGACCCTTTTTAGGACGCCGGGTGCGTGAATTACAGTGGCGGAGGTGTTTTTTTGAAGCACATAGCCATAGGCTCTAATAGGCTTCAAAATAGGGTGGACTCGAAGTGCAGAGCAATGCGCTCAGAGCCCACCCAGATGTGTTAGAAAAGCAAATGAATATTCGCTTTTTTAACACTAAATCGCCTCATCGCCAATCAGGAAGTGTGGGTCTGTTACCTGTTTCCTGATTGGCTAAAATGTCAGGCGATCCTATTGGATGCCTAGGAGGAGAAGAAGAGACACATCGGAAGCCGCTGTGATTTTAGAAGGTAAGAGGACACAGGAGAGGCTGCCCACTGATCCCTGATATGCCCGCTGATCCCCGGTGTGCCTGCCGATCCTCACTGCCGATGGGGTAAGTGTCGGTGGACCGACAGACAGCGGGCGTGGTTGGGTTGTTTGCCGCCCCCCAACGAAAAAAACACCAGACGCTACTGGCAGATATGCAGGAAACACTGTAGACAATAAGGCAAGGTCCTAGTGCATAAGTTCTGTTTAAATAGCATGCTTGGCATGTGTTTTAGTGGTACGTATGCGCTCCAACATGTGCACATGCGCACAAGCACGAGTCTGGCTAAGAGGAATTCTACGTTTGCTCATAACTAGGCACCTGAGCACATTCCGTCTTCCCTGACAATACCTAATGTTAAAGAAGAGTATCGGCTGAAGTGAATTAGTTCTGATGCATCTATTGAGCTATGAGCTCTATATGACTTTTATTTTATTAGTTAGCAGTTAGCAGTTAGCAGAAGCAGTCAGCAAATATGAGCGGACAAGGAGAATTCAAAAGCAAGGTCAGAGGAGAAGCCGGGTCAGTAACAGGATCAAGATATGTATCAGGAACTTGATAGCAGGAACAAGACTGAAGATCATTCAGGAAAGAGATAGCTAGATAGAATTCTTAATTTGGAGGAATTTCCTGTCACTTTATTGTTCGTTTCAGCTCGTTTGGCTGTACTTCTCCTGTGGATGACATGAGTGCAGGTCATTCTGCACTTCTGTGACACATTTTCAGCAGACAACGCGCTGAAGCCTACTGTCACCTGACGTCAAAGAGCCGGTCCAGGCTCGGGCAAGATCACCATCGTATGGTCGGGATCTGCCTACATGCCTGGACCAGCACCTGACTCTGGCTCTTAGCAAGCCGCTAAGAGCCTGAGCTGGGCTCCCCCATCCCCTCCACAGTGGGCTGTTGGTGCTAAAGAAAGCAAGGGGTGCACATCTGCTGCAGACTGACAGACTGGTGAGGCGCCAGACCAGTGGGGACTGAGCCTGAGACATAAGTAGAGATGCCCAGGGCTGCACAGCATAGGCCACAGCTGCAGCAAGGAGGCTGAAATGTACTTTCACCCTCTTCTTCCCAACCCTGATCATTGGGGGGCATCTGAGAGGGGGGGTCCTTCCAAAGTGAGAGTTTGCAGCTGCATTGCACCGCAGGGTCTGGTGAGAGGGCTGATCGCCTACCATTCACACTGTAAGCAGGAACTGAGTCGCTAAAGACATGGTATTATGTCTATCATAGCCATACTAAACCTATGCCATACCTATTTAGCATCTATACCACATCCATTCTGCATTTATACTGCACTTACACCAACTCTATACTACATTATAGTACTGAATCTGAACCACATCTACCTTGCACCCGAGCCAAGACTATACACCTAATACACAGTATTACCTATAATACCTATATAATACCTATATGTAATACCTATATATATATGTAATACCTATACTGCATGCAGGTTAACTGGGAGTGTCATTAAGTGCACTGACACTCTTAAAAGGCCTCAACAATAGCCGGCAGAAGAACAACTCAAAGGACTTCCCCTCCCATAATACTTATCTTGCAAAGCTCCTTTTATTCCCCTTCCCCCTACACTACCAGTCCCCTTTTCTTTTGGCCAATACATACCCAGTCAGTCTAGGACTAAAATTGTCGCCATAAATTGGGCTCTGGCAGAATAGTTCCAGAACTCAGTAGAATAAGCTTTATTACTGTCCACGGCTGCACTTTAGCTGTTCTTGCTACTGTTTATGTGAATCTGGACATCGAGTGTCATCTTATGCCTAGTAATCACTCTGTATGCTAAATTGTATTATTGCCTTCGCTTATCCATTTGTAAGTTTGCCTCTTTACCCACCATATCGGGTGACAATATATTAATGTTGCCTTTACTAACTGGTTCAGTGGCTGTTTTTGCGGACATGGCAGTAATAATGTTAGTTGTAATAATGGTTACCAGATATTACTTTCAGTGATTTCCTGTGATATTGCATGCTTTGTCCTCTCAACCTGGTGTGTCAAAGGGGTGTACATTTATATGGAGGTGGAGGCAAAGACAGAGAACCCATCTTAACCAGTGGGCTCCTACACAGGCAATGCTATAACTGCTTTCCCCTGCCTCTCAGCAGTCATGTACACTGAGCCAGGGGCGGACTGACCATTCGGGCACTCGGCACTGCCCGGGGGCCCAATGCCACTAGGGGGCTCCATCGGGGTTGCCAGCCTCAGTAAAACCAGGCACAGTATGTAAAAATCTGTGTGTTTTTTTATAAATCCCAAGATTATAGCTGCCCCGCCTCTCCAGTACCTTTTCAGTGTGTGCATATTGTGTATTCTGTGTGTGTGTGTATACTGTGGGGTAGATCCACAAAGAAATTACGCCGGCGTATCTATTGATACGCCGGCGTAATTTCAAAATTCCCGCGTCGTATCTTTGTTTTGAATCCTCACAACAATATACGACGGCATCTCGGCTTGATCCGACAGGCGTACGTCTTCGTACGCCTTCGGATCTTAGATGCAATTTTTCGTTTGACGTGTGGCGTTTCCGACGAAATTCGCATTGAGTATGCAAATTAGCTATTAACGGCGATCCACGAACGTACGTCGGCCCGGTGCATTTTTTTTCGTCATTTGCGTTCAGCTTTTTCCGGCGTATAGTTAAAGCTGCTATACTGAGGCGTACTCAATGTTAAGTATGGCCGTCCTTCCCGCGTACAATTTTGAATTTTTTTACGTCGTTTGCGTAAGTCGTTCGCGAATAGGAATTTGCGTAGAATGATGTCACCGTCGTAAGCATTGGCGGGTTCCGGTTTAATTTCGAGCATGCGCACTGGGATACCCCAGGGACGGCGCATGCGCAGTTCCAAAAAAACTTTGTTTGCGTTGGGTCACGACGTATTAACATAAAACACGCCCCCATTAGATCCATTTAAATTCCGCGCGATAGATACACTACGCCACCGTAACTTATGGCGCGGATTTGTTGTGGATTCCATTTAAAAAAGATCAGTTACAGCGGCGTAGCGTATCTTAGATACGCTGCGCCCGGCGCAGATGTCTGTGGATCTGCCCCTGTGTGTGTATACTGTGTGTGTATATTGTGTATCTGTGTGTGTACAGTATACTGTGTATGTATACTGTATGTGTGTGTGTATACGGTGTGGCCCCATAATCTATTGCCTGGGGGTCCCATAATATCCTATTGCCTGGGGCTCCATAATCTCCTATTGCCTGGGGGCCCCATAATCTCCTATTGCCCGGGGGCCCCATAATCCCCTGTTGCCCGGGGGTCCCATGAGTTGTCAGTCCACCTCTGCACACCACCAGAGTCCCCATGACATATGAGAAGCTGCAGCTAACAGAATCTGAAATGTCATCTTTAGGTGAAGTTCTTCTTTATCGCATTTATGTGTTTTTTGTTATTTAAATCAATCCCCCGAATGTATTGTATATGATCCAATACACAGGCTTTTCTTCAGTTTTAGCTATATTGTATTCCTTTACATCCATCCCTACCTCCTGCTGATGCTGAATGAAACAGAAATCCATAGACTGCAATCATTTTCTCCCATACACTTTGCAGAGGATTATCTGTTATGTGACCCGTCCCCAATTATTCTAAAACACCATAATATTCTATTTCATTCATTGAGGCAGCCAGTGTCTTCCATAGACTGTATTGGGAGTTAAAGTGACACTGGGCTAGATTCAGAAAGAATTTACGTCGGCGTATCTATTGATACGCTGCGTAAATTCAAAGTAAATTCAAAGCTGCGCCGGCGTATCTTCTTTCTGTATTCAGAAAGCAAGATACGCCGAAATTAGGCTAAGATCCGACTGGCGTAAGTGTCTTACGCCGTCGTATCTTAGTTGCATATTTACGCTGGCTGCTAGGTGCCGCTTCCGTCGATTTACACAAGGAATATGCTAATAAGGTAGATACACCGATTCAGAAATGTACGTCCGCCCGGCGCATTTTTTTACATCGTTTACATTAGGCTTTTTCCGGTGTAAAGTTACCCCTGCTATATGAGACGTATCCTATGTTAAGTATGGGCGTTGTTCCCGCGTAGATTTTTGAAAATTTTACGTCGTTTGCGTAAGTCGTTCGCGAATAGGGCTGTACGTAAGTTACGTTCACGTCTAAAGCATTGACGATTTACGGCGTCATTTCCAGCATGCGCACTGGGATTCTTTCACGAACGGCGCATGCTCCGTTCGTAAAAAACTTCAAATATGTGGGGTCACAATTAATTTAAATAAAACACGCCCACATCATCCACATTTTAATTAGGCGGACTTACACCGGACCACATACGCTACGCCGCCGTAACTTAGGGCGCAAGTTCTTTATGAATACGGAACTTGCGCCCTAAGTTATGGCGGCGTAACGTATCTGAAATACGTTACGCCCGCAGAAATTTACGCTGGGCTATCTGAATCTAGCCCACTGTTGCTGAAATAAATGTATACAATAAAATGTTCCCTGCAATGAAGACATATCATGCTCTCTCCCGCTGCCCAGATCTCTGCCATGATTAACCACTTCCCTACCGGCCCATAGTAAAATGACGTCCACAAAGAACTTCTGCCGTTCAGAGTGGACGTCATGTGACGTCCTGGGCTTTCCGGGTGGATATCTGAATGATGCCTGCAGCTAGAGGCATCATTCAGATATCCTTCTAAACTGCCGGCGATTCTGCACAACGTAAGAACGATCATAGCGGCGGTTCCGCCGCTAGATCGTTCTTACAGGCGGCGGGAGGGGACATCCCCCCCCTCCCGCCGCCATCCGGTGCTTCTCCGGGCTCTCCCGTGCCATCGGGGGCCCGGAGAACGAATCGTCCGGCGCTCGCAGGAAGCATAGAGATGACTGGTGACCAGATGGTCACCAGTCATCTCTATGACCGTCGGAGGACCCGGGCGCGATGTGATGACGTCACGCCCGGGTCCCGTAAGTAAACAAAGCCGCGATTGCGGCTGCTAAGCAACCACAAGCATGAGATCGGTGAATTTTTTTTCACCGATTTCATGCTTTCCAGCCTGGAGGAGAGATGTGGGGTCTTACTGACCCCGCATCTCTCCATAAAGAGTACCTGTCACACACATTCCTATTACAAGGGATGTTTACATTCCTTGTAATAGGAATAAAAGTGATAAAAAAAAAAAAAAATTAAAAAAAAAAGTGTAAAAAAAGAAATAAATATATATAAAAAAAAAAAGAAATAAAAATTTATTTTTTTAACGCCCCTGTCCCCGGTAGCTTGCGCGCAGAAGCGAACGCACACGCAAGTCCCGCCGACATATGTAAACGCCGTTTAAACCACATATGTGAGGTATCGCCGCGTGCGTTAGAGTGCCAGCAACAATTCTAGCACTAGATCTCCTCTGTAAATCTAAACTGGTAACCTGTAAAAAATTTCAAATCGTTGCCTATGGAGATTTTTAAGTACCGAAGTTTGGCGCCATTCCATGAGTGTGCGCAATTTTAAAGCGTGACATGTTAGGTATCTATTTACTCGGTGTAACATCATATTTCATATTTTACAAAAAAATTGGGCTAACTTTACTGTTTTTAAATTTTTTTAATTCATGAAACAATTTTTTTCCCAAAAAAAGGCGTTTGAAAAATTATTGCGCAAATACCGTGCAAGATAAAAGGTTTCAATGACCGTCGTTTTATTCCCTAGGGTGTCTGCTAAAAAAAACATATATAATGTTTGGGGGTTCTGCGTAATTTTCTAGAAAAAAAATTATGATTTGTACATGTAGGAGAGAAGTGCCAGAATAGGCCCGGTATGGATGGGTGTATAACTGCCCGGTATGGAAGAGGTTAAGAGAAATCACTCTGCAAATTTGACACTTCTGGGAGTGTCGATATTCTGGTCTCCCTCTGCACTCTGTGGTTTCTCCCACTGACCCTTGGGACACAGTAGTGACATGGGAGATGGTGGATTTAACCACTGAATGTAACAGGGGACAAGGAAATTAACTCTCCAGGAAGTTTTAGATTTGGAAGATCTTTCAGTATTAAATGTTTTCAATTCATTTATTTTAGGCGTAGTGGAATCTTATACCATATTAACATAAATGACTGCAGAAAGTTAATTAAAGCGGAGCTCCAATCTCCGTTGTAAAAATGTTAAACTTTTAACCACTTGCTGACCGCCGCACGCCTATATACGTCAACAGAATGGCACGGGCAGGCAGATTAGCGTACAGATAGGTCCATTTGAATGTGTGAGTGTGTCCAGTGGGAGTAAAACATTTCCTGGGTCCGGATTCAGAAAGGAGATACGACGGCGTATCTCTGAGTGCGGGAGGTCGTATCTATGCGACTGATTCAGAGAATCAGTTACGCATAGATTTCCCTAAGATCCGACCGGCGTAAGTGTCTTACACCGTCGTATCTTAGGCTGCATATTTACGCTGGCCGCTAGGTGGCGCTTCCGTATAGTTACGCGATGAATATGCTAATTAGGTAGATACGCCGATTCAGAAACGTACGTCCGGCCGGCGCATTTTTTTACGTCGTTTACGTTCGGCTTTTTTCGGTGTAAAGTTACCCCAACTATATGAGGCGTAGCTAATGTTTAGTATGGACGTCGTTCCCGCGGCGAGTTTTGAAAATGTTACGTTGTTTGCGTAAGTCGTTCGCGAATAGGGCTGTACGTAAATTACATTCATGTCTAGAGCAATGATGACTTGGGCCGTAAGTTACGGCGGCATACCGTATCTGCGATACGTTACGCCCGCCCATAGATAGACCATTCTATCTGAATCCGGGCCCTGGTGTCGGTAACAATGCACCGTCATTGGTGTCAGTGGGAGGAACAGTGCCCCATTGTTTGTGTCAGTGGGAAGAATAGTGCCCCATTGTTGGTGTCAGTGGGAGGAATCATGTCCAATTGTTCGTGTTAGTGGGAGGAATAGTGTCCAATTGTTCGTGTTAGTGGGAGGAATAGTGTCCAATTGTTCGTGTTAGTGGGAGGAATAGTGTCCCATTGTTCGTGTTAGTGGGAGGAATAGTGTCCCATTGTAGGTGTAAGTGGGAGGAATAGTGCCCCATTGTTAATGTCAGTGGGAGGAATAGTGTCCCATTGTTGGTGTCAGTGGGAGGAATAGTGTCCCATTGTTGGTGTAAGTGGGAGGAATAGTGTCCCATTGTTGGTGTAAGTGGGAGGAATAGTGTCCCATTGTTGGTGTCAGTGGGAGGAATAGTGTCCAATTGTTCATGTTAGTGGGAGGAATAGTGTCCAATTGTTCATGTTAGGGGGAGGAATAGTGTCCCATTGTTGGTGTCAGTGGGAGGAATAGTGTCCCATTGTTGGTGTCAGTGGGAGGAATAGTGTCCCATTGTTGGTGTAAGTGGGAGGAATAGTGTCCCATTGTTGGTGTCAGAGGGAGGAATAGTGTCCCATTGTTGGTGTCAGTGGGAGGAATAGTACCCCATTGTTGGTGTCAGTGGGAGGAATAGTGTCCCATTGTTGGTGTAAGTGGGAGGAATAGTGCCCCATTGTTAATGTCAGTGGGAGGAATAGTGCCTCATTGTTGGTGTCAGTGGGAGATATAGTGTCCAATTGTTCGTGTTAGTGGGAGGAATAGTGTCCCATTGTTGGTGTAAAAGGGAGGAACAGTGCCTTGTTATTGGTGTTAATGAGAATAATAGTACCCCATCATTGGTGTCAGTGAGAGGAATAGTGCCACATTGTTGGTGTCAGTGAGAGGAACAGTGCCCCATTGTTGGTGTCAGTGGGAGGAATGGTACCCCATTGTTGGTGTCAGTGGGAGGAATGGTACCCCATTGTTGGTGTCCATGGGAGGAATAGTACCCCATCATTGGTGTCAGTGAGAGTAATAGTACCCCATTGTTGGTGTCAGTGAGAGTAATAGTACCCCATTGTTGATGTCAGGGAGAGGAATAGTACCCCATTGTTGGTGACAGTTGGAGGAACAGTGTCCCATTGTTGGTGTCAGTGGGAGGAATAGTACCCCATTGTTGGTGTCAGTGAGAGTAATAGTACCCCATTGTTGATGTCAGGGAGAGGAATAGTACCCCAAGGGCCAGAAAAAGGCAAACAAAGGGCCCCAGTTTGGAGACTGGTCTATAAGCTCTGAGTTTAACCCACAAGATTACTTTAAATGATCAAAGACAGAGTTAAGTGATGCAGTCACCTCATTAAATGTCACAGTTCATCAGTAAAACATGTCAAGGACTCTCCGCTTAGTCAGCATTGGTTCCATCTGTCGGGATGGCGTACATCTGCACCGCAGGCCGCGCTACGCTCCTGGTCAGCAGAAGGACCCGTGTATCTCTGCAGAAGATCTGACTGCAACTTTTTTATCAGTGAAATATGTTTAGAGCAGCAAAACTATAAATAAAACTGCTTAAAGCATAGCACACGTTATTAAATCACTTTCTTCCTCCTTAACTCGCTCGTAACTTTAAATCAAGGCTGAGATCAGTCCGGGGCTTGGCACTTCTCTGGTGATAGAGTGTCGGATATTCTTTGATGCACACCCTGTAGCTGGAATTATTTTTTCCTAGCAAATTTCTACTCTGCTAAAGAAATGGAAGCTTAAAGGGACTCACCGGGCACCTGTGTGATTGGGCTCTGACGGAAGCAACGTTTCCTGACTCATGTGCCATTAGGGTGACCACGTGTCCCGGATTGCCCGGGACAGTCCTGCATTTTACAGGTCTGTCCCGGGTACCTTTATTCCAGGACAATACAGTGTCCCGAAATGAAACTGACACAGCCACCCCCCAAAGCCAAACGAATGCCCCAAAAAAGGCCGCCACATCACAGTACTTATCCTGGCTGGGAATGTCTAAAGGAGGTCCCTGCCCCCTGCTTGTGATTGGAGAAGTCATAAATCCCGCCTCTTGGGCCAGATTCACAAAGGGATACGATGGTGTATCTCCTGATACACCATCGTATCTCTGACTTACACTGGTCCTATCTATGCGCCTGATTCATAGAATCAGATACGCATAGATATGGCTAAGATCCGACAGTGTTACACTGTGTTACACTGTCGGATCTTATTTTCAATTTGAAAATGGCGCCGGGGGCGTTCCTGCTGATTTACGTTGAATAATATGTAAATCAGCGAGATACGCAAATTCACGAACGTACGCGGACCCGACGCAGTGTTGTTACGACGTTTCCGTAGCGGCTTTCCCGGCGTATACTTACCCCTGCTTCTATGAGGCGCAGCCAATGTTAAGTATAGCCGTCGTTCCCGCGTCGCTTTTAAATTTTCTTACGTCGTTTGCGCACGCCGATTCAGAAACACGCGCGTCGCAAGTTACGCTCACGTCGAAACCACTGACGTCCTAGCGACGTCAGTGGGAGCAATGCAGGCCGGGAAATTCCGCGGACGGCGCATGCTCATTTAAATCGGCGCGGGAACGCGCCTGATTTAAATAGTACACTCCCCCTAGCCACGGAATTTGAATTCCGCTGGGGGATTTACGATCCGCCGCCGCAAGTTTGGAGGTAAGTGGTTTGTGAATTACCCACTTACCTCCTAAACTTGCGGGAGCGGATCTTAAATCACGTAGATCGAGCGGATGTAAAGATCCGCTGATCTACGTGAATCTGGCCCCTTGTGTCCAATCACTGTGCTGTGATTCGTTACACCACAAGCTCATTTTTGGGAAGGGGGGGTGTCCCTGAATGGTAGTTTGGAAATGTGGTCACCCTATGTGCCATGTGTATTGAGGCGGGGAAGTTAGGCCTCGTTCACATTTTGCACAGCAGGAGCGTGTGTCCTCGCTCAAAAAATTGTGTGCGTTTTTCACGCATTTCTGCTCGTCTTGTATAGGGGCAGCTTATTTACCGAGAGACCCGAGCTACTAGTCGGAATGTCCGCCGGCTATTTGGAGGCCCGAAGAAAGCTGAAATCAGCTCTGATCAGGTCGCCGGTATGGTAATCCGGAAGCGATGACATGACATCACTTCCCGTTTACCAGCATGTTAACGGCGTCATTTTTTTTGGAAAATCAAAAGTATTCAAAAACGCTGTTCTTGGAATTTTGAATGCTTTTAGACCCCTGATTTCTCCTGTGACGGGAGGGCCTGTGAAACCCAGAATCCCTTGGAAAGGTTGGGAAACCCTTGTTTCAGCTCCCCATGCACCTCTTGGGCCAGAATCACAGAGGAAATACGCCGGAGTATCTACTGATACTCCGGCGTATTTTCAAATTTGCCGCGTCGTATCTTTATTTGTAATTCACAAAAAAGATACGACGGCTTTTGGCTAAGATCCGACAGGCTTACGGCTTCGTACGCCTTCGGACCTTAGGATGCAATACTTCGGCCGCCGTGTATGAAGGTACGCGCGTTCGTTACGTCGTCGCTAGTCGGGTTTTACCCGTCGCAAAGTTAGGCCTGCTTTTTCATGGCTTAACTTTAGACGAGCCATGTTAAAGTATGGCCGTCGTTCCTGCGTCGAATTTCAATTTTTTTTTTTTTGCGTAAGACGTCCGGGAATACGAAAGTACGTTACGCACGTCGCCATTCAAAATATTACGACGGGCGACATCATTTCGCGCAATGCACTTCGGGAAATTTTCACACGGAGCATGCGCAGAACGTTCGGCGCGGGAACGCGCCTAATTTAAATGGTACACGCCCCATTTGAATTAGGCGGGCTTGCGCCGGACGGCTTTACGTTACACCGCCGTAAGTTTACACGCAAGTGCTTGGTGAATCAGGCATTTGCGCTGAAAACTTGCGGCGGTGTAACGTAAAGACGATACGTTACGCCGCCGCAGTTCTTTATGAATCTGGCCCCTTATGTCTAAGTCACCCTGTGACATCCTGGCACTGGGTGACTGAGAAAAATGTCTTGGATTACTTAAAATGGGACAGTAATATTTATCCACAATATCTCCCAAGATTTATGTAAAGATTATTCTTGGTTTGTTTGTTTGATTCTCAACTCAACATGTTAGTTGAGAGAGCTGATCACATTGGCCTCTGTACAATGTAGGAGACGGGCCGACTCCTGCTGGAGCTCCTGCTATTGTGAAAAGGTAAGGAAGTAACTTCTCCAGGTAGGTATGTTGAACAATCAGCAACGGTTCAGGAAATCAAGGGTGCCGGCAATGTACGAAGCAATTGATAGAAGAAAAAAGGATGGACAGTCGCACTCCAAAAAATAACAGCCTACGCGTTTCACACTCCAAATCAGTGCTTAATCATGGCTAGCATAAAAAAGAACACACTTCAAATATATATGAGTCTAAGGCTGCATTCACACCTAAGCGACAGCCGCGTTCGCGTGTAGCGGCAGATTTGCCGCGATTACAAATGTTTCATTTTTTTTTTTTTTTTTTCCTAAAGTATTCCCATTGCTGTCTATGGGAAAACGCGCCTGTCGCGTGAAAAAAAGGGTCCGGGACTTTTTTTCAGGCGACAGGCGTTGCGCGTCTATGAGATGTGAACCATCTCCATAGACGGCAATGGGAATTCTCCCCTCTAGCGACAGAAGCGTCCCGCGTCGGGCGTTTTGTCGCTTAGGTGTGAATGGGGTCTAACCCGGGACATGTGATTGACACTGACCATCCGCAAGTGAGACCCAATTAGTGAAGGGAACTCCCAAAGCCGATCGGAAAGTGTCTTCACATGTGTGCATAAAAATACCTAAATACAAAATTAAACTCACATTCAATAAACAATAGATAAATATAAAAGTAAAAAGTGTAAAATCTGTGGGCAGATCCTCGTAGAATTGCATGGGCGCAGCGTATGGGAGATACGCTACGCCGCTGTAACTTACTTTTTGAAGCTTCGAATCCACAAAGAATTTGCACCGTAAGTTCTGGCGGCGTAGTCTATCTCTTGCGGCGTAATGGCGCGCAATTCAAATGCAGCGAGTAGGGGGCATGTTTCATTTAAATGAAGCGCGTCCCCGCGCCGAACGAACTGCGCATGCGCCGTCCCTAAATTTCCCGCTGTGCATTGCGCTATATGACGTCGCAAGGACGTCATTGTTTTGATGTGGACGTAAATTATGTCCGGCCCGATTCACGGACGACTTACGCAAACGACATTTTTAAAAAAAAATTATACGAGGGAACGACGGCCATACTTAACATTGCGTACGCCACCAGATAGCAGCTTTAACTATACGCCGAAAAAAGCTGACTAGAGACGACGTAAAAGAATGTGACGGCCGCTCGTACGTTCGTGGATCGTCGGAAATACCTAATTTGCATACTCAACGCGGAAAACGACGGGAACGCCACCCAGCGGACGCCGAAGAATTGCATCTAAGATCCGAAGGCGTACGAAGACGTATGCCTGTCGGATCTAACCCACATGCCGTTGTATCTTGTTTTGAGGATTCAAACTAAAGATACGACGCGGGAATTTGAAAGTACGCCGGCGTACTCTCTTTGTGGATCTGCCCCTGTATGTGCAAGTCATTCCCCTTGTTTGAATAGATATCTATTTACGACCTTTCTTTCCCACAAATAGAGATTTCTTTTGGTGGTATTTCATCACCTCTGCGGTTTTTATTTTTTGCGTTATAAACAAAAAAAGACCCAATTTCTTTTTTTTTAAAGCATCATTTATTTATTTTTGCTATAATAAATATCCCCAAAAAATATATAAAAAAAAATAATTTCTTCATCAGTTTAGGCCAATACGTATTCTTCTACATATTTTTGGTAAAAAAATCGCAATAAGCGTATATTGATTGGTTTGCGCAAAAGTTATAGCGTCTACAAAATAAGGGATAGATTTATGGCATTTTTATTATTTTTTATTAGTAATGGTGTTGATCTTTTTATCGGGACTGCGACATTGTGGCAGACAAATCGGAGACTTTTGACACTATTTTGGGACCATTGACAAATGTATAAATATACAGCAATCAGCTGAGCTAAAAATAGCCACTGATTACTGTATAAATGTCATTGGCAGGGAAGGGGTTAACACTAGGGGGCGATTACGGGGTTAAAGCGGGGTTCCCATCACATTTTTCAAATTTTAAAAATATCTTCTTTCATCTCTCGTTCTATACGTCTCTATGTTGTCACTTACTATTTTAAAATGTCCCGCCGTTCCGCCGAGTTATTGTAATGGAACACTTTATATCTTGGCCTCTTGAACATTCTCATTTTGCTTGTGGGCATTGTGAAGCCCACAAGCAGTTGCTTCCGGGAATACTGCCCCATTCTCGTGCGTCCGCAATAGCACTGCAGCGCCGCGCCGTCAAACACATGGGTTGCCATCACAACGAGCGGCGGCGAAAGTGCACGCCGTTGTGATGGCAACCCATAAACATCAACAAGCCCGGAGACACAGGGGAAGCGCACGGCATCCTGGGAGCCGAGGGAGCTGACGTCAGGATCCTCGGTGAAAAGGAAGGCAGATTTCTTGGGACCGCATAGCAACAGGCATTTCAAGGTGAGTAAAAATGTATTTATTTTTCTTTTTTTCTTTTTTAGGTCTAATCTACACTTTAAAGCAAAATTGTATTTTTGATGGAACCTCCACTTTATGTGTGTTCCCTCAGCGTGGTCTAACTGTAAGGCCTCGTACACACGACCGAACATGTCCGCTGAAACTGGTCCGGCGGACCAGTTTCCGCGAACATGTTTAGTCATGTGTACGGCCGACCGGACAATTTTCCGGCGGATCGGACAGGTTTCCAGCTAAGAAACCTGTCCGCTGGAAGCCTGTTCGTTGGACATGTTTGATCGTCTGTACGACTCACCGGACATGTCCGTTCGGCCGAAAGCCCTCACATGCGTCAAAGTGATTCGACGCATGCGTGGAAGCATTGACCTTCCAGGGTCGCACACGTTGCCGCGTCATCGTCGCGGCGACGGCGCGGCCACGTCACCGCGTTCGCAGGAAATTTGGTCTGATGGTGTGTACAGCCATCAGACCAAAATCCGCCAGCGGACATGTCCGATGAAAACGGTCCGCGGACCGCTTTCATCGGACATGTGCCGTCGTGTGTACGAGGCCTGAGGGGGGTGGGCTACCACTGACATGACAGCGATCACTGTTCCCAGGGAACAGAAGATCACTGTCATGTCACTAGGCAGAACAGGGAAATTAACAGGGACCTGTGGGCGTGCTTATGCGGCAACCGGTGGGCGCTGCGCTCGCTCGCTATCCTGCTATTACAAAGGGACGCATGGGTACACCCATTTGTGCAGGAGAGCCAATCTGCCGATGTATATTGGTGTGCGCCGGTGGGCAAGTGGTTAAAAAATCATTTATATATTTTTTATTATTATTATTTTGCATTTTTTTTGCAGCCCTGTTAGGAGGCATTAATGACATATCAGGGGTCTAAACAGGGAGAATCTGCACCACACTGGGTGATTAGGGTGTGCCCTGGCACACCTGGCACACCCTGTACACACGCCTATGGCTGCAATATATAAAAAAAATGTAGTTTTGGGTTTAATACCGCTTTAAGAATTATGGGCCAGATTCACAGAGCAGATACGACGGCGTATCTGCTGATACGACGGCGTAAGCCGTCCGGGAATACGGAATTACACTACGCGCGTCGCCGTTCGAAAAAATTACGTCACTTCGCGCAAAGCACGGCGGGAGTTCGGAAACGGAGCATGCGCGGTAGGTCCGGCGCGGGAGCGCGCCTAATTTAAGTGGCACACGCCCATTTGAATTGGCCCGCCTTGCGCCAGAGGCTGCCGGCGTAGGTTTTCATCGCAAGTGCTTGGTGAATCAGGCACTTGCGATGAAAAATTGCGGCGGTGTAACGTATCTACGATACGTTACGCCGCCGCTCATCTACGTGAATCTGGCCCTATATTTGAATTGAAGTTTTCATGCCTGGGGTTCAGCTTTAAAACGGAAATAGCAGTTATGTGTGGACTAACACTTTATTATGTGCAGCACACATTGCAGCAGGTTTCAGTGAATCAATGTCAGCAGAGTCCGGCTCCCCTGCTGCTCGGCAAGGCTGTAAAAATATGTGACTTCGTTGGCAGCAGCCGCAGAAGCCGTGACTCGCGTGCGTCTTTTCTAGAGGCGTAGCAACTATCAATGCTAGAAATAACCGTGATTGGGACATTTAATAGAAATGTCAGTAAATAACTTTGTGGAGTGTTATAGCAATATGTCTTACCCCCAGGCAGAACAAAACTTAATCTACTGCACCCTAAGACTAGAAAATTTAATTAAAAATAACAGCATTCTTTAGTTCATACGGAGTACATTAGATTGCGGTAATGGCCTCTCAGTTTGCATGTGACACTTTTGGAAATTACAATGTTTTTATTTTGTCGAGTGTTTGCACGGTGTTCAGGAGGCTGGAATTTAAAGGCTCCAAGTCAGATGTACGATCATGTACAAAGGATAGCAAACATAGTGTAATTCCGCAAGGATATTTATTTAAAAAATAGTAGTAGAAAATTACTCACATGTTTAAAAGAGTAAACGAGCATTTAAAAGTTTGTTGCCGGCCGGCAAACACATAGAGCGGAGCCCTTCCTCCTGAACGCAATGACGTCACCGCACGTCCTCCCAGACGCGTTTCGTCATTGGACGTTGTCAATGGGATAGGGCGTTGCGGTGCATCATCCATTATATGGGCTCAGGCCTCGCAATGAGGTGTGAGAAAAGTACTGCAGACGCCATCTTGGTCGAGGGCAAAAATGCCAATACTCGACCCTGATTAGATATCTGAATCTATCTGACTAAATGTTTTGAATTACATTAAAAAGGCACCCTTACTGTATAGCGGACAGGCACTATCGTTTATACTGAGTGCATATATAACACGCACAGGCATATAACACGCACCTTCATTTTAAGAGGGAAGTTTCAGGGAAAAAACCTTACATTTTAAACAAAGAACTTTGAAGAAAAATAAGGGTCAGTGCCCATCAATGCAACCTGATCAATGCCCATCTGCAGCCTCAAAATTGCCCATCAATGCAGCTTGATCAATGCCCATCTGCAGCCTCAAAATTGCCCATTAATGCAGCTTGATCAATGCCCATCTGCAGCCTCACCATTGCCCAACAATGCAGCTTGATCAATGCCCATCTGTAACCTCACAATTGCCCATCAATGCAGCTTGATTAATGCACATCTGCAGCCTCCCCATTGCCATGAATGCAGCCTGATCAATGCCCGTCTCAGGGAGGGGGGCGGGATGAGTGCCATCAGATTACATACAGCGAGAATCTCCTGTTTACTCTGCGGCCTCTTCAATTTAAAGTGCCGCCTCCTGGACTGGCTTCTATGATAGACAGAACACTGGTCCAATGCTGGCCCAGGAGACGGGGCTTCTTATTACAGAGGCCGCTGAGTAGACAGGAGATTCTCGCTGTATGTAATCTGATGGCGCTCGGCTCGCCCCCCTCCCAGTTCTCTCAGAGGCAGCCCAAATTGCAGTATCGGTGTATAACACGCACACACTAAAATCTTTAACATTATAAAAAAATGGTTAGTTTTCTTTTTATTTCAAATGCATTTGAAAGACCGCTGCGCAAATACAGTGTGACATAAAATATTGCAAAAAATGCCATTTTATTCTCTAGGGTATCTACTAAAAAAAAGATGTATATAATGTAATTTTCTAGGGAAAAAAAATGATTTTAACTTGAAAACAACAAATGTCAGAAAAAGGTTTAGGGCTAGATTCAGAGAGAGTTACGCCGGCGTATCAGTAGATACACCGGCGTAACTCTGAATCTACGCCGTCGTAAATTTAAGCGTATTCTGGAAACCAGATACGCTTAAATTAGGCTAAGATACGAGCGGCGTAAGTCTCCTACGCCGCTGTATCTTAGGGTGCATATTTACGCTGGCCGCTAGGTGGCGCTTCTGTTGCTTTCAGCGTAGAATATGCAAATGAGCTAGATACGCCGATTCAGAAACGTACGTCCGCCCGGCAAATTTTTTTACGTCGTTTACGTTAGGCTTTTTCCGGCGTAAGGTTACTCCTGCTATATGAGGCGTATCCAATGTTAAGTATGGATGTCGGGACAGCGCCGAATGTTCTCTATTTTCTCGTCGAGCTCCTCGGCGGCTCCATCGAGCCAAAACTGTACAGACGACAGAGTTTCTCGGCAGAATCCGGGTTTTGACCGAGTTTCTCTGTGAATTCTGCCGAGAAACTCTGTCGTGTGTACGGGGGCCTAAGAGCAGAGAGAATTCTCTGCATAGAAAGATCGGGAAATACTTTGTCAAGATCGCAACGGGGAAAAAAAAAATTGCGCTGACTATTCTTGACGATTAATCGCACAGCTCTACCTATTATAATAGGTATATTGGGCCAGATTCACAAAGGGGATACGACGGCGTATCTCCTGATACTCCGTCGTATCTCTGTTTCTATCTATGCGCCTGATTCATAGAATCAGTTACGCATAGATATCCCTAAGATCCGACAGGTGTAATTGTTTTACACTGTCGGATCTTAGGATGCAATACCGCGGCCGCCGCTGGGGGGATTTTGCGTCGTAAACCAGCGTCGGGTATGCAAATTTGTAGTTACGGCGATCCACAATGGTTTTTCGCGTTCGCTACGTCGCTGCTAGTCTAGTTTCCCGTCGCAAATTTAGTCGTCGTTTTAGGTGCCCTAACTTTAGTCAGCAAACGTATTGCTGTCTAAAGTATGGCCGTCGTTCCCGCGTTGAAATTTAAAAATGAACGTCGTTTGCGTAACACGTCCGGGTATACGGAAGTACGCTACGCGCTTCACCGTTCGAAAAAAATGACGTCACGGCGCGCAAAGCACGACGGGATTTGCGAAACGGAGCGGGAGCGCGCCTAATTTAAATGGCACACGCCCATTTGAATTGGCCCGCCTTGCGCCGGAGGCCGCGGGCGTAGTTTTCATCGCAAGTGCTTTGTGAATCTGGCACTTGCGATGAAAACTTGCTCCGGTGTAACGTATCTACGATACGTTACGCCGCCGCGATTCTACGTGAATCTGGCCCATTGTCAGTAAGATCCGACTGAAGTCATAACTCCTGATTTACAATTTCAGGAACGGTCAGCAATTGCAGCCTCCATGTTTCTCGAAGCCCAGGTTTTCTTTGAAGGAAAAAAAACAATACCGGGCAATAAATAACCACTTTCTAATACAAATATTCTTTTATGCAAATCCTTATTTACTGAACAGTTTTCCTCACCTTGCGCCATCCTTTAATTGGATGTGTCAAGAAAATGAGTGCTCTTCCTATTGGAAAATTTGTGCTAATGATTTGTTTTCTTTTAATGGGCAGATACAGGAGCTGCATAATTACTGCCATAGTAATAGACTGTCAGAGAACTGAATGATTCCATTACATGGATCAATGCATGAACAGATTCTGTGCCTCTATTTTAAATATGAGCATTTTTCAATCGCTGTAAAAAAATAAAAAAAAAGACATCCAGTTGTAAATGCGAGCAAAAGGCAGCCCTTCCTATTTAGCCCTCCAGGCAATGGAAACAGATATTTTGTCATCTAAGGCCTCGTACACACGGACGGACTGTCCGCTGAAAAAGGCCCGCCGGACCGTTTTTAGGGGACAGTCCGCTGCTGGATTTCTGTCTGATGGCTGTACACACCATCAAACAGAAATCCGCGCGGACACGATATGCGGTGACGTGGCCGCGCCGTCGCGGCGACGATGACGCGGCGACGTGCGTGGCCCTGGAAGGTCAATGCTTCCACGCATGCGTCGAATCACTTCGACGCATGCGAGGGCTTTCGGTCGAGCGGACATGTACGGTGAGTCTGTACAGACGACCGAACATGTCCGACGGACAGGCTTCCATCGGACATGTTTCTTAGCATGCTAAGAAATTTTTGTACGCTGGAAAAGGTCGGCTGGAGAAATGTCCGCTGGAAACCTGTCCGCGGACCAGTTTCAGCGGACACGTTCGGTCGTGTGTACGGGGCCTTATAAAGAGATGCTGTCGCCAAAATAAAAAATAAAAATCAACACAAAAATAGCAACTGTTCCGATCAATTTGTTTCTAGCTTTTTACTTTTCTATGTTTCTGTCGAAAGAGTAGTAGATGATTGGAATAGACTTCCAGCAGAGGTAGTGAGTTAGTCAACAGTAAGTGGATTCAAACATGCCTGATACAAATACAGATAAATTATATATACCGTATTTATGGGCGTATACCGCGCACTTTTTTGCCCTTAAAATCAGGGAAAATCGTGGGTGCGCGATATACGCCGATACTCGCTTCCCGCGCTGTGTTTGAACGCCGCCGCCGCCGACATATACCGAGCGCAGTACACTCGGATACACTCGGCCAGGCTCGGCTCCCCTCGCGGTTATGCGAGAAGAGCCGAGAGGATGCATTAAGGTAAAAAAACGTAATCTCTCACCCAAAACTTCCCACAACTACACTTCCCTATAACCCCAAGGAATAACCACACTACTAGTAATTGTAGGTAAATTTCTGTATCAGCCTCTCATTGAACATAAGCTTTGAAATAACAAAACATAACAATAAGCATATTAATCCAGATAACAATGGTAGTAGACCCTTGATGGTACTATATAATTAAAATGTTGCCTTTCATTTTTATTTGAAACTGAACGGGTTTTTTTACAAGGTAGGGTAAAATAAAGGAGGATATTAGTTATGATGAAAGGTTGCGGGCACTGAACTTATTCTCTCTTGAGAAGAGAGTAAAGGGAGAGGAAGATAGTTTAACAAGACACGTGACCACTCATTAAAATTAGAAGAAAAGAGGTTTAACCTTAAACTACGTAGAGGGTTCTTTACTGTAATGTTGCGTACACACGACCGTTATTCATGTCATGGAAAAAAACAACGTTTTCCTCGACGTGATTCCTATCAAGCCTGCCTTGCATACACACGATCGTGATAAAAAAATGCTTGAGCAAAGCGTGGTGACGTACAACACGTACAATGGCACTATAAAGGTGACGTTCCATTTGAATGGCGCCACCCTTTGAGCTGATTATGCTAATTTCCCATCTCATAACTTGCTTCTGAGCATGCACGTTTTTTTTCCCCTTGTTAAAGCGTACACATGACCGTTTTTCACGACGAGAAAAACAAAGACGTGAAAAACGACGAGAAAAAATAGAGCAGGTTCTAAGGGGGTAATCCACAAAGGTCCGGCGTAACTTAATTTTTTCCATTAAAGTTACACTGCCTTAAAATTTCTACCTAAGTGCCCGATCCACAAAGCACTTACCTATAATTTTTTGGCTGTGTAACTTAAATTCCGCCGGCGCAAGGTGTTCCTATTTTCATGGGGGCGATTCCCATTTAAATTAGGCGCGCTCCCGCGCCGGCCATACTGCGCATGCTCGTGACGTCATTTTCCCGACGTGCATAGCGCGAAATTACGTTACGCCGAGCTTTGTGGATTGCGACGGGTCAATAAAGTTGCGTCGGGAAAAAAAAAAGATACGGCACGGAAAAAAAAATTCTAATAAAAAAAAAAACGCGTCGCTGGACAGAAGGGTCTGTTTTTACAAGGTGTAAACAGTTTACACTTTGTAAAAGCAGCCCTAATTTTGCGTTTGCAAACTAAAACTTACGGAGAAAAAACGAAGCTGAAAAGCTTTGTGGATCTCCGTAAGTGCTAATTTGCATACCCGAGGCGGCATTTCGACACGAAATGCCCCCAGCGGCGGATGCGGTACTGCATCCTAAGATCCGGCAGTGTAAGTCCCTTACACATGCCGGATCTTCTGCCTAACTATGGAAAACTGATTCTGTGGATCAGTTCCAAAGATAGAAACAGGGATACGACGGCGTAACAGCAGTTACGCCGGCGTATCCCTTTTGAGGATATGGCCCTAAATTTTTAATGGCCATTTTTCTCGTCGAGAAAAACGCTCTGAAGCCCACACACGACCGTTTTTCACGAACAATTAAAAAAATGACAATTTTCTCATCATGAAAAACGGTCGTGTGTACGCGGCATAAGAGTGGCAAGGATGTGGAATTCCCATCCACAGGCGGTGGTCTCAGCGGGGAGCATCGATAGTTTCAAAAAACAATTAGATAAGCACCCAAACTACCACAACATACAGAGATATACAATGTAATACTGACATATAATCACACACATAGGTTGGACTTGATGGATTTGTGTTTTTTTCAACCTCACCTACTATGTAACTATGTAATTTACAATCACTTTAAGGCTGATCATTACATTCAGCTACTGAGCTCTGTAAACAATGGACATTTCTTTTAGAAAAACAAGACTTACCTAATAGCTATGTAGCATTACCCCCGAAGGAGCTGCTGGTTGTTTGGGTGGCACATTTACCTCATGGCTCCCCCGAATTCCTAGGGGTGGATGATGCGGATTGCATTTGGTAGAAGTAAAGGAATGTCCGCAACAGGTGTTCTTTGCTGTGCTCTTTATTACCCAGCCGGGTAAAAACCATAAACTTGTGGTGAGGAAAGTAAAGTTGAAGAAGAGAGAACAGCAGATTCAGGCGTGATGATAGGGAAAAAGTCCTGCTCCCAAGCGTAACACTTCTCTGCGCCACTCCTGCCTGAGTGGGTTTAGTGTACCCGGACAGGCCTCTCTCACTGACCTGGCAGCCGGAGCATTACTCAGACAATAATAGGAAAAGTCTCTGCCACAGACCCTCCTTGGTGAGCCTCAGAAAGATACTTCTGCCACAGGCCCTCTCTGGATTGTAATCACGAAGATATCCCTCCTTAGATGAATTACGCCTGGATCTCCTTCAACTTGTCGCCCAGGTACCGACTGACAGGTGATCAATCCCTCAGTGTCCGGCTACGTCGATCCCCGGTGGTTTGTCGAGGCCCTTTTGGATCGCCAGCCTCTCAATGGCGCTCCTCAGACGGACTCCCCACCGAACAGCAGTACAGCTTGGATCTTCAAAGGTGGGAACCCAGTCACTCACTGGGTCCCCGTCGCTGTTCAGATGCTCCGGGCCAACATGGTCCCAAACCAGGAACACCGCGTGGCACACACGCCCTGGCCAGGTAGGCTATGAGTAAGCACTGATTGTAGTGCGAAACGTCAGCTGTATGCCCCTGTCTTTGCTGTGATGTGTGGTGTTTGAATACTTTTATCAATATAAGGCAACCGAGAAGGTTTTTCCAGAGTGCGGCTGTCCAAACATTTCTTTCTACAACAGGTAGGCCACAATGCCGGGGCGCCGTGATGTGGTCACCCTAAATGTGGGTGCCACACTCGAAGAAGAAGAACCAGAACCAATGGCGTCTGCCTCATAAATACCCCTGGGAAAGAGCACCCAAACCTTGACTCCACTGCTGCCACCTGCAGGTTTGGAAGAACACCCCAGCGCAACACCCCTAGCTCACAGCACAGCCCAGCTGAGACAGAGACCCTGTTTTGCGCTTAACAATCTGGGTCAGAGTTTAACTACACTCTGATCTACCCTTGAATTTAATTAGCACCAGAACTATAAAGTACACGGGCACTACAACTGTATGCAATACTCCCGATTTACAGATCTGATCTGAACATAATAAACATAATAAACAAAGAAAATATATACAACTATGCATTCCCCTTAAAGTGGAGGTTCCCCCTAAAAAAAAATTCGAACAATACATTGAGAAGACTGATTACACTGCGGGTATGCTGTTTTTTTTTTTTTTTTGTACATACCTCGTTATCGCCGTTTCATCCCTCGGCTTCCGGGTATGATTCTTGCTGGACCTAGTTGATTGACGTTCCTCCGACCAGCGCATACTGCGCGTCACGACTTTCCGACAGAAGCCGAACGTCATTGCGCAGGCGCCGTATAGAGTCGGCTCTATACGGCGCCTGCGCAGCGACATTCGGCTTCTTTCGGAAAGTTGTGACGTCAAGTATGCGTCGGTCGGAGGAACGTCAATCAACTAGGAACGCCCAGCCCCACAAGAATCATCCCTGGAAGCCGAGGGATGAAACGGCGATATCGAGGTATGTACGAAAAAAAAACAAAAAAACAGCATACCCGCAGTGTAATCAGCCTTCTTAATGTATTGTTAGAAATTTTTTTTAGGGGGAACCTCCACTTTAAGGCTGGATTCACACCTATGCATCTTTAGTCCTTTTTGCATTTTGCAGATTTGCACTACAGAACGTGTTCCATAGGAAATCATGTTAAATGGACTCTAGTGCAAATCTGCAAAAAATGCAAAAAGCACTAATAGCTTAATTCAGGTAGGCAGGCGTATCATTGCGGCGGCGTAGTGTATCGTGTTTACACTACGCCGCCGTAAGTTAGCGAGGCAAGTACATGATTCACAAAGTACTTGCCTGCTAAGTTACGGCGGCGTAGCGTAAATCGGGCGGGCGTAATGGCGCCTAATTCAAATTTAGCTGAGGGGGCGTGTTTTATGGTAATGGAGGGTGACCTTACGTGATTGACGTATTTTACGAACGGCGCATGCGCCGTCCGTGTACATATCCCAGTGTGCATTGCGGCAAAGTACGGCGCACGGTCCTATTGGTTTCGACGTGGACGTAAATCCCTATTCACGGACGACTTACGCAAACGACGTAAAATTTTCGAATTTCAACGCGGGAACGACAGCCATACTTAACATTACTATTCCAGCTATTTGATGGAATAACTTTAGGCCTGATAATGCGTTACGTAAACGGCGTATCTGTACTGCGTCGGCCGGGCGTACGTTCGTGAATATGCGTATCTAGTGATTTACATATTCTACGCCGACCGTAATGGAAGCGCCACCTAACGGTCAGCCTAAAAATTACACTTTAGGATACGACGATGTAAGACACTTACGCCGCTCGTATCTGAGCCTAATTTAAGCGTATCTGGTTTGCAGAATACGCTTAAATTAGCGCCGGCGCAAATTCATACTTAGGCCGGCGTATCTACTGATACGCCGGCCTAAGTCTTTCTGAATCCACCTAATAAATTGCATAGGTGTGAATCCAGCCTAAGGGTTTTAGTGCTGTCTTTCTCATTGAAAAAGCACTGACATCTCGTAAGGCTCTTGATTAACTAGATGTTGTCTATAGTTCTCCTCTAGAAGGATGGGCTCTTCACTTTTTTCATTTCTCTTGTGGCTCTTGATTTCATCTTTCTATCTCTCCTCATCACGAGCTGAGAATTCTAGTGACTTTCCCCGGTACCTCTCCCCACCATACTTCAGCAGCCCATTTATTGATTGTGCTGCACTGAGGAGGAGAAAAAAGAAAAAAATTCAATTCGAGTTATTGACCCGTACATTTCACAAAGTTCATGCTCCGTACTATTATACATGCGGTCTATAGGTAAGAGCTTTAATATTTCTTCCACGCTGGATGATGGAGCCTGCCTCTCCTTTAGCTATAATTTTTTCTTTTCTTGTTTCAATACTTCATTAATTAAATATTCTCATTCACTGGGCTTCCTATTAATGAAGGGTCACTGATATTATAATGAAAAGCTATGATGCCTTTTTGCTGCCATGCGGTCTAATATGCCTCCTCTGTGGAGTGCTTATGACATATTTTTTTTAAATGATTTAATTGTCTAAACCAGGGGTCTCCAAATTACGGCCCGTGGACCACATCTGGCCCACTACAAGGTTTTATCTGGCCCCCAGATAGGGTCAGTGGTATATCCTCAATGTGCACTTATTGGGGATTTAAAAAATTGTAAAGGGATTATTTTTTTAAATAGCAAACATGGTATACTTACCTGCTCTGTAAAATGGTTTGCATAGAAAAGCCCTGATCCTCCTTTTCTTGGGCGCTCCTGGCTCCTCCCCCCTTGCCTGTATCTATTGACACACTCAGTGCAGCTTGGGCTCATCCCCCAGTCTCTCCTCACAGGCTGTTATTAAACAGCCAATGACTCCCTCTGCTGCCACCTTTGGCCAGTGAGGAGCGAGAGAGGGGAGAGAGCCGCTGCTCTTGGGCACAGCGCTGGATCGAGATCCCCAGGGGAGCACAGGCTAAACACAGCCCAGTTCCATGCCCTAGTAGAAGTCTATGAGGACGAAACCGGTCGGCTACACTGGACTCCAATCATTTTCACTACGCCATTTGATCTTGATTCTCTTGATTTGATTTGCTGTGGTGATGTGACCTGCTGTGGTGACCTAAGTGTGGAACTTTTTATCTGTCGGGATTTTTATATACATCTGTACTGTTTGGATTCTCTCTCTGCTGTGGAACATTTTTTATATCTTTTGAGAGATTTTATTAAATTTTTCTACACTATGAGGAGGTGTTCTTTTTCCCTTTTTTCCCTCTGAAACCTGGAGTGTTTATTCCACACCATCTCACGGACGCTCCTGGGGCCAATACTTCAATCTCCTTCAGGAACATCAGAATCAGGATTTCTTCCTTCATCGGTGCTGTTGGAGGGTATCTGAGCCCATATAAGCCTTGGAGACCTACCCACCGTACGGTGAGATGTGGGTCAACGGGAGTCGGTAAGAGTATTCATCTTTTAACTTACCAAGGAATGTCCATGAGAAGAGGTTTTTGCCTTTCCGTGTGAAGTGGTGTTGTTTTCTCAACTGAGGGAAATATCTGAACGTAGTCACAAGCTATGAATGTATCATAAAGAACCACCCCCACATATATACATGGGACTTTTTCAATTATTAATTGTATTTGTGGTCACACACTTTTACAGGACTTATTAATTACCTTATTTACCTTTGTTGGTTCACTTATTCATATCTAACCGTGATCATCAGTTGTTTTTTGTTCATGGTATATATGATCTTTTTCCCATCGTGTACCCAGTGAAGTTTTTGGACATATTTCCCTACAGGGTGTCTGTCCATTTGGGGCCACTTTGTGGATAAAAAAAAAAAAAAAATTTTCACATAGGTTGGCGCTACATTTTATATATTTTTTTATTTTTTATTTAAACACAGCCTTAATGCAGAGAATTTATTAAAAAAATCGGCTTTTAGGTCCACCTGAAGGTCAGCAGAGGTTGTTTATGCCTTCCACTGAAGTAAGGGAGAACACTGATGGAGACCCTTTTGGAAGGGGGGACTATTATGAGGAACCTGATGGAAGGAGGCAGATTTTAATGTAAGGAGGCTCTGATAGGGGTCATAATGTAAGGGGAACTCTGATGGGCACCCTGATGTAAGGTGGGACTCAAATGGGGATCCAGGTGTAATGGGGGCCCTATCAGAAGGCCGTGGCGTGATCACCCAGAGGTTCGGCCCACCTCCTCCTTCCCCCGCCGCTGGGCCATTCTGAAAATGCAATAGGGAACTGGCTGTGAAGCTTTAATGCTTCACTGCCAGTTTCCCTTAGAAGGAATGGTGGCCGGCAGCACCCGAGAGCCAATGGAAACATCCCTGGACAGGTAAGTATTCTAATATTATTTTTTTCTGAAGGAGGCTGGACCTCCTTTTTAAGAGGACCCTGATGTTTTTTTTCTTTTGGCCCACAATTATTTCCAAAAGATATAATGCGTCCCTCGTAGTGAATCGTTTAGAGACTTCGGCCCAGATTCTCAATGGCGTTACGACGGCGCAACACCATTTGCGCCGTCGTAAGTCCTAATCTGGCCCCGGGTATCTATGCGACTGATTCTTAGAATCAGTTACACATAGATACCCATTAGATCTGACAGGCGTAAGGCTCTTACGCTGTCAGATCTTAGATGCAATTTTTTTCCCACCGCTAGGTGTCGCATCGTCGTTTTCCCCGTCGTCTATGCAAATTAGGTAATTACGCGAGATTCCTGAACATACGCGCGGTCGACGCTGAGAATTTACAAAGTTTCCGTAGTTTAAGCGACGCGTAAAGTTGCCCCTGCTATTATGAGGGGCAACCAATGTTAAGTATGGCCGTCGTTCCCGCGTAGAAATTTAAAAAAATTACGTCATTTGCGTTAAGACGTCCGTGAATGGCGCTGGACGCCATTTACGTTAACGTCTAAGCAAATGACGTCGGGGCAACGTCATTTAGCGCAATGCACGTCGGGTAATTTACCCGACGGAGCATGCGCAGTACGCTCGGCGCGGGAGCGCACCTAATTTAAATGGTGCCCGCCCCATTTGAATTGGGCGGGCTTGCGCCGAGCGCTTTTACGACACACCGCCGCAAGTTTACAGGTAAGTGTTCTGAGAATCAGGCACTAAGGCCCAGATTCTCATACAATTACGTTGCTCCTGGGCAGCGTAACGTATGTGATTTACGTTACACCGCCGCAGGTTTACAGCGTTAGTGCCTGATTCTCAGAACACTTACCTGTAAACTTGCGGCGGTGTATCGTAAAAGCGCTCGGCGCAAGCCCGCCCAATTCAAATGGGGCGGGCACCATTTAAATTAGGCACGCTCCCGCGCCGAGCGTACTGCGCATGCTCCGTCGGGTAAATTACCCGACGTGCATTGCGCTAAATGACGTTGCCCCGACGTCATTTGCTTAGACGTTAACGTAAATGGCGTCCAGCGCCATTCACGGACGTCTTAAGCAAACGACGTAATTTTTTTAAATTTCGACGCGGGAACGACGGCCATACTTAACATTGGTTGCCCCTCATAATAGCAGGGGCAACTTTACGCGTCGCTTAAGCTACGGAAACGTCGTAAGTTCTCAGCGTCGACCGCGCGTATATTCGGGAATCTCGCGTAATTACCTAATTTGCATAGACGACGGGGAAAACGACAATGCGACACCTAGCGGCGGGAAAAAAAAAATTGTATCTAAGATCTGACAGCGTAAGAGCCTTATGCCTGTCAGATCTAATGGGTATCTATGCGTAATTGATTCTAAGAATCAGTCGCATAGATACCCGGGGCCAGATTAGGACTTACAACGGCGCAAATGGTGTTGCGCCGTCGTAACGCCATTGAGAATCTGGGCCTAACGCTGTAAACCTGCGGCGGTGTAACGTAAATCACATACGTTACGCTGCCCAGGAGCCATTGAGAATCTGGGCCTTCTAGTCTAAACAATCAAAGAAAGTAATTTCATGCTCCACCCACCAGTGTGCCATCCCCTGCCCTCCTGAGGCAAAACCTTTATGAGCTGGGTGTAGCTTTTCTATCCAAACTGCACAAATCCACCGGCACTCAAGAAGTGCTCAATAAAAATAGAAATTAACTGGCCATAATCCAACAAAATACCAAAATTCCAAGACTTGTTGTAGTCACTTTCTCAAGGTCCAAGTAAGACAATCCAAGCAACAGAAAATAGTTGTACCCATAAACTCTACAAGTGGCAGCTTGGGAGTGGAACAGGTTGCTATTACTAATGGACCCAGACTAGTAAGTATGCATTGAAGCTTGCTGAAACAGGAAGTTTCATCCAGGTGTACCAGGTACCTGAGGGGAAAAAAAGGAATGCTTGCGCATGTGAACTGGGCATATAAAGGCTTATACTGTAGGTAACACTGGTACATGTGAATTGGGCACCCAAAGACATATAGAGAATGCTAGTGTATGTGGACTGGACATTTGAGGGCATATAGGTATAGCTGAGTCATGCAGGTTGGGCCTCTGAGGGCATATAGAAAATGTTGGTGCATGTGTCTGGAGGAAAATCAGAAGAAGGACCCAGCAGAAGGAGCAAAAAATGAAGGACCTCTGCCAATCCCTCCATTGGCTGCCACTCAGCCAACAAATTAAATTTGAGATACTTACTATAACTTACAAAGCCATCCACAACCTGGCCCCCAGCTACATCACTAACCTAGTCTCAAAATACCAACCTAATCGTTCTCTTTGCTCCTCCCAAGACCTCCTGCTCTTAAACTCCCTTGTCACCCCATCCCATGCTCACCTTCAGGACTTCTCCAGAGCCTCTCCCATTCTCTGGAATGCACTACCCCAATCTTTGCGTGGATTTTTAACCGACGGTTGTGCCTACCAACGACCGGTTTTTAACTGGTTAGGAATCCATCGGTTAAATTTAAAACCAGTTGGCTTTTTTTTTAACTGATGGATAAATAACCGATGGCGCCCACACACGATCGGTTTGGACCGCTGAAAACGGTCCATCGGACCGTTCTCATCGTTTTCACCGATCGTGTGTACGCGGCCTAACATGCATTATCTGCAAAAATAAATAATTAAAATCAGTAGCCAATAAGAAGATGGCAGCTTTTATTTATTTAGTGCGGGTTACAAAATGAACAGGATACATCAGTGCCTCCTCATCAGTGCCTCCTCATCAGTGCTGCCTATCAGTGCCGCTTATCAGTGCAGCCTCATCACTGCCCCCTCATCACTGCCCATCAGGGCAGCCTCATCAGTGCCCAATAGTGCAGCCTCATCAGTGCCCATCATTGCACCCTAATCAGCGCAAATCAGTGAAGGAAAAAAAATACCTGTTTTGCAAAATAACAGAAACTAAGAAAAACACTTATTTTTTTCTTCCAGAAGTTACATGCCACCAAAACAAGGCTCTATTTGTGTGGAGAAAAAAATTATACAAATGTCATACGGGTGCAGTGTTGCATGACCATGCAATTGTCATTCAAAGTGTGAAAGCTAAACATTGGCCTGGGCAGGAAGGAGGGTAAAGTGCTCGGTAGGCAAGTGGTTAATATGCATATACCGTATTTATCGGCGTATACGCGCACTTTTTCTCCCTGAAAATCAGGGCAAAATCGTGGGTGCGCGGTATACGCCGATACCCGCTTTCCCGCGCCGAGTTTGAATACTGCGCCGACATATACCGAGCGCAGTACACTCGTGTATTGTCGAGCAGTCTCGGGTCCTCTCGCGCTGACGCTCTGGACGTACAGGACTTCAGCGCGAGAGTTGCCGAGCCTGCCCGACGATACACGAGTGTACTGCTCTCTGTATATGTCGGCGCAGTATTCAAACTCGGCGCGGGAAACGAGCGGGGAGGACGCCGCAAAAGGACGCCGGACCCGACGAAGAGGACACCCGAAGCCGCAGACGGACGCCGGACCCGACGAGGCCTCCGATGGACGCCGCGCAAGACACCAAAACTTTAAGTACAAAAAAACTTTTTTCCACAGGAATTCGGGGCAAGTTTAGGGGTGCGCGCTATACGCGGGAGCGCGCTATACCCCGATAAATATGGTACATTTGGAGGTCTCCTAAGATGAATTCCTACATATTTTTTAATGATGCCTCTTTTGTGAATTTTATTTCTGCACACATAAAAAATTATGTTTTTGCAATAAATTGCTTTTTTTTTCAAACTATTAACTAGCTATTGAACAGAAAATCTTGATCATGATGAAGAGAATAATGGAGTATTAATTAGATAACAAAATAAAGCGGGTTCCGGTACATTAAAAAGCTGAGCTGGTGTATCCCCATCACAATGCATCAGCACATGGCTGCCATTGGCTGCTGCTCCCACTCATTATAATACATCACGTATGCACTTACACAATACATTTCATTAGCCCTAATTGCTGCAAACAAGCCGCTCCTTACTTTTTCACCAGAAAATCAATAATGGAAAGGTCAATAACTTAATGGAATGTGTTTTAAACGCAAGGAATGTAAACGATTGCTGTATTTTAAGGAAAAGTGAGTATAATTTATTCAGATTCAAAGAATCCACGGAGCTCTCGCTAATTAATATTAATGGAACGCATTAAAAAGCGAATAGAGGAAAGAAAAGTCTCACAATTGCCCATAACCACCAATCAGAGTCCTGATTTTATTTTCCTTGCTTAAAGGCCAACTCCAGACAGCCCATTTGCGAAGGTCAATTAATCATTTTGGGCCAAATCCACAAAGATCCGGTGTAACGTAAATTTTTCCATTTAAGTTACACTGCCTTAAAATTTCTACCTAAGTGCCCGATCCACAAAGCACTTACCTAGAAATGTTGGGCTGTGTAACTTAAATTCCGCCGGCGCAAGGCGTTCCTATTTTCATGGGGGCGATTCCCATTTAAATTAGGCGCGCTCCCACGCCGGCCATACTGCGCATGCTCGTGACGTCATTTTCCCGACGTGCATAGCGCGAAATTACGTTACGCCGAGCTTTGTGGATTGCGACGGGTCAATAAAGTTGCGTCGGAAAAAAAAAAAGATACGGCGCGAAAAAAAAAAATCAAAATTAAAAAAAAATCGCGTCGCTGGACAGAAAGGTCTGCTTTTACATGGTGTACTAACTTTACACCTTGTAAAAGCAGCCCTAATTTTGCGTTTGCAAACTAAAACTTACGGAGAAAAAACGAAGCTGAAAAGCTTTGTGGATCTCCGTAAGTGCTAATTTGCATACCCGAGGCGGCATTTCGACACAAAATGCCCCCAGCGGCGGATGCGGTACTGCATCCTATGATCCGGCAGTGTAAGTCCCTTATACATGACAGATCTTCTCCCTAACTATGGAAAACTGATTCTGTGGATCAGTTCCATAGTTAGGAACAGGGATACGACGGCGTAACAGCAGTTACGCCGTCGTATCCCTTTTGTGGATTTGGCCCTTTGTTCAGGGGAGAGGAGAAACCGTTATACTACGGCCCCTTTCACACTGGGGCAGGAGGCGCGTTGGCGGTATAGCGCCGCTAAAAATAGCGGCACTATACCTTCGTAATTGCTGCGGCATTCAGCCGCCAGCGGTGCGGTATTAACCCCCGCTAGCGGTCGTGTATCAGGTGACATCATATTTGTGTGCCAAACAAAAAGGATCGTGGGATGAGTAGTTCTCTCATCAGATAATTGCTTTGCATGATTATGTACCTGGACTACAGATCCCAGGGATCTTTGCTACCATTAGGAAGATTGCTGGGAGTAGATATAAAATAAGCAAAAGCCTGTGCGAAGCTCTCTTCTCTTCCTTCACACACACATACATACATATGCACACACACACACACACAGACAGACACTCACATGTGCACACACACACAGACACATGTATAAAGCCATTTTAAAGGGGAGTTCCACCCACAATTTCACTTTTTAAATATAAATACCCCTGTAATACACAAGCTTAATGTAGTCTAGTAAAGTTAGTCTGTAAACTAAGGTCCGTTTTGTTAGGTTGTTACAGCATTTAGTTTATAATCTAGAAATAGACAGTGGCCATCTTAAGTGTGGGCATCATGAAGCCAGACTGTATGACTTCCTGTATTTCAGCCTTGCAGTCAGGTTTCCATAGCAACGGGAGTGTCAGAGGAAGTTGCCGCCCTTATCTATACAAATAGGCTATTTGCAAGGACTACTGGGATACATGATGCCTATCCCAGAAACCCTTGCGAATAGCCATGTGACTTAATAGCCTAGGCTAATAAGGAGGAGGAAGTAATGAAGGACTACAAAATAAAGGTATTTACAAGCAACAAAATAAATAAAAATTGTCCATTCTGAACACTATGTGATTAGGGCATGCAGCACAGACAAACATAAAAAATGGGTGGAACTCCACTTTAAAATGAATCTAGCTTCTAGCTCAGTACCTTTCCAGATTCCTCATTCAGCCGGGTACTGCACTCTAGGGGGAAGCAGAGAGCACAGCACACTCCTCTGCACTTTACTTTCACTTTTGAAGCCGACAGATCTTCTCACAGTTCGGCAGGAGAGCATGCTCATCTGACAGCCTTCTCTCCACTGACCCTGCGGCACACCTGAGAACCTTTGACGGCACACCAGTGTGCCGCAGCACACTGGTTGAGAAAGGCTGCACTAGAGTGATCACAACTTCCAATTACAGGAAGCTATGTACACTGTCCTGTCACTAGGGGGAAATGCTTGTTTACATCAGCATTTCCCCCTTCTTCCTCACCGTGACACGATCACGGGTACGCCCGCAGACATGGAGTTCGCTGGGCAACCGCGATCGGAGTCACGGAGCTTCCGGCGGGCGTGCGCGCGGCCACAATGCCGGCTTCTTAAAGGGGATGTATATATTCGTCCTTCTGCCTGTCCATGCCATTCTGTCAATGTATATAGTCGTGCGCTGGTCGGCAAGGAAGTGTGTATATCAAATTGTCATTTGTTAATATTTTGCCTTGTGTCTTTCAAAGGGATTCCTTTGCTGAGCTGGCGCTGTTGCCTAAAACTCAGCATATCTATTACCTCCTTTTTGTGACAACCTCTCCTTTAATTGGTTCAAGTAAATATTCTCAAAAACATAAACACACAGAGTTGTCTGATTTATTACTCTACAGTGATATAAGGATGTCTGAACCCAGAGTGTCAGGTGGGTTGGAATGTTCACCAAGTCATGGTCATGCAGATGAGCAGGTAATTCCAGGCAGTCCCTTAGGGGGCCGTGCTACACTCAGAAATTGCATGTACATTTATTCGGTGTGAATGCCAGCAAAATCAAATGTTAGTAGGCTATTTTATCTCCAGGTCAGATGTTGTTTATTTATAAGAATAGTATGAATCAGGAAAATACTGCATTATGGCCACTAGATGGAGCAGTCATATGTATTTCCAATGATCATCAGCTCCATCTATTGGTCATAATGCAGTATTTTTTTCTAATTCACATTATTCTTTTGAATAAAGAACATCCAACCTGCAGAGAACAAAGCCTAGTAATATTCTATTTTGCCAGAATTCGCACAGAACAAATGTACATGCAGTTCAGTGCTATACATTGCTCTGTAAGACTTTTATGAATACACCCGTTAGTGTCTGTTAACCCTAAAAATGAGACAGCCAGTGTGCATTCCTCTTCATATACTAATCAATATATTTCTGTTCTTAACCACTTAAGCCCCGGACCTTTAGGCAGCTAAATGCCCAGGCCAGGTTTTGCGATTCGGCACTGCGTCGCTTTAACAGACAATTGCGCGGTCGTGCGACGTGGCTCCCAAACAAAATTGATGTCCTTTTTTTCTCACAAATAGAGCTTTCTTTTGGTGGTATTTGATCACCTCTGCGGTTTTTATTTTTTGCGCTATAAACAAAAATATAGTTTAGGCCGATATGTATTCTTCTACCTATTTTTGGTAAAAAAAATCGCAATTAGCGTTTATTGATTGGTTTGCGCAAAATTTATAGCGTTTACAAAATAGGGGATAGTTTTATTGCATTTTTTTTTATTTTATTTTTTTACTACTAATGGCGGCGATCAGCGATTTTTTTCGTGACTGCGACATTATGGCGGACACTTCGGACAATTTTGACACATTTTTGGGACCATTGTCATTTTCACAGCAAAAAATGCATTTAAATTGCATTGTTTATAGTTGCAGTTTGGGTTCACCTAGTGTGTGTTTACAACTGTAGGGGGTGTGGCTGTAGGTCTGATGTCATCGATTGTGTCTCCCTATAAAAGGGATCACACGATCGATGCAGCCGCCACAGTGAAGCACGGGGAAGCCGTGTTTACATACGGCTCTCCCTGCTCTTCAGCTCCAGGGAGCGATCGCGAGGAGGCGGCTAGAAACGAATAGCCGCGCCCTCATCCCGGATCGCTCCCCGACGATTTCCGACCGCCGCATTTACCAGGGGAGGGGGGGTCCCGATCGGACCCCGACCCGCGGAAAGGCAGGGACGTACATGTACGCCCATCTGCCTGTAGGTGCCATTCTGTGGACCTACATATACATGCGGCGGTCGTTAAGCGGTTAACCACTTCCCATCTTTAGAATGTCATATGATATGGTATACTATGGTTATACAGGCATCACCCCTGTATCTTTTTTTCAGCTGGCAATGCACATTTACACTCACTGGCCACTTTATTAGGTACACCTGTTCAATTGCTTGGTAACACAAATTGCTAATCAGACAACTTGCTGAAGTTCAATCCGAGCATCAGAATGGGGAAGAAAGGGGATTTAGGTGACTTTGAAGGTGGCATGGTTGTTGGTGCCAGATGGGCTAGTCTTATGCCGCGTACACACGATCGGAAATTCCGACAAGAAAACTGGGGATTTTTTCCGACGGAATGTTGGCTCAAACTTGCATACACACGGTCACACAAATCTTGTCGGAAATTCCGACGTCAAGAACGCGGTGACGTACAAGATGTACGACGAGCCGAGATCAATGAAGTTCAATAGGCAGTTTGGCTCTTCTGCTTGATTCTGAGCATGCGTGGTATTTTGCGCGACGAGCGGATTTTCCAATGTGGTGGAAGAAAAGAAGATTAAATAATTTAGACTGCTTTAGGACTCTTTCACACTGGCGCTGACATCCGACCCGCTCCGATCCGCCAAAGTGTGACAGAGGAAAAACCTACTTCTCCATCCGTCTAGCGGATCGGTTTGGGTGAACACAGACATACTGTACGGTCCGTGTTCATCCAATCCCCCCATAGGGGAGAGCGGAGAAAAGACAGGGCGGTCCCTGCACAGTGTGCGGGGACTGGCCTGTCATCCGCCGGCTCAGCGGGGATCAACACAGCGATCCCCGCTGAGCAAGCGGAGGTGCACGGGGCGGATCATTTCTGATCTACCCCGTGTGAAATAGGCCTTAGGCTCTGTTTCTGTAAAGCGTTTGATTGTGACTCCAAAAAAAAATACAGAAAATGGAGTGGAATATTCGGGACACCGACAAATTCAACCAATGACTGCGTAAAAATACTTGAAAAGAGAATACAGGTAGGAAATTATCAATTAGACGGCTCACAGATTGCACTGCCCTTTTCTATAAAAAAAAAAAACTTAGCAGTGCACCAGCCATGACATGGAAGGACAGACACATGGTACCATCTGAAAGGTCCTCTCCTCTCGGTTTGGCCAATAGACCAGACTCAGAAGTAGAGCTGTGACAAGGTCGCTGAACGTTAGAAAGGATGCGGCTGGAAGGAGAAGCAAGTTAAAGGTTTCCAGTAAAGGTCATCCTGAGATCTTCCATGAAAGTTCCAGAATTCACAGTGATATCATTATTCCATGTATCTACTTCACCTACAAAGACTGTATAAATGTGGAACTTTTTATTGGTCAAAGCAAATGTCCATCACCACCATCTATTCCCATATTAACCACTTAACCACTTAAGGACCTTAGGTGTTTTTCAGATTTGGTGTTTGCAAGACTAAAACAGTTTTTTTTTGCTAGAAAATTACTTAAAACCCCCAAACATTATATATATATATATATATATATTTTTTTTTTCTAACACCCTAGAGAATAAAATGGCGGTCATTGCAATACTTTTTGTCACACCGTATTTGCGCAGCGGTATTACAAGCGCACTTTTTTTGGAAAAAAATCACTTTTTTAAATTAAAAAACAAGAAAACAATAAATTTGGCCCAATTTTGTTATATATTGTGAAAGATCATAATGTTACGCCGAGTAAAATGATACCCAACATGTCACGCTTAAAAATTGCGCCCGCTCGTGGCATGGCGTCAAACTTTTACCCTTAAAAATCTCGATAGGCGACGTTTAAAAAATTCTATAGGTTGCATCTTTTGAGCTTCAGAGTAGGTCTAGGGCTAGAATTATTGCTCTCACTCTAACGATCGCGGTGATACCTCATTTGTGTAGTTTGAACACCGTTTTCATATGCGGGCGCTACTCACGTATGCGTTCGCTTCTGCGCGCGAGCTCGTCGGGACGGGGTGCTTTAAAAACATTTTTGGGGGGTTTTCTTATTTATTTTATTATTTTTTACACTGAAAAAATAAATAAAAAATGTGATCACTTTTATTCCTATTACAAGGAATGTAAACATCCCTTGTAATAGAAAAAAGTATGACAGGTCCTCTTAATATGAGATCTGGGGTCAAAAAGACCTCAGATCTTATATTTAGACTTAAATGCAAAAAAAATAAAAAATATGGAAATTTTGTAATTTGAAAAAATTACATTTAAAAAATGTGCCTTTAAGACACATGGGCGGGACTGACATTTTGACGTAACTTCCGCCCTGCTAGGCTATGGGGATGGGTGGGGGCCATCTTGCCCTCACTCGCATCCCTACACAGCAGGCTGAAGGACCCGATCGCCTCCGCCGCTACCGACGGCTCCGGTAAGCGGCGGAGGGTGCGGGAGAGCGGCGGGAGGCCCCTCTCCCGCCGACGATAATGGCGATCTTGCGGTGAATCCGCCGCGGAGACCGCCGTTATCGTTTAAAGGACCGCTCATGCTAAAGATGGATACCTCGGTTGTGGCAGCAGCTGCTGCCGTTACCGAGATATCTATCTTTAAAAAGAGGACGTATATATACATGAGCAGGTCCTTAAAGAGGAGTTCCACCCAAATTTGGAACTTCCTCTTAACCCACTCCTCTCCCCCTTACATGCCACATTTGGCATGTAATTTTTTTGGGGGGGGAGTGGGGGCTTCAGCACGAGTGGGACTTCCTGTCCCACTTCCTCCTTCCTGTAGGCGACTAAGCTTAATCGCCTTCAGGAAGTGGCTGCTGTAGGCGATCGCCTAGGACACGTCACAGGTCCTAGGCGATCTCCTGGCCAATTACAAGGCGCGGCGCCGGGCCGCGCCGCTCGCGCATGCGCAGTGCCGGGCCGCGCCGCTCGCGCATGCGCAGTGCCGTGGGTGCCCGGCCGTGAAGCCGAAAGCTGTCACGGCTGGGTGCCCACACTGAAAATGAAGACGCCGGCCGGGGAGGGGGGGGAGAGGAGCGGAGCCCCGGCCGGCACGTCGCTGGAGCGCTGGAGCAGGTAAGTGTCTGTTTATTAAAAGCCAACAGCTACACTTTTTGTTGCTGCTGACTTTTAATAAACATACAAATGGCTGGAACTCCCCTTTAAGTGGAAAGACCGAGCCTGTTTCTTTGCTAGAAAATTACTTAGAAATCCCCAAACATTATACATTTTTTTTCTAATGCCGCGTACACACAAGCGTTTTTCATGGTGAGAAAAATGCCATTTTTTTAAATTGGTCGTGAAGTGAAAAACGGTCGTGTGTGGGCTTCAGAGCTTTTTTCTGGACGAGAAAAATGCCCGCTAAAAATTTAGAACCTGCTCTATTTTTTCTCGTCGTTTTTCATGTCGTGAAAAACGGTCGTGTGTAGGCTTTAACGAGGAGGAAAAAAACGCACATGCTCAGAAGTAAGTTATGAGACGGGAGTGCTCATTCTGGTAAAACTAGCATTTGTAATGGAGATAGTACATTCATCACGCTGTAACAGACTGAAAAGCAATGCAACGGTAACGCAAAATCAGCAAAAGTAGCCCAAAGGGTGGCGCCATTCGAATGGAATTTCCCCTTTATAGTCCCGTTGTACGTGTTGTACGTCACCGCGCTTTGCTTGAGCATTTTATAATTTTTAATCTATTTTTAATCATTTTTAAAAGGAATCAGTTAACTTTTATGTCTCTATACCCTGTAAACAGTCATTTCAGTAAAAAAATGTTTTTCCTTTAGTGACCCTTTAAGGCCATCTGTCCACCAGCTGAAGCTCAACAGAAGATGGGTGTTGCAACAGGACAACGACCCAAAGCATAGAAGTAAATCAACAACAGAATGGCTTAAACAGAAGAAAATACGCCTTCTGGAGTGGCCCAGTCAGAGTCCTGACCTCAACCCGATCGAGATGCTGTGGCATGACCTCAAGAAAGCGATTCACACCAGACATCCCAAGAATATTGCTGAACTGAAACAGTTCTGTAAAGAGGAATGGTCAGACTGTGATTGTCTATTGTTGTGACTTAGATGAAGATCAGATCACATTTTATGACCAATTTGTGCAGAAATCCATATCATTCCAAAAGAGTTCACATACTTTTTATTGCAACTGTATATACAGGGGGCGGTCGTTGAGGGGTTAACATACGGAGGTTAAAGTATAACTAAAGGCAAAACTGTTTTTCTAGTTTTGGATGGAGTGGACAGATTTTAGATTTTGTAGCGGATCTAGTTTTGGAAGGATTTTGGAGTGGATCTAGTTTTGGATGGATTTTAAAGTGGATCTCGTTGTGGATGGATTTCGGAGTGGATCTAGTTTTGGGTGGATTTTGGAGTGGATCTAGTTTTGGATGGATTTTGGAGTGGATCTAGTTTTGGATGGATTTTGGAGTGGATCTAGTTTTGGAAGGATTTTGGAGTGGATCTAGTTTTGGATGGATTTTGGAGTGGATCTAGTTTTGGGTGGATTTTGGAGTGGATCTAGTTTTGGATGGATTTTGGAGTGGATCTAGTTTTGGATGGATTTTGGAGTGGATCTAGTTTTGGATGGATTTTGGAGTGGATCTAGTTTTGGATGGATTTTGGAGTGGATCTAGTTTTGGGTGGATTTTGGAGTGGATCTAGTTTTGGATGGATTTTGGAGTGGATCTAGTTTTGGATGGATTTTGGAGTGGATCTAGTTTTGGATGGATTTTGGAGTGGATCTAGTTTTGGATGGATTTTGGAGTGGATCTAGTTTTGGAAGGATTTTGGAGTGGATCTAGTTTTGGAAGGGTTTTGGAGTGGATCTAGTTTTGGATGGATTTTGGAGTGGATCTAGTTTTGGAAGGATTTTGGAGTGGATCTAGTTTTGGAAGGATTTTGGAGCGGATCTAGTTTTGGATGGATTTTGGAGCAGATCTAGTTTTGGATGGATTTTGGAGCGGATCTAGTTTTGGAAGGATTTTGGAGTGGATCTAGTTTTGGAAGGATTTTGGAGCGGATCTAGTTTTGGATGGATTTTGGAGCGGATCTAGTTTTGGATGGATTTTGGAGCGGATCTAGTTTTGGAAGGATTTTGGAGCGGATCTAGTTTTGGATGGATTTTGGAGTGGATCTAGTTTTGGAAGGATTTTGGAGTGGATCTAGTTTTGGATGGATTTTGGAGTGGATCTAGTTTTGGAAGGATTTTGGAGCAGATCTAGTTTTGGATGGATTTTGGAGTGGATCTAGTTTTGGATGGATTTTGGAGTGGATCTAGTTTTGGATGGATTTTGGAGCGGATCTAGTTTTTGAAGGATTCTGGAGTGGATCTAGTTTTGGAAGGGTTTTGGAGTGGATCTAGTTTTGGATGGATTTTAGAGTGGATCTCGTGGATGGATTTCGGAGTGGATCTAGTTTTGGAAGGGTTTTGGAGTGGATCTAGTTTTGGATGGATTTTGGAGTGGATCTCGTTTTGGATGGATTTTGGAGTGGATCTAGTTTTGGATGGATTTTGGAGTGGATCTAGTTTTGGATGGATTTTGGAGTGGATCTAGTTTTGGATGGATTTTGGCGTGGATCTAGTTTTGGATGGATTTTGGAGTGGATCTAGTTTTGGATGGATTTTGGAGTGGATCTAGTTTTGGAAGGATTTTGGAGTGGATCTAGTTTTGGAAGGGTTTTGGAGTGGATCTAGTTTTGGATGGATTTTGGAGTGGATCTAGTTTTGGAAGGATTTTGGAGTGGATCTAGTTTTGGATGGATTTTGGAGTGGATCTAGTTTTGGAAGGATTTTGGAGTAGATCTAGTTTTGGAAGGATTTTGGAGCGGATCTAGTTTTGGATGGATTTTGGAGCAGATCTAGTTTTGGATGGATTTTGGAGTGGATCTAGTTTTGGATGGATTTTGGAGTGGATCTAGTTTTGGATGGATTTTGGAGTGGATCTAGTTTTGGATGGATTTTGGAGCGGATCTAGTTTTGGAAGGATTCTGGAGTGGATCTAGTTTTATAAGGGTTGAAATCCGCGCCGAATTCCCATCGCGGTGACGTGTCGCGCCGTCGCCGTCGATGCGGTGACGTGCGTGACGCTGTCATATAAGGATATCCACGCATGCGTCGAATCATTACGACGCATGCGAGGGAAGGGTTCGGACGGATCGATCCGGTGAGTCTGTACAGACCACCGGATCGATCCGCTGGTGCCGATTCCAGCGGATAGATTTGTAAGCATGTCTACAAATTTTTATCTGCTGGAAATCGGAAATATGCTGGAAATCGGAAAGATTTTTCAGCGGATGGATCCTCTTGTGTGTATGGGGCCTTAGGCCCCATACACACGAGAGGATCCATCCGCTGGAATTGATCCGCGGACCGGCTCCAGCGGATAGATCCCCTGGTGTGTACGATCCAGCGGATCTGTTTCCGCTGATTTTTATCCCCTGGGATGGATTTCCAGCGGATAAAAATTTGAAGACATGCTTTCAAATCTATCCGCTTGAATCCATCCCAACGGATTGATCCGCTGGTCTGTACAGACTCACCGGATCAATCCGTCCGAATCAATCCCCCGCATGTGTCGTAATGATTCGACGCATGCGTGGAATTCCTTATATGACAGCGTCGCGCACGTCGCCGCGTCATCATGATGACGCGGCGACGGCGCGACACGTCATCGCGATGGGATTTCGGCGCGGATTTCGATCCGATGGTGAGTACACTCCGGTGGACCGTATCCGCGGATAAATCCTCTCGTGTGTATGGGGCCTAAGCCTTTTCTGGAACTTTTTGATTACAGTTTAAAGTTTAAACTAGTATTTTTTGCTATAAAATTACTTAGAATCCCCAGACATTATATAAATATTTCTTAGCAGAGACCCTAAAGAATAAAATGGTGATCGCTGAAATATTTTATGTCAATTTTTTTGAAAAAATATATTTTTTTTACCACTTCCTGCCCACCATATAGCAAAATGAGGGACACTTAGTGGTTGAGTTATCCTGCCTGGATGTCATATTATGTCCAGCAGGATAAGCCGATAGCGTGCTCCTGCAGTGGGCGCACAGCGAGGCAATCGGTGATGTGGTGTGTCAGTCTGACACACTGCATCTCCTATCTAGGTAAAGCCTATGGTGTAGGCTCTTTACCATATGATTAGCTGTGTCCAATCACAGCTCATTACATGGTAACGAGGAAGTGCTGTTTATCGGCTTTTCCTCTATTCGCGCATACAGGCGTAGGTAGAGGAGAGCCGATTGGCTACTCTCCTGACGGGGGGTCAGCGCATTTATTATCATTGAAGACCCAATCGAACATGCCCGCTGGAGACCAGCAAATATGCCCACTAGAGCCCACCAGGGATGCCAATCAGTGCCCATTAGGGATGGCACTCTGAGCCCATTAGTGATGCCTGCCAGTGCCTTTTGATCAGTGCTGCCTATCAGTGCCACCCATCAGTGCCGCCTATATGTGCCCACCAGTGCCACCTATCAGTGCCACCCATGAGTGCCCATCAGTGCCACCTATGAGTGCCCATCAGTGCCACCTATCAGTCCCACCCATGAGTGCCCATCAATGCCACCTATGAGTGCCCATCAGTGCCACCTATCAGTGCCCATCAGTTCTGCATATTAGTAGGGCTGCAACTAACGATTATTTTCATAATCGATTAGTTGGCCGATTATTGTTTCGATTAATTCGATTAATCGTATAAAACCCTTACAAAAAAAATGTTGAATTTAATTTTTTTGGGCCAATTTGTTGTTGGGAAGATTACAAAACACAAATTGCAGCAAAAACACATTACATGCTTTCCTGCAGCTTCTCCATTGAAGTATATTGAACCAAAAAAAACAAAAAAGCCCCGTTTTGCATTAAAAAGTCCTTGCCCTTTCCAAATACGCAGCAGCTGAAAAAAAATCATGGATGTGAACGTGTCCCATAGGAAAACATGTAACTGAACTGTAGTGCGTTTCTGCAAAAAGCACCAAAAACACAGGTGTGACTCCGGGCCTGAGATGTTTAGTAACAGAATGGGGTTTAAAAAAACAAAAATAAGTACAAAAAGAGAAAATAATCGCTGCTGTAAGGGGTTCATTTTTTTACTGTGGGACAGTGAAAGTAATATTTACAGCAGCGATTTGCTTTTTTGTACTATAAAGGGCTAATTTTAGTTGTTTTAACCCCATTATGTTACTGGCCGATTAATCGATTCTGAAAATTGTAATCAATTAATTTCATAATCGATTAGTTGTTTCGGCCCTACATATTAGTGCCACCTATCAGTGCAGCATATAAGTGCCTCAGCATCAGTTCCCTTCAGAAGCACGGCATCAGTGCCCATCAGTGAAGGAGAAAAAGTACTTACCGTATTTATCGCGGTATAACGCGCTCTGGCGTATACCGCGCACCCCCAAAGTGGCCCCCAATCCTGTGGGAAAAAAAGATTTTTTGTTATTTTGTACTTACAGTTTTGATGTCTTGCGCGGCGTCCATCTGCGGCCTCGTCGGGTGTCCTCTTCGGCGGGTCGGGCGTCCATCTTCGGCGGGTCGGGCGTCCATCTTCGGCGGGTCGGGCGTCCATCTTCGGCGGGTCCGGTGTCCATCTTCGGCGGGTCCGGTGTCCATCTTCGGCGGGTCCGGTGTCCATCTTCGGCGGGTCCGGCGTCTATCTTCGGCGTCCTCCCGCTCGTTTCCCGCCACGACTTTGAATACTGCGCCCGCATATAGCGAGCTCAGTACACTCGTGAATCTTCGGCCAGGCTCGGGCGCCTCTCACACTGACGTCCTGTACGCTCAGGACGTCAGGACGTCAGTACGAGAGGCGCCGAGACTGGCCGAAGATTCACGAGTGTACTGCGCTCGCTATATGCGGGCGCAGTATTCAAACTCATGGCGGGAAATCGGGTATCGGCGTATACTGCGCACCCACGATTTTGCCCTGATTTTCAGGGCAAAATAGTGCGCGGTATACGCCGATAAATACGGTATTTACAAAGTTTTGTAACAGCAACAAGGAAAACCTTTTTTTTCCCCCAAAATTTGGGTCTTTTTTTATTTGTAGCGCAAAAAATAAAAACCCAGTGGTGATAAAATACCACCAAAAGAAAGCTCTATTTGTGGGGAAAAAAATTATATAATATATATGTTGTTTGGTTACAGTATTGCATGACCGCACAATTGTCATTCAAAATGCAATTAAAGTTCACGTGCGTGTAAAGGCAGGCGTCCCAATACTTTTGGTAAAATAGTGTATCACCAAGGCCACCAACTACCCATTACACACAATGCAGCACTTTACCTCCGCCCCCCACCTGCATGAAGTTGTAAAAAATATAATTGGAGTTTTTCAGTACCAGTGATGCTAAATACAAAATAAAGCACATAAACATTTAATAGGCATTATATTGTATTAATAGGCTATTATCATTGGGCAGGATTTCTCCTCACTGAGAGTAACATGTTGCACATGACCAGCCCATAAAACTCCGGCTGCAACTGTAAACTAGACAGCAGCTTCCGCGCATGCGCACATTGCCAACTTTCTGACAGCTCCTCTATTTCAGTGCGCATGTTCCCCGCCTGACCCTACCCCCCTATGCACCCCCAGGGCGCCTGCGCTCTGACATCTCGCGTCAACAGGGAGACCCGGCGGGACGAGAGTTGAGCGGCGCATGCGTGAAGTGAACGGAGAATTCTGTGAGGTGCCGGTACTCAGCTGGGAAGAAGTAACGGCGGACAAGCCGGAAAGTAGCCGGACACGTCCCGACTGCAATATGTGACCTTCCCGGAGCCCGCGTGTGCCGAGGCTTGCCCATGGAGCCATGGAGGGTCGGGACTGAGAGCCCCCCGGCGCAGAGAGCCAGGACTGTGTGTGCTGCGCCTGATCACCGATAGGAGGCGCCATGTCTGTCGGGTCCACAGCGCCCCCCTCCGCTCCGGTGGCGGCCGGAGGACCTGTGGCTGAGAGCTGGTGTTACACCCAGGTAATGGGGACCCCCCCCCCCCCCCAATATCATTTCCCCATACACTTCTCTACTACTACACCCAGGTAATGGGGAGACCCCCCCCAATATTGTACTTCTCTACTACTACACCCAGGTAATGGGGAGACCCCCCCCCCAATATCATTTCCCCATACACTTCTCTACTACTACACCCAGGTAATGGGGAGACCCCCCCCAATATTGTACTTCTCTACTACTACACCCAGGAAAATGGGGAGTCCCCCCCCCCCCAATATTTCCCCATACACTTCTCTACTACTACTACACCCAGGAAAATGGGGGGTCCCCCCCCCCCCCCAATATTTCCCCATACACTTCTCTACTACACCCAGGTAATGGGGAGACCCCCCAATATTGTACTTCTCTACTACTACACCCAGGTAATGGGGAGACCCCCCCCCCCAATATTTCCCCATACACTTCTCTACTACTACTACACCCAGGAAAATGGGGAGTCCCCCCCCCCCAATATTTCCCCATACACTTCTCTACTACACCCAGGTAATGGGGAGACCCCCCAATATTGTACTTCTCTACTACTACTACACCCAGGTAATGGGGAGACCCCCCAGTATTGTACTTCTCTACTACTACACCCAGGTAATGGGGAGACCCCCCAATATAATCCCCCCATATACTTCACTACTACTACACCCAGGTAATGGGGAGACCCCCCCAATATCATTTCCCCATACACTTCTCTACTACTACACCCAGGTAATGGGGAGACCTCCCAATATAATTCCCCCCCATATACTTCACTACTACTACACCCAGGAAAATGGGGAGACCCCCCAATATAATTCCCCCCCATATACTTCACTACTACTACACGCAGGTAATGGAGAGACCCCCTCCCAATATCATTCCCCCCCCCATATACTTCACTACTACTACACCTAGGTAATGGGGAGACCCCCCCAATATTGTACTTCTCTACTACTACACCCAGGTAATGGGGAGACCCCCCCCCCAATATTGTACTTCTCTACTACTACACCCAGGTAACGGGGAGACCCCCCAATATAATTCCCCCCCATATACTTCACTACTACACCCAGGTAATGGGGAGACCCCCCCAATATTGTACTTCTCTACTACTACACCCAGGTAATGGGGAGACCCCCCAATATAATTCCCCCCCATATACTTCACTACTACACCCAGGTAATGGGGAGACCCCCCCAATATTGTACTTCTCTATTACAACACCCAGGTAAAAAGAACCCCCCCCCCCCCCCCACACACGTTATACTTCTCTACTACTACATCCAGGTAATGGGGAGACCCCCAAAATATACTTTACTACTACACCTATGATATGGGCAGATCCCCACATTATACTTTAAGCTACTACACCCATGTAATGGAGAGACCCTCCCCATATACTTCCCTACTACTACACCCAGGTATTAGGGAGGACCCCCCCCCCCCCATACCATACTTGCCTACTACTACACCCAGGTAATGGGGAGACCCCCCCCATATACTTCTACTACACCCAGGTGATGGAGAACCCCCCCCCCTCCCCATATCATACTTCCCTACTACTACACCCAGGTAAAGGTGCGCCCCCCCCCCCTCATATTATACTTCTCTACTACACCCATGTAATGGAGAGACCCTCCCCATATACTTCCCTACTACTACACCCAGGTAATAGAGAGACCCCCAATATCATATACCCCCCCAAAATATACTTTACTACTACACCTAGGATACTTAGGAAAAACTCCATATACACCCTGCTGATACTCCACTCAGGTAATGAGGAAACCTGTATGTCATACTCTACTACTACACCCGGGTTGTGAGGAGACCCTCCTTATACACCCCATACTAGAATGATAATAAACCCAGGTAATCGGATATCCTATTCCCCAGACACCTCCTGCTATACTACTACAGCCTGGTGACTGGAAGACCCCGTCTACTACTCACTGTAATACTACTACACCTAGTTACTGGGAGCCTGCTTATCATACTATAGTAATATTAAACCCATCTCCCTAATACTGCCAACATAATACACCCCCCTAAAAACTCTCATTTAATTCTAATATATACTAATATTCCTCCTACTACTAGGGCGATAATAATACTCCACCCCAGTGGGGTTTACTATCTCCTAATGTGTCTTCTTAGGTGATCCCTGAATACTCGTCCCCTCAGGGAAGCCAATTCCATCTCCACCTATCACGTTTACTTTCTTCATCAACTGATCTGCACACAGTTCTCACCTGTTGTATGGCTTGCACGTCCCCTCTAGATTGTAAGCTCACGGGTGGAGCCCGCTGATTCCTCCTCTTTTATTAAAGGGGTTGTAAAGGTACAATTTTTTCCCCCCTAAATGGCTTCCTTTCCCTTAGTGCAGTCCTCCTTCACTTACCTCATCCTTCCATTTTGCTTTTATATGTCCTTATTTCTTCTGAGAAATCCTCACTTCCTGTTCTTCTGTCTGTAACTCAACACAGTAATGCGAGGCTTTCCCCCTGGTGTGGAGTGTGGTGCTCGCCCCCTCCCTTGGACTACAGGAGAGTCAGGACGCTCTCTACGTTGCAGATAAAGCACCTGTGTGTTAGGTAGAGCTGCACGATTAATTGTCAAGAATCGTTATCGCAATCTTTTTCCCGTTGCGATCTTGACACAGGGTTTCACGATCTTTGACATGAAAATAATTTCCTCTCTGCTCTCAGCCAAAAGTCAAAGTCTGGGCAGCCTGCCAAGTTTTGAAAACATTCTTTATCAGTGGAAAGTTAAGTCTAAACATTGTATCACATTGACTTTTACATCAAAGGAATAAACTTCTGTATGTAAATTAGGAACGTTAAACCACTTAAAGGGGAGGTTCACCCTAAAAACTACTTTTTCTTATTACACTGGCCCCCCACATTACAATACGATTAAGGCTATTATTTTTTTTTCGATGCTGTACATACCTTTGTACAGCATATTCACCCGTGCATCCGGGTTGCGAGTCCCGCGGGAGTGGGCGTTCCTAACGTGTGTGATTGACGTTTTGCCCAAAAACGAGCTCCCCCCGTCGCGTAAGCTGCGTCACAGTTGGCGAAAGGAGCCGAACGGCGAGTCGGCGCTATACTGCGCATCGCCGTTCGGCTCCTTTCGCCAATCGTGACGCGGCTTACGCGACGGGGATGCCAACCCGGATGCCACGGGTGAATATGCTGTACAAAGGTATGTACAGCATCAAAAAAATAATAAGAGCCTTAATCGGATTGTAATGTGGGGGGGCAGTGTAATAAAAAAAAGTAGTTTTTAGGGTGAACCTCCCCTTTAAACACCAAACCTTTTCAAGTTAAAATCATTATTTTTTTATTTATTTTTTGCTAGAAAATTACTTGGAACCCCCAAGCATTATATAATTTTTTAGTAGAGACCCTAGAGAATAAAATGGCGGTTGTAGCAATATTTTATGTTGCACTGTATTTGCGCAGCAGTCTTTTTAAATGCAATTTTTTGGGAAAAAATTACTTTAATGGATTAAAAAAAAAAAAAAATGGCCAGTAAAGTTAGCCCCCCTTTTTTTTTTTTTTTTTTTTGTATAAATGTAAAAGATTTTACGCCATGAGAATCGTGATCTTCATTCTAAGCAAAACAATTGTGATTCTCATTTTGGCCAGAATCGTGCAGCTCTAGTGTTGGGCCCCCTTCACACTGAGGAGTTTTTCAGGTGGTACAGCGATAAAAATAGCGCCTAAATACCGCCTGCAAAAACTCCTGCCCAGGCTTCTCAGTGTGAAAGCCCGATTTGACACTTGTGATAAATTAGGTGTGTTGCGCTGATAATAACTTATTTCTACGTACAAAATTACATAAGAAGAGAGACCCCCTTGTAAACCTTAATACAAAAGGGATCACAAGTGCAAAAAATAGACAATATAATAAATCATCCAGTAAAGTGCCAGTGAAGTGCTAGGAATAAATCCCTATTAAGACCAGCATGCAATCTTCATGGGCAACTGCAGCAAGTCAGTACAACCTCTGTCACATGGAAAAAATAGACACACCACAGTCCAATATTCATGGGATAGTTCCAAGTTTACAGACTTTTCTCCTATGTAACTTTTCACTTCAGGACAGTGCCGCTCATGCAAAAAAGAGAAAAACACAGATATGGTGCAAATAACGTATGAATAAGGAAGAAAACCAATGCAATACAGCGATTGCACTCACGGAAGCCTCGATCACATTAGGCTCTGCTGTAAAGTAGTACGAACGCCGCTCAGTGCTTAGACGATCTCCTCAGGTGGATGGTCGCGTCACTCGGCTCCTCCCCCACGCGTATCATCACTAGACACGCGACTTATTCAAGTGTCCGATTTGACACTTGCCTGCGTCCATCTTCTCGCCCCTCTTCCTTCCGGGCCACGGACTCCGGCTCTGTGATTCGCCGGAGCCGCGTGACGTCATTCCCGCGCATGCACACGATAATGGCACAAGCTAGGGAAGAAACGTCACGAAGCTCTTTTCTTCCTCGCGCATGCGCCGTGAACATTTGTGGCGGATTACAAGTGAAATATCTTCTAAATGGCGCATGTTTTGGAGATATTTCCACTACCTATAGGTAAGCCTTATTCTAGGCTTACCTATAGGTAGAAGTAACAAAAAAAAGGGTTTATAACCGCTTTAATGCATCCTATACATTAAGGTTAAAAAACACCTTGCACTCTCGGGCCCCCCAGCCCCCCCCCCCACCCCCGTTTTTACTTACTTGAGCCACAAAAATCTGTGGGCGCGATGCTTACCCCCAGCTTGAGGCGGCTCTTCATTGGAGATTGATAGCAGTGCAGCCATTGGCTCCCGCTGCGGTCAATCAAATCAAATCGGGGCCGAGTGATACACTTGGTGGCTATGGCTGCCACTGTATCACACGGGAACGCGCCCGCAAGCTAACCCCCTTGGAAGAGAGCTTCCCACTGCCTAAGGCCTTGTTCACACAGGGCATAAACAGCGTACCTTTGCAGGGATGCATCTCTGTGCAGGCAATCCCATTGATGCCATTTGGGATGTAGCTCTTGCATGCGCAGGGCCGTTGCTCCCAATTTTACATCCATGCATGTCCCAGAGCTCACACTGTCTGCGATCAGGGTCATGTACCCACACCGATGTCAGATTGGGAACAGCAGCTATGCCTGTGCAGCCGTTGCATCCCAATTCCCATAAATGGCACTGCCTGTACGGGGGTTGCACAGAACACTTGAGCGGGTAAACGTGGCCCTCCACGGGCATACACTTTAGTATGCCACATGTGAACAATGCTTTAGTACTAATTTAGCAGGAATTTTGTAAGTTACATTCTGTTTATGTGCAATATTCTGTTTATGAGCGTCGGTGGTAAAGTGTCGCTTTTCAGCCACTTTCAGCGCTTTTAACCCCCGCTAGTAATTAAGGGTTCAAAGTGGCGGTTCAACAGTGCTGCCCATTAATTTCAATGGGCAGGGGCGCTTTAGGAGCCGTGTATTCGCTGCACCTAAAGCACTCCAAAGAAGCTACTGGCAGGACTTTTTTTGACACCCTGCCAGCGCAGTGTGAGCTTTTTTTCAGGCGCTATTTTTAGCGCTAAAGCGCATGAAAAACTTTCCAGTGTGAAAGGGGTCTTAGTGTATTTTTTGTGAAAAAAGCAATATAATGAACATTTTGCACAATTATTGTGGGGCCCAAAAAAATCAGTAGCACCTGCGGCACAACTCAATTTCAAAAAGTAGTTTCTGTATTACTTTTTGCGAAACCTGCACAGATGTCTCTGTAATCGCGGCCAAAATCGGGACTGACAAGCGGGAGTGAAATCATGCAAGCTGAACTCGCACGGCTTCATTCCCGCAGCCCAGTGTGAACCTGGGCTTAATGTCAGATAGCCCGCTGCGCTATCGCAGTCCAATTGATTGCCGCCAATGCTAGTATAAAAATGGTTTATAGCGGAAAATTAAAAAAAACTAACTTTTTTTATTATAATGATAATAATAATATTATATTATTAATATTATTAGGATTGTCCCGATTCCACTTTTTTAAGACTGTACTGATACATTATTTTTTTTTTTTTTTTCAAGTACTCGCCAATACCGATTTATTTAATCTCATGTGACAGTGGCACATGTGTCAGTATTTTTAAATTTTTTTTTTTTTACAATTTATATTTATTTTTTCCATTGCTTTTTTTTTAAGGTGGCGATGGACAGTGTCAGTGTTTTTTTTTTTCCATTACATTTTTTATTTATTGCAATTTCTTTTTTATCAGCCCTGTTGGGGGGCTTTGAGATATCAAGGGTCTTAACAGACCTGAAATCTCCCCTTTGAGACAGGGAAAAGGACTGAGGATAGAGATTCCCCAGTCCCTTTCTCGGCAGCCTCAGCTGCGCTGAAAATAAATGGAGAGAAGTTTACAATGTTTCAGTTATGTGAATGGACAGGAGGACAGCAGCAGAATGAAGGGGGCTGGAGGAGTATATGGTGACAGTCAGCAGTAATCGCCCTGATTGCCTAGGTATCGGGGTGAAGCATCAGAGCATTTGCCCCGAGTACAAGTACTTCTGGCTCCCAGGTGTCTTCTATACAGGTAACAAGCTGAGATTAGGAGCACTCCCTTATCCGCCCGCCGCGATCATCTCATGGAGGGATAGAACGGGGAGATGTTAGTGTAAACAAAACATCTCCCCATTCTGCCTAGTGTCACTGATCGTGTTCCCTGTCATCTGGAAGGCAATCAGTGACGTGTCACAGCAAGCCATGCCCCCCTACAGTAAATCACTCCCTAGGGAAGACTTAAAGGAACACTAAAGGCAAACTTTGTTATTTATAAAAGAAAAACAAAAAAAACATGTTATACTTACCTGCACTGTGCAGCTCGTTTTGCAAAGAGTGTCCCCGTACCGTGTCTTCTAGGGTCCCTCGGCAGCTGTCTCGGCTCCTCCTCGCAAAAGCTTTCCACCTTCATGCAAGCGAGCTTGCATGGTGGAAAGCTTTTGCGAGTGCGCTCCCGTGATACAGCAGCGGGCATAGTCGCTGACTGTATCACTCAGCCCCGCCCCCCCCGGCGTGCCGCGTCATCCACTGTGATTGACAGCAGCGCCAGCCAATGGCTGCGCTGCTATCAATCCGTCCAGCCTAGCAAATCAACGGCCAGGCTGGGAACCTAAGAGGATCACGTGGACGCGCGCGGGACTTTCGAGGGGTCAGGTAAGTAAAACGGGGGTTCCGGGGGGGGCGGTACCGTCAGATGTTTTTTCACCTTAATGCATAGGATGCATTAAGGTGAAAAAACATTTACCTTTACAACCCCCTTTAACCCCTACAGCACCACCTAGTGGTTAACCCCTTCACTGCCAGTGTCACTTTCACAGTAACCGGTGCATTTATAGCACTGATCGCTGTAAAAATGACAATGGTCCCAAAAATGTGTCAAAAGTGTCTGATGTGTCCGCCAGAATGTCGCAGTCACGCTAAAAATCGCAGATCGCCACCATTACTAGTATATAAAAAAAAATATTAATAAAAATGCTATAAAACTATCCCCTATTTTGTAGACACTATAACTTTTGCGCAAACCAATCAATAAACAAATTTTTAAACTGATAAACTAATTTTTAACCAAAAATATGTAGAAGAATACGTATCGGCCTAAACCGAGGAAAACATTTTTTTTTTTTTTTTTTGGGGGATATTTATTATCACAAAAAGTAAAAAATATTGAATTTTTTTTCAATATTTTTGCTCTATTTTTGTTTAGAGCTCAAAAAATAAAAACTGCAGAGGCGATCAAATACCACCAAAAGAAAGCTCTTATTGTGGGGGTAAAAAGGACATCCTTTTTGTTTGGAAGCCATGTCGCACGACCGCGCAATTGTCAGTTAAAGCGACGACGTGCCGAATCGCAAAAAGTGGCCAGGTCCTTTAGCTACAAAATGGTTCGGGGGTTAAGTGGTTAATCTCCTAATCTGAGCTTGTTACCTGTATAAAAGACACCTGTCCACAGAAGTAATCGATCAGATTCCGATCTCTCCACCATGGCCAAGACCAAAGAGCTGTCCAAGGATTTTGGGGACAAGATTGTAGATCTACACAAGGCTGGAATGTGCAAATGCCACTAATAGTTCTAAAAAGAAAAAAAAAAAACTTGTGTACAGGGTTGCATAACCAGTGAATGTAGCATAGTGCTGAATGGCAAAAAATGACCGGGTAGTGAAGAGGGTAATTTTCATGGCCCCCTTAGGAGGGCAGGGCTTACATTCCATTATATGAGTGTCACTCAGTCTAGAAAGAATTCTGCTTCTGTTAGAAACAGTTGCGGACCGCCAAGAACACTTGGGGTTGTTGCAGGTGTGTTAATTGGAGGTACCTTAGGATGGGGGGGGGGGGGGCGACAACATTCTTGGGGCCAGATTCATGTACCTGCGCTGCGGCGTTGCGCAACTCATTTACGTTACACCGCCGCAACGTTTCAGCGCAAGTGCTTGATTCACAAAGCACTTTCCTGTAAACTTGCGGCGGCGTAGCGTAAATCCGCCCGGTGCAAGCCCGCCTAATTCAAATGGGGCGGGGACCATTTAAATTAGGCGCGTTCCCGCGCCGAACGTACTGCACATGCTCCGTCCCGAAAATTTCCCGACGTGCATTGCGCTAAATGACGTCGCAAGGACGTCATTGGTTTCGACGTTAATGTAAATGGCGTCCAGCGCCATTCACGGGCGACTTACGCAAACAACGTGAAATTTCAAATTTCGACGCGGGGACGACGGCCATACTTTGGCTAGACCACCTAGAGGGCTGGTTTAGTTTTACGCCGCGTATGTCTACGGAAACTACGTAAATTTACAGCGACGGGCAAAGCGTACGTTCGTTAATCGGCGTAACTAATCATTTGCATATTCTACGCCGACCGCAATGGAATCGCCACCTACCGGCGGGCCTAGAATTGCAGCCTAAGATCTGACGTGTAAGTCACTTACACCTGTCGGATCTTAGGGACATCTATGCGTAACTGATTCTATGAATCGGGCGCATAAATACGACCTTCGTATCTCAGAGATACGACGGCGTATCAGGAGATACGCCGGCGTATCTTTTATGAATCTGGCCCTTAGAGTTCTGGTTTAATTTGTTGTCCCATTTTTCTGTACATCGCCCTCCGAGACCCATTTGTTTTGGCCCACAGATGAAGGTTTTCCATTCTCTTGCCGAAAAGGAAATCCCCTTTGTCTTTTGCTAAAGCAGCTTTTATGTTTTTCTCTTTCCATGTGTGTTTCTTCTCCACATCCCCTACAGTTTTCTGTCCCTCATTGTTTACAGATCACTTTTTTCATTTAATGTTAGATTATTAGTGAGGTTTTTTTTGTTTTTGTTTTCTTTCCATCAGGTTAAAGTAGTGAAGTTTTCCTATATGTGGACCATAAATAATTTTAGTTTTTGCCGAGAAGAAATGGGAGAAGTTTTAAAAAGTTCTACTTTCTCTTCGGGGCCAAATGATAAGATGAAATGGTAAGCGGCTTTCTTTCACCGTATTATGGGAAGCGCATGTTTTCTTCCTCTCTGTCAGTCTTGTATTAATGTATATAAATAAAAAACGTTCCTCCTTTTCTAGGTGTTTGCGGGTGAACCCCAAAGGGCTGGATGATGAGAGCAAGGATTACCTATCTTTATACCTGCTACTGGTTAGCTGTCCGAAGAGTGAAGTTCGAGCAAAGTTTAAATTTTCTCTATTAAATGCAAAAAGGGAAGAAACAAAAGCCATGGGTGAGTTGTTGCTGATGTCTGAAGGATTGTATGTTGTACCAACGGGGTCTCATCATTTGCAAACACAACACCGGAACAGAATGACATTTACATATTTTAGTACTGATTTCGTTGATGCCAAAAAGTAAAATTTTGGTCTCGTCTGACCACAGCACCTTCTCCCAATCCTTCTCTGAATCATTTGGATGTTCATTGACAAACTTCAGATGGGCTGTACATGTGTCTTCTTGAGGCGGACCTTGTGGTTGCTGCAGGATTTCAATCCATAGCGGCGTATTGTGTTACCGATGGATGGCTTGGTGACTGTGGTCCCAACTGTGTAGTTCTGGGCTGATCCCTCTGTTCTCATATTCATCCTTGCCCTATGAGGTGAAATCTTGCATGGCTCTCCAGAGGGCGACTGATGGTTATTTTATATTTCTTCCATTTGCAAGTAATCACTCGATCAGTTGTCTCCTCACCAAGCTTCTTGCTGATGGTCTTGTAGCCCATTCCAGCCTTGTGCAAGTCTACAATCTTGTCCCTGATGTCCTTTGACACCTCTTTGGTATTGCCCATGATGGCAAGGTTGGAATAGAAGAAAGAGATTCTGTGGACAGGTGTTGTGTTGTTGTGTTTTTTTTTATATATATATCTCCCGCTTTTAAGTACATAATGGGGTTTATTTACTATTGCTGGAAAGTGCAAAATCGGGCTCACTTCTGCATAGAAACCAATGAGCTTCTTACCCCAGCTTGTTCAATTAAGCCTGGTAATAAAACCTGGAATCTCATTGGTTTCTATGCAGAAGTGAGCCCGATTTTGCACTTTCCAACGATAGTAAATAAACCCAGTTGTGTACTTAAAAGCGGGATATATATATATATATATATGTGTGTGTGTGTGTGTGTGTGTGTGTGTGTGTGTGTGTGTGTGTGTGTGTGTGTGTGTATATATATATATATATATACGAGTTGTGGTTAGGAGCACCTTCCTAAAGTGACAGGCTTAATCTGTGTACTACTTACTGGAGCCCTCCAGCTGTTGCAGGACTACAAGTCCCATCATGCATTTGGGAGTCATTGTAACTGCCAGCCTTGCAATGCCTCATGGGAAATGTAGTTCCACAACAGCTGGAGGGCCACAGGTTGCCTACCCCTGCTGTAGCCAGTCTGTGGAATCCAGAATTGTTGGTTGGTAGGGGATCAAATACTTATTTTACTCACTAAACTGCAATTCATAACATTTTGTATCATGTTTTTTCTGGATTTTTTTGGGCTGATATTGTGTTTTTATCATTAAAAGTCCACCTGTGATAATTAAACACTTTATTTTATTTGTAAGTGGGCAACCTTAGAAAATTTGCAGGGGATCAAATTTCCCCCACTGTGTATGAAGATATCGGACATAACTTTGGTATTTAAAAAAACTGGGTCTGTTTTATGGCCTGCTGCCATTTTTCTCCTCAAGGGAAGAATAAAGCACTTCAGGCTATGTGCAGAAAGATCACAAGGTTTATAAGCTGCTTTAGGTTTCACTTTCATTTTCTCAGCTTGCAGAGCTTGGATTCATTGAATAAGTTTGCCAAAAATGTAAATATTGCAGAATATACAGCCTCATGATACATAACGAAGCTCCACTCCATGCTGAATAAACTAAATTATTAATCTATCTTAAATAGAAAACTATCTTTAGATAGATTTTTACGCCAAAGGCATTTTATTATAACTTAATTTAATAAAAATCAAAAATAAATTGTAATCCACCCTGCTCCTAGATAAACCACTCCTTTTTTTCTTCCCTTCTTTGAATGCTTTTCTTGCAGTACTTTGCACTCATGAAAGCTTTAATATTCACTTCTATTTATTTTTTATTTTTTTTATTTTTTTTTATTCAGAAAGTCAAAGAGCTTACCGGTTTGTTCAAGGCAAAGACTGGGGCTTTAAGAAATTTATTCGGCGAGATTTTTTACTTGACGAAGCTAATGGTCTCTTACCGGATGATAAACTTACCTTGTTCTGTGAGGTAGGTGGAATTTTTCTTTCCTCAATGTTTTCACTGCTTGCAATTGTAATGTGTGGAATGGTTCCGTGGCTAATAAAATTCAGTAGACTTTATAGTTTTTACGAAGTTCTTCTCTCATTTTGTGCCCAAAGATCGGGACCCCCCCGCTACATGCGGCGGTCGGATTCCCGCGGGGAGCGATCCGGGACGACGGCGCGGCTATTCGTTTATAGCCACCCCATCGCGATCGCTCCCTGGAGCTGAAGAACGGGGAGAGCCGTATGTAAACACGGCTTCACCGTGCTTCACTGTGGTGGCTGCATCGATTGAGTGATCCCTTTTTATAGGGAGACTCGATCGATGACGTCAGTCCTACAGCCACACCCCCCTACAGTTGTAAAGACACACTAGGTGAAACATAACTCCTACAGCGCCCCCTGTGGTTAATTCCCAAACTGCAACTGTCATTTTCACAATAAAGAATGCAATTTAAATGCATTTTTTGCTGTGAAAATGACAATGGTCCCAAAAATGTGTCAAATTTGTCCGAAGTGTCCGCCATAATGTCGCAGTCACAAAAAAAATCACTGATCGCCGCCATTAGTAGTAAAAAAAATAAAAAATAAAACTATCCCCTATTTTGTAAACGCTATAAATTTTGCGCAAACCAATCGATAAACGCTTATTGCGATTTTTTTTTTTTTTTTTTTTTTTACCAAAAATAGGTAGAAGAATACGTATCGGCCTAAACTGAGGGAAATTTTTTTTTTATATATGTTTTTGGGGGATATTATAGCAAAAAGTAAAAAATATTGCATTTTTTTCAAAATTGTCGCTCTATTTTTGTTTATAGCGCAAAAAATAAAAACCGCAGAGGTGATCAAATACCACCAAAAGGAAGCTCTATTTGTGGGGAAAAAAGGACGCCAATTTTGTTTGGGAGCCACGTCGCACGACCGCGCAATTGTCTGTTAAAGCGACGCAGTGCCGAATTGTAAAAACCCCTTGGGTCATTTAGCAGCATATTGGTCCGGTCCTTAAGTGGTTAAAGTAAACTGTGGCCAGGCTATGGACATTCACTATTTTATTAACATGCAGTACCAGTTTCTGGTATGTGATGATATTTCTGGTCTTCTGTCTACATCCTTTGAGCATACGGTGCATCCGTAAAATATTCACAGTGCTTCACTTTTTCCACATGTCATTTTACAGCCTTGTTCCAAGGCTGGATGGATTAAATTTATTTTCCTCAAAATTCTATAAAAAAATACCCCCTAATTTCAACATGAAAGAAGTTTTTGTTTTGGAAATCTTTCCAAATTTTTCAAAAATACAAGACGAAAAATATCAAACGAAAAAATAATGTGCATTAGTATTCATAGCCTTTGCCATGACACTCAAAATTGAGCTCAGGTGCATCCTGTTTCAACTGATCATCCTTGAGATGTTTCTACAACTTGATTGTAGTCCACCTGTGGTAAATTCAGTTGATTGGACATGGTTTGGAAAGGCACACACCTGTCTATATATAAGGTCCCACATTTAATGGTGCATGTCGGAGCACAAACCAAGCCATGAAATCCTAGGAATTGTCTGTAGACCTCCAAGACACAATTGTATTGAGGAACAGATCTGGGGAAGGGTACAGAAACAGGTCTGCAGCATTGAAAATCCCAATGAGCACAGTGGCTTCCATTATCCATAAATGGAAGAAGTTTGGAACCACCAGGACTCTTGCTAGAGAGGACCACCCAGCCAAACAGAGCGATCGGGGGAGAACGGCCCTATCGCTCATGCTCTTCAACATCTACCTCCACCCACTCCTCAAAATCATCAGCAAACAGGACCTACTCTATCACTCCTACGCTGATGACACTCAACTTTACCTTTGCATCACCGACAAAAAGGACCAATACCACGCACTAGAAAATTGCCTCTTATTGATCGATAATTGGATGACAGAGAGCTCCCTCAAACTTAATGGATCCAAAACAGAACTTCTTTCTCCACGCAAACAGAAAGGAAAAAATCTAGGACAACATGCACACCACCCACCATCCTTGGGCAAATCATCACCCCAAGGACCAAAGTCAAAAACCTTGGAGTAATCTTTGACTCAGACATGACTATGAACGCACAAATAGGATCAGTAGTCAGCGGATCTCACTACCACCTTCGCCTGTTGCGTAGACTGATCCCCTTCATCCCAGAAGAGGACACAGCAGTAGTAGTTGTAACAATCATCAATTCCCGACTCGACTACGCAAACTCCATCTACCTCTGACTCCCTAAAGACCAAAATTTGCATCTACAATTCGTCCAGACCACACCAGCCAGACTGGTAACGGGCGGGGGGAAACCTGGGCAATCAATCACCCCATCCCTGTGGATCCTCATTGGCTAGCCGTGAAGGATGGGGTTACATTCAAGACCCTCTGCCTCACTCACAAATGCACACAAGGAAGCGTTTCTCAATACCTATGCGAGGGGGGGGGGGGGGGACACTAGACCCGTAGTCGGGCCCTCTGGTCAACTAACCAAAACCTCTGCTACAAATCTAAAGGAGAATGAAGATTTGCAGTCCAAGGACCATGGCTATGGAATGCTCTACCCATGGACATCCGTATGGAAGAAAATCATCGGGCCTTCAGAAAAAAAACGTAAGACCCACCTCTTCTGAAGACACTGGGCGGCACTGGATGTAAAAAGCACCTTGAGGCGATTTTAGTTCGCATTTGTAGCGCTAATAAGTTACTCACCAAGAAGAAACGTGGTGGCAGCATCGTGGTGTGTGTGTGTGTGTGTGTGTGTGTGTGTGTGTGTGTGTGTTTGTTTTTCTCAGCATCAGGAACTGGGAAACTAGTCGGGATTAAAGGAAAGGTGAATGTACAGAGACATCCTTGATGAAAACCTGCTCCAGAGCTCTCTGGACCTCAGACTGGGGTGAAGGTTCATCTTCCAACAGGATAACGAGTGGCAATGGGACAACTCTGTGAATGTCCTTGACTTGAACATCTCTGGAGAAATATGAAAATGGCTGAGCACCGACACTCCCCATCCAACCTGATGGCGCTTGAGAGATCCTGCAAAGAAGAATGGGAGAAACTGCCCAAAAATAGGTGTGCCAAGCTTGTAGCCTCATACTCAAAAAGACCTGAGGCTGTAATTGGTGCCAAATGTGCTTCAACAAAGTATTGAGCAAAGACTGTAAATACATATGTACATGAATAAAACCACGAAACATGTAGAGCCTCTGTACTTTGTATTGTTAAGTGGATATTTCATTGGCAACGATAGAATGCCTGTCTATAATGAGCTATTGCATGATTGTCGCACTAAAATTATTTTTATTTTATTGTACATCAATTTTCTCTTTGTAATAAAAATTATTTTATACTGCATCCCTGGCTGATTATCAGTTTGCCCTATGGTGCAATTAAAGTCCACCTAAGTATTGTAAGAAAGAAGGAGGCTTCTGTACATCTCAAAAGGTTGGGGGGGGGGGGGGGAGCTGAAGAACCCATTCTGCTTTGAGCGTGTTTAGACCTGCTTATTAAGAGGTCGACCATTTTTTGATGAGTGAGCACTTTGAAGGGGTTCTCATTGAGGACATATGTGATCATCTAGAAGATTTGGCATGCTTTTTATGATCGGTCACAAAATATATCAAGTGTCCAGACATTATTAAAATGTTGTTTTTCATTCAAATTGGACTTTTAGAATTGAGCATTTTAATTTCTATTATTGTATGTGTGTAAAAAATATATACATAGAGTGGTGATAGTACTTTAGTGCTGTTCACATTGTAGGTAGTGGGGAAGTTTCCTCTTATCCCTTCATGAGCACACAATCTGTAAACCTATACATAAATATAAAACAAGTATTTGATCCCCTGCTAATTTTGTTTGCCCACTGACAGAAATTATCAGTCTATAATTTTAATGGTCGGTTTATTTTAAGTTGGACAGAAAAACAACAAATATCCAGAAAAATACATTTCAAAAAAGTTATTGATTTGCATTTTAATGAGTAAAAAAAGTTTCACCCCTTCGCAGAACATGACTTGGTGGCAAAAGCCTTGTTAGCAATCGCAGAGGTAAGATGTTTCTTGTAGTTGGCCACCAGGTTTGCACACATCCCAGGAGGGGTTTTGTCCCACTCATCTTTGCAGATTCTCTTCAAATCATTAAGGTTTCAAGGCTGACTCAAACCTTCCGCTCTTCCCACATTTTCTATGGGATCAAGGTCTAGAAACTGGTTGGGCCTCTCCAGGACCTTGATGTGCTTCTTGGCCACTTTTGTTGCCTTGGCCATGTGTTTTGGGTCATTGTCATGTTGGAATACCCACCCACGACCCATTTTAATGCCCTGACTAAGGGAAGGAGGTTCTCACCCAAGATTTGACGGTACGGTCCATTGTCCCTTTTGATGCCATGAAGTAGTTTTGTCCCCTTAGCAGAAAAACGCCCCCAAAGCATAATGTTTCCACCTCCCATGTATGACGGTGGGGATGGTGTTCTTGGGGTCATAGGCAGCATTCCCCCCTCCTCTAAACACGGCGAGTTGCATTGATGCAAAAGAGCTCGATTTTTGGGTCTCATCTGACCACAAAACTTTAACCCAGTTCTCCTCTGAATCTTTCAGATGTTCATTAGCAAACTTCAGACAGACCTGTACATGTGCTTTTTTTGAGCAGGGGGGACCTTGTGGGCGCTGCATGATTTCAGTCCTTCATTGCGTAGTGTGTTACCAATGGTTTTCTTGGTGACTATGGTCCCACCTGACTTGAGATCATTGACAAGATTTTCCTGGGTTCTGGGCTTATTCCTCACCGTTCTCATGATCATTGAAACTCCAAGAGGCGAGATCTTTACATGGAGCCCCAGACCGAGGGAAAGTGACAGTTATTTTGTGTTTCTTCCATTTGCGCATAATTGCACCAACTGTTGCCACCCTCTCGCCAAGCTTGCTTGTTGATGGTCTTGTAACCCATTTCAGCCTTGTGAAGGTCTACAATCTTGTCCCTGACCATCTTTGTACAGCTCTTTGGTCTTGGCCATGGTGGAGAGATTGGAATCTGATTTGCTTTTGTGGATGGGTGCTTTTGTGGATGGGTGTCTTTTTATACAGGTAACAAGCTGAGAATAGGAGCACTCCCTTTTAAGAGTGCTCCTAAACTCAGCGTGTTATCTGTAAAGAAAGACACCTGGGAGCCAGAAATCGTGCTAATTGATAGGGGATCAAATACTTATTTCACTCATCTAATTTCTTTATTTAATGTGTTTGGATATTTTTTTATTCTGTCTGACTGTTAAAATGAACTTAGATTTTATTAAATTAGTAAAAACAAATCATAATACTCACAAAGGGAGTGTTAAAAACAGGCCTTGAGTAACAATGCAGCAAAGAACCAACACCATTGATGGTGTTGGTTCTTTGCTGCATTGTTACTCAAGGCCTGTTTTTAACACTCCCTTTGTGAGTATTATGATTTGTTTTTACTAATTTAATAATCTACCAATCAGTATCACACTAGGTCGGTGCGCCCTCCGGTTTCCTCTTTTTGTCTCTTTTAGTTCTATGAATTCCAACAATTCAGAGGAGGGCTGCAAGACTTTGGAAGATACCTTTTAATTGAGTTGTAATTGAGTTTCACCATCTCTTCAAACACTTTTCCAAAAAATACCGGAGCGCAGGAGATTTGTCTTTGTTTTGTTAAAATGAACTTGCCATTAGAATTATAGACTGATCAATTATTTGACTCCATTCCATCTGAAATGGAGAAATCTGTCTGTTTTTACTTTTTCTTTTTGATTTCTGTGACTGTACACGCTTGCCTAGTTCTTTAAGGTTTGGCTTTCAAGCTATCCAGAGATTTCTGGCCCATAGACTTGCTGTGATCAAATATGTAAAGAAGAAGATGCGCCAATCTAAGTGCAGTAAAAATAGAAAACTTAATAGGAATATGTATCGCATACAGCCAAATGGCTACTCGCAAAGCTGGAGAGTTACAAGGCATGGTAATGGTAAAAGCAGGTCCGGTGTCACTAAAGGTGGTCCCTGGTCCTGAACAGAAATCCTTGGCAGGCAGGAGAGCTGGGTTTGATGGAGAGCCAGTGTCACTGAGAGCCACGGGGAAGCAGGAAACGGGAAGTGCCGATCAAGACTGCGTGCGTATCAGCGTGGAGCGCAGCGCTCCGTCGCAACGGAAGTGGCGTAGAACACAGAGCCAGCCAATGGGATGACGCGTTTCACAGCCTCTGCTGTTTCTTCAGATCCGTAATGTCCATAGAGAAAGGAGGTACTATATGGGCTAATGAGTGATGGCACGGCGCTCTGCTGTCAGTTGGTGGAGATGTCCGCAGGGTGAGCGGGGAGATCAAATGCCCTGTTGTCTTCTATCCTCCTGCTGACTTTCTATTTGTCTGCATTGTTTGTCAAAATTGAAAGGTGTATGTGTAGCCTAGCATTACTGGAGTTTATTTTTATTTTTTTGTTCAAGTCTTAAAGTGGTTGTAAACCTCCAGACATGAAATGCAAACAAAGCATAAACCTCCATAGTGTGTCCTTGTTTCAATGAAGAGCACTAAGCCCCCCCCCACGTTCACATTGACTGGTCAAATCGGAGCCCATTACCAGCATTAAGAGCGTCCCAATCTGCGCAATGCCGACTTTTGGTGACTTTGGGGGCGGATTCAATGGACATCGATCTGTGCATGAACCCACATAGATGTCTTTCAAGTTGCCCCCCCGAAGTCGGACGGTCTGCAGAACGGGGGGGGGGAGAAAAAATAATAAAAAAAAAACATGCACAACGGGTTCGGTTGCTCGGTGTAGAACCTTCTTTTAATCAACATTTGTATTCTTTTTCCAAACAAAAGAAGTAAAAATGAGCAGATACAGAAAGTGAATAATACGAGCAATCAATATCGGGCTTATTGAAGGTGGACAAAGCAACAGGACATCTATTTTTTTAAATTAATTTCTTTTTATTTGATTTTAAGATTACTTATACATCAGACAATTATTTTAACAGGTAACCATCTAGCATTATACAACCAGAAAAAAGAAAAAAAAGACAACATACTATAATCGGTGCTAAACATATTCTTAGCCTGTATAATCAGATGTACCTGATATCTTCTAAGTCTTGTAACCCTGTATCCAATCACCCCCCCCTCCCCCCACCCTCCCCCCAACTACCTAACAGGACATCTATAGATCAATTTGAGACCTGTAGGAGACTCGATAAAGAGAAAAATCTGGATCCGACTCTTTCCCCATGCCATCATTGATACAGGAGCAGAGCAGGGGGAAGTAGACCAAGCATTACACACGTTACATCAATGTCCACATATCTGAATAGACCCAGAGTGTAATCAAAGCCTGTATGATATGCGTGCTCTATTTAGGAACCACAGAACGGCAAATAAAAAAAAAATCAAATGGATCAAAAAAAAACATCAAAAACAGAAAATGGGGTGGGAAGTAGGGTGAGGTATTTTAAATGCGCAGTATAGATCACCTTGGTAGCAGAGATCATATAGGTGTACTAATATATAATTTGTGGCAATCTCTAGGCAATATTCTATCCATCCTGACCAAATGTCCTTATTTATCGGATTCTCTAGATGTATATATCCAGCGTTCTGCCTCCATAGTTACATCTAGGCATGTCCTGATACTAGTATCGGTATCGATACCGAGCATTTCCCCGAGTATTGGGGGAAAATGCTACGATGCCTCACCCGATACCTGGGCAGGCAGGGGAGTTGCAAGTCTTCTCCCCCGTGCTCTGTGCAGTCCCCCCCCCCCCCCCCCCCGTGCAGTCTTTTCTCCCACCCCCCGTGATCCGTGCCGCTCTTCTCTCCCCCTGTCAGTGCCGCTATTCTCCCCCCCCCCCCCCCCGTCCGTGCCGCTCTTCTCTCCCCCTGTCAGTGCCACTATTCTCCTCCCCCCCCCCCCCCCCCGTCCGTGCCGCTCTTCTCTCCCCCTGTCAGTGCCGCTATTCCCCCCCCCCCCCCCCGTCCGTGACGCTCTTCTCTCCCCCTGTCAGTGCCACTATTCTCCCCCCCACCCCCGTCCGTGCCGCTCTTATCACGGACTCTGTCTATTCACATAACTGAGCATCGTAACCTGTGTTTACGATGCTTTTGTTTATGAATGGAGGAGCTTCTCTCCATTCTTGGCTGAGGCTGCTGAGAAAGGGACTGGGGAATCTGTGTCCTTAGTCCCTTTCTCTGTCTTAAAGGGGAGATTTCAGAGGTCTGTTAAGACCCCTGATATCTCACCAAAGACCCCCAACAGGGCTGATAAAAAAAATTGCAATAAATTTAAAAAACACTAACAATTCACTCCCCCCCCCCCCCAAAAAAAAAAAAATAGTAAGAAAAAATAGCAAAAAAAATAATACTGTCACAGGACATTAAAAAACAAGTATCGGCGAGTACTTGGGGGGGGGAGGAGTATCGGTACTCTGTCTCAAAGTGGTATCGGGACAACCCTAGTTGCATCTCCTTCCTTTCTTCCAATCTAAAAAGGACAGGTGGCTTGTTTCCAAAACCTGGGAATTGGAGATTTGGCGTCATTGAGAAAATGAGGTGCAATGCTCCTTTTTGTATAGCTTTAGGGAGGATGGAACCCCTGTGGAAAAGTGTAATTGGGAACACTCTATGGTTCGCGATGTTGTCTTTTTAATCCACAGGGTTATAGCCTCCAAAATGTCCTAATCTTGGGGCAAGGCCACCAAAGGTGAATGAAACATACCCTGCTGACCTCCCCTCCCCTTTAGCCTACTCTGTTGGGAACATTTTGTGCCAATCGTGATGGGGGTCCTATACCATCTGGAAATAAAAAATACAAATAAAATTTGGGCTAACTTTTAGCCCCACAGTCTCATTGGAAATCATGCACAGCTAAGGCTGTCAATCAGATTGTGTGCTGGAGGAATAAGACCTCAGACAGAAATCGCACTCTGTGCTTTGGATTGAGGCACGTACACACTATGAAGGGATAAGCTTTGTTAGTTTTTCAAGTCAGAGGTTTATAATTTAATAATTTTTGTTTTTATAGGGAATGCAGTGTATATAGTGTAAGGTGATTGTAATTTCTTGGTTGTATGCTGCTCAGCAATACTCTGCCATGGCTGTAGCTTGCAGAATGATTTGTAACCCCATCATAAGCGGAGGGGAAGATTCAGAAGTTGGATGCTTTTAAATAAATTCCCCCCCCCCCCCATAGCTTCCAGCGCTGCTTGATTAGCAGCTCGTGTGGCTTGTGAACGTGTTAATGGTTAATACACTTCCTTGTGGTCGGCATCTCCTGAAAATTGTGTAAAATTGGCAAGATTGCAACTTAATTATATGATATTATTGTGTGCAAGGGAATAATTGATATACAGCCCCTGAGACCACATGGTGCAAATATAGCACATCCGATTTCCATTTAGACAAGTGAAATGAGCTGTACAATGAATTTGTTATGAATACAATTAAGGGGCTGACAAAGAGGATGTAGCGTCTGTCTGTCTCGGAATGAGCACAATCTCCGCTGACGGCCGCTCTTTCCCCTTAATGGCCTAACCGTTTGGTAATTTTGGTAATCTTTAGGATGTTATTAGCAGATACAGAGGGAGACGGGCATTTGTTGATTTTATGCAGTCCATTGTTGCTTGCATCAAAATAGGAAGACAAACGTGACATGTATTATAAAAGGTACAATATATTGCCTGAGTATTAGTAATGTTACCTGCTTTCAGTGCCTTTGAAAAAGTATTCATACCCCTTGAAATTTTCCACGTTTTGTCATGTTGCAACAAAACGTTTTTATTCTGTTAGGACTTTATGTGATCAACACAAAGTGGTAGGAAAATGATAAGGGCCCCATGCACACGAGACGCTGCTAAACTCGAGTTCAGAGGCATTTGGGCATTTTTTTCAACTGCTCCTGAACACATTTAATGTTATCCTATGTGTCCCTGCACACAATCACGTTTTTTTGGCGTTTCAAAGCAGTTGGGTTTAGGGCTGTTTTTCCAAACCCAAAATTTTGGGTTCAGAAGCATTCAGCTTTCGCGTTTTAGACGCAAAACGCGGTACCGGCGTTTTGCCGCGATTTCGTCTATAGGCGTTTTTAAAGGTGACCTATTTTTTTACATTAGAAATCTCAAAAATTATGGCAAATGATGAAAAACCATAAAAAATGTAATTGCTTGTATTGCATTGTGGACAATCCACAACTTGTGGCAGGTGACGTGGACAATCCACAACTTGTGGCAGGTGACATGGCCAGGTGACGTGGCAAGTGGACAACCCACAACTTGTGGTAGGTGACGTGGCCAGTTGACGTGGCAGATGACGTGGCCAGTGGACAATCCACAACTTGTGGCAGGTGACGTGGCCAGGTGATGTGGCAGGTGACGTGGCCAGGTGACATGGCAAGTGGACAATCCACAACTTGCGGCAGGTGACGTGGCCAGATGACGTGGCCAGTGGACAATCCACAACTTGTGGCAGGTGGGGTGGCCAGGTGACATGGCAGATGACGTGGCAAGTGGACAATACACAACTTGTTGTAGGTGACGTGGCAGGTGATGTGGCCAGGTGACGTGGCCAGTGGACAATCCACAACTTGTGGCAGGTGACGTGGCCAGTGGACAATCCACAACTTGTGGCAGGTGATGTGGCCTGGTGACGTGGCAGGTGACCTAGCCAGGTGACATGGCAAGTGGACAATCCACAACTTGTGGCAGGTAACGTGGCCAGGTGACGTGGCCAGTGGACAATCCACAACTTGTGGCAGGTGATGTGGCCAGGTGATTTGGCAAGTGCATAATCCACTTGTGGCAGGTGACGTGGCAAGTGGACAATCCACAACTTGTGGCAGGTGTCGTGGTCAGGTGACGTGGCAAGTGGACAATCCACAACTTGTGGCAGGTGACGTGGCCAGTTGATGTGGCAGGTGACGTGGCCAGTGGACAATCCACAACTTGTGGCAGGTGACGTGGCCAGGTGACGTGGCAGATGACGTGGCAAGTGGACAATTCACAACTTGGCAGGTGACGTGGCCAGTTGATGTGGCCAGTGGACAATCCACAACTTGTGGCAGGTGATGTGGCCAGGTGATTTGGCAAGTGCATAATCCACTTGTGGCAGGTGACGTGGCAAGTGGACAATCCACAACTTGTGGCAGGTGACGTGGCAGGTGACATGGCAAGTGGACAATCCACAACTTGTGGCAGGTGACGTGGCCAGGTGACATGGCAGGTGACGTGGCCAGTGGACAATCCACAACTTGTGGCCAGGTGATGTGGCAGGTGACGTGGCCAGGTGACATGGCAAGTGGACAATCCACAACTTGCGGCAGGTGACGTGGCCAGTGGACAATCCACAACTTGTGGCAGGTGGGGTGGCCAGGTGACGTAGCAGATGACGTGGCAAGTGGACAATTCACAACTTGGCAGGTGACGTGGCCAGTTGATGTGGCAGGTGACGTGGCCAGTTGATGTGGCAGGTGACGTGGCCAGTGGACAATCCACAACTTGTGGCCAGGTGACGTGGCAGGTGATGTGGCCAGGTGACATGGCAGGTGACGTGGACAATCCACAACTTGCAGCAGGTGACGTGGCCAGGTGACGTGGCCAGTGGACAATCCACAACTTGTGGCAGGTGGGGTGGCCAGGTGACATGGCAGATGACGTGGCAAGTGGACAATACACAACTTGAGGCAGGTGACGTGGCCAGGTGATGTGGCAGGTGATGTGGCCAGGTGATGTGGCAGGTGACGTGGCCAGTGGACAATCCACAACTTGTGGCAGGTGGGGTGGCCAGGTGACATGGCAGATGACGTGGCAAGTGGACAATACACAACTTGAGGCAGGTGACGTGGCCAGGTGATGTGGCAGGTGATGTGGCCAGGTGATGTGGCAGGTGACGTGGCCAGTGGACAATCCACAACTTGTGGCAGGTGGGGTGGCCAGGTGACATGGCAGATGACGTGGCAAGTGGACAATTCACAACTTGGCAGGTGACGTGGCCAGTTGATGTGGCAGGTGACGTGGCCAGTGGACAATCCACAACTTGTGGCAGGTGACGTGGCCAGGTGACGTGGCAGGTGACGTGGCCAGGTGACGTGGCAAGTGACACGCTAAATACACGTACACTGCTGCTCTCAGCTGCTCTGGTCTCACAAAATAGCTGAAATGGTTAAATAATATTGTTTTTTGAGCTTAGGGAGGGTCTTATGATGTTTCTTAACCAAATGCTTATAAACGCAAACGCGGTAAAACGCCGCGAAATTCGCGGCAAAAAGGGGCGTTTTAAACGCCGGTTTTTGCGTTTGAAAACTTGTGTTTAGATGAGTTTGCATTTGCTTCTCGTGTGCATGGGGCCTAAAATGGTTTTACTTTTCGCATATTTGTAAAAAAAAAAAAAAGTGTGGCATGCATTTGTATTCGCCCCCCTTTACTCTGATACCCCTAACTAAATTCTAGTGGAACCAATTCAGAAGTCGCCTAATTGGTCCACCTGTGTGTAATTTTTAATCTCAGTATACATACAGCTGTTCTGTGGTGCCCTCAGGTTTGTTGGAGAACCTTAGTGAACAAATGGCATCATAAAGGCCAAGGAACACACCAGACAGGTCAGGGATAAAGTTGTGGAGAAGTTTAAAGCAGGGTTAGTGAGTGAGAAACTTGTATAGCGCAACACATGCAAACTGAATCGCCTCTGGGCGCTTGGTATCCATTCCCGGGGCCCTGGGGGGGGGGGGGGGGGTCTTATGTCAGTGGCTCTCGTACCGAGACGTTTGAAGACCTCTGCTCTAAGAAATGTATTTATCTTTGTTTTCCCCACTTTTTTAGGTGAGTGTGGTTCAGGATTCTGTGAACATGTCAGGCCAGTTCAGCAACAATAACTTGAAGGTTCCAGAATGTCGTCTGGCGGAAGACTTGGGGCATCTCTGGGAGACGACCCGATTCACAGATTGCAGCCTCTATGTAGGAGGTCAGGAATTTAAAGCTCATAAATCTATCCTAGCAGGTAATTGCTCCCTAATCATTCCCATATCTCTTCTTCTGCTTTCCATGAAAACATCGCCAATGTCCTGACCGCTCTCTCCTGCTTTCTTCCAGCTCGCTCCCCCGTATTCAGTGCAATGTTTGAACACGAGATGGAGGAAAATAAAAAGGTATTAATGTTTTACTGTTTCCTAGCAGGGAGATAAATCTGTCTTTTTATCTCTAGTTCTGTTTTGGTTTTGTTTCCTAATATTTCACTGGAAAACCTTTTTTTACAGTCGGCATCCCGTGTTATTTACAGCTGTGCTTCCACTTTCATTGTTATTGTACTTTCTGTATTGCTTCTTCTGTTACATAACACCAGACATGTTTTCATTGGTTCCGTGAAATATCTTCTGGTTTTTGGATCATTGCAGTGATATATTTATAGGCTTTTGGTGTCTACCAAAGTCAGATTGTGTGAGTTTAAAAGGAGTTCACTCCACTTCAGCTGAAAAATGGCAACAGTAATGTTATATGGCTTGTATGTATAATTTATGTTGGAGTATATGCATTTGAATTATTTTTTTTTTGTGCATGGGTTATGTACAAATTGGCAAGTGCTTCATTATCAAGTTCAGGAGCAGTAGAAACCATGTGACATGAAACTTGTCATTCAGCCCGCCTTACCTTAATACCATGTATTCTGATGGGTTATCTTAATTATTTTTTTTACTAATTGGGCTTTCATTTGTTGGTAAATGGCAAGAAAACTGGCGCAAAAAAGTACAGTGTGTGTGTGTGTGTGTGTGTGTACACACACACACTCACAGATTATCTATCCTGTGTGTGTGTGTGTGTGTGTTTATATGTATATTTAAATTTGGCTGTATATTTCTTGCTATGACTATAACCTGTCGCCAAAGAACGACCCAAAATAAATTTCCCAGCTCCTAAGGCTGCATTCACACCTAGGCGTTTTTACGCCCGCCGCTATTGCAGCCTGAAATACGCTGCAGAGGTGATTTTAACATTGTCGGCTATGGAGATGGTTCACATCTCCACGCCAAACGCCGTACGCCTGAAGCTCAAAACAAGTCCCGGACCCTTTTTTTCAGGCGGCTTTCGGCGTTCGGCATAGCCGACAATGTTAATTCACCCGTCCGGCGTATTGTAAGCTAAAATACGCAGCGTTTTGTCGCGGCAAATCGCGGTACAATACGCCGCGTTCAGGTGTGAATGCAGCCCAACAGTCGTAGATACAGAATATGTGTGTAACGTTTCTACCCACCGTAGGCTCGCTGACTCGGATCTACCCTGGTTCTCGGCATTCCTGGAAAATCGATCCCAGACAGTGAAACTAGGACCCTTCACTTCTGAAGCACGTACCGTGATATGTGCAGTCCCTCAAGGGTCACCCCTGTCGCCCGTGCTATTCAATATTTATCTTCGCCCACTCTTCAAAATTATCAGTAACCAGGACCTACGATACCATTCCTACGCTGACGACACTCAACTATACTTTCGTATAAACTACAAAAAGGACCAATACCTCGTTCTAGAAAAATGCCTCACTTTAATAGACAATTGCATGACGGAGATTCACCTTAAAGTGGATGTAAACCCCCCAAGTTTTTGGGGGGTTTACAATGTAGAGAATACGATTCCCTATGCTCTGTGCCCAGTCTTGCCACACAGAGTTAATCCAGCTCTGAGCAATCCTCTTTTTATTCAGTGAAAATTAAGACTTCCAGACGAAACCCTGTCTAAATACAAAGTCTGAAAGCCTCTCTCCTTGCTTTGAGTGACAGGTTATTTACATATCTAGCTTGGACATGTTTATCATATGTTATGTCAGGGATCGACAAATCCCGGGCGCCAGGTCGCCATGGCGACTAGAAATAGTGTCCTGGCGACTTGGCTTGGAAGGTGGGCAAAAAAAATAAAAACTTCTTCTTTTTTTTTTTTTTTTTTTTTGTGAGCTGGTGCCATCTGGTGGTGGCCGTTGGTATTACAAGTTAAACGGCAATTCTAATGTCGTAATTTTTCACTATTTTCACTGCCATCTTCTTCCCTCTAATTAGAACCCCCAAACATTATATGTATTTTTTTATCCCAACACCCTAGAGAATAAAATGGCGATCGTTGCAATACTTTCTGTCACGCCGTATTTGCGCTTTTTACACTTTTTTTTTTTAATTAAAAAATAAGACAACAGTAAAGTTATCCCCATTTTTTTTTTTTTTTTATATTATGAAAGATAATGTTATGCCAAGTAAATTCATACCCAACATGTCACGCTTCAAAATTGCATTTGAACACCGTTTACATATGCGGGCGCTGATCACGTATGTGTTCGCTTCTGCGCGCAAGCTCGTCGGGACGGGGTGCGTTTTCTGGCTCCTAACTTTTTTAGCTGGCTCCTAGATTCCAAGCAAATTTGTCAACCCCTGTGTTATGTTGATCATAATATGAGGTGATCCACAGTATAAAAAGTGAGAAATCCACCCCTCCCCCACATCACATCCTGGTAATATACAATGACCTGTGGATCACCTCATATTATGATTAACATAACATATGATAAACATGTCCAAGCTAGATATGTAAATAACCTGTCACTCAAAGCCAGGAGAGAATTTAAACTATGCTTGGCTGGACTAATTATTATTTGTTTTTTCCTTTTTTATTTAAGGTCTTAGTTATTTGCTAAGCTTGCACTGTTTTGTGTATTTACTTTTTTTTTTCTTGTACAGAATAGAGTAGACATTCATGATGTGGAACCTGAAGTATTTAAAGAAATACTGAGATTTATGTATACGGGAAAAGCCCCCAATCTAGACAAGATGGCTGATAACTTGATGGCAGCAGCAGATAAAGTAAGTCCTTCGCCAATTTAAAGTATTTCCATTTTTTTTTTACACCTTTTACTAAAATGGTTGAACTGCCTGTGACAGCCTTTTATATAGTGTCATTTCCAAGAAAGTCTTCCCAACACCACAATCTCATATTAAAGAGGAAGCAGCAAGGGGTTACATGGTGATTGTTATGATTATTATTTGTCTTGCCTCTCAGGCCTAGAATTGTGTGCTGTTGTATTATTTCCATATCGGGGCAGAACGGTCAGGATGTAACAAAACAGATTACAGTGCAAACATGCAAAAATGACATTTATCCTGCAAGGCTAGTTTAAAACACCTGAACATATTCAAAAATACGGGGGTTTGGTCGCACTATATGTTCATATAGTGCTAAGCCCACTAACTGCGACAAAGTACCCCGAATTAGCGGGTCCTACACTAGTAATAGAATGAGAGAGCCTGCGTCTTAACCATGGGAGCCAAACTCCTCTAATGTGGGAGAACTGAAGGGACTCCTCCTATGCACTGGTGGCCACTAATAAAAAAAGGTAATGAGGTCAGGATGTAAGACCCCTTATAAATGCTGTCTTGTCTGAGTGCAGAGCTGATAATTGAGCTGATAATTGACAATGTCTGGTCTGCAGGAGGAGATAAAATTGTCGGCTCAACAATGACTTCATCCTATCGCATGCAGTCACTGTGCGGATTTCCAGACAGCCGTAGGTCCTGTAGCTGTTTTAAATTACCGTATTTATCAGGGTATTGCGCGCTCCGGCGTATAGCGCGCACCCCTAATGTGGACCTGCAATTCCTGTAAAAAAAAAAATCATTTTAGTACTTAGTTTTGTCTTGCGCGGCGGCCTCGTCGGGTCCGGCGTCCGTCTGCGGCTTCGGTGGTGTCCTCCCGGCTTCTCCCGCGCTGTCTCTCCGTCGAATCGCCGCTTCCCACACTCAGTTTGAATGCCTGCGCCGACCTATACCGAGTGCAATACACTCGTCTACATTCGGCCAGGCTCGGCTTCGCTCGTGCTCACGCATAAACGTCGCAGAGCGTGAGCACGAGCGAAGCCGAGCCTGGCCGAATGTAGCCGAGTGTACTGCACTCTGTATATGTCGGCGCAGGCATTCAAACTGAGTGCGGGTATCGGCGTATATCGAGCACCCACGATTTTCCCCTTATTTTAAGGGGGAAAAAAGTGTGCGGTATATGCAGTTAAATACGGTAAATAGCCGGTGTTTCGTCAGGTTTGGCGACTCGTCGGAATTTGTAACGGAAGTGATGTTCCATCGCCGCCATCTTGCTACACCCCCCACTCCTCCACAGTAATGATGCACCAAGAAGGGGGCAAGCGGACATCTTGTTAAACGCACCAACGTTTTGCATTTCACAATTTTTAACGGTAAACGGAGCATATATGGTGACATACGGTATTAAGAAACTATCAGACTGTTTACCAGTTGATTTTGATGGGGTGTGTATGTATATATATGTGTGTGTATATTACACAAACGACTGCATGGCCTATGACCCTTCTGATCCTATCACAAAGTCTAGTCATATGGATAAAAAGCATGTATTAGAACTGAAATATTGGGGTACACAGCATCTGGTGGCTCAACGCATTTTGCGGCTTGGTGCCACTCATCAGGAGCAAGCACATGGTTTATCTAGAAGTAGGACATTTTATATCTAATTTAATTAACTTGTATCAAAAAGGGGGAAGGAGATTAGAAAAACCCACCTATAAATCACTTACAAGTGAATGTGCAGTCGTAGGAGTGGTATCAGATCACTGGCTACCCAGAAATCACCAGGGACGGGAGCCGAGGAGGCATGTCCAGCGACGGCACACATCACAGGCAGCAACCCAGGCAGGACCCGGGCGCACAGAACAGTCCTATAATGAATATGTGACAGCAAATTTAGTGAGATGACCAAATCGGTGTGTGTATGAGGAACTATGTGTAGGGGAATATGACAGTGCCAAAACCCCTTTCACACTGGGGCGTTTTTCAGGCGCTTTGGCTTTTAAAAAGCCTGTAAAGCGCCTGAAAGAAGCCTCATCTGCAATCCCAATGTGAAAGCCCTTTCACACTGCCAGCGCCTGGAAAAACGCTGGTAAAGCGCCGCTAAGCCCCCTTTCTCACTGGGGGCTTTTTCAGGCGATTTGGCTTTAAAAAAAAAGCTCCCTCAATGGGAAGGGGGCTTTAGGAGCGGTGTATTCAACGCTCCTAAAGCGCTGCAAAGAAGCTGCTTGCAGGACTTTTTTTTGATGCCCTGCCAGCGTGAAAGCACTCAGGCTTTCACATTGGGATTGCAGATGCAGCTTCTTTCAGGCGCTTTTTTTAACCCCAACTTGCCTGGAAAAACGCCCCAGTGTGAAAGGGTAAAACAGACGCAGGTCAGGCTGGTGTGGGCGATTGGACATGGATGCAGGAACGCATGCCGCGTGAATCTGGAGTGCGTTTTTGTGGTGTGAACCAGCCTTTAATGGATGAAAAATGACTCCCGATTGCTGTGGGTTTTGTCCTTGTCACTGTTCTCCATTTTTTGTACCATGTTCAGTGCTTTTTATTTTTTATTTTTTTTTATTACATTTTTCCCCCCCCCCCTAACACTTTGTCATTGATATTGTCTTTCTTTTGACAGTATGCATTAGAGCGATTAAAAATCCTGTGTGAAGAAGCTTTATGCAGTAGCCTTTCAGCGGAAAATGTTGCTGATGTCCTTATCTTGGCAGATTTGCACAGTGCCGAGCAGCTGAAAGCACAAGCAATAGACTTTATTAACAGGCAAGTACAATTGTGCCGCGTTCACCACACCATGCGGCTTCGGTGCTTCTGAGACACGACCCGAGTCCAACACCCGGCTTAAAACAAAACCTTTATTCTTTCCCTGGAGCCTCTTGGCCGAGATCTACAGATGAAAAATGATTACAAATGTAAATTTTTGTTCCACAAGCTGGGGAGATGTGACACATGATGTAAAGTAGATCATTTCCTAAACCCCCCCCCCCCCCCCCCTACAGTAATTACATTTTCGGAAGTCGGTGAGAGGAGTCTTGTGTCCATGCTGGTAAAGAGCTAATCGCTCCACATTTATGAAATGTTATTATATGCAGGGCCGCCATCAGGGGGGGTACAGGCAGTACACCTGTAAGGGGCCGGGAGGTCCCCAGGGGCCCGGATGGCAACCCCCTTTTTTTTATTTTATTTTTTTTTAGGGTTCCAGAGGTTCCCAGGGGCCTGGAGACCCAGATGGCAACCCCCCTTTTTTTTATTTTTATATATATATATTTTTTTTTGTAAAGGCCCCCTCCTTCTCAATTTCAGGCGGCAGCACCCATCTCCCCCCCCCCCCCCCCCAGTTCTTTGCTCCAGGAGGGCCCATGCCTGAAGCTGTGTAAGGGGCCCCATAATTCCTGATGGCGGCCCTGATTGTGTGTCTGACTGGTAGCAGTGGGAATGCAACAGTAACTGGTTTTCCGGTGGAAAAAGTGGCTGATTACTGAGGATTGCCTTGGTTTTCTGGTTACTAGCTTTAGTGGAAGAATTTCTTGGCTGAGTTTTACTTTGAAACCTCGCACACACGATCGGATTTCCATCGGACAAAGCCGTGGAATTTTTGTCTGAAGGTCTTTTGGCCGTGAACTTGTTCTGCATACAGACGGCAGAACTTTGTCAGCCAACAAATACGAAACTACATGATTTTCAGCTCTTCAGCGCCACCCTTTGGGCACTTTCTGCTAATGTTGTGTTATGGTTAGCATTGCTTCTGAGAATGCGTGTTTGTAGTTTAGATTTTCCCTTGGACTACAGGAGAGTCAGGACGATCTCTACGTTGCAGATAGAGAAAGGAGCTGTGTGTTGGTAGTGGGCGTCCTGACTCTCCTGTAGTCCAAGGGAGGGGGCGAGCATGACACGCCTCACATTACTGTGTGGAGTTACAGTCCAAAGAACAGGAAGTAAGGACATTTAAAAGCAAAATGGAAGGATGAGGTAAGTGAAGGAGAACTGCACTAAGGTAAAGGAAGCTATTTAGGATTTTTTTTTTTTTTTTTTTACCTTTTACAACCCCTTCAATGTTATGGCTGTGTGTGTGTGTGTGTGTGTGTGTGTGTGTGTTTAGCTTGTGGAAGTGCCTCAAGGGGGTTGTGTACCACTGACTTCTTTTGAACAAGTAAAAATTGTGCTTTACATTATTGTTTAACTTCTTGCCGACCAGCCGCCGCCGTTTCACGGCGGCAGGTCGGCTCGGCTGCACAAAATCACGTAAACACTACATGATTTTGCATTTCAGCCACTAGGGGCGTGTGCGATCACCGCCGAAGTGTGCACCATAATGTCGCAGTCACAATAAAAATCGCTGAGGCAAGTTTACATTATAGAGTGATGGGCTTTCTTCATATTTCATGTCTGAGGATTACAACCACTTTAAGGTGAGCGCATTGGCTATCTATCCGATCAGCTGTTCTTATATTCTCAGAGTGAAAACAACTGGAATAAGCACTACATTTAACCACTTAAGCCCCGGACCAATATGCTGCCTAAAGACCCAAGGGGTTTTTACAGTTCGGGACTGCGTCGCTTTAACAGACGGTTGTGCGACGTGGCTCCCAAACAAAATTGGCGTCTTTTTTTTCCCCCCACAAATAGAGCTTTCTTTTGGTGGTATTTGATCACCTCTGCGGTTTTTATTTTTTGCGCTATAAACAAAAATAGAGCGACAATTTTGAAAAAAATTCAATATTTACTTTTTGCTATAATAAATATCCGCCAAAAACATATATATAAAAAAAAAATTTCCTCAGTTTAGGCCGATACGTATTCTTCTACCTATTTTTGGTAAAAAAAATCGCAATAATCGTTTATCGGTTGGTTTGCGCAAAATTTATAGCGTTTACAAAATAGGGGATAGTTTTATTGCATTTATTTTTTTTACTACTATTGGCGGCGATCAGCGATTTTTTTTCGTGACTGCGACATTATGGCGGACACTTCGGACAATTTTGACACATTTTTGGGACCATTGTCATTTTCACAGCAAAAAATGCATTTAAATTGCATTGTTTATTGTGAAAATGACAGTTGCAGTTTGGGAGTTAAACACAGGGGGCGCTGTAACATTTAGTGTTCACTTAGTGTGTGTTTACAACTGTAGGGGGGTGTGGCTGTAGGACTGACGTGATCGATCGAGTCTCCCTTATATAAGGGATCACTTGATCGATGCGCCGCCATAGTGAAGCACGGGGAAGCCGTGTTTACATACGGCTCTTCCCGTTCTTCAGCTCCGGGGAGCGATCGCGACGGGGCGGCTATAAACGAATAGCCGCGCCGTCGTCCCGGATCGCTCCCCGAGGCTTACCGACCGCCGCATGTAGGGGGGGGGGGGGGGGGTCCCGATCGGACCCCCGACCCACGTCTAGCAGAGGACGTACAGGTACGTTCATGTGCCTGTCTGTGCCATTCTGCTGACGTATATGTACATGAGGAGGTCGGCAAGTGGTTAAAGTCCTATTGGTACCTTTTAGAAAGGATCATAATGAGAATGGCAGCAGGTACGGTAAGTTATAAACTCCAAAAAATAGGTCATATATCACCTTACAGCATTGTTTGCTTAGCAATATGTACTGTACAGGGCGTAAGGAAAAGGAAGATAATCCGGAATTATCCTTTGTATACATGTGGATATAATTTCAGGAGTATTGTACAGTTATATCCAGTTGTCCGGGTTTTTATTTTTTTAAGGGCTTTATGTTCATTTATGTTTATCAATGAAGGACAATACAAAGATCTACCCTTGCAAGTGGTTATTTCAACACCATATAGAATTTTATCAGCCTTCTGACTATTCATTACACAGCTCTGGTTCCAGCCGAAGTCTGGATTGTTGGCTGAGCCTCAGGCTCCGTCCCTCTGTCCATACAGACTTCTGTCTCTCGACAGTGCTGCACCGCTCGGACAACGGTCTGATAGGGTCTCCTCTTTATCCCTCCGCTGACGGGTCTGGACATGCACTACCTGTGTCCTCAAGCTTGTACCTCCACAGCAATGGCTTACTCACGAGCAACTGTTTACAAGGGGAAAACCGTAGTGTATAAGGTACCAACCTTGTATACCTCATTTTGTCTAGGGAATAGTACAAACAGTTTTACTTACCTGACCCTCCTATCTGGTGTTAGACTTTCCTGGCAATTGCCATATCCACAGAGGAATCTGTGCCAGACCTGGCTCTCCAAGGGTCATTTTCCACCTTCACCATCTTACAGTAATGCCTCGTACACGCGACCGTTTTCCTTGGCAAAAACCATCAAGAAAAATGCTGGCAGAGCTTTTTTGCCGAGGAAAAACGGTCGTGTGTATGTTTTTCGGTGAGAAAACTGTCATGGATCTCGACGAGAAAAAAGAGAACATGCTCTTTTTTTTTGGGGGGGAGTCTTAATTTTTTAATTAAGTGAAAAGGATAATGCGCTAAAATCAACTGATTAAATAAGGTGTCAACACATCAAAGTTACTGGAGAAAAAAGAGAAAATGATACAAAGAATAGAGTTCCAAATTCCATGTATATCGTCCCTAGTTGCTGTGATCCTGAAAACAACTCAGAGGCACTTTGCCAGACCACACACACACAATGTGTGAGAGATATAATCAGCTTGATGATGTAGTGATCAGACCTGTCAGGTCAAAGTGCTTTTCACCAGGTATTCACATGTTCATATATACAAAGAAAGGGAGAAAAAAGAGACCAATAGTGTGATACTGTAAATGAAACACCAACGTCTCACAACACTCAGAACATCACTCACGAATCCCCGATATTAAATAGGCTTCAGCGTGTATGCATGTAAACTGCTCAGCTTGTCAGGCTCCTCATCCGGCACCTCCGTGCGTCCCGTCACTCAAGCTCCTCCCCTGAGGGGAGGAGCTTGAGTGACGGGACGCACGGAGGTGCCGGATGAGGAGCCTGACAAGCTGAGCAGTTTACATGCATACACGCTGAAGCCTATTTAATATCGGGGATTCGTGAGTGATGTTCTGAGTGTTGTGAGACGTTGGTGTTTCATTTACAGTATCACACTATTGGTCTCTTTTTTCTCCCTTTCTTTGTATATATGAACATGTGAATACCTGGTGAAAAGCACTTTGACCTGACAGGTCTGATCACTACATCATCAAGCTGATTATATCTCTCACACATTGTGTGTGTGTGGTCTGGCAAAGTGCCTCTGAGTTGTTTTCAGGATCACAGCAACTAGGGACGATATACATGGAATTTGGAACTCTATTCTTTGTATCATTTTCTCTTTTTTCTCCAGTAACTTTGATGTGTTGACACCTTATTTAATCAGTTGATTTTAGCGCATTATCCTTTTCACTTATTTTGTCTGGTTTAGTTCACCGTTTTTAATTGCTGCTTTATCATTTATTCATTGATTAAGTAATATAATTACTTTCACTTTAGTAGCGCTGTAGACCTTTCACATTAATTTTTTAATTGTGGTTCTCGTCGGGCTGGTTTACGACTAGAAATACGTTTGTGTGTATGCTTAGAAACCCGCGCATGCTCAGAATAAAGTATGAGATGGGAGCGCACCTTCGGTAAAAGTAGCGTTCGGAATGGAGATGGCACATTTGTCACGCTGTAACAGACTAAAAGCGCAAATCGTCTCTCACCAAACTTTTCCTTAACACGCAGTAACATGAGATTAGCAAAAGCAGCCCCAAGGGTGGCGCCAGTGGAATCGAACTTCTCCTTTTTATAGTGCCGTCGTACGTCACCGCGTTTGAGAACGACGAGATTTTGTCTCGACAGTGTGTATGCAAGGAAAGCTTGACAAGAATCTCTTCAAGGAAATAGACGTTTCTTTTAAGACGAGATGTCACTTTTATATGAGGGGTCTTCAAAATGTGTTGTGTTTTCTTCATCATACTCTTCTTCATCCTTTCTTTCTCGTCTTTCTCTTTCCTTTTCTTTTTTTCTTTCTCTTTCCTTTTCTCTTCTTTCTTTTCTTTTTTTTTTTTTTTTTTCTCTTTCCTTTTTTTTTTTTTCTCGTTTCTAAACGGTTCATTAATTTCAAAAACAAATTATTTCTTTTGCTATGCGTTTTTTCCAAGTGTCGTGCCAACTTTTAATGCCACAAGCAAAACTTTTCCTGCCCTGGCCATTTGCACCGAAAATTATAAAAGTGGGAAAACTTTTTGAAGACCCCTCCATATTTTATTGGGATTCAGCATTCCCTTATGAAGATGGTTTTCAGGTTTATCTACATATATGTTGTGCATTATCCTGTTGACATTGCTTCTAAACGCTCTTTATTTACAGATGTAGTCTTCTCAGGCAACTAGGTTGCAAGGACGGCAAAAACTGGAATGGCAGGTAAGTGCTTGTAATTTTATTCCATGGTGTCTCCATCCAGTACAGAAATCTGCTTCCGTCTGAAAAGTAAACAAAGCAGCTGCGCCTGTGTGCGTTTAGGAGCGTCATTAAAAATAAGAAAATGTCACGTAGATGAAGCGGAGTACTTGGCATTAAACACTGAGGGTGGGTCTGTATATACTGTACAAAGCAGAGTGATGCATTTACTTGAATGATTTCTGCCTAGCGTCACTCTGGTCATGCTTGAACAGCCAGCCCCTGGTAATCCAGAGTTAAGTGTAACTACTATTGGTTGCGATAACACATTTTTTGTGTCTGTGTGAATAGGTTCAGTTTATTGTGAACTGGTAGCCCTGACTCCCCCAGACACCCTGTGCTGATACATTTAGCATCTTGGTTAGGAAATTATGGTGTACTCAAAGCTGATAATTGTAAAGTTCTCCGAAGGTAATGTTCAAAGCGGACCTTCACCAACAAACTGTACTTCTCTCTTCTGCGCAAGAATTGCATTATTTAGGACCTGGCGGAGTGCCCTGTGGCATGTCTGCACCACAAGGCTCTGTCAGTTCCTAAAAACTTGTCTGCGCATGAGTGGGATTAAGAAATCGCAACCTTGAGTGAGGGAATGATATCCCCCATTCGACTCTATGCCATTGGATGACAGCAGGGAAGTCAAATGTCACGTCTGCCCAACGGCCTTAAAGGGACAAAACATATTTTTTTAGTGTTTTTTTTTTTTTTTTTTTCCTTTTTTAAGTGTAAATGTAAGATCTGATCTCACCCCAGATCTCACATTAAAGAGGTCCTGTCATGTTTTTTTTTTCTGTTGCAAGGGATGTTTACAAGTGATCCAAATTCTTATTTTAACCACTTGCTTACTGGGAACATATACCCCCTTCCTGCCCAGGCGAAATTTCAGCTTTCGGCACTGTCCCGCTTTGAATGACAAAATTTACGTCTTTTTTTTTTTTTTTTTTTTTTCCACAAATGGAGCTTTCTTTTGGTGGTATTTGATCACCTCTGCGGTTTTTTTATTTTTTGCGCTATAAACAAAAATAGAGCAATTTTGAAAAAAACACTATTTTTTTAGTTTTTGCTATAATAAATATCCTATTTTAAAAATATATATTTTTTTCAGTTTAGTCCGATACGTGTTCTACATATTTTTGGTAAAAAAAAAAAAAATCACACTAAGCGTATAGTGATTGGTTTGCGCAAACGTTATAACGCCTACAAAATAGGGGATAGAATTATAAATTTTTTATTTTTATCGTATTATTGTATTATTATTATTATTATTATTATTATTATTATTATTATTATTATATATATTTTTTTTTTTTTTTTTGACACATCGGACACTTTTGACACATTTTTGGGACCATTCACATTTATACAGAGAACAGTGCTATAAAAATGCACTGGTTACTGTATAAATGTGACTGGCAAGCAAGGGGTTAACACAAGGGGGCATCAAGGGGTTAAATATGTACCCTGGGAGTGATTCTTTCTGTGGGGGGAGGGGGACTGACTGGGGGAGTTGACCGATGGGTGTCCCTATGTACCAGGGACACACCATTGGTCTTTACACACAGAGCTCCACGTCCCTGGCTATGTGACTGCCGATCGCGGTTGCCTGGCGGACATCGCGGGCGGCAGGCACGTGCACGCTCCCCCGGTTGCGCGCGGCCGTATATAGACTGCCTCCCGGCAGATCAGAGCCACCTTGCGGCCGTATATAGTTGGCCACAGGGTGGGAAGTGGTTAACACTGGCCTTAAAAAATAAAAATAAAAAAAATAATAATAAAAAAAAATATGAAGAAAAATTCAAAGATTAAAGCGCACTGTCCTTCCGAGCTCACGCCCACATATGAAAACGGTGTTCAAACTACACATGTGAGGTATTGCTGCGATCATTGATTTTAGTACAGAACCTGCTCTGTAACTCAAAACTGGTAACCTGTAGACATTTTTAAACGTCGCCTATGGAGATTTTTAAGTGCCAAAGTTTGTTGCCATTCTGCGAACGGGGTCAATTTCGAAGCATGACATGTTGGGTATAAATTTAGATGGATAGATAGATATAGAGGAGGAGAGTCTACTGACATCACTATTCCACCCACAGAGCTCCAGACAACAGACCCACCCACAGAATCTGTAGTTTTTCGGTTCTTATAACAGACAGAGGGGAGATATATGACAGGTGAGGATACATGCAAGAGGCATCTATATCCTTATAGATCAGCACTATGGCAGTAGTTTAGAAAGGATGAGAGTGGCTTTACATCCACTTTAACAATCTAGAAGAATTTTTTTTCCTGGAGGGTGCCAATACTGATTTCTTATTTTGAAAAAGCTTAGCTTATTTGCTTGATTCTAATTGTGTGTATTTCAAATAACAAAACAAGAAAAAAGACCCAAAGCAACATCGGACATTCGCATGTCATCTCAAGCAGCTTGTAAAAAAAAAGTAATAATTGGTAAAAGCTGCGCTGCAATGTAAAAAGATCAATATAACAGTCAAATTATAATGTGTGTGTGTGTGTGTGATGCACACAAATCAGTGCAATCTAAAATAAACAAGTGAAAGGTGCAGAGTCCATATGAATGGATGTATCTCAGGGAAAATCAAGATGACAAAGTTCTCCGAATGTGTGAAAGGTATCCAGATAATATCCAGTGAATCTGTATAGCAGATGAAAGTATCCTCCACCGTTAAATCCTAACTGCTTACCAAAATGATAAGTTAATCAAGCATGTAACCGTAACTGCCAGATCCAGGATTCCAGGGTATATTTTCACCTTATCTCAGTTTCACATATCAGACTATTCCTTCTCCATAGTGTGACCCAAAAGAGAAAAGGCTGCAGCTACACACAATGCAGGTCAGTGTGGATGCTGTTGGGAAATTCAAGCTGTCTCAGTCCGCTCCTCTCTGTGTGCAGTGCTCAGACTCTGTAAAAAAAAAAAAAAAAAGTGTCTTACTCTAAATTTTTGGGCATGGGTCATCTTGTACACCAGAATCCAGAACGTTTTTTCTTTTGCACAGTTGGCTAGTGGACTCGGAGCTTTTCCTTCACAGTATTCTGTAGGCAAAAATAATGCAGCTTCTTTATTGGCAAGACTGCTGCACTGAGGCTTGGACATTTCGGGAGCAGGGGCCACAGCACCGGCTCCAGCAAATCCTACAAGCCTTGTTTCAGCATGATACTCTTTTAGTACGATCAAGCTTTTCTTCCTTTTTAGGATTGTTGTGCCATTCTGTTTGGAACTGCAGATTATGTTTTGGAGCAAAAGGGTATATCAAATGCTATTTTTTGTACAAGTCCTTAGCTGCTTTGGATGCTTCTTCAGTATTCCACCTACTGGTTCTCTTGGGGTAACTGAAATGAATCTTGTTTGTCATTTCCTAGTGCTGTCTTTATAGTGTGACAGGAACAAGCAGAACTGTGTCTAGAGCAGGGGGTCTCCAAACTAAAACAAATGGCCAGTTTACTGTCCTTCAAGCTTTAGGGGAGCCGAAAATGTTCTGGGCCCAATATCGTTGAAAAACATGGCCTACGGGTTGGTGATCAGTAGGAGGAGGTATAGTATCCCATCATCTGTGTCAGTGGGAGGAATAATGCTCCATTGTTGGTGTCAGCGGGAGGAATAGTGCACCATCATTAATATCAGTGGCAGGAATTATGCCCCACTGTAGCTGTCAGTGGCAGGAATAGTGGCTCATATCAGACAGAATAGTACCCCAAGGACTGAATACAAATGCATGCAACACTTTTTTAGATATTCATTTGTAAAACAAATTGAACAATTTATCATTTTCCTTCCACTTGGCAATTATTTGCCACTGATCACATAAAATCCATATAAAATTTACATTTTTGGTTGTAACCTCACAAAATGTGGAAAATTTCAAGGGGTTTGAATTCTTTTTCAAGGCACTGTATTTTGGGAAACCTGAAACCATCATTGCTTTTGGTCTACTGGTCTGTACAGTTTAAAGGGGTTGTAAAGGTTTGTTTTTTTTATTTTCTAAATGGGTTCCTTTTAAGCTAGTGCATTGTTGGTTCACTTCTTCTTTTTTTTTCCTTTCTAAATGTTTTTTTTCTTTGTCTGAATTTCTCACTTCCTGTTTCTCCTCAGTAAGCTTGCCCCCATCCAAGCTTTTCTGGCTGGGGGTTAGTCAGCCAGAACAGCTTACTGAGAAGGAAAAGAAAGTGAGAAATTCAGACTAAGATAAAGGGAAATTTAAGAAAAAGGTAAGTGAACTAACAATGCTCTAGCTTAACTGCTTGCCGACCAGCAGCCGCAGTTATACGACGGCAGGTCGGCTCTGCTGGGCGAGATCACATAGCTATACGATGGCTATACGTGATCTCACCAAGCAGCCAATAGGGGTGCGCCGCCGGAGGCGATCACCGCCGGGCACCCGCGATCGCGATCACCGCCGGGCACCCGTGATCGCTCATTACAGAGCGAGAACCGGGAGCTGTGTGTGTAAACACACAGCTCCTGGTCCTGTCAGGGGAGAAATGCCTGACCGTCTGTTCATACAATGTATGAACAGCGATCAGTCATTTCCCCTAGTGAGGCCACCCCCCCCCCCCCCCCCCCGTACAGTTAGAGCACACCCAGGGAACATACTTGACCCCTTCCCCGCCCCCTAGTGTTAACTCCTTCCCTGCCAGTGGCATTTTTATAGTAATCCAATGCATTTTTATAGCAGTGATCGCTATAAAAATGCCAATGGTCTCAAAAATGTGTCAAGTGTCCGCCATAATGTGGCAGTACCGAAAAAAATCGTTGATTGCCACCATTACTAGTAAAAAAAATTTTTATAAAAATACCCCCTATTTTGTAAACACTGTAACTTTTGCGCAAACCAATCAAATGCTTATTGCCTTATTTTTCGTTAAAAAAAAAAAAAAATGTAGAAGGAAAAAAAATGCTTTGATATATTTTTGGGGGATATTTATTATAGCAAAAACAAAATATTCATTTTTTTTTTCAAAATTGTCGCTCTATTTTTGTTTATAGAGCAAAAACTAAAAACCGCAGAGGTGATCAAATACCACCAAAAGAATGCTCTATTTGTGGGGAAAAAAAGACGCCAATTTTGTTTGAGAGCCACGTCGCACGACTGTGCGTTAAAGCGACGCAGTGCCGAATCGAAAAAAGTGCTCTGGTCTTTGACCAGCAATATGGTCCGGGGCTGAAGTGGTTAAAGGAACCTATGTAGAAAATAAAAAACTAACCTTTATAACCCCTTTAAGAGTAGATCTGTGTTGAACCCCCTGCAGTGCATTCTAGCATTAGCAATATCTGGTGCCCCGTGAGGGGGCTGGGTTTATATTAAATTACATCATTATTCATGTGTGACTAGGAAAGCATGAAGTCCTGGGAACAAATGCTTTTTTTATGGTACATGCAGTGCAGCTACATTGTTCACAATGCCCGCACTAAGCTCTTTTGGTGTATTCTATTTTCAGTCAAGCAACCGACATAATGGAGACTGCAGGCTGGAAATCCATGATCCAGTCCCACCCACATTTAGTGGCAGAGGCCTTCCGAGCACTGGCGTCCGCACAATGTCCGCCCTTTGGAATTCCCAGAAAGCGACTAAAACAGTCCTGAAACATGCTCATGAACTGCGTATTTCCACCAATAAAGGATAGGACACTCAGTGTTCCAAACTGAGTACCACACAAGCTGAGGCATCCGTTCTCTCCCACTTCACGTGCCCACGGGGGACTGAGGACATCGCTAGCATTGCGGATGGATGATGTGATCCACAGCTTTAAATTGGACTGGTTGATCTCCGACTCACTGAATGGCCTTAAATTACCCTCAGCAGATCCCATCTATACTGTGTTACGTACGGCAGTTTACGTGTTTTTTTTTTTTTTCTTTGTTTTTATAAATAAACTGTGCCTTGTCGTGTGACCAGGCTATGCAGGATTGCACTAACTCTATAATACGGTAATAACTGAATTCTGGTTTTTCAGAAGGATAGTTGTTGTTTTTTTTTGTTCTGTGGAAAAAAATTTGTTTTGCTTTGTCCATGTTCCGTGTCATAGATGGAAACCTTTTTGGCTCTCCAGATGTTGTGAGACTACAAAAACCAGCATGTTGCGTTGCCTTTAGCCATCAGTGGGTTGCTTTTATATTGCACTCCCATACTGCACTAAGAAAAGGGGAGGCTGAAAATGTGACTTGAGCTTTGAAAGAATCTGATTAGAGCCGTGGGTCAGCACAGAATGTCTTAGACAATTATTTAATTGGACCTATTACTGGTTAAAGTAAACACGTCACCACCTCTCATACTTGGTCATTAGTCTAGCACACTTCAGGCTGTTTGCACATATCCTTTTTTCTTTTTTTGACAAAGGGGCTTCTGTATACCTGAGACCTTTTCGGGGAGCGTGTTAATCTCTTGAATTTTATTTTGGCCTAAGCAGAGAGCTACGATGTACATCCTTCTGTGGATGGGGAACCTGGTTGCAGCTCTGTCCAGACGTTGTGGTTTATGTATAGCTTACACCCAGGTTTGGTAGATCTTGAAAGTATGCAGAAGCAATTTTGTCAAGATAGAAAGGAAAATTTAATAATGTGTATATATATTTTTTTGATGGTCATAATCCTGCCTTTTTTGGATGTCTTTTGGCCGGTCAAAAGACACGTAGGGTCCTCTTTCGCCTATCTTTTTGACTAGGGACATATGTTCCTCAATGAGGCAGAGTGCAGCACTGACCTAAATCTGCACTGGTTTCTGCAGGGTGATGGGATAACTCCCTTCCCAGTGGCTCACAGGAAGTGGGCTGATTGATGCTGGCCAACAATTAGTCCAACGATAAACCATAGAGTAGCGAGTCTTTGAGGGATGACGCTGGTTAGAAGTTGAGTACTGCGGTTAAAGCTCCTTCCCCCCCCCCTTTTTTTTTAATTTAAACTGCAGGGCAATAAACATGTTGGAGTTGGGTTGTAGTGATGGGCTTTTAATAAAACTGGAGCCAAAAAACAAAAATTAATTTTCTTCCTTGTCCCTTGAGGGGCACAGAAAAATTTCACCTTTTTTAGGTTATACTCCCTACTGAAGGATTGGATCATGCAGGCCAGCCCAGGATTACCCAATTTACTATCAGAATGCCTCAGTGTTTTTTTTTTTTTTTTGTACTTAGTGTCCTAAGAGGATCAACTACGATGTGTAGATATATTTTTTGCTGCACCTTTCATTTCTTGGTCAATCAAGACTATTCTCTACAATGTTTCTAGAGCTTGTCTCTTTATCCGGCGTGGCCATCCTCAATCTGGCTTTTGAAATGCTGCTTCAGGACCTGACTTGACATTGTATGGAAATGACCCTCAGGCACTGGGTTTCTGTGAAGGAGACTTCATTTTGGTAAAATTAACTGCAGAGCATCTTCCAGGTCCAGAGCCCCAGGCATTGTCTCGGCTCTTGCGGTGCCTCCTGAAGACTTTGTAAGTAAACCAGTGGACTTTTTTCTTTTCACATTTTTCCCTATGTGTTTTTTTTTTACTCTTTTTCCCACTATGCAGCTTCAAGGAAGCAACATCCCCCCCCCCCCCCCCGCCCCACTGCTGCTCTTGCTTGCAAAAAAGCTACGTGGAGCTTTGATCCATTCCTGTTGCCCATGTAGAGTGTCTATGGTCACCTTTGACCAACCTACCCCCAGCTGCTAACCGAGCCTGGGTTTTGTGGGTACCCAAGGTCTTGCCTCTTGCTCTGAGCCTTCCTTTGTCTTATTGCCGCACAGTCACAGCTGTAATAGGTGCCTCAGGTCACGCTCTACTAAAGGCTCTAGGGCTGCTTGCAGCATGCCTATTGGGGATGCCAACATTTGCAACCTGGAATCTTTTTGCCATCTGCTCCTATAGTTTATTGTATCAAAATCCTCAATGGCTCTGTCAGGTGTGGCTGTTCCCTCTGCCCTGTCAACTGAGGCTTTTACTCTACAATCATGCAAGGCTTTGAGTAGATCACTCAGTAATTTGTGGACTCTGACAGCAGAAGCCACAAGTGCTCTCCTGTGCCATCCATTTAAAAGGTTTCTCATTTACTTGTGGCCTTGGCAGCTTCTGAGCCATCAGGCACTTAAACTGTTTGATCATGAGTCTTTGGCTTATGAGCTTGCCCATGAGGAGTCAGTCCACTGCGATCACTTCCAAATAGAGACTGTTTGTTTTCAGTTCTTATAGATGCAGTGCACAGAAATCGCCTGCTGGAGGCTTTTCAGAAACTTCAGACATTCCTCAGATTCAAGATCCCCAGACCAGGAGTTGGGACAACTCTGCTTTTGCATGATAGTCTTGGGCCTGATTGTGTTCTCTTTCAAGGCAGTCCCATTTAGGCAGTTTTTCTTCAGACCTCCCCAACCCATTATTCTGTCATGGCCAAGTCAGTCAAGTCCCTGGACAGGCAGATTTATTTGACAAGGAGGCCCAGGTTGTCCCTGATCAGGTGGCTCAAAACAAATCCATCTTTGAAATCAGGGAGTACTTGTAGAAGACCCTCATAAGTGTCTCAAGCTGTCACACTGATCAGTGTATTCTGAGGGCAGGAACTCTTCCCCAATGTGAGAATATAAACACACAGCTGAGAGGATTCCCCCATTACTTTGAATGTGTGGATGGGGAAATCGGGTCGGCTATTTTTATTTCATTTTTTTCCCTTCAGCCTGCTGGTAGAACCAAAAAAAAACACCTTTTCGGTTGCATAGGGACAAGGTGGTGTTTAGACCCATGACTTCCTTCTTGCCTTATCCATCTAGTTTCTGCCTTTCACCTAAACCAGGAAATTTTTACTCTGTCCCTCTATCCGGCTCCAGTTCGACAAAAGTAAATTTTCACTTCTTTGGGTTTGGTTTGGGCTTTAAGAGTCTATCTCTTAGCCACTACTTCTTTTCAGGAAGACTGATTCCCTTGTTATAGCGGATGGTCTCCGTAAAGGTACACCAGCTCCTAGTGAGTGAGTGAGAAACTTGTATAGCGCAAACAAATGTGAACTTAATCGCCTCAAGGCGCTGGCATCCAGAGTTGTACAGGTCTTTCAGAAGAGGCGGGTCTTCAGTTTTTTCCTAAAAACCTGATGGTTTTCTTCCCTAGATGATTTAGACTGACCACTATCTAAACTATAACCAAGGATTTGTTTCCATCCATTCTTTTCCATCAACCAGGTGCACCCTAATGGATCTGTGGGTGCTTCATAGGCTCTTTGGCATCAAGCAACTATACCTCACATTTGAAAGGCTACCATCTGGTGTTTTGTTCACAACAGGTGGAATGTGCAGTTCTGTTTTTTTCTTTGGCCTGATAGCATTTGTTGCACACCTTTCAGTTGGACTGCTTTTGGCCCTACCAAAGTTGAAAGACTTCCTCTACAAAATGCGTAGTATTCTGGTTGTCATGAATAACTGCTTACTTTTGGCTCCATTCCAGTAGGCCTTACAGAAGCCTATTCAGTGTTGCCATAGCAAGTAGATTCCCCTTTGATTCTGCAGTCTGCACTAGAAACATGGGGCCAGATTCACAGAATAAGTACGCCGGAGTATCTGCTGATACTCCGGCGTACTTTCAAATTTGCCGCGCCGTATCTTAATTTGTAATTCACAAACAAGATACGACGGCATTTGGCTAAGATCCGACAGGGATACGGCTTCGTACGCCTTCAGATCTTAGGATGCAATACTTCGGCTGCCGCTGGGTGGAGATCGCGTTGTTTTCCGCGTCGGGTATGCTAATTAGCTGTTTACGGCGATCCACGAAGGTACGCGCGTTCGTCGCATTCTCTTACGTCGTCGCTAGTCGGCTTTTTGCGTCGCAAAGTTACGGCTGCTATTTAGGTGGTGTAACAATAGACAGCCCATGTTAAAGTATGGCCGTCGTTCCCGCGTCGAATTTCAATTTTTTTTTGCGCAAGTCGTCTGGGAATACGAAAGTACGTTACGCACGTTGCCATTCAAAACATGACGTCGGGGCGACGTCATTTCGTACAAAGCACGGTGGGAAATTTCAAAACTGAGCATGCGCAGTACGTTCGGTGCGGGAACGCGCCTAATTGAAATGGTCCCGGCCCATTTGAATTAGGCGGGCTTGCGCCGGACGGCTGTACGCTACGCCGCCGCAAGTGCTTTGTGAATCAAGCACTTGCGATGAAAACTTGCGGCGGAGTAACGTAAAGGACATACGTTACGCCGCCGCAAAGATATGTGAATCTGGCCCATGGTTTCTAAAACATGGTTGGTGAACAGAGGCCCTGGGAGGCAATGCACACTGGGATAATAGTGGGGCAACATCTGTGGAGTCACTTGGGACCTTGGGTATGTTACAGCCAGCAAGAAGATTTATTGCCTCTGATGTCATGAGAACCATTTTAAAAGCTGAACTAAACTTTCAAACCAAATTTAAAAAATTTGGGGCCTGCAGGAGCCCTTTGACATAATATGCAAGTATGTACGTCATATTTGCATATTATAGCAGACTTGCCTAGCAACACTGACCCCTTCAGCAACACTTCCCTCCATGGCTGGTGCTTCTATCTTGACCCGGTCTTTTTCTGGGTTCGGAGTCTTCAGCCATCCTGATTGCCCTGGACCATGTGACTTAACTGGAATGTCCCCTAACTGCACATGCACAGCTCAGTGTACAGTAACAGAAAAAAGTGCAGACAGGTAAAAATAGCTGACAGAAGAATAATGCACTTTTTAACAAACCAAGTTTCGTTCTGCTTTAAGGGTTGCTATTGGGTCATGCAGTTGTATTCCTTTTTTGTTAAGCCTGCGGTACCCAAGTACATTAACATTTGAAGGCTTGATCTAAGATGTAAGAGAGCACTTGAAACCTTTTTGTCATAGAGAGAAAATCTGTGCACAAGTGTTGCTGATGGCCTAGAAGGTGAAAACGCACAAGACCCTGGTCCAAAGCGCAATGAGTAGGCCAGCGTTGTTTGTTTTCTTCCTGATGGTCACTCGTTATATTATTTATAGCACGATTGTTTGTGTACAAGTTGTTTTAAATCTTTAAAAGAAACACAATAAAATTGTTATTTTTTTTGTTTGTTTTGTTTACAAACTGAGCTTTATACCAGTGTTTCATTTTATTCATTCTTTTCTGTAGTCTCAAAACTACCAAGTCACATTTTTTTTTCCCCCCCAAGGCCAGGCAACATTAATGTAGAACTCTGGCCAGGCTATGGACATTCAATTATTTACAGAATCTTACAATATTTTGTTGTAATCAGTAGTAAGGCTCGATTCACACCTATGCATGTTGTTTTTGAGCGTTTTTGCAGTGCATTTTGCCGCGTTTTGAGTTTTTAATTTTTTTACATTTCATTTAAAAACCAGGTTAAAAAAATAAAAACGCAAATCGCGTCAAAAACACGATACTTGCGTTTTGGATGCGGGTACATTGACTTCTATTACATGCAAAACGCTGCTTTTTGCTGGGGGAAAAAAAGTCCCCGACCCTTTCCAAAAACGCAGAGGCACAAAAAAGCATTGATGTGAACATGTTCCATAGGAACCCATGTTAAAAAATGTCCCTGATTTTCTGCAAAATGCACCAAAAAACGCATTGGTGTGAATCGAGTCTAAATGAGCTTAACAGGGCAACTGTAGATTTGGTGCAGGTTGTCATTTAAAAGGCATGGCTACACCCCCGTGAGTGCAGCCTTCCTGGTCTGGTACTTACCTCTGCCCCTATTCAGTGTGCAGCCCTGTTTAAGGATTTGTTCATGTTTTTAGGCACATGTTGTTAGGATCTAACCTGTTACTAACTGAGCAGCCCCCGAGTCCCTGCACCCGCTGTCACAATTCTAAAATGGCACAGCCGTGCGGGGCTCTGCCCACCTGGCCGTGTCATTCATTCACCAAGTTCTGTGAATAGGAGTACTACCACTACCGTCAGCCATTGCGGCTGATGACTTGGTTCTCGATGAACTACCAGAGCGCCGATGAGCATTCTAGGTAGTTCATTGATCCTTCCTGTCATTCATTAGCTGCTTTCCTGTACCTCAGACAGCTACACTGACTGTGCAGGAGTCTGAAATTGCACCTGCAATCTACTGATCACAGGTACAATGCTTTACAGCAGTGGTCATCAACCTTGTCCTGCAGGGCCCACTAACAGGCCAGGTTTGCAAGATAACTGAAATACATCACAGCTGATATCATTTGCTCCTCAGTGGTTGTAGTATTCTATACTGCATCTCCCCAAGGTAATACATAAAACCTGGCCTGTTAGTGGGCCCTGCAGGACAGGGTTGATAACCACTGCTTTACAGGCTTTTAAATAATAATTTAAAAACTTAAATGCACTTTTTTTTTTTCTTTACCTGCAAAAAGTGAACATATCCTTTTAAGATGTGAGTGCTCAATCTGTGTCCCTCCAGCTGTTGCAGAACTACATGTCTCATCATGCCTCTGTCTTTGGGAATCATGCTTGTAACTACTAGCCCTGCAATGCCTCATGGGACTTTTGGTTCCACAACAGTTGGAGGGCCACAGGTTGAGCACCTATGTTTTAAGAGCTGCACAGTACTTTCTCCTGAATGGCCTGTTCCTCTACTTTCTGCACTTGCATCCTACTGCCCTATTTATTCCTATGGGAAGCAATGCTTGTGTTTGCCTCCTGCTGTCAGCAGCCTTGCTTTTCCGTAAGAATATATGGGGCTGCAACATGCATGAGCAGGATGAAGAGAATCTGGCAAAGATGCTTTGTGAAGAAAAGCAATACCGCCTGGCACAGAGATAGAGGTAGGTATCAGACCAGGTGGAGTGCAGCAGGTAGCGGTGGTGCCATGCCTTACATCTTGTAACAAAGGTACAGTTGTCTTTTTAAAGCGGGGGTTCACCCTAAAAACGATTTTCTAACATTACATCCAGCTCACTCTCTACATTGACAGTATGCCGTTAGTTTTTTTTTTTTTTGCTGTACATACTTTGTACAGCTATTTTCTTCCCCGGCTTCCGGGTAGGGCCTCCCGCGGGAGTGGGCATTCCTATCCAGCAGGTGATTGACGTGATGACAAAAACGACCTCCACCCGTCGCATAAGGAGCATCACGGTTGCCGAACATCGGTGCGCAGGCGCCGTATAGCGCTGACTCGCCGTTCGGCTTCTTTTGGCAACCCGTGACGCTCCTTATGCGATGGGTGGAGGTCGTTTTTGTCATCACGTCAATCACCTGCTGGATAGGAACGCCCACTCCCGCGGGAGGCCCTACCCGGAAGCCGGGGAAGAAAATAGCTGTACGAAGTATGTACAGAAAAAAAAAACAACGGCATACTGTCAATGTAGAGAGTGAGCTGGATGTAATGTTAGAAAATCGTTTTTAGGGTGAACCCCCGCTTTAAAGTAATCTTTCACTAACCTCTGTAATTACAGCTACTGTTAAGCAATTCATGTTTAAAATTCACAACAGAAGCAATGAAGTTGTCCAGGTTGGATCACTTTTTCTCTGCTCTGTGTTGACAAATTACCAACTCGCTGCTGGCAGCAGGGATCTGGTCTATAGAGAGAAAGTGAAAGTTAACCTGAGAAATTTTGAGGATGCAGCTACAGAAGTCAATAAGGACTTGTTCTAAAGTTTTTCTGCTTGTGAAGAATGTGTAACCACTTGAATGTCCGTAGCCTGGCTGAAGTTCTACTTGAAGCACTTTAAATAAAATAAATTGAGCTTTTTATTGATATTAAAAATATACTTGCTTTTTGGTGCAATATGATGTTAATATGTGCTGTACGAGGCATATGTACATATATGGCTTGTTGGATGGTATTGAATTTTCTGCATTTTGTGACATTGTTTTAGCTTGTGTGCAGCATTTCAAATGACATGAAGTGTTCTCAGTCTGATAGAATGACCATATGTGACAAGCTACAACTTTATGCTGCAAGCAGGTGAACACTATTTTGTGCATTACTGCAAAACTGTTCTTACCGGTGGTTACAGTGAACCTTTTACTAAAGTAGTAAAGAAATGCTTTGAAAAAGAGTAGGAGCGGATAGCTACTGCAACTGGTTCTTCCAGTTATTTAAGTATTATGTTTAAAGTGTATCTATACTTAAGAACACACATTTAATATATGTCAGTTTACTGATTCTTAGATGTGGTGACTGCTTTTGGTTTCTTGTTTTCATGTTTTTTTTTTTCACTTAAATTGATATTAAAGTCTTGTTTTTTTGTACTTAACTGCTCTGTGTAGTGGTCTTGCACAGAGCAACCCAGATCCTCCTTGGGTTCCTCACCGGTGCTCCAGGTCCCTCCCTCCTGCTGAGTGCTCCCACAGTAAGCAGCTAAATTTTCCAGTTAAAAGAATGTTTTCCTTCGTTTCATAGGCCCAGGAGACAACAAAAGTGGAAATATCCCCATTTGGAAGTTTGCCTCAAAAACTTGGCTTGGGTCAATGATTTACCTTTTTGCCACTCTATCCAGAACTAAAAAAAAAAAAAAAAAAGATTTGTCTGTTAAACTCGAGACCAAATTTAAGCCATCCCACCTCTTCGCGATGGTAAGTGAAATGAAGACTGACCTTAAAGCCTGGATACATGTTTTTTTTTTTTCAGTTCAACCCAGAAGGCTGAACGAAAACAAAATGTGAAGTCCCCGTAATTTGGGATGTTAGTGTGTCGATTCCCCCCCCCCCCCCCGTGCTCTTAGCATATTTTAAGTATACTTCTGCAAGGTCAATATGGGGACTAACCAACATAACGTCATTCAGTTATTTGTGTTAATCACTATTTTTCTTTCTTGTTCATTTAGGGACACAAAATCTAAAAACATCTGGTTATACTGCTACCCACAGGAGGATTAAACGCTGGCAAACAAAAATACTTTTGACCTACCCTGATACATTTACGACCAGCATGCTTCTGTTTCTTGTAAATGTTCTAGGAGGATGAATATCTTTTCTTGGCTCTGATTTTAAGACTTAACCTTCTTAATCTCTAGGGGCCAGATTCACAGTGGACTTACGACGGCGTATCTCCACGTACGCCGTCGTATCTATGCGCCTGATTCTTAGAATCAGTTACGCATAGATTTGGCCAAGATATGAGCGGCGTAAGTCTTCTACGCCGTCGTATCTTGGGTGCATATTTACGCTGGCCGCAAGGGGCGCTTCCGTAGAATTACGAGTCAAATATGTAAATTAGGTAGATGCGCCGATTCACGAACGTACTTGCGCCCGCTACGCCGTTTATGTTAGGCTTACGTCCGGCGTAAAGTTACCCCTGCTATATGAGGCGCAGCCAACGCAAAGTATGGACGTCGGCAAGCATATCTTTTTACGTTGTTTACGTGAATGGGGCTGTGCGTAGGTTACGTTCACGTTACAGGCATTGGGCCTGGCGTATCTTATGGAGTAAATTCAACGTGATACTGAACATGCGCCGTTCGTTAGGTGCGTCATTTACGTGGGGTCACGATTCATTTACATACAACACTCCCCCTACCAGCCTATTTTGAATTAGGCGGGCTTACGCCGGCCAATTTACGCTACGCCGCCGCAACTTGCGGAGCAAGTGCTTTGTGAATCCTGCACTTGCCTGTCCAAGTTGCAGAGGCGTAGCGTAAATCGGATACGCTACGCCCGCACAAAGATACAGCCAGATACATGAATCTGGCCCCTCATCTGCACTTGAGGTTAATCTCGGTGTAGCTGCAGGAGGTTTCTTTGATTCCTCTCAGCTAACCAGCACAGTTGTCCTCATTCTTAACTTTACAAGTCTAAAGCTGTTAGGATTGCCTACGTACTTGCTCTGCTCTGTCTCTGAAGAGTTCCCTTGTTTTTATTAGTTGCCTGGTACCTATTTTGGTTTTGCCCTTTTCCTACTGGCTTGTTGAGAAAAGGGGTTAACTAATTATTGCTGATGTCATTCCATTGGGTGGCATGTCACGTTATTGGCAGTCTTTTTCCAATCAAACAGGATTAAGGAAGCATTTCACCACTGCTGCGCCCAAAAGTGCTGCATGGAACTTCAATCTCATCTGTTCCTACCGCCAACCTGCAGTGATGTTTGGTCACCTCTGGTTTTCCTCCAGGAGGGTTTACCTGCTACCCAAGTTCCCTAAGTATTTGAGTCCTGCCTTCTACCATAAGCCTTTATATAGGTTACAGCACTTACGGCAGTAGAATGCCTGGTTCTAGACACATGGGGTATAGTCCCAGCTGTATCTGGTGTCCCCATCTTCACTAACAAGTCAGGGTCTGCCTGCAGTGTACCCCTTGATGATGCCAACACTTGTAGCGTAGAATCAAGTTGCCCATTATTGTTGGAGTGCTCTTTGGCTCTGTCAGTTGTTGCTGGGCCTTCTCCCCTCTCGAAGGAAGTTTCTACTGTAGTTATGAAAGATTTTGTCACAGATTGATGAGGTTTTCTGTGATGCTGACCACAGAGGCTTCAGACACACTTCTGCAGTTTCCCCTGCAGACTTGGTGCCCGATCGGCTTTCAGCCCTGGCTGCTTTTGGGCCTTTGGCTATGGAAGTTTTTATACCAAATCGCTGATCAATAAGCTTTCCTATGAGGAGGTGCAGCCTTTTGCTATAATTTCTAAATTAAAAGGGATTGTTTTGGTCCTACCTAGTTTCCACGCATCCAATTCGCTTGGCAGGAGATTTTGACCGGCTCACACCTCCACAGCTGCTTCGGTGCAAATAGCGCAGGAGTTCTGTGCATCTTTTGGTCCTTTTCAGATCCCAATTCAGCTCAAAATTTGGCCTGAATTCTGACCTGGAATGGTGAATGAAAACGCACTGGACTCCCGCTTGGAGCTGCTGCGTTCTCTATTGTGAACCCAGCCTCAAGAGGTTTAATATTTTTTCAGTACTATTTGGCCCTGCATCCTACATGCCCCCTAAGACCTCCAAAGCCTCCCACTAGCACCCTATTTTTCATTTTGATTCTGTATGAAGATTGGAGGTCCCCTGATAAGGTTTTTGCGTCCCCCAAACGCTTGTTGTCACTCTACCCTTGTAATGAGGAGTTGTTACAAAGTGGTCCATTTAGGCTGTAGATCCTGTTATTTGTTACCTTAACAAGAAGCGTGGAATTCCTGTTCATGAGGTCTCTTCCTTTAAAATAGAAGTATGGCCAAAGCTTTTTTGGCTATACTTCTCTTGTGGATCACAGGAGTGTACTCTAGACATCAGAGCTGCCCTAGGCTCTGGAAGGATCCCAACTATATTGGGATCCACACAGATGCCGGTGTGTCAGCTGACTTGGCCTCTCTGCTTGCAGTTTAGAGCTGGAGCCATATTGTTCCACTTCCTATGCGCTCCAGTGAGTGGTGGAGGGGCAAAGAAGAGAGCAGTAACTAAGTCACCACTAAGCGATCAATGGTTATGTGATCGCTCAGTTCTCAGGCTAAGAGTTGGTGGGGAACAGCTGCAGCATTGAGGAGTGTGTGTGTGTGTTTTTTTCTCCCTTTAACTCAAACTTCTTTTGAGGATCCCACTGTTGAGAGACCTGAAGCTAATTTTAGGGCAGCTTTCTCTTTAGTAGGTTCCACCTTGCAGCTAGAGCTGCCGTTGGTTTTATTTTGTCAAACTATGGCTGAATGGGTTAAATCCCTTAAACATGAACTGACAAATGCTGACGTTGACCCGCATATTGATCAGATGTCTTTAAATTTGAGCTGTTATTGCTTGCTGGAAACCTCCCACTTGCTGTCTTGCAATGGTTTCCTGCCAGTGCAATTGTGCAGGGCTCTGTAGTTAAAGTGCTTGACTGCAGAACCTCCTTCAATGAAGTGCCTATTCTGCCTTGCCTTCGAAGGACATCTTTGGGTCACTACTAATGGCGGCGATCAGCGATTTTTTTTTTTTTTTTTTTTTTTTTTTTTTTTTTTTTTTGTGACTGCGACATTATGGCGGACACTTCGGACAATTTTGACACATTTTTGGGACCATTGTCATTTTCACAGCAAAAATGCATTTAAAATGCATTGTTTATTGTGAAAATGACAATTGCAGTTTGGGAGTTAACCACAGGGGGCGCTGATGTGGTTTTCAACTGTAGGGGGGTGTGGCTGTAGGTGTGACGTCATCGATTGTGTCCCCCTATAAAAGGGTTTACACAATCGATGATGCCACCACAGTGAAGAACGGGGAAGCTGTGTTTACATACGGCTCTCCCCGTTAGTCAGCTCCGGGGACCGATCGCGGGACTCCAGCGGCGATCGGGTCCTCGAGACCCGCGGTCACGGAGCTTCAGACCGGGTCGCGGGAGCGCGCCCGCGACCCCACGGCTGGGCTTAAAGAACGTACATATACGTTGATGTGTCCAGCCGTGCCATTCTGCCGACGTATATCGGCGTGCAGTGGTGTTTAAGAGACACAGGTTCCACCCCTGTTTTAAGATCAGGTCCTTTGTACTGCTTTTGGTGCTTAACGGAGGCATGCTGGTTGTAAAGAGGGGGTCATCCTAGTGTTGTCTTGTGTTTGCTGGTGTCCAGTCTTCTAGTAGGAGACATTATAACCCTAGGGTTTGTCTTTTTGGATTCCACAAAAATGAATTTGCAGTGAATACACAGCAATCATGTTTTAAATAGAACTAGTATAATTATCTCATTATGCCTTTTTTTTTTTTTTTTTTTTTTTTATAGTAGACTTGGCACAGACACTCAAATTGTAACAGTAAGGGGCAGCACTCAGCAGTGTTGTCAGTCTAACATTTAAAAGTAAGCTTTCAGGATGTGAGATCATATGGGTAACTTTATTGGTGTGCTGCTTCCTCGTTCTCCAATCTTCAGTTTGGGATTGGGTCCTTAACCAAGTCATACGTATTGCTCAGGTGCAGTACAGAGAACTACATTTGGCAGGGTATCTTGGTTAGATATCACCCAGCAGGTAAAACAATACACAGTTCTGAGATTGCTTGCCTAGAGCTATTATAGTGTAGGAAGTGCGCTGGCAGAGTCTGCATCAATATCTACAGAACAGAAACAGACTTGGATGCTAAAAGTGTACTGAGTTTGTCTTAATGGATTTTTTTGTAGTTTCTGTTTAATCTGAATTTGCCAGATGAATAGTAAAGGGAAAGCCCTGACATGTGCAAGAGGATTCTGTGTTTTGTGGAAAACCACCATGAAATGCATAAAGCTGAACTCCAGCCAGGAAAAATACTTTTTTTTTTTTTCCCCCTCAACTGTTTCAGCAAGAGTTTTTTTTTATATGTATGTGTTTTTTTTTCCATCTAATCATTTAAAGACCTTCATTGACGTATCTTAATCCACATTCTCATGATCTTCCACTGCACCAGTTTTATTTAATGTGTTACCAAGTCCAAACTGTAAAATTAGTCTGTATATGCACTAAAGCATGCTTGTTATACTCGCTTTGCAACCTAATGCCGCGTACACACGATCGTTTTTTGTGATGAAATAAAACAACGTTTTAAAAAAAAGTCATTTAAAATGATCGTGTGTGGGCTTTACGTCGTTTTTTGTCTTCTAAAAAACGACCAAAAAAAAATTCGAACATGATTACATTTTTTGTGTCGTTTTTCAAAATGTAGTTTTTTGTGTCATAAAAAATGATCATGTGTGGGCTAAAACGACGTTTTTAAACACGCACATGCTCAGAAGCAAGTTATGACGCGAGCTTGAATGGAACAGAGTGCCGTCGTACGTAACTTCGCTACAGCATTTTGAAAAACCGATGGTGTGTAGGCAATGTTGTTTTTTTTAAATTAAGTTTGAATAACTTCGTTTTTTTTTTCATGAGAAAAAAAACAACGTTTTTTTACAAGATAAAAAAACGACCGTGTGTACGCAGCATTGGGGGTTAAGCCTCCACATTGTGTAAAAGGCTGTTTAAACCTGTCTTCTCAGGTACTCCAGATCTGATATGACAGAGCCTTTGGAGTCATTTTGCACACACTCAGTTTGGGGTGTATTGCTAGAGAGTTTTTTTTTTTGGTTCTTGGGAGGGTGCATATGATGAGCACAGGGCTAATTGCCACTGTCCAGACAGAGGGTCAGGGGTCATGCAGCTTTAAAGGACAGTCAGAGTAGATTGAAAATTCCGCCTACAAGCCTTAATTAGACACTGATAGAAGTCACGGGACTGCTGATGAGAAAAGGTATTTAGCAATTTATATCTACTAAAACAATTGCATTGCCGTGTACTGTGGAATACCAAATATAGTGAATGCAGGCTCCTAGGTTTAGTAAAACTTTAATGCAGTTTGTATCTGAATTTGATGTCATGCTTGCACTGTAATCCTTACTGGATAAACTGTGTGAGTGGCTGTTGGCTGAGAAAAGAGCAGCATCCATGTCCTCAGGATTGGAACTTGGGCACTGCCTGAATTCTCTTCCCACTGTGGTGAAGACTTAAGAAAACCAATGAGTCTTATGCCCCGTACACACGATCGGAATTTCTGATGGACTTTTTTCCCATCGGATTTTCCGATCGTGTGTAGCTCCATCGAAAATTCCAATTAATTCCATCGGAGTTTAGATATATTTAGATCGCTTTTGGCCGGGCAAAAGCCTGATCGCGTGTACGCGGCATTAGAAATTATTTTAAAGCAGTTATTCATTGCTTGGGAGCATATGAAGGGGCAAATATATTTTCTTGATCACCTAAGCTTAGCTTTAAATTGCATACAATAATCAGTAAAGAAAGGCTGAGTCCAAGACTGATCTTTAGAGGTCCGATCAAAATTAATTCAAGAAGGATCATGGGACAACTTTATTTTTTAACAGACTATGGTTATGTTCCCACACATTTCAAGGGTAATGCTCGTCTGTCTTTAGGGCTAATCAGAAGAAATCAAGTTGCGTATCTAAAAAATACAGATGCTGGGGCGGTAGTACAAGAAGGAACTGCTAGAATAGTTGTAAATGGCTTAAAGTGCACCTAGCCTTCAAGAGACTTTTGTCACATCAAAGTTGCCTAAAGTAAAAATCTGACTTGACGAGGGAAATATTTTTGCTGTTTGCCATTGACTTCATTCTAATTGTGATTTACTTTATTGTAAAGGTAGTTTAGCACCCTTCTTTCAGTAAGCCTGCAGTAATAAAATAACTGAAAATGAAGATTCACAATAATCATTCTATTTCATATTGCTGAGAAATACTTGAAACGTGGTTAAAAACTATATTTTCATCGTCTTTTATTCTTGACTTGAAAGAGCATTTTGTAGCAAAAAATAAATAAAAAAAAACATGTCAAACACTGTGTTGTATGTAAATGTATAATTATAGAGTCCAGCTACATTTATGAAATGCAAAAATATTATTTACTTGTAAAGTAACATTTGAAGTCTTCTGTTGACTGTTTGAAAAATGTAAATGTGTTGTTGTCCTTTGCCCTTTATGTACTGTCATTCATTCTTTTCCTGGTTGAAATTGTTATTTTTATTTCAAAATGAAAGCTATAATTGATGGTAAAGCATTTTTATTTTTTTATTAGCGTCAGTTGTGAGGCATTAAAAATGAAGCCATATTTACAATGTGTACTCGGCAGCATGCAGATTATGCTGCCACAATTCTCAATCCCAGGCTCCACATTTGCTTACTACACCACCTACCTTTTGAAATCTGACGCTTTAGATAAAATGTGATGGAATACCGTTTTAATGTTCAAAAATTTACTCCTTCAACCAGGAGTATAGAGCTGAAAGAAGCCTCTATATTTTTATACCCAGGTACAGTATGTGATACAGATTGTGGCTACAAGGAAAGGGGACCTTTGGTGCCAGATCTGGCCACAGAGACTCCTACGCGTAACCGAAACTCTTCTAGCCTCAACCAAAACTACTTTTTATAGTAGCCATGTTGGTGGTAGGGTCAGAGGTGAAGGTTAGGACATTGTCAACAAAGAGAGCTGTGCATATCTCCAGCCTGCCTATATGGACACCGCAAGGGTACTGCCTCAGACAGATATGTAAAGGTTCCAGTTCTAGATTGAACAATAGAGGGGATAATCGGCACCCTTCTCTAGTCCTTTTTAAAAAAGCCAGGTGTTCTCCAACAGCAAACCAGCAACAACAACCTTGTCCATCGGAGAAGAATACATGCTGTTAAGGTGAAGAAAAAGCCATCTTACTGAGGATCAAAGGGAGCCACTCAAAGCTAACATTATCATAGTTTTTTTTTTTGTCCAGGGTTATAATCGCATAATCCCACAACAGATTTGATTTGGCAGTTTATAGAAACATGAGGTTGATCAGATTAAAGTCAGCTGCAAAAAGCAATTTTATGACTGGGCAGCTCTTGTCATTTATGAGGAAAGTTGGAATGTAGAGGGGTGGCAGCCAGATTTAGTTGTCAGATATTACATTTGTATGTGTGTCTGGGGTGCTGGACATATACAGTACACATGCACAATATTTTTGAATCCACTTTAACCGGCTGTCAAAAATCCAGTGACATGGGGGGGGGGGGGGAGGCTGCTTTGTGGGCAGGTGCTTTGCGCCCCGCAGCACCTTGTCCCCATGTTGATTGGGACAAAGGCCTCTTCCTGACAAGCCTGGGCGGTGGTCTGCGGGCAGGGGCTTATCAGAATCTGGAAGCCCCCTTTAACAAGGCCCCTAGATCCCCCCCCCCCCCCCCAATGTGAATGAGTATGGTAAACATTGTACCCCTACTCATTCACTCAAAAATAAATGCAGTACAGTCCAAGTCCTTTATTAAAAATGAAGCATGTCCCCAGTCGTCCCTCTGGTGGTTCTCCCTCTGCTGATATCTTCTCCCGATGCTATCTCCTGCTGTTGTGTTAGCGCTGGTGTGTGCCATTTCTTATATAGCCATGCGGTGTGTCCATTTGGTGATGTCACAAGGGATGTCACCGTCCGGAGCATGATGGGACGGTGACGTCACAAGGGGTCAGGGTCTCTGCATGATGTCACTGGATGGCCATGCCTTATGTCTATATAAGAAGTGGTACACACAGGAGCTAATACAACAGCGGAAGCTAGCATCTGAAGAAGAACCTGAGGGAGAAGACCTAACCACAGAAAGACATGTTGGTGCTACGACGGGGGACATTCTTTTAAAAAAAAAAAAGGACTTTGTCAAAAACCTGTGTACTGTGTTTTTTATAAAAAAAAATTGACACATTTTTGGGTGAATGAGTAGGGGTACAATGTACCCCTACTCCTTCACATAGGGTGGGGGGCTGGGATGCCACTTGTTGAAGGTGGCTTCCAGATTCCAATAAGCCCCCTGCCCGCAGATCCTGATAACCACTGCCCAGGGTTGTCGGGAAGAGATCTTTGTCTCCATCAACATGGGGACAAGGTGCTTTGGGGTGGCGGGCGCAGAGCCCCCCCCCCCCCCTGCCCCAAAGCACTCACCTCCCCATGTTGAGAGCATGTGGCCTGTTATGGTTTAGGGGGAGGGCTGGGCTGCATGTTCGGATTGGTATGGAGTTTTGGGGGGAGGGGGGTTGCCCACACCATTTTTTTTTCTTGGCAGGTTTCCTTTCTCACAGCACAAATCACATTCCACAAGTCGGATCAGTTAAGATGATACAAGTTGGATGTGACTTATATTCAAATCTGTGGGCTGAAATCTTGTCCAAGTGCAGGTACAAGTCATATGGGTCTCATAGGGAACCATTGATTTATACATGTCATGTGACACGTGCTTCTAATGTCAGAGTGTGTGTTGCATTAGTTTGGAACTGGACAGGACAGTACAACCCCCCCCCCCCCCCCCCCAAATGATCTCTTTTTGGAAAGTAGACATTCCAAGGTATCTAGTAAGAGGCAGGGTGAGTTTTTTTTTAAGTTATTTTTTCACACAATTCTTTGCAATGTTCAACATGTCATTTTTTTTACACAAGTTTTTGTAAAATGTGGAATGAAAATAATTTTTTTAACACTTTTTGTACACATTTTTACGTCACTGACGCATGCTGATGAGGATCCACTGATAGGGTGGCACTGGTGAGCACTAATAGGGCACTGTAGTAGCACTGATGAGCATTGTAGGGCACTGATGTGGAACTGATGGGATTGTAGTGGCACTGATGAGCACTGTGGCCACTCCAAATCCAAGCCACTTGCGCTGATGCACTCCCTCCTCTCCTCACATGCTGTATCAGTGTGAAGAGAGGAGAGAGCTGAACTGGACACTACACCAATTTATTGACAAAGTGATTGCTCTCATTGGACGGAGTGATCAGATGGTAAAGGGCCATTGTGATTGGCCCTTTACCCTGATCTGTGATGCGTCTGCGGGACCCAGCCATCGCAGACACTTTTGGATGTATGACCCAGGGGGTGCGCGAGAAGTGGATGCACAGGAGGGCGTCAAAATCCAGATAAACCGCCTCCACAGGTCTACCTTTTATCTAGATCGCAGCTCTTTTCCTTGTAGAATGTTAACAGATTGGTTTGGCAAGAGTCCAGTCAGCTCTTTACTGTTGGTTGACAACGCTGCCTTTGTAATCCCAAGAAAGCATGATCAGCCCTATGAGTTCTGGACTACAGAACTCCTATCAATTGAATTTATAATAGGCTTACCTGTAGGTACAAGATAGGTTAGCAGCCAAAATGCTAACACCGAAATGTATAACTCATGAAATAACCGCACAGCCACAATAAGGAGATAATTGCCTCCCTCGGTTTCATTTTGTAGTGTTTTGAGCCCAAACGTCATTACCCTGGGATTACCAGGAACAGAACCTACCCAATTCCTCTGCTAGGCGTACTGAGCATCTGAGACCTATCATATTCATATCCATTTTAAAGCTAATTTCATTCTGGATGGTCATATGCATGTTGGCAGACTGTAACCTGTAGGTATTCAGATATATTAATACTTATAGAAAACTGTACCTGGGATACAGTATTATACACAGTGACATCTCAGGGCCACTCCTCTGCCACTTCATTGGTCAGATGGTCTCTGTCAACACCCCCTTGATACCAAAAGAAAAGTGGACGGCAAACACATTGGACAGCTCTTGTGGAACATCTGTCAAGTCATATGAGAGCCAATATATCACCTTGTTCATGAACTGAAGTCTTCTGAAACCAGGAAATGCAAGTACATTTTTTATCATTTTCAACTCCCCCTTTTCTTTATCGTACATCACGGGACACAGAGCGGCATATTCATTACTATATGGGTTATATGGAGTACCTTCAGGTGTTGACACTGGCAATCTTCAAACAGGAAATGCCCCTCCCTATATAACCCCCTCCCATAGGAGGAGTACCTCAGTTTTTACGCCAGTGTCTTAGGTGTTAGTCATGGTTTAGCTTGCCTCCGCATCCTTGGGATTAGGTGAGCTAACCGGTTCTGTCCAAAAAAGCCTCAGCGCTAAAGTGGTCAGTAACCGGACCCCAAACCCTTGGGGTATAGCCCATAATGCTTTTCTTTTTAGAGAGCTGGACCCTGGGCCCAGAACTTAGAAACCTTTGGGTGCCTAATGTTTCTGTTGCCAGAGTGCTATATGGGCCCAGGACAGTGGATCCTTCATAGGAACCCAGGGCCTGAAGGTCTAGACATCCCCACCGAGATGGGGGAAGATTGGGCCTCTTGCTTGGCAAAGTCCTGCGGCATGGAGCAGGTAAGTGAGGGGAAAACTTGCGGAACTTGGTTCTTAGCAGGTTTTTTCTGGGGGGTCACAGGGGACATGCCTAAAGTTATGCAGTGCATCTGGCAAACTAGTCACATATCATAAAGATAGGATGGCTCTATATGTATTATTCCCCATAATATGTGACCTCCCTTGTAGTGTTGGAAAAGCATTGAGTGGGGCCTGTGTGATATAAAAGTATATGTGTGTGTCAGAGAGCTATGCTTACCTGCAAGCCTCCAGGCGATGCTCCATTCAGTCTTCCTCCTCACGGCCTGCAAAGCAGGCAAAACGCTGATCTCCTCGTGGTTCCAGGCTGCAGTTTGCTGGAGCAGAGAGGTCCCTTCCTCCCAACCCCACCCCCCCCCTGTCGGGAGGGGCATTTCCTGTTTGAGATTGCTGGGGGGGAAGGGCGGGTCAGTGGCTTAAGGAAGGGGCGGCCCTTCCTTGTTTGTTCCATATAGCTCATTCAATACTTTGGAACAGGGGGAGGAAAGACCAGAACGGCAAGCACGGGGCGCCGAGGACACACAGTGGCCAGAAAGAATATTGCAGTCTTCAGAAAGACTGTTTTCAAGCCTAGGAATAGGCTGTTTCTTTTCCATCTCATAGTTTTTCTTGCAATACTACTCAGGGGGACAGAATGTTTTTTCTTTCCTAGATTTGAAAAAAAAAAAAAAAAAAAAAGGTGTCATCTAGGGGAGAGGAAGCATTTTTTATCCCCCAAACAGGTGTTTGGGCATTTAACTATTTATAAGTCCCAGGTACCAATAAGTAGCAGGTGCACCTCGGTATTGTACCATGGCATCAAAAAACAAGGGTACAAGAGGTGGGGATTTCCCCAGAGAGTCTGAGGTCTCGGACAAAGCTATGCCGCTGCTTTCCCCACAGGGAGCCTTGGGGCCATCGGGATCTGGGGCTGGAGCTGACGCGAGTCAGTCCAACCCTAAGATGGTCACGGAGAAGGTATTACTCACCTCTTTAAAAGAGATGCAGAAAAGCATGGGAAAAATGATAGCCGCAGCTATGCGGGGCAGTAAGCGGAATAGATCTCCGTCGCCCGAGCGCGGACCCTCAGAGGAGGAGGTCCTTTCCTCAGGGGAATTGGACGACCTCTTGGACAAGGACCAAGTAGGTTCAGGGATCGAGGATCCGGATACAGAGGAGTCTGGGGCAGTCTCCCTGAGGGAGAGCTGGTGGATTCAAGGATTGTCGGACTTGGTCCATAAGGCATTCAACTTGCCAGTACCAGATCTCCAGGTATCGACGGTTTCAGCTTTGGGCTCACTGAGGGCGCCTCAAAGCAATGCTGTGTTTCCGATCCATCCTCTATTAGAGGGAGTTTTTGTTCCAAGATTGGAACAAGCCAGATAAGATCTTCTTACCACCTAAAAGATTCTCTGTCCTATATCCTATGGAAGATAAATTTTCCAAAAGATGGGCTACTCCTGCAGTGGACGCAGCCATCTCATGTGTTAACAAATCGTTAACATGCCCTGTAGAAAACATACAGGTGTTCAAGGATCCAGTTGATAAGCGCTTGGAAGCACTACTTAACAACTCCTTCACTGCTGCAGGGGCAGTAGTACAGCCAGTTGTGGCCGCGATTGGGGTTGCTCAAGCATTATCGGATCAATTTAAGCAGATGCTTAAACTTATTCCTGCTCAGCAGGCAGAAGAATTTTCGGATGTCCCTAAGGCCATATGTTTTACGGTAGACGCAATCAAAGATTCTATCCAGCAAGCGTCACGTTTATCGTTATCCCTTATCCATATGAGAAAACTCTTATGGTTAAAAAGCTGGGAGGCTGAGCCCCCATGCAAGAAGCTCCTGGTAGGGTTCCCCTTCCATGGAGGACGACTCTTCGGAGAAGACCTAGATAAATACATTCAGACCATTTCAAACGGCAAGAGTACTCTCTTGCCAACTAAGAAGAAGGTTCAGGGGCCTGCGTTTAAACGACAGTATTCCCCTGGGCAGGGGCCCTCTAATACTAAGCAGTATCGACGGCCTCCTGCAAAAGCAAGCTTCGGCTTCAACAGCAGATCACAAGGACAGGCTGTTAGAGGCAAAAGGCAGTGGTTTCGCAAACCAGCAAAACCAGCCCCCAAGCCAACCTTATGAAGGGGCGCCCCCACCCACGAAGGTGGGGGGAAGGCTGCGACTCTTTTCAGAGATTTGGGAAGCCAGCATTCCCGACGAGTGGGTACGGTCTTCCGTGGCCACAGGCTACAAACTAGATTTCCTAAGGTTTCCTCCTCCTCATTTCCAGGAGTCGAGGATTCCAAACGATCCGGAGAAGGGAGCCGCATTAAGATCGGCATTAGATCATCTACTTTCCCAGGAAGTAATAGTAGAGGTACCAGTCCTGGAACAGGGGCTAGGTTTCTACTCCAACCTATTCATCATCCCGAAGTCCAATGGAGATGTCAGGCCAATTTTGGACCTAAAGATGGTAAATACATACCTAAAGATCCGCTCATTTCGGATGGAATCCGTGCGGTCAGCAGCTACCACACTCCAAAAGGACGACTTCATGGCGTCCATAGACATAAAGGATGCCTACCTTCATCTTCCAATTTATCAGCCACATCAAAGATATCTACGCTTCATGGTGGCTTCGCGTCACTTCCAATTCGTGGCGCTTCCCTTCGGGTTGGCTACGGCCCCCCGGGTGTTCACGAAGGTCCTAGCTCCAATCCTAGCCAAACTAAGGATCCAAGGGGTCACGATCCTAGCATACCTGGACGACCTCCTAGTCATAGATCACTCGTCTCCTGGCTTGGAGCGAGCAGTGGCCCTCACGGTCCAATACCTCGAGAGGTTCGGCTGGGTCCTAAATCGAGAAAAGTCAGCTTTCCTGCCCACAAGGCAGTTGGAATATCTCGGCATGAGATTAGACACAGAACAACAAAGAGTGTTTCTACCTCTGAGGAAGGTCAAAGCCATCAAGGAATTAATCCTACTGGTTCTAAGCAAGAAGGAACCGACTATTCGCTTATGTATGAGGTTACTAGGCAAGATGGTGGCCACATTCGAGGCGGTACCATACGCCCAGAGCCACACTCGCATCCTGCAGGCAGCCATCCTGTCAGCATGGAGCAGAAGGCCACAGGCCTTGGATATCCCGTTGCCGCTCTCATCAAGAGTCCGACAAAGTCTGTGTTGGTGGTTAGACCCTCAGAATCTACTGAAGGGGAAGTCTTTCAGCCCAGTGGCTTGGAAGATAGTGACCACAGACGCCAGCCTGACGGGCTGGGGAGCAATTTTGGATGGTTGCACTCGCCAAAGTACTTGGGCAACGCCAGAGAAGCAGTTGCCCATCAACATCTTGGAGCTCAGAGCTGTTCGACTAGCCCTCAGGGCTTGGACGTCAAAATTGCAGGGGTTCCCGGTGAGAATTCAATCAGACAATGCCACGGCCGTGGCATACATAAATCACCAAGGGGGAACCAGGAGTCAAGCCGCTCAGAGAGAGGTGAGCTTGATTCTCCTATGGGCAGAGGCTCATGTGCCCTGCATATCGGCAATATTCATTCCAGGAGTGGACAACTTTCAGGCGGACTTCTTAAGCCGCCAGACTCTATTGCCGGGGGAATGGTCTCTGCATCCACAAACCTTTCAAGCACTCTGCCAAAGATGGGGAGTGCCGGACGTGGATATCATGGCATCGAGACTCAACAAGAAGCTAAACAGGTTCATGTCCCGCTCAAGGGATCCGATGGCCTGCGGAACCGATGCGTTGGTTTGCCCTTGGCATCAGTTCAAACTTCTTTATGCGTTTCCCCCGCTCCAGTTACTACCCCGCCTGCTGCGCAGGATCCGGGTGGAGCACATACCAGTCATCCTGGTAGCTCCAGCATGGCCCAGAAGGGCATGGTACTCACTAATCTTAAGGATGGTAGTGGGAGACCCTTGGAATCTTCCTCTACGGCCAGACCTGCTATCGCAAGGTCCGATCCTCCACCCTGCCTTACGGCATCTAAATTTGACGGCCTGGAAGCTAAATCCCTGATTCTCAGGGGTAGAGGTCTGTCTCAGAAAGTAATCTCTACCCTAATCAGAGCCAGGAAACCGGTCTCTAGGGTGATTTATTACAGGGTCTGGAAGGCCTATGTAGGCTGGTGTGAGTCCAAGCGATGGCTTTCTCGCAAATTCACCATTGATAGAGTTTTAAGTTTTCTCCAGCTAGGAGTGGATAAAGGATTGGCATTAAGCACAATCAAAGGACAGATTTCTGCTCTGTCAGTGTGGTTTCAGCGGCCGCTGGCCACCCACTCGCTGGTTAAGACCTTCCTTCAAGGGGTCTTACGTATTAAACCTCCAGTTAAATCCCCGCTTTGCCCGTGGGATTTAAACCTTGTTCTGTCAAGTTTACAGAAACAACCGTTTGAGCCGTTGGCTGAAATTCCTTTGGTTTTACTGACAAGGAAGTTAGTATTTTTGGTCGCCATAGTTTCCGCAAGAAGAGTATCGGAACTGGCGGCCTTATCCTGTAAGGAACCATATCTTATTTTTCACAAGGACAGGGTCGTTCTCCGCCCTCATCCTTCCTTCCTACCGAAGGTTGTATCCAGTTTTCATTTGAACCAGGATTTGGTATTACCATCCTTCTTCCCTAAACCTACTTCCAGAAAGGAAGGGTTGCTGCATACCTTGGATATCGTCAGGGCCATGAAGGCCTATCTTAAAGCTACAAAGAAGATCCGGAAAACAGATGTGCTGTTCATATTACCGGATGGGCCCAAGAAGGGGCAGGCAGCTGCAAAGTCCACCATTTCTAGGTGGATTAAGCAATTAATCACTCAGGCCTACGGCTTGAAAGGGTTGCCTCCTCCAGTATCATTAAAGGCTCATTCTACTAGGGCCATGGGCGCCTCCTGGGCAGCACACCACCAGATCTCTATGGCTCAAGTTTGCAAGGCGGCAACCTGGTCTTCTGTCCACACGTTTACAAAATTCTACCAGTTGGACGTAAGAAGGAGGTCTGATACAGCCTTTGGGCAGGCAGTGCTGCAGGCTGCAGTTTGAGACCCTCGGATTCCGGGGGCTCCTCTTTTTTGAGTTAAATTTAAAATTTAAGATTATTTTTCTCAACTAAGTTGGATTTATTATGATTTGAGTATTTCTCTAAATTAAATCCTTTTGTCTTGGAGATGTTCTCCCTCCCCTCATTGTGAGCATTGCTTTGGGACATCCCATATAGTAATGAATATGCCGCTCTGTGTCCCGTGATGTACGATAAAGAAAAAGGGATTTTTAATACAGCTTACCTGTAAAATCCTTTTCTTGGAGTACATCACGGGACACAGAGCTCCCACCCCTCTTTTTTGGGGACCATTTTGGGAGGCATACTGCTTGCTACAAAACTGAGGTACTCCTCCTATGGGAGGGGGTTATATAGGGAGGGGCATTTCCTGTTTGAAGATTGCCAGTGTCAACACCTGAAGGTACTCCATATAACCCATATAGTAATGAATATGCCGCTCTGTGTCCCGTGATGTACTCCAAGAAAAGGATTTTACAGGTAAGCTGTATTAAAAATCCCTTTTTTTTTCCTCTGTTGTTTTATTGTCTCTTTTTGCTTCTTTGTAAAACCATTTTTCTGTAAATATTTTATTTTGCGCCATGTTTTACCTTTTTCATTATTAAACTATATTTTGAAGTGTTAAACTGTCTCTGCTGTCTCTATTGCCCTAACGTTAATTCAAAGAATCACAGTCTCTTGAAGAGTACAACTGTTGTATAAATCTGTGGTGACCGTTTGTGTTATAGACATTCATTTTAAAGTCCTAAGTTGCTATTAATACAAAAAAAGTACAGCGCTAAAAATATATGTAATCACCAAAAAAATATTGAAAAAATTAGTGAAAAAATGAATGAATAGTGAAAAGAGAACAATAGTTCAATAAAAGTCCAAAAAGATCATGTATTGAATAGTGATGTTGAAAGTAGAAATCCTCCACCATAAAGGACACCCGATAAATAAAGATGTAGTCTCCTTACCAGATGATAAGACCAGTATTGCAGCGGTCTTATAGGGCCCAGTGATATTTAAAAGTCCTCCCAAAGGACTAACTCAGATGCTGGAATAAATCTCATAAGCTAAGTGCGTGCCTCCAAGCATAGTCCCTTCAAGCTCCCATGTAATAAAAGACAATGTAAATCCGTAAACTATGCAGGGTTTAATAAGATGAAAAAGGCGCACTTACAGTGAGTAGAACACAAAACAGCGTGTGGACTAAATGGTTTTCGGAGTGGCGTCTCCTCTGTATTTTCCTCCGTCTGCTCACACTCCGTCGCTGTGTGTCTCCGGGTAGTGCGTGATGACGTCACAAGCTAGGCCACGCCTACGCGTTTCGTCACATACAGGACGTCGTCTGGGATTTTATATGGTAGCGCAGTGTTTTTTTCTCTACCACTAGTGGTCGAAAAAAATTGTTTCTAAGTTGCTATTGCTAATATTTGTGAAAGTTTCCTACTTCTCTGTATAAAAGTAGGTGGTCATCCAAACAAAAAAAACGAAAAATGTGTACACCCAACTGGCTACCTTCTCAAATTTATTTAGACATCAAAAATATATAAAAACGGCACATATACAAAAGTTCCAGTCACAGCTAATCCCATCTCCCCCTCACCCACCCACCAATTCCCCTACCCCCTAAACTAATGGATCGACTCGCCCGAACCTCCCCGAGGAGCTGACACCATGCAGCTGTACCGCTGACCCTTCACAAAGATGGAGATGCCCTAGTGACTACACTTGCAAAAATGGGTATGTTGAGCAGTGGGGACTCCAGTATCCACACAGGTGCCTGAATGGAGAGCGCTACACATTGGAAATGCTGTGGGTGAATGCAGTGCAACCTTCCAAACAGTTGAGCCTGGCAGATGAATCCACAATTAAATTAATGAGTTGAAGTCCCAGGGTGGCACCACCCATTAATTACCACTTCAGGTTCCCAGATTTTTTCGTTTTCTTTATTATAAAAGTAAGTGGTGGCAGTTTCAAGGGTTAAATGCTTAGTTAAATTAAAGGAACACTAAAGGTTCGTTTTTTATTAGATCAATTGATTGCTGTAAGCTAGAGCATTTAAATATCACTTACCTCATTTTTCCTTTTGACCTCCAAAATACAGTAATCCAGGTTTGAAAATGCCATTTCCTGTCTCTCCTCTTCTTGCTTTCCACCAGCATCTGAGCTGTTTTGCATGGTGGAAAGCAGAATGTGCTCACTCCCTCCCTATGACTACAGCCCTGCGTGAAGATGCTCTCTTATCCCTCACAGGCATGGAGGCTAAGCACAATGGGAACTGTAGTTCCCATTAGGCCGTGATGTAGCAAGAATGAATGCGCACCGCAAACCAGGAAGTCAGTGAGAAAAATTAATTCAGGAGTGACGGAGGTGAATAAAACAGCTCGATTTCAACAGGTATCAAACTAGTTATAGTGCAAAACATTACTTTTTACTTTATCAGCTACTGTCAGACTTTAAGAGAAAAATATTTTTGTCTTTACAACCCCTTTAAGCCGGCGATAATCGCTCTCAGACTGCTGGCACTTAGTGTCCCCGCGAGCTGTAACATCGTTGTGCAGGCTGAGGCTGAGTGTATCATTGTTGCATATTCACTGACATCATGGTGTGAGGTTGACCGGTCCTTTGTCACAAGTTGATGAGAAGAGCAAGGGTCTGACACTGCGTCCGCCGCATTCACCAATGCATTCACCAATGCTTGAATTACAAGGCACCATTTTCACATTTCCAAGGGTTTTTATTTTACCTTTATTTTCCTTGATTATTGGCCACCACACCATTATTTATTGGATGCTCTTTAGTTTCTCATTCCTAAAACTGGTATTCAGGGATAAATAAATGCCCCTGTTGAAGTGCATTGGGACAAAACGTGTCGACATTCGCTTTTCACCTCCCCACATTGCTTTTAGTTTGTGATCACATATTTTGTTTACATTTATGGATTGATGTTGGTATTTTAAATAAAACCCATCCATTTGGATCTACACCATATGGAGGCATCTTTTTATTTCCATATTCCTTTGGATGAGAGTGTCTGGCTTTTGGTGTTTACCACCATTCGAGTTCCAGCTTCATCTCTATCCGTGTGAGTTCCAGTGTTCGTTATTGGAGTTCAATGTTCTGGAACTCTATGCAAGATTGATTCACTGTCGCTGACATGTCCACATTTGGTATTTACCCCTTATATTTGGTGGAGGTCGCATCATCCCTGGTGCTATGTGTGCTGTCATTGCTGGTTCATCTTACCTCTGAATACCAATTCAATCATAAGGAGGGACTATTCCCATGTTCTAGCTTGTTTTGAACTTACTTCACAATACAGTAGAACCTCGGATTACGAGCATAATCCGTTCCAGGAGAATGCTCGTAATCCAAAGTACTCGCATATCAAAGCGAGTTTCCCCATTGAAGTCAATGGAAACGAAAATAATTTGTTCCGCATTAACTTCAATAGCATGCAATACCGCATGCGGTCAGAGGCGGGCACCGGAGAGCCTCGGAAATGTCCAAAAAGGCCAGAGGACACTTCAGCTGACCTCGTCAAACCTCGGAAAGACTTTGTTCCCTAGATTTGTCGAGCCTTTCCGTGCATTTCTGAACAGCGCCGATCGGCGGCGTTCGGCTCTGCTCACCGATTTGGCCTGAATCGTGCTCGTTTTGCAAGACAACACTCGCAAACCGAGTTACGTTTTTTTTTAAATACAGTGCTCGTATTGCGAAACGCTCGTTAATCGCGTTACTCGCAATCCGAGGTTCCACTGTATAATCCATCGTAGGATCAGACCTATGGTACTCTTAATTTAATTTTTTTATATTTTCCTTTTTTTTTTATATTCCTATTATCATTTGAATAGCACTATATCATTCCTCATACATGTTTTTCACTACTGCATGTTGTATCACATTATTATATACCGTATTTATCGCGGTATAACGCGCTCCCGCGTATACCGCGCACCCCTAAAGTGGCCCCCAATCCTGTGGAAAAAAAGTTTTTTTGTTTTTTTGTACTTACAGTTTTGGTGTCTTGCGCGGCATCCATCGGCGGCCTCGTCTGGTCCGGCGTCCTTCTGCGGCTTCGGGGGTCCTCTTCGGCGGGTCCGGCGTCCTTCTGCGGCGGGTCCGGTGTCCTCTTCGGCGGGTCCGGCGTCCTTCTGCGGCATCCTCGCGTCCTTCCCGCCACTAGTTTGAATACTGTGCCGGCATATACCGAGCGCAGTACACTCGTGAATCTTCGGGCAGGCTCGGCAACTGTCGCGCTGACGTCCTGTACGTACAGGACGTCAGTGCGAGAGGCGCCGAGACTGCCCGAAGATTCAAGAGTGTACTGCGCTCGGTATATCCCGGCGCAGTATTCAAACTCGTGGCGGGAAAGCGGGTATCGGCGTATATCGCGCACCCACGATTTTGCCCTGATTTTCAGGGCAAAATAGTGCGCGGTATTCGCCGATAAATACGGTAGTTCATCACCGTATGACATTTTTCCCTTTATATGGTTTATCACTTTAGCGCTGCATTTTGTTATACATCCTCTTCAAAAAAAAATTAAAAAAATTGGTTGGCTGCTTTTATCACTATTTGGGTTAGTGCAGTAATTTCATATTATTATGAATAAAAATAGAAAAGTAACCTTTCCCTCTCCAAACCCCTCTACCTGATTTTATATAAAAAAAAAATCTACCCAGAACACCAATTGCTTACCTGAAACTGCAGTTACATGACAAGCCGGATCCCAAGCCTTATGCCGCGTACACACGACCGTTATTCATGTCATGGAAAAAAACGACAGTTTCCTCTACGTGATTCCTTTCAAGCCTGCCTTGCATACACACATTCGTGAAAAAAAATGCTTGAGCAAAGCGCGGTGATGTACAACACATACGACCGGAACTATAAATGGGAAGTTCCATTCGAATGGCGCCACCCTTTGGGCTGCTTTTGCTGATTTCGTGTTACCGCGTGTTAGTAAAAGTTTGGTGAGAGACGATTCACGCTTTTCAGTCTGTTACAGCGTGACGAATGTCCTATCTCCATTACAAGCGCTAGTTTTACCAGAACAAGCGCTCCCGTCTCATAACTTGCTTCTGAGCATGCACGTTTTTTCCCCCCCTCGTTAAAGCGTACACACGCCCGTTTTTCACAACGAGAAAAAATAGAGCAGGTTCTAAGGGCCAGATTCAGGTACCTGCGCTGCGGCGTAACGTATCTCGTTTACGTTACATCGCCGCAAGTTTTCAGCGCAAGTGCTTGATTCACAAAGCACTTGCCTGTAAACTTGCGGCGGTGTAACGTAAATGCGTTCGACGCAAGCTCGCCTAATGTACCATTTAAATTAGGCGCGTTCCTGCACCAAACGTTCTGCGCATGCTCCGTTAGGAAATTTCCCGCCGTGCTTTGCGCGAAATTACGGCGCCCCGACGTGTTTTTTGAACACCGACGTGCGTTACGTCCTTTCGTATTCCCGGACGTCTTACGCAAAAAAAAATTATTTAAAATTCGACGCGGGAACGACGGCCATACTTTAACATGGCTGGTCTAAATCTAAGCCATGAAATATCAGGCGTAAGTTTGCGACGGGAAAAACCGACTAGCGACGACGTAAGAGAATGCGACGAACGCGCGTATCTTCGTGGATCGCCGTAAACAGCTAATTTGCATACCCATAAAACGACGCAAACTCCACCCAGCGGTCGCCGAAGTATTGCATCCTAAGATACGAAGCCGTACGCCTGTCGGATTTTAGCCAAATGCCGTCGTATCTTTGTTTGTGAATTACAAATAAAGATACGACGCGGCAAATTTGAAAGTACGCCGGAGTATCAGCAGATCGGCGTACTTTTTCTGTGAATCTGGCCCTAAATTTTTTACGACCATTTTTCTCGTCGAGAAAAATGCTCTGGAGCCTACACACGACCGTTTTTCACCACCAATTAAAAAAAATTGCATTTTTCTCGTCATGAAAAACGGTCATGTGTCATGCTGTTTTCTGGTCACGTGGACAATGCGCATTGGCTATTGGGAATCACGTGACAGCAGCATCTCATGAGTTTTTCTGGTTTCTAGAGGCATTTTGTTTAAAAGAGAAAAAAAACACAGATTGGTTGGGTGTTAACTTGTTTTGTCTTTTTTTTTTTTTTCTTTTAATTGAAGCTTTCACAGCAATATAGTGCATCTTCATTTACAGTATGTTTCTATATTATCACACGTCTTTAATTTAAAAACAAATTAGATTTCATTTGCTGGGGATATTACAAAATGTGTTTACCAGCAGAGCCAAGTGCTGGCTGCTTTTGTAAGGCTGTCATAAGATAATTGAAACCTTCTAAACGTTAATTAAAGCTGAGCTCCAGCCTGTAAGCTGGCTCTAGTCCATGCATAGACTTTAAAGTTGAACTCCAGCCTTGGCTTTAGTATTTCAGTGCTACAGGTTCCTTTCTTGTACCGAAATTATTTACTCTAATTTCACTGCACGCGTGAGCTTCTCACAATGTAGTCATATAGGGCCAGATTCATGTACATCCGCGGCGGCGTAACGTATCGTCTTTACGTTACACCGCCGCAAGTTTTCCTCGTAAGTGCTTGATTCACAAAGCACTTGAGTGTAAACTTGTGGCGGAGTAACGTAAAGACGTCCGGCGCAAGCCCGCCTAATTCAAATGGGGCGGGAACCATTTAAATTAGGCGCGCTCCCGCGCCGAACGTTCTGCGCATGCTCCGTTTGGAAATTTCCCGCCGTGCTTTGCGCGAAATTACGGTGCCCCGACGTGTTTTTTGAACGGCGACGTGCGTAACGTATTCCCGGACGTCATAGGAAAAAAATAATTGAAATTCGACGCGGGAACGACGGCCATACTTTAACATGGCTGGTCTAAAGTTAAGCCATGAAAAAGCAGGCTTAACTTTGCGACGGTAAAAAACGACTTGCGACGACGTAGCGCACGCGAGTACCTTCGTGGATCGCCGTAAAAGCTAATTTGCATACCCGACGCTGGAAAACGGCACAAACTCCACCCAGCGGCGGCCGAAGTATTGCAGCCTAAGATCCGAAGGCGTACGAAGCCGTAAGCCTGTCGGATCTTAGCCAAATGTCGTTGTATCTTGTTTGTGAATTACAAATAAAGATACGACGCGGCAAATTTGAAAATACGCCGGAGTATCAGTAGATACTCCGGCGTATTTCTTCTGTGAATCTGGCCCATAGAGCCTTTCTCCCCAATTTTTCTGTTTCTGGCCTTTTATTTGGATTTTAGTTTTTAACCACTTGACATCAAGTTACTGTAACTGACAATTGCACGTTTGTGTGACACTATACCCAAATAAAATGTCCATATTAGGTGATTTCATAAATAAATGGTATTGTCCCACCTAGGTGAAACCTATGTGAACACAGAAAAACCTGTAGGTATGCCCATAGATGGGGTGGACTCTGTGGTTGGTGTATGCAGAAGGTCTTGCATATCAGGGCCCCACAGGAAATCCATGTACTGAGGGATCACTACGTGTTTCGCTTACAGCTTCCTCAGGGGATCCTATTGGTACTAACAAATACAATGTGTCAGTACATATGTAGGTTATGCATCAAAAGCACAAACAATGTATATTGTATGTGTTCTTCATTGGACAATAGAGTTAATAAGGGTATTTGTATTAATGACATGGATACTTGCCCAGATTGCAGTAAAAAAAAACATGGAATGCCCAAACCCATGCCACAAGGAGAGACAGAGGAACAGCGCACAGACAGCTCCAGAACTATTTATTTCCCCCACCTATAGAGCTTTCTTTTGGTGGTATTCAGGGGCGGACTTGACAACTCATGGGGCCCCTGGGCAATAGAAGATAATGGGGCCCCTGGGCTTACAGATGGCTACCACGCCAGGAGGCAGTGCAGAGGTGGGGCAGCCTAAATCGCTGAATTTTCACATTAAAAGCATGTCGGTTTCGGACATATCAGGGACAGATGTAAAAAAAACATCCCTAGTTTTACTGAGCCTGGCAACCCTGATGGGGCCACCTAGTGGCATGGGGCCCTCGGGCAGTGCCCGAGTGACTCAATGATCAGTCCGCCCCTGGTGGTATTTGATCACCTCTGTGGTTTTTATTTTTTGTGCTAAAAACAAAAAGACTGACAATTTAAAAAAATATATATATACTTTCTGCTATAAAACATACAATTAAAAAATCAAATGTCTTCATCAATTTGATTCCAATATGTATTCTGCTACATATGTTTGGTAAAAAAATTACAATAAGCGTAATATCGATTGGTTTGCACAAACTATGGGATATATTTATGACATTTATATTTATATTTACTAGTAATGGCGGCAATCAGCAACTTCTTGCAGGACTCCAATATTTTGCGTTGGAAAATCAGACACTAACTGACACGTTTAACACTTTTTAGGGAACCAGTGACACTAATACAGTGATCAGTGCTAAAAAATATACACTGTCACTGTACTAATGACACTGGCTGGGAAGCGGATAACATCAGGGGCAATCAAAAGGTTTACTGTGTGCCTAGCCAGTGTTTTATTACAGTGTGGGGTGTGCTTTTACTAAGGGAAGTCATGGATCCATGTCCTTGCTTTGCATAGACACAGGATCCATGCCTTCCCTTCTGTCAGAACGGCAATCTGCCTTGTTTGCATAGGCAGACCGCCATTCTGCCTCTCTGCAGGATGAGCGAATGGTGCCGGCAGACATCGAGTTTGCCCGCCGATTGGTTCCCATTGTGTATAATTAGTGGAAATGAGCTACCGGCAGTGCGCATTTGTGCCCCCTACCTGAAAGTGCAGAATTGTGTGTGTGTGTGTGTGTGTATATATATTGTAAGGGGTTAGCTCGGTATCGGGATGTGTGACCCCGGGGATGGGTTCACTACACACTGAATTTATACAGAAAGGCAGTCAAAGACGGTTGAAAACAAAGATTTTGGTTTATTCTTCCATCTTGCTGGAAACAAGTGCAAGCATCCAAACAGCATAAACAAATCAAACCTATCTATGGAGTCTGGCACAGCCTAGTGCTGGGCAGACACTGCTGGTCCTACAGCAGAAAATAATAGTCTCTTTTTGATTTTTATCACACAGAAAAATCAACAGCACCTCACCTCTTCAGAAGTATTTGGCTCACTGCTCTCCTTCACTCAGAAAGCCTCAGGATGCAGCAATCAGTAGTAATCCTCTGGATTACTTATAGAGGCCTTAATTGTCTCATTCTGAACAGCTGAAGTTTTCCAACGCCTTTAAACCTTTCTGGCTACTTCTGCAGCCGACACCCGATAATAATTGGTGTATTGTCCAAACAAGGCAGAAATGTATCTCCCATCTGTGACAACACCCACGGACTTACCTGACTTCCTGTCACAATATTTAGCTTTTTTTTTTTCAAGGAATATCATTCTATTCATGATATTTATTCACCTTCAGGTTGTTTTTCTTTTTTTTGTTTTTGCTATTTAAACAGCATATATAAAAGATTTTCTTAGCTTTTCTTATAAAATGTTAAACTTTTTAAATAAATTTAGGCCAAAATGTATTCTGCTACATTTCTTTAGTAAAAATAACCCAAATTAGTGTATATCATTTAGTCTGTGTGAAACTTAGTCTACAAACTATGGTACTGTATATATATTTTAAAATTGATTAATCCTGATATAGTGATGACCTATTTCATTTCTTGAGGCCCTAAAATGCCAAGCCAGTACAACATACCTCCAAATTACCCCTTTTTAGACGGTATGTAGTAAGACTGGTGTGGAGGTGAGTTTTTTGAAGTTGCAATTTATTTGTCACATTTTATGGAAAATTAAGTAAAATGTGCTTTTTACAAAGTTGTCATTTGAACAAATTATTTCTTGCACACAGTATAGGCATTATCATAATTACACTCCAAAGCACAATATGCCTCCCGAGTATGGGGATACCACATGTGTAGACTTTTTCACAGCCTAGGTTCATAGAGGGGTCGAAAAATGAAGGGGCACCTTTGGGCTTTCAAGGAGCATAAATTGTGCATCTAATTTCTGGACTACCTATCACATTTTTGGAGGCCCTGGAGCACCAGGACAGTGGAACCTCCAACAAAATGACCCAATTTTGGAAAGCAAACACTCCAAGCTATTTTCTGAAAGGCATAATGAGTTTTTTGAAAACGTCATATTTTTTGCCACAAGTTATATAGTATATAAGTTGTAAACTGTTATACAAGAAATATACTCCTTAACTCTGTTTATTAAAGTGGAGGTTCACCCAAAAAAAATTTTCTAAGATTACATTCAGCATACTAATGACATGTAAAGTATGCTGGTATTTTTTTTTTCTCCGTACATACCGTGTAATTGTTATTTTCGCCAGGCTTCCGGGTTCTGATTACCGTATTTATCGCGGTATAACACGCTCCCATGTATACCGCGCACCCCTAAAGTTGCGCGGTATACGTGGGAGCTTACAGTTTTGGTGTCTTGCGCGGCGTCCATCGGCGGCCTCGTCGGGTCCGGCGTCCGTCTGAGGCTTCGGGTGTCCTCTTCGTCGTGTCCGGCGCCCTTCTGCGGCGTCCTCGCGTCCTCCCCGCTCGTTTCCCGAGGCGAGTTTGAATACACATACTGACATATACAGAGCGCAGTACACTCGTGTATTGTCGGGCAGGCTCGGCAGCTCTCGCGCCGACATCCTGTACGTCCAGGACGTGAGCGCGGAAGGAGCCGAGACTGCCCGACTATACCCGAGTGTACTGCGCTCGGTATATGTCGGCGCAGTATTCAAACTCGGCGCGGGAAAGCGGGTATAGGCGTATACCGCGCACCCACGATTTTGCCCTGATTTTCAGGGCAAAAAAGTGTGCGGTATACGCCGATAAATACGGTACTGCGGGACTGGGCGTTCCTATTGAAAGCTTAGCTGATTGACGTCTGGTGAAAATCTTCCCATGTCGCATACACCGCGCCTCACCAGTTTTCCGTAAATAGCCGACATGCGAGCCGGCGCTATACGGCGCCTGCGCCCGCAGTGTAGAGCTGACTGCGCAGGCGCCATATAGAGCCGACTCGCAGGTCGGCTATTTACGGAAAACTGGTGACACGTGGTGTATGCGACATGGGAAGATTTTCACCAGACGTCAATCAGCTAAGCTTTCAATAGGAACGCCCAGTCCTGCAGTAATCAGAACCCGGAAGCCTGGCGAAAATAACAATTACACGGTATGTACAGAGAAAAAAAAATACCAGCATACTTTCATGTCATTAGTATGCTGGATGTAATCTTAGAATTTCTTTTTTGGGTGAACCCCTGCTTTATGTGAAATATCACTCACATGAATCGGCAAAAAAAAAAGAAGCTTGGTAAATCAATGTTTCAAACCAGTAAGATGGCCGCACTCCGGGATGTAATGACTCGCATGTCAATGCTTTACCCTACATGTTTCGTCATCATAAAACGTCATCTGGTGTTTTCACTCCCCTGATGATGGCACAATGCATAGGGTGGAGCATTGTGGTGTGACATCATGTACCGGAGTAGAGCGTGGCAATTGTAGTGGTACCACAATGTTTTTATGCTGAGTGATATTTTACATAATAAACCGAGTTGACCAATTTTTCTACACTATGAGAGGGCCTTGCTTATTCCTTTGATTTATATTGTTTGGAGATTCACTGCCTCGTGTCATTCGATTGTCTTAATGCAGAGGCATCTAGAGTTGATGGTTTATGCTGTTGGATCGGGTCCTCTGAGAACCATTACCTTCTTTGGAGTATAACTTTGTGTTTTGACCACTTGTAATTAGGTGGTCAAAACCATCTGGTAAGAGGCTGTGTGTGCTTCCCTAAATGGTGGAGGATCTTTTTCCTGGCTATACCTGTATACATCATACTACTCACCAGTCACCACATGTGGATTGAGAACTGACTTTTTAGATATTTTATTCACTTTGGTGTGATTTCCTCATTTTATAATGTTTCATTAAGGAGCGCTACACCTTTCTTGTATAATAAAATATAAAGATGTAGAAATGTCTGCTCACCTGCTTACTCCTCAAGATACTAATATGGATTATAAAAGCTTTATTCTCCTTACATTAGTCCCCAGATTATGGTAACACAGAGGCAGGTCAGTTCTGATTCGTGGGTCACGGTTCTAATGGTAAACCTGCAACAGAAACAAGGCTTGGCTAAATATTTACTGCACTTGAGCAAGGTACAGACGGGGAGAAGAACGGGCAGAAGTCCAGCGTGCATGGGATGCAGAAGACAATAGTTTGGATTGTGGCGGTTGCTCCCGGAAAGGAGAATATGAATAAACACAGAAAATAAAAGAAACATGCAATGGGGCTTAAATTTGCTGCACACTTGTTTACAATTATTTACTATAACTATTCAGCTGAGGAAGGTTGGAGTTTTCTACCACTTTAAGCTGTACCGATTGTTTTGGCTGTACGGAAATGTAAACTATAAAATACCTCTGAGGCCCCGTACACACGTCCGAGGAACTCGACGGGCAAAACTCATCGTTTTGCTTGTCGAGTTCTGTGTAAAGCCGCTGAGGATCTCGGCGAGCCAACTTTCCTCATTGAACAACGAGGAAATAGAGAACATGTTCTCTATTTGGCTCGACGAGGAACTCGTCGGCTTCCTCGGCCGAAAGTGTACACACGGCCGGGTTTCTCGGCAGAATTCAGCTCCGATCGAGTTTCTGGCTGAATTTTGCCGAGAAACTCGGTCTTGTGTACGGGGCCTGACTTCTGCAATAGACTACTTAAGTGGCAAGGTGCATCAGTGCCGCTGAAAAGGAGCCTCTGCCATGGTTGCCTTCCTCTGTGGTCGAAACTGGAATCTGGTTGCTGCTCTTCCAACTCAACGTTGGGGTATAATTTTGAAGCCCTTGACTTGTTTTTCATTGCAGTCTGTGTTGTGTTTGCTGAAACTCTGTGTGGTCATCGGGACATGATATAAAGAGAAACCTCTGCAAAGGGGACACAGACAAATATATAAATGAATATGAAATTTGCTGTCAGGTTTTATGTTTGAGTGGGGTTCCAGCCGGGGAGATTTCCCATCATTTTCCACATGGTCACACAATAATCAAACAGATTCTCAACTTTCGGCTTTTCTATTTCTGTCCCCATGAGAAAACTAAAAGATAGGGGAAATATGGGGATGAATGCAATGAATACATTTTTTTTTTAGCTTGAGTTTGATTATATTCATCCATCTCCGCATCCATTTTACTGTGAATGTTCATAAGGTGCTAATACTGAAAACTGTGACATCAAGGCTTCCTGACCCTTTTCAACTTTTGTCCAGTTGCTCATTTTAATGACCTTGTATAACTTGAAAACTGTGAACTTGTTAATTCAGCAGATCTCATTAACGCTTTTCAAGTGGACACAAGAGCACCACAGTGACCCCGGTATGAGTATAAGTGCTGAACATGAGAGCTTTCAGCGCTTGTAGGCCAAATATGTATATTAATGAAGTATCATCACAGGTTACAGAGTTCCTTATTTTGGTTAATTATGTATCATCAAGCGGGACTGTACGAAAGTGTTTAACACTTTTCTTTCCAGGTACTGCCTCCAATTTTGCACCTTAGTCTACTATTTTTTCTATTTTTTACATGCACATTGCAGGCTTGAAACCTAGTAACCCCCCCCCCACAAACTCTGGGCATATGGAATTAAAAAAAATGATCTCTTTGTGCTGTACGTACCATCATAGTTGCATGAATGCTTATGCAAAAAGGTACCTTAAAATCATTATTGGTCCACCCCAACAAAACATAATGTCAAAAGATAAAAAATAAGACGAGGGAAGTGCTACCTAAGTGCAGTATTAATAGATGATAGTTTATTCGCAACAGATAAAAAACACAGGATACAAGGTATAAAATTGCTCGCCATGAAAGGCAGTATTCAATACGCGGGGCGTGTCCGCGGTGTCGCCGCGTCGATGACGCGGTGTCGCCGCGACAATGACGCAGCGACGTGGGCGGCCCGCCTTTAAAATGCTTCCACGCATGCGTCGAAGTCATTCGACGCATGCGAGGGACGGCGGGCGCCTGGACATGTACGGTAGGTCTGTACTGACGACCGTACATGTCCGAGCGGGCAGGATTCCAGCGGACTGTTTTAAAACAAGTCCAGGAATATTTGTCTGCTGGGAAAAGGCCCGGCGGGCAAATGTTTGCTGGAATTCGGCCCGCTCGCGCCCACACACGACCGAACATGTCTGCTGAAACTGGCCCGCGGACCAGTTTCAGCAGACATGTTTGGTCGTGAGTATGGGGCCTAAGAGGCCTCTAGAAGGAGACGGTTGCTCCAAGCTCGTAGTCTGACATTTTCAGCCCTCTTTCCTTTTCCAGTGACGTCACATCTGCCAGTGCATTCCATGCTTGTTTCCCTGGACTTCCTGGTCTCTACAGGGTGTCCAATCCACGTACATGATCTAGACTCCAGCAGTTCGAATCCCTTGTGGTGCCTGCAGGACAGAGCGGCCATTATTGCCTTTCATGATGAGTGATCTTATACCTTGTATCCTGTGAGTGTTTTTATCTGTTGGGAAAAAACTGTCTTCTATTAATACTGCTCTTAGGTGGCGGTTTCCCTTTTCTTCTTTTTTGTTTAACTCAGAGCTGGCCAAACTCTGAGGATAGTGGCTGCCGGGGCATTATGCTACATGCTACATTCTATAAGCACTATGGACTATGGGTATTATGTGTATCATGGACTTTAGGAACTAATACAGTCCGAGCTTTATGTACATCTTTTACAACTACCTTGACCACATACCCTCCGTGCGCCAAAATACTAGACATGGGCAGATTGGCAAAATTTCTTATGTTTCGGATAAATTTGTTATGTTACTAATTTTGTTTCGTCGACTTTGTTTAGTTTAGTTTTGTTTAATTTATTTTGCTGATTAATGTTTTCAGAAATTCCAAATTTTCTGAACTATTCTAAATAGGATCGGTTGCAAAAATTATCGACCGTTTTCAAGGCTTATTATGTAAATTAGTATGGGGAACATGGTACCCCTACCTATTCACCAAAAAAGTGAATAGACAGCACACAAGTTTTTGACAATTCTTTTATTTAAAAAAAACAAAACAATGTCCCCCAATGTAGATCCGTCTTCAATCATGTCGCCGGCTGCACCACTGTAATATATATATATATATATATATATATATATATATATATATATATATATATATATATATATATATATAGATATATATATATATAGATATATATATATATAGATATATATATATAGATATATATATATATATATAGATAAGTAAATTATAGAGCATACACATCTATGCAGTTATGTCCAATTGCATCTATATCCCTACATGAAGTTATAAAGAAGAATCCCCGAAACCGGGGATATATATATATATATATATATATATATATATATATATATTTGAACCATACCAGGCCACTTGCCCTCAACATGAGGAGGGTGCCCCCCAAAGCACCTTGTCCCCATGTTGATGGGGGCAAAAGCCTCTTCCCGACAACCCTGGCTATTGATTGTTGGGGTCTGTGGGCAGAGGGCATATCGGAATCTGGAAGCCCCCCTTAACAATGTGGCAAAGACTTTACAGTCATATACTCCTAGCTGATTCTCCTCTAGTTTTTCCTATGATGGGCACTGATAGGTGGCACTAATGGGCACTGACAGGCGGAACTGATTGGTGGCACTGATGGGCAGCACTGATGATGAGGTACTGACAGGTTTTACTGCTGGGCACTGACTGGCACTGTGGTGGGCACTAATTGGCACTGATATGGGCACTTATTGGCACTGTGATGGGCACTGTCATCCGTTTATTTGTGGGGCACTGACTGGCAGCTTATGGACACTTTTTAACAGGCAGGAAATGGTTAATAATGTTTGCATGTTCGCTAGAACTTTTTGCCAGTGTTCTGGTGCAAACTGAACCGGGGTGGGGGGTGTTGGGACTATCCCTACATTCACCCCTAGGGAGCAGCAGATGACATCTGCTTTTATCCGAGTCGATCTTGTCCGCAAAATCCAGATAGATGGAGTTCCTTTTTGGCATCCGTCCGTCCGGCGGATCGGATGAAAACGGCCGGGCGGACCATTTTTATTCAATCTCCCCATAGAAGAGAGCAGGACTGGGTTTGTCAACGTTCTGCTCAGTAAGCATAGACTGACCTCAATGGGGATCAGCGGAGATCTCCCCTGCTGCGCAAGCGTATCCCTCAGAATGGAGGGGCCTAAATGTTATGCAATGATTGCACAGACTTCATCCCTAGGTTTTGTTACTTTGTGAATGGTTTTCCAAATCTGGAAGACTGTAGGCCGTGTGTTCATATCAAAGGCAGGTCAGCAAATTTCCATTGACTTCAACAGAATAGTTTAGAACAGTAGTTCTCAACCCTGTCCTGAAGTACCCCCAGCAGGCCATGTTTTGGGAATTTCTCTTAGATAAAATAGCTGTCCAAAATACCAAGCCACTGACTCTGATTTAACCACTTAAGGACCGGACCAATATGCTGCTACATGACCCAAGGGGTTTTTACAATTCGGCACTGCGTCGCTTTAACAGACAATTGCGCGGTCGTGCGACGTGGCTCCCAAACAAAATTGGCGTCCTTTTTTCCCCACAAATAGAGCTTTCTTTTGGTGGTATTTGATCACCTCTGCGGTTTTTATTTTTTGCGCTATAAACAAAAATAGAGCGACAATTTTGAAAAAAATGCAATATTTTTTACTTTTTGCTATAATAAATATCCCCCAAAAACATATATAAATTTTTTTTTTTCCTCAGTTTAGGCCGATACGTATTCTTCTACCTATTTTTGGTAAAAAAATCGCAATAAGCTTTTATCGATTGGTTTGTGCAAAATTTATAGCGTTTACAAAATAGGGGATAGTTTAATTGCATTTTTATTAATTTTTTTTTTTACTACTAATGGCGGCGATCAGCGATTTTTTTTCGTGACTGCGACATTATGGCGGACACTTCGGACAATTTTGACACATTTTTGGGACAATTGTCATTTTCACAGCAAAAAATGCATTTAAATTGCATTGTTTATTGTGAAAATGACAGTTGCAGTTTGGGAGTTAACCACAGGGGGCGCTGTAGGATTTAGTTTTCACCTAGTGTGTGTTTACAACTGTAGGGGGGTGTGGCTGTAGGTCTGACGTCATCGATCTAGTCTCCCTATATAAGGGATCACTCGATCGATGCAGCGCCACAGTGAAGCACGGGGAAGCCGTGTTTACATACGGCTCTCCCCGTTCTTCAGCTCCGGGGAGAGATCGCGACGGAGCGGCTATAAACGAATAGCCGCGCCGTCGTCCCGGATCGCTCCCCGAGGGAATCCGACCGCCGCATTTAGCGGGCGGTGTCCCGATCGGACCCCCCACCCGCTAGAAGGCAGGGACGTACAGGTACGCCAATGTGCCTGTACGTGCCATTCTGCCGACGTATATATACATGCGGCGGTCGGGAAGGGGTTAAAGCCCCTGTGCAAGATAAAGGAAAACCTGCAAACATGACCTGTTGGGGGTACTTGAGGACAGGGTTGAGAACCCCTGGTTTAGAGGACAGTTTAGAGGCTCCTTTAGACTTCTGCTTTGTGATGCGTTGTATTTCTTTGGATGAAGCTTGTTTTATTGAAGTTCCTTTATATCGCAAGCAAAGCTCATCAAACAGCCTTTCCAAGTCAAAACGCTACATGAGCTTGGGGGATTTTCACTGTAGGTCTACTTTGCATTTCTGGGAGTGACAAATGTGTGTTTATCATAAGCACTGTCCTAGCCTTTCATACCCCTGCTCTTAGGCTGCCATTCCATGTGTCACTTGCTTATTAAAAGTCATTCATAGTGAAGAGCTGAGCATGGCCCGGCAGCCATGTTAACATGTGGCATTATGCACTTGTCCGACCAATAAAACAGCCCTTGGGTCTTAAATCTGTGCAGGAAATAAAGCAAGATGTCAAATTAACTGCACTAAAATAATGAGTTAGCATTAAATGCTCATTAAACATTGATGATAGTCATACTTTCAATTATCTTCATAAATAGTCTGAGTATTTGCATACATTTTAGTGCCTTGTACGAAAAAAAAATGTGCCTTTTTAGATTAGAAATGTGAATAAATATTTTAATGATGCGTGCATTGTAGTCTCTCACAAAACGGTTAGCGTAAAAAATGTTTAAAAACAGTGGGCTAGATTCAGGTAGGGGCACGCAATCTAACGGCGGCACAGCGTATCGTATATACGCTACGCCGCCGCAACTTACAGGAGCAAGTGCAGTATTCACAAAGCACTTGCTCCGTAAGTTGCGGCGGCGTAGCGTAAATGGGGCCGGCGTAAGCGCGCGTAATTCAAATGTGTAAGGGGGGGCGTGTTTTATGTTAATGTGTGTTGACCTGACGTGATTGACGTTTTGTACGAACGGCGCATGCGCCGTCCGTGTACATATCCCAGTGTGCATTGCTCCAAATGACGTCGCAAGGACGTCATTGGTTTCGACTTGAACGTAAATTACGTCCAGCCCTATTCGCGAACGATTAACGCAAACGACGTAAAAAATTCAAAAAACCAAGCGGGAACGACGTCCTTACTTAACATTGAGTGCGCCTCATAGAAGCAGGCACAACGTTACGCCGAAAAAGCCTTACGCAAACGACGTAAAAAATGAACGCCGGGTGCACGTACGTTTGTGAATCAGCGTATCTAGGTAATTTGCATACTCTCCGCCAAAAACTACGGGAGCGCCACCTAGCGGCCAGCGTGAGAATGCACCCTAAGATACGACGGTGTAAGAGACTTATGCCAGTCGTATCTTAGGCTAATGTCGGCGTATCTAGCTTTCTGAATACAGAAAGTAGATACACCGGCGCAGCTTAGAATTTACGCGGCGTATCTATGGATATGCCGGCGTAATTCTTTGCTGAATCTAGCCCAGTGACTTATTTATTCCTATAAGGAAGATGCATAATGGATAGATTCAGCTACATAAACTGGTAAACACCAGAGATCGGCCATGATCTTGAAAATCAATTTTTTCTCTTTTTTATAAACGGGCACCTTAGGCACCAAGCACAGCATTCCTGGAAGTGAGGAGGAGTGTAAACACACATGTAGATGTAGCACCCTGGTGTTTAGGCAGAGTTGATAATACATGTAATTTGTCAGGTATTAATCATCCTGGCTGATTGTTAGAAGATCCACTGATTCCTTCTCTAACTCTGGATTGCTGTACCTTTTTCTCTTCTGTCACTAGGTGGTGCTTGCTGGTGATATTAGATTGACAAGGGTGTAGCAACGTCAGACTATGTATGGATGGGGTGTCTCAGCCCCAGGAGGGGGTTTCTTTGGGGGTTTCTTTGGTCTGCTGGGAGAGCCTATTTATTTGGGTGGAGTCAGGTGATTGGGGTTCTGTGCCACCTGGACAGCTATCTGGGTGGACGTGTGTTATGTCTCACCGGGGCTGCTAGGCCAGAAGCCTGAGGCCTATCCCAGGGAAACCTGGCTGCTAGACTGCCTGAGGCCTATCCAGGGGCAAGAGAAGCAGCGTAGGGTTGGGATTGCAGGATTGGAGTCCAACCGAGTTGTGAAGGTTCCACTGGATGGGGGAACCAGTTGTGGTCGGAGGTAGAGGGGAAGCTGTCGCCACTAAGGGACCATCCACCTTACTACAGTGAGTAAGCTGGAGCCAGTACCAGAGCAGTCTTCTCACCAGCCGGGAGCGGTGAAGAAGGGGGAAATCTTCAGCAAGTGCCAAGCCAGGGACCCAGCAGGATAGCGGGGGTGACGCTTGAGGAGTATACAGCGTGCTAGCTTTGGAAGAGCTCAGGAGATTCAGTGGTGATTGGATCTGGAAGTCTAGTGAGAGACTGTGAGCTCAGTGAGTAAAAATCTACAGTGAGAGACTGTAGTGTAAGAGAAGAACTATTCTGTGTTGCCAAGAGTTTAATACAACTACCGTTAGTGAATGTTATACTATTTGTTGCCATAGGAGACGGCCAGGGCCGGACTTACCATTGGCCTTGACTGGGCTCAAGCCCAGGGGCCCCACCCAATAGGGGGCCCCCTTTAAAAAAAAAAAAAAAAATTTTTAGGGGTCCGGAGGTCCCCAGGGGCCCGGGGGCCCCCAGGGCCCTGGACAGCAACCCCCCCTTTTTTTATTTATTTTTTGTAAAAAAATGTTTTTTTTATATATTTTTTATTTATATATATATATATATATATATATAATATATATATATATATATGTGTATATATATATATATATGTGTGTATGTATATATATATATATATATATATATATATATATATATATATATATATATATATATATATATATATATATATATATATATATATATATATATATATATATTTTATTATTATTATTAAAGGGCCCAGGGGTCTCCAGGGCCCCCGGATGGCAACCCACCTTTTTTATTTTTTTATAAAAAAAATTACATTTTTTTTTATATATATATATATATATATTTTTTATTAAAGGGCTCAGAGGTCCCCAGGGCCCCATGTGGCAACCCCCCCTTTTTTATTTTTTTTATAAATGTTTATTTTTTTATTTTTGTTTATTTTTTTATTTTTTATTAAAAGGCCCAGAGGTCCCCAGGGCCCCGGATGGCTACATATATTTATATATATTTGTTTTCTTCTTTATTTCTTCTTTTTTTTGTAAAGGCCCCCCCGCTTCTCAATTTGCGGCAGCCCCCACGCTTCTCAATTTCAGGCGGCAGCACCCCCACCCCCCCTAGGTTCTCTGCTTCAGGGGGCCCATGCCTTAAGCTGTGCAAGGGGCCCCAAAATTCCTGATGGCGGCCCTGCGCATACCTCCCAACACGCACGGATTCTGTGGGACTTTCCCGCACAGACAGCTTCTTCCCGCAGTCCCGCAAAAGGGTTAAATTTCCCGCACTGCAAGAGGAGGCAGCACGGAAGCAGGAGGAACCGGAGCGGTGTGTGGAGGACTATGGCTGCTGAAGGGAAGAAAGCCGACAGCCGGGCTAATGACAGTCTGTGGCCCCGGCTGTTGGCACAGGTGAGAGGCACTCCCCCCTCAACAACTGCAAAATCCCCCCCCGCTCAACAACTTTAATGCGCTCCCCCCCGCTCAACAACTTCAATTCGCCCCCCCCCCCGCTCAACCAACTTCGATCCCCCCCAATTCTCGGCTCCAGGGGGCCCCTTCAACACTCAAGCCCAGGGGCCCCCACCACCCTAAGTCCTGCCCTGGAGACGGCGGTCCTACGTATACAGAACTAGTACCCTGGTATCCGGCTGGAGGCCTTCCCCTGTATAGCTGTTTACCTATAGAAGTCTCTGAGTCTGCCAATTATCATTGCATCTACTTAAAGTGGATCTCCCATGCCAAAACGTTTTTTTTTGAGGGGGGTAGTTAAACAGTTATTCTTAATGCATACATTAACTCACGTTTTGCGTGTTCATGGTCCGTCTATATGTGCTGCTGTCTCTAATAATAACTTATATTACGTCTCTTCAGCCGTTGCCATCTTCACTGTGGGCATTATGAATCCCACTAGCAGAGACTTCCTGGATGCGGTGATGCTGTAATCCCAGCATTAACCGCTCGATCTGTCCTGTAATGGAGAGATTTCAAATGCCCGCCCTCCTTCCATTGTTTACATTGCGCGTCACTTCCTGCTGGACGAAGTCGCGTGATGTTTCCTCTAACACGGGCCAAATATGATAACAAGGGAGCTATGACACAAGCTCCCAGAAGACACTGAGCGGGACAGGAAAGAACGGAAAACCCGTCGGAAACCCGATGTCTGCAGACCGGAAGCCTATCTTGTTTATAAGGTACAGTAAACGTTTTTTTTTAGATGCAAATATCGGATTAAGCATTGTTCAGGAGCATTATTAAGATTGAGATTATGTTTTATTTAGGGTGGAGCTCCGCTTTAAGGATGTCCTGGCCTTAAAGGGGTTGTAAAGGAAAAAAATGTTTTCATACTGGGAAATGTAGTTCTTACATGAATGAGTGATGAAAACCAGGAAGTGAATGAGAGAACAGAAACTAGAATGCCAGATGTGATATAGATGAAGGAATTTAATAGGTATTTACTCTTTTTTTAACAGAATCATTACACTATTCTGTCTGTCTACCTTGCAGACATTAATTTTAGGCAAAACATTTTTTTCCTTTACAACTCCTTTAACCCTCTCTCCCACAGTTTTGTTGAGAGACAATAAATCTCTTTTGCATTCAAAAAGTGTCTGGCGCCCATCACTCCATCTTGCATCACACCCACCATGCCTGGTAACCCACTCTGGAAAGACGGATGTTAGCTATCCCTAACTCTGGAGGTCACCATTGGGCCTTTAGAGGTACAGGACCTTTCTACATACTGTATATATCATGGATCTGCCTCAGCAGCAGTGGGAGTCAAGTATTATCTATGCCAAGAGGCCACCACCCCAAAAAAAAAGGATCAAAATCAAAGAGAAAAATCAGGGGGTGTTCAAGGGTGGCCTCTTGTTATTGACTTACACTCATAAAGTACATCAAAGCATTTTAAAAAGTATATCGAAATTGTATTATACAAAATTAAAAACATATGCAGTACATGGATAAATTCATCAAAGCATACGTGTATAGGTTCAATAATGCGTTTCGCGATAGAACACACGCTACAAATTTAGTATTCAGTTAGGTCAAAGTTCTTCATTCCAGGTGCTGTCATCAAAAGGCTAAGGTCAATAACATCCATAATAGTGGTCAGCTAGATAGACTTTTTAGTCTCTAACCCAGTGGTTCTCAACCTCACTAGCGCCGTGACCCTTGATACAATTTCCCAAGTTGTGGGGACCCCTAAAAGTAAAATTATTTGCGTGGCAAGACAAGTAATTTGTGCCCCTTAACCCACAGACATTTAGCGCTCCATAAGTCCCTTCCACTCATACAGTGTTAAAACCCCTTATGGTACATTTTAGGATGTACCACTCTTTCTCTTTGTTCTCCTTTCTTTCCCTTGCATCTCTCTCTCTCATAATTTCTCCCCCCCCCAATTCCTCTCTCTAGCCATCTTTCTTATTATTTCTCTCATTCTTTCTCTCCCTTCTATCTTGGTTCCTCCCCCTTTTTTTCTCTCCCTTCCATATATTCTCTATTTTTATTCCTTCTCTTACTTCTTGGTAGGGGGATGGGATGAGTGGCAATGCTGGGGGGTGTCTCGTAACAGTGACACCTATGCCGCAATCAGAGGATTGGGTCTCCTCCAGCCCCACCCACTTCACATTCCTCATCAGTCAGCTGACCTCTAGTCTCTGCCCCCCACCCATGCTGTGAACTGAATGGGCGGCTGCGAAGAGGCTGAGTGGGCGGCCGCAGGCTCCAGGAGCAGCCCAGCTGTGCAGTTACAAAAGGCTGGGAGAGTAGTGCGGGCTTCAGGAACAGCCCAGGATTCCGTGACCCCTGGAAAATCATCATTCGACCCCCGAGGGGGTCCCGACCCCCAGGTTGAGAACCACTGATCTAACCTGACGTTCAGTTAACTGGTGATGTATGAGGATAAGACCTGACGGGCAAAGCTCGGCCCTTGTGAGGGGAAGCGTAAGTGCGGATTTCCTATCCCTTGGATGATCTATCTAGCAGAACCATTTTGTGGATGTTATTGACCTTAACCTTTTGATGACACCACCTGGAATAAGGAATTTTGACCTAACTGGATACTAACCCGGTGGCAGGTGTTTAGTGTCTTAGCCTATTGGTGAGCTGTGTAGACCGACCCTTTCTTCCCCCGCTCTCTGATGCCTCCAGCCTGGTATGATTGGACTTCCTCCCTTGACTCCACTTGTTTTTAATTATGAGATCCTCTACTGGATAGCTGTTACAAGTGAACATGGCAATCTGAAGAAGCGGTGTTCAACCGTGAAACACATTATTGAACCTATGCACTTTATAGTAACTCTGTATGCTTTGATCAATTTATCCATGTAACAAGAGTTTCAATCACACAAGCAGGGAATTATATTAATATGGAAGATCTGTTTACCATCTGTGACCAGAAGACCTGCATGTTGCCATATTGCAATGAATTTTACCGAAAAGTACAGTGGCTGCAGCTTACAATATGGCTTGTGTAGTAATTGTGTATATATATTTTTTCTTATATATTTTTTCTTAAGTAACACCCTCTAGTGTGCGCTGCTAGAAGTGGGAGTAGGTAAAAGCATTTTTCTGGCCAGGGATAAACCTGAGTCATTAAATTGGATCAGGGTTATTAGAGGCCAGGGCTGGATGACTCATCCTGGCAGCTCTCTGGTGCCTCCTCCTTGTGTCTGGAATATTGGAGCATGTTCTGAAACTAGTGGGCGGAGGTGAGGATGAGCTGGTTGGGGGCCTAGCAGGGAGCTAAATAGACATGGGCCATGCCAGCAGGGGAGTTTGGGTTGAAGATGGAGGGAGGCTGTAGGCAACCCTTGAGGGACCCTTGCCGGGGAGGGGTTTTATCTTGGGCTGGGAGCTCAGGAAAGCTGTCCTGGAGGGATCCTACTACAGGAGGCAGTTGGAAGGATTTGTGCCGAAGAAACAGTGAGAAGGAGCAAGCAGAGACAGTGGGCCAGATTCATCAAGAGATATGACGGCGGATCTTGTTTATAGCGCAAAAAATAAAAATCGCAGAGATGATCAGATACCACAAAAAAAGCTCTATTTGTGGGAAAAAAAAATGCTAAAAATATAATTTGGGTACAGTGCTGTATGACCGCGCAATTGTCATTCAAAATGCGTCAGCGCTGAAAGCTGAAAATTGGTCTGGGCACGAAGGGGGATTAAGTGCCCAGTAATGAAGTGGTTAATAAATTATCTTGGCATAATGCACAAGGCTGGTGTGCCGTCATCTTTTTATCTTTATTGTGACTACCAGGATATCCTCTATCCAGGAGGGCAGCAAGGCCAAAGACACTATCCCTTGAGTCATTGGGAAAAAATTCATGAGATATATTGGAAAGTATCGGGAGTAGAGAGGAATCTAAATATAGAAATGTCAATATTTTCTTTGATTTCAGACTCAATAAAGAGTATAAAGAAGGATATTTTTCATCACATGACAACGGCTGCCAGAACAATAATAGCTCGTAAGTGTAGAGAGAATAAAAGCCCAAATATAGCAGATTGGATATGTGAAATTTACGAAATACAATATATGGAAAAAAACAGATGTAGCACTACCCTCGAAGGAGCTGCTGGTTGTTTTGGGTGGCACATTTACCTCATGGTCCCCCTGAATTCCTAGGGGTGAATGATGCGTATTGCATTAGGTAGAAGTAAAAGGAATGTCCGCAACAGGTGCTCTTTGCTGTGCTCTTTATTACCCAGCCAAGTAAAAAACAATAAACTTGTGGTGAGGAAAGTAAAGTTGATAAGAGAGAAGAACAGCAGATTCAGGCGTGATAATGGGGAAACAGTCCTGCTCCCAGGCGTAACACTTCTCTGCGCCACTCCTGCCTGAGTGGGTTTAGTGTACCCGGACATGCCTCTCTCACTGACCTGGCAGCCGGAGTATCACTCGGACATTTGTAGGATAAAGTCTCTGCCACAGACCCTCCTTGGTGAACTTGAACTTGAGGAAAAGTCTCTGCCACAGACCCTCCTTGGTGAACCTCAGGGAGACACTTCTGCCACAGACCCTCCTTGGTGAACCTCAGGGAGACACCTCTGCCACAGGCCCTCTCTGACTTGTAGTTACGGAGATGATCCTTCTTAGATAAATGACGCCTGGATCTCCTTCAACTTGTCGCCCAGGTACAGACTAACAGGTGATCAATCCTTCAGTGTCCGGCTACCTTGATCCCCGGTGGTTTGTCGAGGCCCTATTGGATCGCCAGCCTCTCAATGGCGCTCCTCAGACGGACTCCCCACCGAACAGCAATACAGCTTGGGATCCTCAAAGGTGGGAACCCAGTCGCTCACTGGGTTCCCGTCGCTGTTCAGATGCTTCGGGCCAACATGGTCCCTGAACCAGGAACACTGCGTGTCACGCACACCCCGGCCAGGTAGGCCATAACGCCAGGGTGCCGTGATGTGGTCACCCTAAAGGTGGGCGCCACACTCGAAGAAGAAGACCCAGAACCAATGGCGTCTGCCCCATAAATACCCCTCCCAGCATGTAAAGCAAGGCCAAACCCTCCCCATTGGCCGCTGGGAAAGAGCACCCAAACCTTGACCCCACCGCTGCCACCCGCAGCACCGGGGCTGGAAGAACACCTCAATGCAACAGAATAGCCTACAGCACAGCCAAGCCGAGACAGAGACCCTGTTTTGCACTTAACAATTTGGATCAGAGTTTAGCTACACTCTGATCTCCCCTAAACTCAACTAGCACCGGTACTATAAAGTACCCAGGCGCTACACAGATAAGAGAAGAAGGATATATAAAGAGTCAAATGCCAGAAATGTGGCAAAAATGGGAGGAGTTCCAGCTCTCAGAAGGAATACAAGAATATATATAAATGAAAATCAGGAGAAATACGAAATGTAAATGAAGTGGAAAATGGGAGAAAAATAAGGTGGAGTGGGGGAGGATTTTTTTTTTTTTTTTTCGGGGAGAGGATGAATGGAAATGGAAGATAATAGGAGTATATGCAGATAAATGATGAAAATTATTTTTGTATTAAGGATAAAGTAACTGGCAGATACTCATCAAGATTCTGTATATTGAATAACCAATGGGAACAATGTAAATTTTAAAGGAATTATGTATAAATGTAAAAGTTTTTGTATTTGGCAAAAAATCAATAAAAGTAATTTGAAAACAGGAGGGCAGCAAGGTCAAAGTCATTGATCACCCGGTCATCACACAAATGCGCAAGAGTGTTTGTTTGCTATTACTAAACTCCAGCTCACAGCCTGTGATTGACAGTCTCAGCTCTGTTTCTGTGTGCTGTGTGAAGGGGGGTGTGTCCCTTCCCTCCAATCAGCTCTCAGAGCTCTCCTCATCGAGCTCTGCAGAGTGGAATTTCAGCTCTCCGTCCCCTTTTTCCTGACAGCTCAGACAAGCTTTACAGGTTGCCTATTTCAACATGGCGAAGGTCATAATGGCGACCAGGACTGACTAAAGTGAAATAAACTGTATTGTGGTTAATTAACACAGATGACAGCCAACTGACACTGGTGACAGATCTCTGATCTTCATTTGAAAACTGGAATGTGTTCGAGGAGCTGTAGGAAGTGGGATTTGGTGCGAGATGTCAAGAAGCAATTTCCAATTGTCTTTATTTTTTGTGCAGAAAACTTGTTTTTGCTACAGTTTTTATTACTTTCATCCAAGTGGTAAAATATAAGCAAGCATCCATTGTTACCCCTGCTAGGACAGGAGGGCACCGGGCAGAATGACCGTTCCTGTAGTTCAGGACTTGTCGAATATCCTTGTTCTGTAATCTGCTGAGCTACGCAAATCTCCAGAAATGAACATAACTCATTCATTAAACATGCAATTAATATGGATTCCATCTTCTCATTGACTTTAACACCATACCATATTATCACACATCATTTACCTCCATCACTGAGCTGACAGATCCTTCTTTTGTTAAAATATATTATATCCGCTGTTCAGATCAAAGCGGATGAATGGTCAGTCATCAGCCTGGAATGATGGAGAATCTGAAGCGTGTTGTTATTACATTTAAAGAGTCATTGCACCCAAAAGGGTCATTATGGCCCTTGGGCTTCCCCAGTGGCGATACTCCTGCCATTGTTCCCATTCTTTATTTTTTATTTTTGGACACTTGTGTGTCCCTGCCTATCTTAAAGGGGTTGTAAAGGTTTGTTTTTTATTTTCTAAATAGGTTTCTTTAAAGTGGAGTTCCACCCATAAATATAACATTACATCAGTAGTTTTAAAAAAATTTCATTAGTCCTTTAAGAAAAATATTTTTTTTTTTAGATGCCTTCAAAGTGTTGTTGCTAGGCAGAATAGTTAATCTTCCCTCTTCCTGCACCTAGGTGCTTAAGCTTCCTAACCTACACCGCACAGACTCCTGGGAATGCAGTGGGTGTAACTTTCCAGGAGTCTGTGCACTCCCCAGTCTCGAAGAATCATGTGACTTGGACAGTACAGGTGCTGAAACCTGATCTGAAACCTATTACACTGCTTGTGCAGCACTGAGCATGTGCGAGATCTGCAAGGCTGAAATCCAGGAAGTCATACAGTCTGGCTTCATGATGCCCACACTTAAGATGGCCCCAGTCAATTTCTATTTTATAAAGTGTCTAAATGCTGTAACAACCTAACAAAACGGACCTTAGTTTACAGACTAACTTTACTAGGATACATTAAGCTTGTGTATTACAGGGGTATTTATATTTAAAAAGTGAAATTGTGGGCGGAACTCCGCTTTAAGCTAGTGCATTGTTGGTTCACTTACCTTTTCCTTCCATTTCCCTTCTAAATGTTTTTTTTTTCTTTGTCTGAATGTCCCACTTCCTGTTCCTCCTCAGTAAGCTTGCCCCCATTATCCGAGCCGTTCTGGCTGGGGGTTAGTCAGCATGCTCGCCCCCTCTACATCCCTGTGTTCACAGCATCTCCCTGCAGGGATGTAGTCCCAAGGGAGGGGGCGAGCACGCTAACCAACCCCCAGCCAGAACGGCTCGGATGATGGGGGCAAGCTTACCGAGGTGGAACAGGAAATGAGAAATTCAGACAAAGAAAAAAAAAAACATTTAGAAGGGAAATGGAAGGAAAAGGTAAGTGAACCTACAATGCACTAGCTTAAAGAAACCTATTTAGAAAATAAAAAAACGAACCTTTACAACCCCTTAAAGCTGTTCCTGCTTCTTCTGTTGCATTCTTCATAATTCAAAGTACACATCCAAAGGAGGCAGTGAGACCCAGGGCCGTCTTAATAGCATCTTGGGCCCCTGGGCAAAGTAATGCTCTGGGGCCCCTACAATGGAGACAGTGCAGGTAAACAGACATCAAGTAGGTAGAAGGTAGGGGATATCTAGGGTGAAGAGGGGTCAGAGTGCTGGGGGGATATCTGGGATGTAGAGGGGCAGACCGGGCTGCCCCAAAATTTTGGGGCAGCTCGGGCTCAAGGACCAGCTGCTTTGTGGAAAGGGCAGAGGCCCCCCATGCAGCTGGGGCCCCTGGGCAGTGCCCAGGTGTGCCCTCTCATTAAGACAGCCCTGGTAAGACCCATCCGTAATGACAGCAGATGAGCAGACCTGAGGACGCAAGCACAAAAATCTCGCCACCAGATACCCAAGAAGTGGAGTGGCTCATCTACGCATTGCTTTACATGTGTAAATACGCCCAACGTGCCAGATTCTCGTCCATCGGTGTATCTCTGCGGTGGCGTAACGTATCCGTTTTACGCTACGCCGCCGCAACTTAGACGGGCAAGTGCTGTATTCTGAAAGCACTTGCTCCGTAAGTTGCGGCGGCGTAGCGTAAATCGGCCGGTGTAAGCCCGCCTAATTCAAATTTGGATCAGGGGGGCGTGTTTTATGTAAATGTACTGTGTCCCGACGTGATTGAAGTTTTTCCTGAACGCGCATGCGCCGTCCGTGGAATTTCCCAGTGTGCATTGCTCCAAAGTACGCCGCAAGGACGTCATTGGTTTCGACGTGAACGTAAATGACGTCCAGCCCCATTCACGGACGACTTACGCAAACGACGTAA